>NC_136863.1:13605150-14226048 GCF_951799975.1 Gobius niger
AAAAGACTGTTCTGTTTGTATGCAAAGAAAGACAGAGTAGCCGTATACACTCGGTATACGCTCTCTGATCATCTACACAAATTCAGTTTTTAACTCACACGTTGCCATTTAAGAGAACTTGCATAACAACCGGTATATGCAAACAGCGGTTCAGACTGTCCCCTCAGAGCCAGCACCACTTTGCCATTGTTAAAAAGCTTCCCACCAAAGCTACAGACGGACACACAACAAGCCCTTACAACTGTATGCACTTCTACATGTAGGCCCCCCACACACATGCTCTTTTTCATTCTCAGGGGATCTTTCAGTGAGCCAAGCCCAGCGCAGGGTACAGCAGTACTGCTGCTGCTGCCGGTACATCAGCACAATGCATGTCCCGCAAAGCTCCTTCACTCTCCTTCGATTTCGATTTGTATTATTTTGTATTTCCCAAAGCTTTGATAGGATACAAGTGAAATGAAGCCGAAATGAAAGACTCTCCTGGTGCGAGGTTTATTTATTTATAATGTCATGTGTATGTTCTTGCTTTTAGCTTTTCTCTCTGACCTTTGACCTCCTGCTATTGCAGCTATGATGAAAAACTGATTCCAGTGTTGAATTTTTCTGTCCCAATAAACGGCATGAGGCTCAAGAAACCTGTCCAACTTGTTAAAATTATTTAGAAACATAAAACAATGAGGGAGACTGTCCCACTTGCTAAAATTATTATTATTATTATTATTACTATTATTATTATTATTATTATTGTTGTGTGTAAATAGCAACGCATCTGCATCTAAGAACACTGATGAGTTTAGACAAGTTTTTAAAGATACCTTTGGCTGCTTGACGCAAAATACCTCAGGTTCTCTTGAAAAGCGTTCCCTTCCCCTGTACATGTTTTGTGAAGAGACAAAATACAGACATGACAAAAATACAACCACCTCTCTGCCTCTTCGTTTTCCTTGTGTGTGTGTGTGTGTGTGTGTGTGGCCTTGTGTTTGTGTGTGTGTCTATGGGGGTCTAAATGGGGATTCGGGGATTTCCACAGAACATGCGTACAACATGACGACATCGCGAGTCCCAGAGTTGTATTATTGATTTAGTGTGAAACAAATTCCCTTCCGGCCACACAACAGGGCCTTATTGATTTTTCTTTTTCTGCCCAACAGTGAATGCAGTGTTTCCATTCACGGATGATACTGTGAATAATTTAACACATCAAGGTCATAAAAACAGTCAAGCCATCTTAGGAATACTTAGGCAGCATTGTTAGTGAGTTAGTTTTGTAACTCTTACACAAAAAACATTGAAAATCAGTTGTTGAGTTTATGATTAAAAGTGGTTATCAAACTTTAGTATGTTTGGGTAAAAAAGTTGACAATTTTACAACATCTACATAAATTCCTGTTACTGGCATCCATTCAATTTAAGGACTTCTCACCATTAGAAAAACAACACCATATGAGTAGAACTACTATAATATTATTACTGTTGAGGTTTCAGGATAGCATCTCACAAGCTCAGCTTCAAGTCCTGACTGTGCCAGATCCAGACTGAGGAGCTGGGACACCTTGGTCAAAGCCACACTGAGAGCCACACCAGCATCAGCCCAGAGAATCTAACGCACATGACCTGACCGTGCGGGTCAAGGCTTACCGGGGGAGGCTGGGTTTTTGACTCAAAACATGAACTGTCTGATGTAACATCATCAATATGTTTGCTTGCAATGGAATGTCAACATGTTAACAGGGCATTCCAGCATCTCCCCGAGACTACAGAGGACACGCTAAACGATTGCAATAAACAATGATAATAATAATGATGGCTTACAATTGTAGTGAGCTTTACACGCCTGTATTACCAAGTTTCTCAAAGCGTCACACTAGTTATTATTCATTCTCTCCGTACTTAGTGGTGGTAAGCTTGTAGCCACAGCTGCCCTGGGGTAGACTGATGAAAACAAGGCAACCAGTCTGTGCCATTGGCCCCTCCGACCGTGACCACTCACTCACTCACTCACTCCATCCAGGCTTCCTGGTGTTTCCAAACGGTCTCCCAGCCAGGCCCTTCCCTGCTTAGCTGGAGCTGCCAAGATCTGACAGGATGGGGCAAAGCAAAAGGCGATATGTCAAAGTATGACATACAGTACGTGATGTATGACAGTCATACATCACAATTTGTTTGACAGAAACAATTACCAAAATTTGGGGAAGCAGCAAAAAGTTGTCTTCATTAAAAAGCTTAAAATCATTACAGGAAAAAAGCTTCACAACTACATCTAGCAAAAAAAGTAAAAATAGAAAATCTAGCCTATTAATGAATATCAGTGATTATGTATATTCCCCAACAGTCATAATAAAAAATATTATTATAATATTATTATTATTATTATTATTATTATTATTATTATTATTATTATTATTATTATTATTAATAATAATAATAATAATAATAATAATAATAATAATAATAATAATAATAATAATAATAATAATAATAATAATAATAATAATAATAAACATGTTTATATAAAATAAAATATTTTGATTCAGAAGCAAAATACTCTTTTAAAGTAATTTGTAATCTTCAGAACAATGAATCGATAGGCTGTTGCGGGAATCTAACATTGTGATTGAACTGAATTACAGACCGGTGACAATAATTTTGACAAAATGAATGCGTAGATTAAAATACCAATATGTATATACTATTATTTTTGCATTGCCCTAAAGCAGAGAAAGATTCCCTGGCACTCAGAAACAACCAGAGGTGTTGAAGTAAGTGACGTTTGAGTTTGGTGTGTCACCTCCAGATTGTCTCATTGTCTGCTACTATCCCTGGACTTCCTCTTCGCCCGTGCCACATACACCAGTGGAATCTATGCCTTCACCGCCCTCTTTCCACAGTCTGCTCTTCCTTATCTGTCCCGCGGTGTCGGGATATGTGTGAGGTGGCTGTTCAGCAGGGCGTGGTGTTTGTCTATGAGGTAATGTTTGGACAGAGTGCATTAAAAGATAGATGACGTACAGGCTATAAAATGAAATCACAATAATTTATGTCTTACAGTTTGATGACTAAGACAGCACATGAATTCATATCATGACAAACTGCACAGTACAATCAAGTCCAGGCAACTAATGAGACTACAGTGGTGCAGCTTGTGAAGAAAAAGCAATTCATTCACAAAGTTCTGTTGTTTTAGACTAAACTATACATGACAATTATCTGCACTTACTTGTGACCCAGCGAAAATGGTCCTGCTATACCCACATTTGGGTCCTGACCAAAAAAATAATATATTTTAAATGTTGAAATAAATATAAAATTTTACTCAAGTACAAGTAAAAAGTAATGACCCAAACAATTGCTCCTGTAAAAGTAAAAAAGTATATATATATAGAAAATGTTACTTGTGAGTCACTGAGTAACTGTTGATTTATTTTCAATGACAAATCGTGATTTTTCCAAAGAAAATTCCAAGAAAATGGCAGAAAAAACAGAAAAAGTAAAAAATTCTGAAGATCAAGAAACACCAGATGAACTACAGCCATTTTATTGATCGAAATGAAGCATTTGCCGCTTAAATATTTATTCTCAGAGGGAAAAGTAACTATTATTAAGTAAGAGTACAGATACTTCATTGTGATTTTATTCAAGTAGTAAAAAGCACTGTATGATCAAACTACTCAAAGAAGTATTTCTTTAAAAAGCTACTCAAGTACATGTACTTAAACTATGTACTACCCGCCACTGGTCCTGACCCATCATTGAAAACCGATGAACTGCAATTTTTAAGGAATTAGCCCAATCTAGCAATGACTGCCATAGAAAACTGCATACAGACGTATTCGCATTCATTACAAAATATACCTCTCCACTTGATTTCTAATACACTATAAGAAACTTTTAACAACCTGAATTACATTTTGAGTAGAGTACAAAATCAGAATTGTTTTTATTGCCATTGTTAGCAAACAGGTTCACAAATTAGGAATTCTCGTTGGTTCAATCGTTCAACATGAAACGTAAAACACATAACATACCACTTAGATACATACAAAGCTATACAAACTTATAGACTAAGGGCATGCATAAATAAAAAAAATACTAAAATAAGGCCTGATTATAGATTCTCAAACACTCAAAACATCCAAAACAACAAAATAATGAACAAAAAGAAGAGAAATTGTTTAAGGTCTGAGATGAAAAGAAATTCCCCATTCATGCCTGTCCTCAGAAATGTGGTCTTTGTCGTGGAGTGAATGTGTGACCTAAACAAAGACAGGTATTTGGCCTGAGGGAAAACTGTGCCCCGCATCGTTCCCTAAAGACTGTCCAAACCCATTCCTCTTCACCCCTTTCACACAGACAGTTTTGGTTTCATGACGTCACAGTGGGATTTCACATCATTATTCAAACATCAGCGCACAGAAGCAAAGCCATGATCACTTAAAGACCGTGTACCCATTTCTTTTTTCCGCTGGAGGAATGAAATTTGTGTTATTGTATATTGTAAAAGCAGATATTTGTTGAAAAAAGCCCCTTGTGCATCAAATACATTTCTATTGATCGCGATCCAGCAGGTTTATTGTTGTTAGCAATAAAAGCGTTCGCAGTTACCGTCAATGTGTCCTCGAATTTTCATGTGTCTCCCTAAGCAGTCCCTTGGATCAATGCGAGCGACGTTCGCACCTTGGCCACACCAGGCAAACCAATAAACACAATCATGCAGTAAAGAACAAATAATGAGCGAACACGATTTTTGCCTCAGAGAAAGAAGGTAGTGAGTTTTATTCTCGAGGGGCCGCTCTAACTTCAATAGATCAAACCTCCAATAAAGTATTTGTGACCATGCACCTGTAGGGGCTCCAGGTGCAGCTATTTCGCCCACTGCCCCTGATAGATTGTGTCATTGAAAGATATTCATATGACGAATTTCCATATTGGGACGATAAAAGTGTACTAGCGATTGTTGTGTACGGAAGTGTTTCCCAACCAGGGGTATAGGGGCCCTTTGGGGTACTTGAGCACTTAACAGGGGTACTTGGAATTTTACTGAAGTATAAGTAAAAAGTAATGACCCAAACATTTGCTCCTGTAAAAGTAAAAAAGTATATATATATATAGAAATGTTAAGATAAGATAAGATAAGATAAGATGACACTTTATTGATCTCACAGATGGAGAAATTGCATTCGATGAGAGAGCATCCGGCAGCAGCACCCATTCAGTGCGCACCACTCTTTTTCCACTCTTTTTTTCTTTGGTGAAAGATCGTTGTTACTTGTGAGTCACTGAGTAACTGTTTGAGTGAAAAAGTCTGATTTATTTTCAATGACGCCGTGAATTGTGTGTCGCAAAACATAAAATCATGTAGAAATCGTGATGTTTCCAAAGAAAATTCCAAGAAAATGGCAGAAAAAACAGAAAAACTAAATAATTCTGAAGATCAAGGAGCACCAGATGAACTACAGCCATGTTATTGATCGAAATGAAGCATTTGCCGCTTAAATATTTATTCTCAGAGGGAAAAGTAACTATTATTTTTTATTCAAGTAAGAGTACAGTACAAAATCATAAATATTTGCAGGCTCCTTGAGGTCGGGGTACTTGAAGTGTAAATTGGGAGCATGTGATCATACATTGTAACATAACCTGCATGCTATAATGAGCACATTGCTATAATTCTTATATCAGCCTAACCTGGCTGGCTTTATCACCAGGATGACAGTGGATAATCCTCTCACAATATGCTCCTGAGAGTCTGTTGTTGGTAGTTCAAGGTGCCCTCCGCTTGTGTAATATGGATCAGGAAACCTATCTGCGTGCTGAGCAGAGCACTTCCTCGCCAGGTTTCTTGTTGCAGATAGACTGCACTGTTTCAGCACTCTGAAAGAGCTTCCTGTGGGGATTTTTCATTCAGGATCAACTATATTTCTGCTTACTGAAGGCTTTGCTGATAAACCATGAAGGCAATATACATCTGACCTCAGCCTCGGACAGTTACCGCTATATTACACACCGCTCTCATGTTTACCGTGTTACTTTACATAAATCAGTCAAGCATTAAAGGCTGCGTTGTGTTTGGTAATGGGCCAGGACCACATGATTTATTGCAATGAAATCCAAATCTGAATGGTTTTCATTCTCGGTTTCCAGGAGCGGTTAACTGTGATAAAACACAGATAAACACACAGGAACACCACCAGCGATACAGAGCATGCTCCTACTGTTCAGCTAGTGATTATGTAGGTAGGTTATCAAAACAATGCCTTTGGAAGAGGAGGTCAGAGTCACACTAAGTCAGGTATTGTTCTCCTGTCGTGGTGAACCTTAAATCGTGGAATGGATTGAGTTGACTGAGTTGTGGATGTATCCCTTCAATCCACATCAGCTTCTTCTTCGCTCTTGGTGGTGAGAAAAAAAACAAGTAAACACAAGCTGGAGGACTTATTTAAGACTAAGGCCTGTCCCAAGAGGAGGGGCTGCCAGAAGACCAGTCCACAGATGAAAACAATGTATTTTATTCCATCTACCTGGAGAAATGTTACTTCAGCGTTGTCCAGTTAGACTCCTGCCAGTGAAGTGTGTGCCACATCGGTCTCACATAAACAACGCAATCTTCATTTTACATACTGATCCAGCTGCTTATCTAAACAAAGTAAATTACCCGCGACCGCCCTGAACCCGGAGTTTTACTGCTTGCATGCGCTCCAACTCGGACGTGCACGGGCAGATGAATGGCTGCTAATGTTTTGTGTTGGCAACCGAAAACCTGTTGTGTTTGATGCCAGTAAATCCCTGGTTAAACGAAGTGATAAATGTGCATTGCATGTGTGTGTGTGTGTGTGTGTACTGTCCCTCTGTTGCAGGCTGATGGCTACCAGACATCTCCATGCCAAGAGGGCTGCCTGGCGCCTCATCCCAGGCCGTCTTTATGGAAACAGTTAGCAGTGTTACGTCAGTGCGTTCTGCTTTTCCACTTGTGCACACACGCATGCACAAGTGTCTCCATTCTCACAAGAAACATGCCCTCATTTTCTTTCTTCTGGTTTTATCATCTGCCCGGCTACTTATAACACACTTTAATCTTTAAGCACACACCAATTATTGCACGCTGGCTTCTCGAAAGTTACGTCAGCAGGGCATTCCACACTTTCCCCCCCACACGTCACTGCATTCGAAAAAGGAATTTCTGGGCCATTTTTCTTTCCATGGAAAAAAGCAATAACCAAGAAAAAAAAAAAACTTTGGATTTGATTCTCAATAATTTGTGCCTATCCTGGTTTCTCTTTCATGCTTATCCATTTCTCACGCAAGCAGGGAATTGCGTGCTGCAGGGGCTACTGGTGGTTCCCTTTGGTATGCCGTGCCAAGACACAGCTCACGACTAACACATGTGCCCAATAGTTCAGCAGTGCAGTCACGAAATGGTCCGATTGTATAAAAATCTACACTTACACAGTGGCATGACTAAAAGTTCAGATTGGGTGGGTGTACAGAAAAGGGACCGCTTTGAACTTGTGTTACCAGCGATGACAGATAAGGCCGTTAAAGTTTGGTTCAACGCTGTAGGCATTTCTCGCTTCCTTGCTGAGCTGAAAAAAGCAATGAACAAAACAGCTTTTAGAACTAAGAGCAGCTGACGTGGTGCAAAAGTTGGACATGTTGCATAAGTTTATTGATGCAGAAGAATTCTTTAGTGTTCAGTGCCATGGAATTGAAATTTGTTTAGCATCGTGAATTTAGAGTTTGAATTTGTATGAAACGGTACAGCTTACAATGTTTCCTGTTTTTAGGTAAGGTGCATTTGCTCCAGTTCAGCTTCACCCAAATCTAAAGGCTTCTTGACTGGATCTTGCAGCCTATAGACCAGTGAGCCTAATTTGAAAGCGAAGACCAACAAAACTCATCTAAACTTTTTTTTTTTTGGCATTATTGCCAGGGCCAGCCCTAGCCAACTTGGTGCCCTAGGCAAGAATGAACTTTGCCCCACCCCAAATGAAACGCGCACAACACTTCTATTGGAGGAGAAACCTCTTCTTCTTAAAGGCACACCGCGTAAGATTCAACCCAATAAACAAAACTGAAATACAAGCATTTATTTTATGATAGATATTTTCACCATTGAAAAATACCTCAACCAAACGTGCTTTTGTGCTAAGCGGCTCGCCTCTGCTAAGACATGACTATAACTTAACCGGGAGTGGGTACGTCTCCAGCTCGTTTCCATGGACACGTCAACTAAAGTCTGTAGAATTGAGAGTTAAACAGGTTAGGCCCTCATCCAGATCCATTCTTTGATTATTCACTGCAAAAATAGGATTTTCTGTGTTGAGCTGGTCACTGAGAGCATGTTTTGTGTTGATGGCAACAGTATAGTCCAAAATGTTACGCAGTGTGCCTTTAAGTAAATTTACGAATTGTCATCGGGACGTTGCATGGCTCCCCAGAGGCGTAGAAGGACCGGGGCTGGCTTGTTGGAAAGACTGGAATCTCTAGACTCTGGAGCAATGTCTCTATCATGCAAGCTTCTATCATTTTCTGATCCAAAGCTATGTCCGAAAACCGGCGATGTTGTAAATGGCGAGATTATGGGGTTCAAAAATTCAGCACCCCCTCCAGCAGAAGGTGCCCTAGGCGGCTGCCTGGGTTGCCTATGCCTAGGACTGGCCCTGGTAGCTACCACGTTTTTGTCGCGTTGTTGTCACATTTTTGTTGTGTTTTCGTCACTGTTTTGCGGCTTTCTTGTGGCATTTGTGTCCGGCACGCTTTTGTCGCTCTTTTGCCCCTTTTTTGTCACTTTTTTCATTGCATTTTCATCCTCGTTTTTGTTGCTATTTTCCGCTTGTGCTCGTGAAAACGTGCTCGGTTCCGGTGGGAGTGAAGAGATTAAACCATGTTGGAGGAGCTCATTAAACTCAAACCGTTCATGGTGGTTAAAAAAAACTCCTTCCTGACACATTCCTACATTCTGAACTGGCATACATTTTTTTGGGCATGTTTTACAACTTTCAGCGAGCAAAGGGGAGCTGTGCCAGCACGGAAAAGCTAACCACACACACTAGCCTGCAAACAGTTCGACTTCTGAGTTTGCGATAGTTAAAAATGTTTCATAATATGACACAGACTGCACAAAACACTGCAAAATGGACTTCACCGTACCAAAAACTGGGTACAGTCTCTTTAAATTGTAATATTGGTGACGTTTTGGTCCGGTTTATCGGTTATTATCTTTGTAAATACTGAGTCTATCCACGTTATATAAAAGTGGCACAGGGTTTAATGTCTTCTCTGTCAGCTCAAATTACCAAAGAGGAAATAATCTTCTCAGAACAGAAATGAAAGCTGGTTATCAATCAACACAGGCATGACTTCTGTCTGAGCCAACGACAATATGTAAAAACATTTGGGAATTTCCGCTTGAAGATTTCTCTCAAAAACCACCTGAGTTATTTGAACCTTTGCCCCCAGATGTTCAGACCAAATCAAGTTCTAAACCCAGCCCATTGAAAGTTTGGTACTTTTTCTACATTAACTCCCAGAGGTCCCTGCGGTGAAATGACATGGACAAAGTGCACCCTGGGAGGTGAGTGTGTGTGTGCGTTTACATGTGTTCGCTGAGGTAGTGGAGGCTCAGCAGGCATCAGGTAATCCACACTTAATGCAGTTAGGGTTGTCATGGTGATCTGTGTACTACACAGGGCGGCGTTAAAGCAGCGGTCTAGACGAGCAAATCACCACATGGTGCACAAGGTAATGTCCGGAATGTTAGCCTTTGACGGGAACAGACACAGAAATGAGACCAAAGAGTCTGGGGTCCTAAAACTGCTCTAAGTTGGCCCTTCAAGCATGTGCATGAGTATCCAATTTGGCTGTTCCACGCAAAGGGCCAGTTTAGAGTTTAGCTTTCTCAATGAATGAATGAAAGAATAAATGACTATTGTTTTTATAATCGGTTCATGCGTCACCATTGTGGAGGATATCAGCCTATCAACACACACAACTGATATAGCGTGGTGTCACTCACTATTTAGCACGTTTTGATAAATGAGATTGGCCTATATAGCTATATATGTATTTTTACTTATTAAAGCTACGAGCGATGGTGGCACAGGTGGTAGAGCAGGTTGTCTTGTGATTGAAAGGTTGTGGGTTCGAATCCTTGGGCAAGACACTGCACCCTACTTGTCCCCAGAGTCTGCGTACATTGGTGTATGAATGAGAGAATGAATAGGTGACTGGTTCCTGTAAAGCGCTTTGAGCCTGATAAAGGTGGAAAAGTGCTATATAAGTTCATTTACCATAAGGCAAGATGAATAGGGATTTTTTTTTTAAATTTAGAGATATCAATTTGAACTTTTGCTGTAGATTACTGGCATAAATATGAGAAACAACTGTATTGCAAGTTTTTTTCCCTGTGGATCGAGCCACGTTGAAATGTATGGTTTTATTTTGTTGACATGGTTACTGGATATAAAAATAAATTAAGCTTGTTTTTTAGTGGAAAAATCTGCAAAGAATGTAAATTCCGCCTTGTTTTTGAAAGTCAAAACTCCATAAATCAGGTTCATAAATCAAAACCTTCAAAAATATTGTTCAGTCCAAGACTGGAAAGTTTGGAGTCTGCAGGAGCTACTGACGTGGAGATATTGTCGCACCGATATGAGAAAAATGTATTTTGAGAAAATGGCCCTTGATATTTCAACTTCCCATATAAATCTATGGAGAAACATTAAATCAGCGCAGTAATTAAAGATTGTGAAGGTTTTGTTTTTGTTTGTTTCCGGGTGAAACTTTAGTTTGTTAAGAGAGCAATTTGGCCCAAAACCTGAACATTTAAAGAAATTAGTTTTGCCTGTAGTGTCTCTCCTTAAAACGTAAACTATATTGTATTTGTATGTTTTATCAGGGGCGGACAGGCCATATGTCCATTCTGGAAGAGCACACAAGGACCACTGGCTCCTCAATTTTCTCCTTAACCTCTTACCCCTGCCTGAACTGAGCTTTACCCAAATCTAACAGCTTAAAAGAAAAGCATCAAAATAGCAACGAAAGCTAGGATGACAACGGAACAAAAATGAGCCGGAAAAGCAACAAAAAAGAGACCAAAACACAACAACAAAGCAATGAAAAAGCCACAAAAACATGACAGCAAAAAGTGACGGAAAAATGACGAAAACACAACAAAAAAGTGACAAAAACGTGATGAAAACACAACAAAAAAGTGACAAAAACGTGATGAAAACACACCAAAAAGCCACAAAAAAAAAGTAATGAAAAAGCAACAGAAAATCCACAAAAAGTGTGACAAAAAGTTACAATCACATTTGAAGGTCTTAGCTTTCAAATGAAGCGCTACACTGTTGCTTTTAGATTTGGGTAAAGCCGAACTCAGTTAAGGCGGCTGGTAAGAGGTTATAATATGTCTTTGTGGAAGTGTCGCATTTACCCTAATTTGAGCCAGGCTGGTCCGAGTCCAGGGCCGTTTTTCAGTCCGAGTCCGCCCCTGTGTTTTATGGTACAAAGACATTTGAAGTCTAACCCAGATTTGATCACGAGAGGCCTCTCTTGCCATATTAGCTCAGTGGTTTCCAAAGATTAGCCCGGGACTCCCTGGAGTGCTCTTCAAGAGAAGCCTTAGAGGTCCTCTACACAAACACATGAGACATTGAGTTTGAAATGTTAAGCTCGAGAGGCATTTGTTTTTAAATACATATAACCTGACACAGCAAATCACAATTGAAGTATTTTTATGTATGTAGACAAATATTACAAATTCTTTTGAATAGATGGATGGGGTCTTCATGGGATTTTCAGAACATGGACTGTGATGATTGTATAAGCTCATGTTAATGCAGCTTAAATCTATACGCCACTGCTGCTTGGAGGCAGTTGATCCATGATGAAAGCCATAATTTCTTCTTTGTTGTTTGTAGTCTGGCAGTAACTGTGACCTGCGAAGTGTTGTGTAACTGACTGCTGCCACCTACTGTTGGCAGGCAGTCAAACTCCCGCAGGCACTTTCCTGTCCCCTTCATGAAGGTGAGAACAGATCAATACTTTTGTTCCCCAGTGCGAAATCAAATGTCCTAGCTCATGTTTCGCTTAGCATTTTGTTTTGAATGAACCCAGAGAGTTTGCTTTGCTTTAGCTCTACGATTGGGCAGGGCCACGAGCTTTTGACAGTCAGTGGGGGTGTGTGTGTGTGTACATGTATGTTAAAATGCTGACTATAGTGGCTGGAGTGCTGACATCTGTCTCTGTGTTTCTAATGGTGGAACTCGGCTCTATCAGCACTCTGGCCCGGGACTAAAGCCCATCAATGCAGTGCTACTGTAGTCAGCAGCGGGCAACATGCAGCCACTGTATCCCATATCTCAGCACCATCCACACCTCGCAAACCACTTCCTCGACCACCGGAGGAGAATAAACACTGGTTGGGTTTTTTATGGCACCGATGACACAAGGTCAGACACTGCCTCATGCCTTTAAATGATTCAGCCTGCGTTTAAAATACTTATTCACAGCTCTGTAGCGCGCACACTTTTTCCACTGTGTTCTCTACGGACACTTGGCCTCCACTTTGTCCAAAGGCAAACTTACAGTCTGCAGGTGAATGGGTCAATATAAAGGTTTTTTAGCAGAGCATTTAAAAAGTAAATGAATAAATAAATAATCCAGATGCCAGAAGTAAATGCCTTCAAACAACAATATAAACAACCTATGTTCATTTTTTCAGAACTGTTTCAAAGCATCACATGTGTATCATTTTACCGCTGGCACTGTGTGTGCATGTTCGTGGGTGTAGATGCTGGAGGTCTAGTTCAAAGCCGTAGTCTGTGGCTACTGTTCTGTTATCATTTCTCCACTGGGAACTCATGACCTCACAGACACATGCAAGCTATTTCTGTCGAGCTGCTTCAGGCTCAAAATGACTTCATGTCTGATTTGATTTAGACACGCTGGGGGTATGGTCTCCATCTGAATATGTGGTGAAGGGAGAGCATTATTAAACAACCAGCCTTAGAATAGACACAACATTATACAAAAGAGCCCATAGATAAACATAGAAGTGGTGTATAGATCAGAATTCTAGGGCACAATTTGCCAAAATGCAGATGTTTTGACCTGATGCTTGTTAATATGCATGTTGTCTAGAGTTGTCAGTATAGAGAAAATATTAAAAAGTGGTGGCATTGTTCAATCACAAACATTCATTTGTCAAATTAAAGAACTTCAACCCACAACTTTACTATTGCAAATTTGTTGTCAACACAACAGAAAATGATTTTCTTTCTGGTTGTTTCTCTCCAAAGACAGTGTCTCAACTGTAGCATTATATATTTTGACCACTGTGGGAAGGCTTGGTAATCGCCTTCCCACAGTTTTCAAAACTCCCCAATTTCTGTGAAGAGGCCATTAGGTTTCTAAGTTACATGCAGAAACCTCAAGATCTGGAATTTGGAATGGAAGGAATTAATGATATTTTTGGTGTCTTCTTGTATGATTTTCTTTTCTTTTACTTTAAAGGAATGGGCCACCGTTTTTCCATACTGAGATATGTTCTGACCTTAGCTTAGACAGGTGTTTGTGAGTGCGCTCAGTCACACAAAAAGATCAAAGATGTTGTTAGCATGTAGCCTCTCCTCCACTCCTCTATGGGGCCAAAAGGGGGGGGGGGGGGGGGGGGGACCAAGCTCTTCCTTGTTTTCCCTATTTATATGGTTATGTGAGTAGTTACACGATCCAAGTATAGTTACACGAAATTAAACATGTCGACTTTCTAAGCAGATTAAAAGGGGTACTATATTGTAAGGCGTAATAACACCTGAGAAGCACTTCGACATTCGACATCGAAGTGCTCCTAAGGTGCTCCTTGGTCTTTTTGTGTGACTGAGCGCACACACAAAGACCAGACAGGTACACATCAACTCGTCTAGGCTCAACTAAGGACACTGTATCTCAGCATGGAAAAATGGTGGCCTGTTCTGACGCGTGTTTCTCAAAATACAGTATGTTGGTGGCCAGAGGAAATTTGCCATGGGAGCTGTTTTTGCCCAAAGGCCTGACGTTGCCTGCCGTAGACTGTCACGGACACAACCTGGTTTAAAAGAAAAACATCTCTTTATTTCTTGGTTGCTCTCTCAGCAGTGACATAATCTTTTGTGAGTTCAGCTTTTTCCTGGTTGGGTGTAGGAGCGCTGGAGCCAGGTAGGTCTGCAGACATTACTAATGTGGCCAGCACTGAGTCATGCAGCAAGACATGGGCCGTCAGAGTGGAGCCAACAATGACACAAGCACCCACTTACATTATGATGCACACATCGACAGAGTGGCAGACAGAGCAGTGCCGACAGTCCGTAATGCACACAGACATTATCATCGTCATTTTCATATAAGATCACCCCGGAGAACAAGAATCCCGCCAGATGAGATCATGATACTACCAGTCTTGTATGATTTGATCTGAGACAAACTAAAACTTTTTTTTTTCTTTTTCTTTTTTTGAGCAGTTTACATTTCACATTTTTTACAACATTCACATCCACATTATTCTTTTACAGGAGCTAAAAAAAAAAAGGAGTCGGCTGAAGCTAGAAGCTTATATACGCCGACCCCGTAATCAATGTAATAAACATTTACATTTTCCGGTGATCCTGCACAATCCGTCTGTATCCAAAATAATAATTCAGAAAAACTCGATTAGTACTCAATTAGTACTCAATTTCATTTACTCAAGTACATGAACTTGAGTAACTTTTTGAAGTAGTTGTACTCCTAAGCGTATTTTATCCATACAGTATTTTTAACTTTTAACTGTACTTTTGCATGAAAAAAAAATTATAATTACACTTTCCATCTGAGGAAAAGCTTCAAAACGTCATCAAGAAACAACATTTACCAAAGGATTACTACACTGATTACTACACATTCATACAAAGGTTATGCTTCTGTTTTGCCCAGTGCCAATGTGTAGCTTGAATCAATTCTCATTTATTTTCTTTTTTTAAGGATATTTGGCCCGTATGCTTTTTTAGTCAGGACAGCTCAGAGTTAAAGGGAGGGAAGAGCGGGGAGAAACATTCAGCAAATTATAATTCAGCAAAATCCTTGACCTTGACCATGAGAGCCAGGACTTGAACCCACAACGCCTTAACCCCTGCTTGCACCAAGCACATTTTCTTCAGTTTGGCTTTACCCAAATATAAAAGCTCACTGCTTCTAGGCCAGAGTAACGCCTCATTTGAAAGCTAAGACCTACAAAACTCATCTAAATGGATTTTTTCCCCTTGCGTTGTGTCCATTGCTTTTCATCACATATTTTCCACATTTTCATTGCTTTTTGACACTTTTTCGTCGCTTTTGTGTCACAATATTGTCACTTTTCTGTCACTCTTTTATGGTTTTCGTCTCAGTTTTGTCGCTATTTTGACACGTTTTTCAAGAACCTTAGATTTGGGTAAAGCCGAACAGGAGAAAGTGCTCGGTTCAGGTGGGGGTTAAGAGGTTAAAGTGGTCCAAACTTTATTGATAGAAATAAATAGCAAAAATAATGTGGTTTTATTCTAATGATTACTGTATTTAGGAGGGAAAAAAACTAAGACACACTTGAGGAATAGATTTTGTAAACATATTTTTCTTTTTAGAAACTTTGGCAATAACATGTGACACAGGGTGCAAACTCACACCCATCACTGCATCTACAAAGTATGTATTATTCATGCGGGAGTAATGTGAGGTGTCTCAGTTTTAATGTCTCCTAATGGCTTTCTGAGTTACCGTTGGCAGCTATGAATAAATCATATCAGTCACGCCTCAGCCAATACCTCGTCCTGGCTGCAAAAGGGCTGATCCGGAGGTATGCTCTCGTGTTATTGTGCATAAATAAAGTCTTATCTTATCTTAAAATGCCGGGAATGAAAACATGAAACTATCCTGGCAAAGAAATAAAGTAAATAGCTGCATTTTGTGCATCGGCAACTATTAAAATACCTTTGAATCTTCTGATGAGGTCAACCACAACATGAAATCCGCTTTTAGTGCATTATCCATATTAATAGATGCCTGTATTATATTCCATGTTGTTTTTAGCATCTGTTTGCTTACAAGCTGAGGTTACTTACGACAGTGCACGGCCTATGGGATGCTGCAGTGGAATGGGATGGTATCGACCCCTGGATGCCTTTGTATTGACGGATGGATGGATTTCAGGAAGCGACCTTGGCTAACTCAGCCGATCACCTGACGTTTTCCCACAGCGCGCATCACTGGCACCAGTCCGTCTACAGCACAGACTCCTGCAGACTATGGATAACACACTTGTCATGATGTTTACTGGACTGCTGTGAGGTCATAAAAGGAAAAGTCATGTTCTTATGAGAATTGTGCTACCAAATATGAGAAGTGTAGTTGATAGCTTTACTGAGTGCACTGATCAGATTAACATATGAACATTTTACTTGACACCTGTTGTGACGATTGGAATTGCCGGGTTGGAAGGGGTTAAGACACCACCCTCTGAATCTGTTCAACAGTACACATGTGTAATACCTCACATCTGGATCGCTACTTGAGGAATGTCTATCATTGCATACTTCCATGATTGTGTAAATGTTAGTATATTTTTGTTTGTACCGGTAGGCTAAATAAAGCATTCTTTTTTTTTTCTTTTTTTTTTTTCCCCAAACTGATCTGTTTTTGTTTGTTGGTTTGTTTTGTTTTTGTTCTCCACACTTCAATCTCTATATAATAAGAACAAGAAGAAGAAAAAGAATAATCATAATAATTCATTAGTCTTATATAGGCCTAGGCCGTTTTCCAGATGCTCTATGTCAATTTACAATTTCATGCATTATCCTTTCACTGCATACTTGGTAATGGTAAGCTAGGTTTACCACAGCTGCCCTGGTGTAGACTGATAGAAGCGAGGCTGCCAGTCTGTGCATCAGCTCCTCCAAGCACCACCACTCACTGAAACCCTACATTCACCCAGATATAACCAGGTACTTACCAAGTCCTAAACTAAAGAGCAGTCTTCTTTTTTTTTATGTCTTCTACACTGGATACATTTCAGATTAGTGGTTCATATAGGCCATAGTCACCATTATAACACCTACCCCATGATAGCTGAATAACCAAAATAAAAAGTTTGATAACAGCAAGTTTCAGCAGTAATTTTGAATCCCACAGCGCCCCTGTGTGGACACTGGTGGCGTCACTCTTTAGGATATTTTCAGTCACTGTCCAGCTCCGCCCCTTTCAACCGATTGGTGAAGACAAGTGCACCGAGGTGTCACTGAACCAATCATACGGCTCTGCCCGCTGTTAACAGGGCTCCCATTTCCTTGGTCCCATGTCCTATGTCGCCTCAAACCTCCGTTATTTATAGCGGGCTTGGGATTGGATAAATACAGTGCCGGAGGAAGGTGAGGAGTTTGAGGCACGGTGATGTGCAGAGGTCACGTCCTTATACATCCGCGTGCAAACACAAACAAAAATCATCACTGATACATAATGATGCTGTATTATAATGATCATTTTGAAAGCGAACAAAATATGCCCAAATAATTAAAAACAACACTGTCTAAACATTACAATCCAATCAACCATGGCGGCTTATGACTGAGTGTGCGGGTGCTATTGCTGAGCAGCACGCTGCAAGTCATAAAACCGACCGTGATCTATATATAAAGGATACTTTGCAGTGCCCAGTACAGAAAAAGGTGCGGTAGGGTCATTGCGTCTAATGGTTCTTATATTTTATTACTCGTGCTTTTGGCCCTCCATATGATTTAATGACATTTAATGCTGGGTATAGGCTGCTGTCCTTTATAAACTGACCACAAGGCAATAAGCTGCTGCCAGAATCAGTTCTCTGAAACATTTACAATGGCACGAAGCAGTACATCTCCTGCAGCGCTTTCATTTTACCATACAGCCCTTCAAGACAGCACTCGTCAGTCTGCGTTAGGCTACCCCCCTCGTCTACAATGAGACATATGGGCTTGTTATCAGTTATATATTATCCCCAATTGCAAGAATAAAAAAACACCCAATAACAACAACAACAAAACACTGTAGATAGATAATAGATGCATGACTACAGCACACTGCACTACGTCTCCCACATGAGATCTGTGCGAGGCGCGCTGCGTATCACGCAATTTACGCACAGGAGGGACGGTGGGTCGGGTCTCTGTTTACTTCCGGACCGATTTGGATTTCGCTCAAAGAGAAGAAGCCTGGTGGGGTTTAGGCTGTCAGTTAGCACAGTGGCTATACAAAGCTAAATGACAGAGGGGACCAAACTGAACAGCGGCACCTCCGGGAGAAACGAGCTCCCCGGCCAACCTCTTCACACGGGACGCAAACGCACTGCGCGCCTGTCCCACTCTCATCAGACCGTCTCTGTGGCTCAAAGTCATTGAATGCTGCGCTCCCGCTACCAGCTACCAAACTGAATTGTATGTATTACTGTCACTTCATGTTGCAAGCTAAGAGAAGATCAAAACAAGGGCAATCGTTCAAAGTTTAAGTCCCATTTGTAGTGACCCGGAGGACCCCGGCTGTGGGACGGAAGCGGCCCGGGGAGTGCAACGGGACTCTGGCAAGGACTCTGGGGCAGACAGCCAGGACAGAGAGGCTGGTGGCCGGATAAACCAGAGGGTCGCCTCCGGTTCCTGGTGGATTTATTCCCTGCCAGCTAGCGTTAGCTCCGCTAACTCCTCACAACAACATGGATTGGTTGATGGGGTGAGTACCAGCAGCTTCTGAGCTCGGCTAGCTCAACTCTCCAATGGCATGTCTACTACGCACTGTTTACCGCTCCCTGCAGAACATAAGCTGAATTGTGAACACCGTCATGTCTTGTGCATAACAAGTGCACTGTCGAGTTGCTCGTTGTCACTCACACTCTTGAACATATTATTGTGCTTTCCGTGAGTAGCATGGCACTTAGCTTAGCCTTAGCTGCACAGGGCTAGTCCTGTAGCCCATGAACCGCTCTTCCCTGGACGGTAACGGAGCCTAATGTTACTTGGGCCAGGTCGTATTTTAGGCACCCTTTTTCTTGGGCTCACTAGACCGTTTTGGCAGTGGTCACATATGGCCGTGAGAAGATGTTAGCAGAGGCCACTTTGCTGAACGAACATCTTATTTATAGGAATGATTATCACAGCAAACGGGCTAACATTAGCAGCTTGCCAGTCTCTGCTAGCGCGGCTGTAGTTAAGTTTATTTCCTGTGCAAGGTGCACCTTCACTTGACTCTGTCCTAGAACCAGCGTTAGCAGCTTTGCTAATGTGGTACTTTTGTGCTTTGAGGTCTGTGTGATATATAAATGTGCATTATTCATTCAGAATGTTATATTTACTGAGTGGCTGTTTAGTTTGATTTTTTTTTTCTCCCTCTCCCTCTGGGCTACCACATGTCTAGTCTGGGTGAGAAAACCCAATCATGTCTAGACTTTTATTTCTTTTTTTTAACTGTCTGCTACCAGACACCGCTTATCCTACTGATAATACTTAACTTTCTAAAGTTGACCACCCTCTTATGTGTTGCAAACACCAAACTGCAGAGTCCATAACATAAATGCTCTTTGTTGCACAAGTCTTATTCAGGTGTGTGTCTGAAATCAGTGTTTAGAGTTATTATCAGGTGGGCGGCCTTGTTGCATCACTTGAGAGAAGTTTGAACAGGGACTAGAAGGGGAGGAGGCCCTTGTCAGGCGTGTTTGTTCGTAATATCCCTCCCTGACTCAGATATTTTAGACTCCATCCGCTGCCACCTATTGCATTTGTATGTTGTCAACAAGTTTTAGCAAGAACACCTTAAGTTTAAACTACAGAATCTTTACAGCACAATTGAACATGTTCCTCTAACTTGTTCATCATTCATGCCAGTTTTATGGATGGGATTTGGATTCATATGTGAAGGATTACATTAAGTCATTTTTTCTTTATTCAGCTTCTTGCCTGAACTTGTCTGTTGTTGATGCAAGTGGAGCATATTTTAAAGAATGTCTTCTGCCTTTCCTTCCATGTAATGCTTATTTTTTTTGAGTCACACCAAGGGGGGGTGATGATTTATTTTGTTTAGCACTTTTCACATACAGATCACAAAACACTTTACACAAGACCATTATTAACTCCATACTAAGGGGTGGCAACGTACGTACAGTCTGTGGCCGCAGCTGCCCTGGGGTAGAGACTGATTCAAACTCTGCTGTGAATCTGCACCATTCGGGGACAAAATGCTTTAACCACTGAGCCACTGCCCTCAGGGTGCAGCACCTGGTATCCTGGTGTGGATGGTCAAATGTACGTTGTGTATATTGTAGCTTGGGCAGAAAGAAATGTGGAGGTATTTGCAGGCCGAGGGTTTACAAAATGTGTGGTGAAAAGGGCAGGGAATATTATTGTGCTGAATTATACATTATAAATTCTCTGCTTTTTGGTATTTAAATGCACCATTAGTGACATCTTGGCCTAATGTTATTGTATTGAGTAACTCCACGAATCTCAGTTTCTCTGGCTTGAACTATGACTTTCTCCAAAAACTGTAAAGCTCTGCTGCATCATTGCACTCCAAAAATGAGGCATGTACAGTATATCTGTTGTTTGTTAAACCGCACTGTCCGAACCATCCATTGTGATTCACGTTGCCGGTGTTGCAATGACAAATGTTCAGTTTGCTGCTTAACTAAAAGCGTCTGCATTATTTGTGATGCCAGTGTGACCTCATTTGTCTCCCCTTTGGTCAGACAGGAAGCTAAATCATGGCGGAGATGTGTCTTTTCCTGCTGGGTGATATGGGCACGCTCTGACAGATGTTTAATCCCCTTGCTTTTGAGTGATGGATTTGTAATGCTGGACTGAGAGCAAAGGGAAACTCCATCAGCTGAGAGGAGCAGGAGGAGGAGGAGACTGTAGGCCTGCACTCTGACCTGATGATGATGATATGCACTGAGCTCACCTGTCACTTAATGGTACTCAGTGTGTTGTTGTTCAGCCTCATTGGGCTAATGCACAGTACGAGGATCCCTGTAATGTAGGGCTGATAATGAGCGATGCTGGGAATTGTTCAAACGTATTGTACTGCCATGTTTTTATGTCTCCACTTTGGGCTGGGAAGCACCAACATGCCCCGCGCAAAATCCATATTGTTAGAAAAGCAAGCTAACTAACAAAGCATTTTCACTTCCACAACATTTTTATGTCATTTACGGGGCCTGCTTTTGACGCCTGGACTTGCTTCAATAAAGTTAGTTGTTATTTTGGTGTCACTGCAGATCTTAACTTTATCATCATTCCGTGCGAGTGAGAGAGTGAAGCGTGTCAGCTGATTGACCTGATGCAGACTTGGAGGGGAATTCTCACAGTCGGTAATAGACCAAACTTCCCCTACCATTCAAGACTCTTTCGGTATTTCACTCGTCTCTGACCACTGTGACTTCAAACTAGAATTAAATATATTATGAAGACTTGTGGCCCACAGTAGATTTGTAGTTGCATAACTTTCAGCATTTAACTTTTGTCCCCGCCGCTGCTGTAATCAATGACCTAGAGTTTGCCTGGCCTGCCAAACTACATGATTTTTCATAGATATTTCAAAGACGTATAGTCTGGGAGCAGCATGATCTCAACGATTTCCCGGTGGGCGTGATTGACAGACGGCATCAACCAATTAAAGCAACGCTATACACGTCGCAGTAACAAGGAAGCCTTTCCAAAAACGACCTTTTTTACAAGGAACGCTTTGAACGCTGTTTCCAGTTGAAACAGACGAAAGAGCAGAAGGAAAACAGTGTGTCGGTTGCCGCGCCGTCATCTTTAATGTTTTGGAAGAGTGCGTGGTGGTGACAGGTGACGGCTTCGGTCTCTTGGTGCGTGATTGGACCGATGTGGGTAAAATCGTGAAATGATAGGATGCGAGCAGCCGCCCAGACGGTTCTTCTTTTGAACAGAAAGGAGGAGTGTCTGGCAGGCCAGGCAAACCTAGAGCAGGTCCCCTAGATGATGAAAAATAATTGCACACAGCAGAGATAAATACGTCTTCCACCTGTATTATCAAAAGCCACAACAATTCTAATGATTTCATTAGAACCCGGTTTTAGAATAAAATGTCAAAGAAGGCTGTTGGCCAAAGGCTGTGACCTGCTGAAAATGGTCTTGTGGCCCAAATTTGGTTGCTGAGCCACAAGTTGAGAATCTCTGATCTAAAGGATTGTATATGGTTGTATGTCATGGCTGTATATGTTAGATGTTTGGTTCCTCATGTTTTTTTTTTACCATTTTAATTTAAGACTCAACATAAACACAAACAAGCGTAACACAGTAAAGAGCACAATTCAACAATCTGTTCAAAAATAAAAACACCATTCAATGACCACCTGTCCATAAACATGTTTTCATCTCGATGTTATTTGCTCCATATAATGCACTTCTTGCAGTTTATTTTTCCATTGGGTAAGGGTGGGGACTGAGGTTTGAGACAAGAAACCGCAATCATGTTCTCTGCAATTAAAAGTAGTATTTTTTAATTGGCAAATGCTACTAAATTGATCTGAGATTGCTAGGGAATATTCGGTTCCAATGGAATTTCAGCACCTAAACAATTTTTGAATTCACTTTTTATGTCTATAGTTGATTCATTTTGGACAGTCCCAAAATATGTGAGTGTGGTCTCCCACCTGACCACAGCCCCTCCAGCAGGTCTGAAGCAGTGTCTGTTCCCAGGCCTCATCCTTGATAATTATGTTCATTTCTAATTCCCATTTTCACCTAATGTCTAAGGGATTTATTCTCTGTGCCTGTTGGAGTATTTTATATCCACTATTAATTGCTCTTTTAATGACTGAAATAATTAGTTGTTCGATATTGGAGGATGGGACCTGTAGGGAGATCAAATAGTTATTTTTCTGCAAGTAATCTCGCAATTGTAGGTATTTGTAGAAGTCTTGGGTTGGAAGATCATATTTTTGTTGGAGCTGCTGAAAAGACATCAGACTTCCGCTCTGAACCATTTGCCCCAGCATAATAAGGCCTTTTTTTCTAATATTTGACCATATAGACAGGATAGTTGTAAATCCATTTGTAACCTGTGTTTCCCTTATTTTGACCATACATCTGGGTTTATGAAACAAATTGTATCAAGAAATATTTCTGGACAATCTCCTTCTTCCATACTGCACCATATTGATTCTTTGTCTTGGCAAACCCATGCCAACATTGACCTCAGTTGAGCTGCAAAATAATAGTTAGATTTGGGAAATTCAATCCTCCAAGTTCTTTTGGACACATAAGAGCCATTTGTTAAGTGTTTTAAATGTTGGAATCTTTTGACGATACAAAGATCTGCCTCAAAGCTGACCCTGACCCAGCGATCCCGCCACTATTTCAGTCATATTACAGGTCAAACCGTTACAAAATCAATGGAGGGTGTCCTGGCACTGGATTGTTTTTGGATCGCGTGCTCTCTGACGCTTTTTGGGCGCTGCTGCGTACACGACTAATGATTTCTGACTTCTGTGTGTAACATGTAATGTTCCCAGTGGGGCTTTTGTACACACCACCTCCCTGTCCTCACATAACCCGTCGCTGCCTCATTTCCCTGTTCGCACACAGACTGAGCGGGCCAGGTGGCGGCCTCCGCAGCTCTCAGCACAAACCTATGCTGATAATGGGCTATGACGGACAACAAGCAGCATCTCAGACCGTTCACCTTCTTCACCGACACAAACCAGCCACTGTGTGGACTGGCATGAAAGATACACTACTAACTCTCTAACTTTACTAACTGCACAATAGCTGTACAAAAAATGTGATTAAATTTTTAATTTGGGATGTTTTTAAGCCAAGATTCAGTTCACTATACTTTTTAGAGACTTAAAAGAAGGAACTACTAAACTTGTGCAAGAATCACATACTGTACATGTCAGAACATGTTCATAAGGGTTTAAGTACAAGGTTTGCACATTTAACATTATTAATATCACACCCTATGGTGTAATATTTGCTCGTTGCAATTTGGTAATTCTTAACAGTAAACTGCTATATTTATTAGATTGCAATTATTTGCATGACCAAATATTCATATACACACTTTTCTAATACCACATTAGCCATAACTACTACTCGGCCTGGATCTGCTGAGGTTTGGAAGGCAGACTAAACAAATAGGTGGTCAGATATAATGGGAAATAATGATATTACTGAAATACTGATGTTTGTCATTAATATTGTGATATTATTGCAATATTTTACCAAACCATTTCAACACATGTATGCAAAAACTGTAGAAATGTTTTTAGATTACATTGTGTCAAAAGAAGACTTAAAAAAAAAAAAAAATACTGGATCGGGCTAAGACGAGGATGGTACATTTGGAACATCTTGAGACAAACCAAACTTTAGCACATTTTAAATGTGCCATGTGTCTTGTTCTTGGTTGTGTGCTGTGCTGGCAAATGTGTAAATCTCATCTCAATCACATGCGCCTTTGCAATACTGTATATTGTTGTGGCTTCTGGCGATATGTTTATTGTGCAGCCTTAGTAGGAATCGTATCTGGGAGATGTGACTGACCCTTGTCTATAGCTAAAGCTGGCTTTGCTACTGTGCACCTCAAGCAGTCTATTAACTTGTAACTGTATCCAAATTAACTACACAATTAACAATTTACAGCAAGTATAACATTTAACTGTATTTTTGGTGTCCTAAATTGCTTAACGATGTGCAGCGAAGTTTTAACACCTTGCGATGCCAGAAGTTGATGGTGGTCGTAATACAGAGCAGCTCACAGCGTCACCTCCACAGTGGGATGGCAGGTCGCCCAGTGCACGCTCCTCGTCTGCATCACTTGAGCCCCACAATAAAGCGCCACGGTTGGCCTCACTTGTGTGACAGAAGTGACATCCCACAACTGATGGTGTTAACCTCATCACTTATTCATAACTGTTTTATGTTTCCTCTCATTCAAGGCGGGCACTGAGGGCTGACGAGTTGTTTATTAAACTCTGCGCCAATAAGTTGGGGCCGTGCAGCTGGAAACGCTTGTTTCATTGTGTTTATGAAGCAATCAGTTAGCCTTGGTTAATGATATTTATTCGAAGCAACTCGTCTCTAAACTGATATTCTGAATTTTTCTAAAACATTTCAGAAATCCCACACTATCACTGGAATGAGTTTGGTATACTAGTTTGATTCCACTTCAAGAAGAATATAAAACTAAATTAATATGAATATTCCCTGTAAGTTATGATATTGTATCGTTTCTCCTCTACACAGCATAGCAATGTATTATGAGCATATTCTTTGCATTTGATTTTGTATCTTTCATCCCATTTATCAGAGCTGTTTTGATCTGACAAAGAGGCTCATCCGTGCTTGAATGGAGCCTGTTTCTCTGGGGGGGCTGATGTGCAGAGGCAGTAGCGTGCGTGTCTTCTGCAGGATCTTAGCCGTTCATCCGTTCAGTGAGCGGCTCGGAGCGTTCTCGAGCTTCAGAGAATATTTGTCTGAACGCTCCGTTTTCTAATCCCCGAGAATTGTACTGTTTTTGTCAGCCATTGCTCCTGCAGATCAAAACCAAGAGCATCTAAACCGACGTTTCCTCACGCACTTTATTCAAGCATGTTTTGCGGTGGGGAGGAGCGTCCTGTTTCTCTTCCGTCGCCGGAGTGAAGTGAAAAGTGAGCAGTGGGGCCCTGGCGTACTGTAAAAGCTCAGCTGTCATAGTTCAAAGGTGTTTCGTGGCAAGGTGACACCTACAGCAAGCGGCTGATCTAGTAACAGCTCTGATCTGGCACCGCACGACATGGAGTCTGCCTTTGCTTTGGTAACACGATAACGATAATGACCCCTTAATATTATAAGCGCTTTTGAACTCAACCTTGCTCTTACAGTGGGCTTTCCATACACAGACTGTTTTGAATTAAAAAGATATGAATAGCTAGTGCCCAAAAGCCAGTGCAAGACTAATATTATGGATCACTTTGAAATATGAATTGCACATTAGAGTATTACATAATTATATTTTATTTCTAAATTGTTTCGCTTTATTTCAGGAGTTGTTTGAAAGTACACGAGCAGCATGGAGCTTGATATTCAGGCTTTATTGAGTTTCTTTTACGGAGACAAATAGCCCCAGTACAGGAACACACACACACGCGCGTCTGCTTAAATGCTGCTGTAGTCTCCGGGCTGGTCTCCGGAGACGCTCCTCCACTTCCCTGTCTTACTTTGCCTTTTCTCTGAGACGGGGAGCGGCCCAGAAATAAACGTGATACCGGAATGACTCTGCAGTTTGTCTTTCCCTGCATATGCATAAGGAGATAATTGTAGAATCTAAGGGGAAGTGAGGGGAGCATTATTTGCAGTTCACATACTCTGCGGGATGAGTGCTGTGCGTACATACTGCTGGGACCATATTACTCAAGATTACTTCAGAGTTGGCCTGCACAATATTCGCAATATCAGCTTAGTTGCAAGAAATGATAATACAAGGATGCTCAAGGTCCTCCATCTGACGGGAAATGTATTGTTTTTTCCCCTTACCTCACATTTGTACCTTAAATATTTGAAGAGTTCTCATCTCATTTATCTGCACACTTTCATTTCCAGTTGTTGTTTTGACTGATAAGCAGCAGCCTTTTGCAGCCCTACTTCATAGGTTCATGAACAGTGCTGAACTACTGCAGTCTTTGAGGCACAAACATGTGCAGCCCAGCCCTGTACCTGTCCCTCACAACCGTCATGAGTCATGACCTCTTCAAAAGCTTCCACTATTAACATTTCATAGTGTTCACTGCCACCAGCTGCTGCTGCTTACTACATTTTGGTGAAAACGAAACGATTCAAATGTGAAAAATATGTCTAGTTTTGGCGCACTTCCTCTTCCTGGAGCAAAGACAGCATGAACCACATTTTGAACAAACTGTGGTTAGAAAAGTGTCATAGAACCGTTGCAAAAGCTGCTAGAGGTCGACCGATGTGGGTTTCTCCAAGGCCGATGCTGATTTTGGGGGATTTTTATTTGATTGGCGTCTTGTCTGTAATCCTGTGTATGATGCTCCTATGCTGCAAAATGAGTCAGTGTTGAACTGTGAGGGCAGGGGGGTGCTTTATTGGGGCATAGAGCTGATATATTTATGTTTAGCAGGTACCTTAGAGGGAGTTTCTTTGAAAAACAAAAATCAGCAGATTCCAAAACAAAGTCTCGATCTCTTATTAAGCAAAAGTCTGCGAAATAAAAATATAAAGCTCTCCAAGGCCTTGTGGGAGGGCTCTTATTAAAGCTCTGACTGCTCCTTCCAATGCAAAAAGACAGGAAGTCTGTTACTTTCGGTTCCAGAGATATACCCAAATATCGGCTGGCCGATATATTGGTCGACCTCTCGCTGACACCATAGTTCAATGATGCCTAAGTTCTTCATAATCTTTTCATATTTTTTTTCCAAAATTGTGCAGCTTTACTCTGGGACCGGGGACTAACTGTGTCCCACAGCGCCATGCTACGGTTGTTTACTCTTTAGTAACGCTCGACTAAACTGGCCCTGGTCCTGCTGCCAGTGGACAGTGAGATAGAATATTTAAACCGACGACAGCCAGAACAGTCGGGACTAATAAGCTGCTCTCTTCTGCTCTTCTAGTACAGTGTCATCGTTCCAAACATGCCTCGTGGTTTGTTTGGTTTTGTTGGACTTCTCTCGTCACCGTGAGAAGGCTGACTGCTGCCACTGACCCGGGAACAGCTCGGCTTGTTGTCAAACTGGATCACAGTCATGGCGCCGCTGTCTATACTCGTAAGATCAGCGAGAAACAAGCGTCCGCACCACAGCTACTGTTTGGTGTCTGTCCTCCCCTCTGCTAATATTATGTGTGTGTCAAATGATATTAAATGCACCGATCTAGCTTATTTGCTACCGATGCTGGGGTTTGAGTATCTGCCGATGTCCGAGTTTTAACGATACCAAGAAGGTACCAGAAGGTTCTTAGCTTTACAATGACATACAGCATGCCCATATTCACTTAGATTTTGTGGTGGTAAAAGTTGTGTTTGGCATTGAGAGAAAAAAACTGGTATCTATTCAGTATTGGATATTTGTAGCCGATACCCGATATCATATTTTTTCTAGCATCGGCTCCGATATCCGATACCAGTATCAGATCAGTGCATCCCTAATTATGACTTATAATAATAAAGTAGTTCTGTTCAGATCGTCGTGAATTAGGTGCAACATAAAAATGAGCCCCATAAATGACCCCCCAAAGTTGGCCGAAAAATGTCAATTCCAAATCGAGGTCAGACAGTGGAAACGCCACACCTGCGTAAATTGAAAAAAGCCGATAAAGGCAGAGAAGGGAGAGCGGGCAGCTGATAAGAGAATCTAGAAAATGAAGGGAGCGGGAAACCATAGTGGCACTGAGACGATGGCCGTGATATGGAGACAAATGGAAGTGTCCACGGGTCACAGCGGTAGATTAGAGGCATAGCGCCGTGGGATACTGAGCCAGAGGGAGAGTTAGCAGCAGGGCCGGGGCAGGAGGAAGTTGGAGGGAGAACAAAAGTCATTAAAAGTTGGCAGAAACTATATATGTGCAAATGCTTCGTTCAGTGCGGGACATAATGTGTAGATTTCCTTCTCACAGCGTTGTTTCTAAGCACTAAAGTGAACATGTAAAATGCTAAACTGCATGCGAAGCGCTATTGACACTGAGATGTTGTAGTTGCTGTTGTGCCCTCGACGCCCGCAGCCCCTTCAGCAGTGAGAGGAGAGGAGCTTCTTTCTCACAGATGTGGTCAGCTCCTCGGGGCCAGGCTTCATGCGGTGTGAGCTGCTAAATCAGTGCAGAGCCGGTGGGCTGAGGGCTGCTGAAGGTTCTGCGAGGTTTGCCCTTGGTGGCTGAGGCTCGGCTCCTGGGCTGGCCTGTAATTGGATTAGAGATGTGTGCTGCATTAGGCGGTGAAGGCGAGTGTTGCACGGCCCTGTAAAGAAACCAGTTCGTCTCAGATCAACACCTCCTCACTGTTGTCTTATCCCCTTCCGCTTTTTTTTCTTCCTGCTATTTTTCAATCCTCTTTGTAATCATGCGCCCCTCTCACCCGCCTGTGTAGGTGTGTGCAGTCACTAATGTTTGTGTCGTTAATGTGTCACGGCTAGCCAGTCTTAATGGGATTACAGGAGGAGCTCATGCTGAGAAAAAGCAGGAGAATAATAGAATGTAAAAATGATCATCATGTCCAGAGTGAGAAGCTCCCTCAAGGAGGAGAAAGAGCTGCTCTTGACCTTTTTCAATAGACCACTTCCCGTGTAGCTGCCTCAGACAGGAAGTTAAAGGTGATGTCATTGTAATGTGCTTCCTGGTCTTTGTGCGTCTTAACCTGTTGACAAGTTAAGACCTAATCTAAGAAAAGTGGACTAGAAAGAACTGGAGAAAAGCTGTGATAAGTTTTAAAGGTTCTCACGGTTACTGGCAGAAATCCTTACATTTAATCTGGTATTTAACAGGACAGAAATGTGCTTATGTTTGCGCATGTAATAGCCTGAAACAATTGTCAAACCTCCTAAGAAATCCTGCCCCCTGCTCATATTCACCACATTGTATCTGGTATAATAGTCTTTGCAAGAGCGAGCATGTGAAATGAAAGAAAACCCTTAAAGTGGAACATTATCCCACTGCCCAGCCTGTCCTAAGGAGGAAATAATGTGCTGAGTACAGTCATGTGATTTTTGTAGCACATGAGCCGGGCGTGGCAGGGCGTGTTGTTTGTTTGGAGTTTAGAACAGGCTTCAACAAGAGTCCGACATCACTGAAGAGATGACAGAAAAGCTCACAGCACCTGGTTATTTATGTGAGAAAGCTACAGAATCTTCACCACCCTGGCTCAGATTGTTCATTTCCATCTTTCTGTGAGCTTCCTTTTAAAAATCAAGAAGATGCACAGGAAATAGTTCTCAGAGCGAAATCTGAAAATTCAGTAGGGGCCTGGTTTGTTGACTGTCACATGCATGTGGTTGTTGCTTTAAATTACACGGCAGAGAGAGAGATTAGAGGGAGACAGTGATGGAAGAGGCTTAATAGCTGAGAGTTGAGCACCAGCCGCCATATGTTTCATATGTTATGACGAGCCTCTCATCTGCCCATATGGCCAGGCCGAGATATCTCCTGCCCCGCTCCCATCCACTCTAAACAGTCTGAGGTCAGTTCGCTCAGTGTAGCTGAAAATTCACTTGTGAAAGAAGTAGCTCAGACAATCTGAGTACTGAGAGAAAGAAATCGGCATCCAAATGATTCAGAATTAGAAAAAAGCTTTAGATATCAAGCACTGAATTTGCGCCTCTCGTAGCTCCACTTGTCCAAGCGGAAGTGTAGGAGGGGGCAGATAGTGTCAGGGCAGGGTTGGACTTGAGATGACTGTGTGGGGAGCACAGAGAGGGATTTCCGCTGCGAGGCCGGGGTCACTGTAAGGAAGCTGCTGACTCGGCCTCTGAGGAGAAGAACGACGAGTGTGCTCAAACGCCCCGCATCAAAACAGAGAATCACAAGACACTGTACAAGAGCGTTTGACCCCAGGAAGGATTCTGATACCCCCTAAAGGCTTTGTATGCTTGTGAACACGGATGAGTCTGGCTAAGGGCTCACAGAACAGAGGCCCCACTCTGTACTCACTTGTAAGAGTCACATAATACAGAAGTAAATTACATTTACGCAGACTTTTGGTGATGTTGGGTGGTGATTAAGAAAGAAGGACTGAACAATATATTGTCACGTTACTGCTAACCTGTATCAGATGAGGGTGACATAACAACAATGATCCATCTGCTAAAACATCTACAAGAAGAGTCAGTTTTACTCATGAGTTTCATAGTTTCCACTTAAGCCTTGTTTGATTTTAGTTTAGTATTAAGTCTTGTTTTGACAAAAATATAACTCAATTGTAGCTGTTTTGTCTTTTTCATGTCCCCAAAGGACCTGTTACAATGACCTCTCTGAAAAATGACTGTAGCTTTTGGAATATGAGGCTTGTGTTAAAAAGCTAACTCTATGTAAAACATTGTGTGTTGTGAACAATTGAGACATGGGAGTGAACTTTTCTCTGCAACAACTTAATCCAGGAAGGTTAAGGAAATATTGTTCATCAACAACACAATAGTGTTATGTAACAAATGGTTTGCATGTTCCATCTGGTAAACATGTTAGTTAAACGTGCTTTCCTACACTCTGATGCATGTAGCTCTGCTGCAAAGTAGCTACAGAGAGGAAAAAGTATCAGTCCCAGACGGGCCATGTATCAGGGGAGTGCGCCGCAGAAAAGACTACAAAACAGATTAGAAAAGGCAAGGGGTGTGTGACTGATTTATCACCGGCCGTTAGCTGGTTAAATGAGGCTAAGTGTGCGGGCCTGCTCTGGGAGGTGAGATGAAGAGATTAACCCACATAAAGACTGATGGAGGGAGAAGACTTCTTACTCCTTCCAGTGAAGTTTGTATTTCCTCTGCGTGAATCACGTGGCACAGACGCCCTTTCACTTTGTCCATTCACTCCATGAGCTGTAGAGTCTGTTCTCTGTGTGAGAGACTGTCCAACATTGTCTGCAGTTTAGATGAGTAATTATTAAATCAAACTAGGACTAGCAAACACACAGACCAGGGAGTTTTTTGTAGTTTCTGTGAAATGTCCTTAAGACGTTAATTGTCCAGTTCTGAGTCCTCTTCTGGTGCCCTGGCTTTAATGTAGAATAACTGATGGCTGTACATTTACAGAGTCTCCCCCTGATATCCGCTCAGTAAGCCTTTCTGATGTTAACCTTTGGAAGTTGCTATGATGCCTTGCATGTTTTTTCATCGTGTGCCGGTGTAGGAGGGTGTCCACATCCGCTTCCTCTGACAAACAGGGTTAGGGATCTGCTCCTGTTGGGACACAGCAGAGGGTCAAGTTGTACCGTTTTTATGATACACAGAGTGCATTCCCGTCATAAACAGAATCTAAAGGTTACTCTCCCTGCAGCCACACCCTGCCCTTGGCGTCGTACCTCCGAGCCAGGCCACAGTCTGCAGCCCGAGCGTGCAGGAAGTCGCCGTCACTCGGAAGCAAGCGACGAGATGCACAAACAAAAGGAAGTGCTCCTCCGCCTCACTCCGGCTCCAGCTGGGCGTCTGACAGTCATGGCACTTTATCACAAGTTCACAGCCGCGAGAAGTGAGCGAGCCCTTTAACCGCACATGCAACGTAACTGATATCTCCCCTGCCCAGCTTTAAACCACTGAAGCTGTGTTGTCCATTGAACACACAGAAAAGAAAATGGTGGAAAGTCCTCATATAATATTAACGCTAAGACATGAGTTTCAGTGGATAATAGTTCTGGAAGTTACCTGGTCATGAAATGCTTATTTGATGAAGATCCAGCCCTTTTGTGGATGATATGTGTAAAACTGTTTAGGAGCAGACTGTTTTATTCCTAAGGCCTCATGGAGACAACATATTTTATTTTACATTTTCAAACTGCTAGTTTTTAGATGCAATTGCAATTAATCTCCCCGTCCTGAAAGGATAAAGGCCTGTTTCGCTAAACCTCTTCAAGTGGCACTTCTCTCCCAGCCTTTAATAACAGGCATGAATACTGCATTGTGTTGCTTTGGGGCAGCTGACCTTACCATATTACTTCCCCTCGCGTTACCCAGAGCTGTTTGCTGAAGTCGTGTGCTGCCTGAAAGGTGAGCAGCTGTGGTGACAGGTGCTCAGAGGTCACTCGTCTCGGTGGACATCTCTAAACTTCAGGACAATCAGGAAACCGACAAGAGATGTTGCATAACGATGGCGTGTGTGTGTGTGTGTGTGTGTGTGTGGGGGGGGGACTATTTGGCGTGAGGATTAGCAGCAGTACCTGGGCAGGGCCAGGAGATTTGCTTGGGGCAGGCTGAGGCTCGGTGCAAACGAGCCGGTCTTTTTGCATGTCTTAAACAAATTTCTACCTTGGCCTTTTTTTGCAGTCACACAGACTTTGAATGCCTGTCTGACACGATCTTTATACGTCTATTCAGGACAGTGCATGTTAATGAACACCCATTTAAATATGCCCTAACGGCTTGTTGCCAATTAAGTTTATTCTCAAACACTCGCTCAAAGCAAGGCAGGCTTTTTTTTGAGTCTTCTAGTTCATTATTTGCACAGGGCACAAAGGTCTTTTTACAATGCAAAAGGCAAAACAAATTTTATTCCACTACCAAAAGAGCCTTTAACATAGAGAAAGATATGTTGTTGTTACTTAGGATACTTTATTTGCCTGAATTTGCTAGCAATTTGATTCCGCAATATTTGTGTAGCTCTAGCTTAAAAAAACAGCTGGTTGTGCAATAGTTCATTGAAATCTAAATTTATTACTTGCTTAAGGCAGAAACTGAACCCACTGCAACCCTGGGGTTATCTTGCTTAAAAAAAAAAAAAAAAAAAAAAAAAAAAAGATGAATGGCCTAATCCCATAGAGCTTTGGACATGTAATACCCATGTTCTCCACAAGAGGGGGATCCATGTTCATCAGAGCTGTCCAGTGTCGCTCAATATGACGCTCAGCACATACCTGAACTAGTATTTTATTGTTGTGCATCTGCTTCCTGTAAGCTTCTATATGAAACCTGATACTGAAGGAGTTTGGAGTCGCATTAGTGGTAAGAGGTTGAAGAACGGGAAACAGTGAGGGGAAAGTTGAGAAATCCTATGAGCATGAAATTGGATCTAGTTGCATAATTGTGGCTCGCAGGCCTTCCCAGTGCGCACGAGGCACTGCTGGCTTTTTCCAGGATAGATCACATGACCAGGCACCAGTCCACCAACACATTCAAATCCAGGGCATACATTTTCATCTTCTCAGGGGGGGTAGAAAAAAAAGCATCCGTGGGTATGGCAGTTTCAGCGCTCTGGCTTTCATTTAGTCATCCATGAACATGCAGCAATTAATCATCAATCATTTTATTCATTGATTTGTTTTAGAGGCACGGCACATGTAATATGCTTACTTGTTTTTGCTGCGCTCTAGAGGAAGGCGCCAATTGATTCCCTCATCAGACTCTGCTCTCTACATACCAGCCATAGCACCTGTCACGGATACATCAGCCCTGCTTCCTCTCTGCGACATTGCCCTGTCTGTTTCATCTCCTCTTTTTAATCTTCCGCCCCTCTCCAGTCCACCCTTCATCCTCCCATCACCGCCCTTTATTCGCATGCCAGCAATACCAGAGCACATAGCACTCACCGCCATGACATAGATGAGTGTGAACACCATGGCCTGCTCCTTTTCTCTCATCGCTTTAGCTCCAACAGACAGGTAACGTGGAGGAGGAACAAAACAGTCTTGTCCTGGTTTCTTGTGAAGGAAGCAGTGTTTCTGAGTAAACAGTAGGGGGCGTCGTAGTGCCTCTGTTGAGAGTTGTCCATTCATGAATTCGTGACTGATGACGCTTGTACGGAGTGGTTTTATAACTGCTGGCATTATAAAGCTATGGAATTGTATGTTTTATTTCATGTTATGTGGAAAGACCTTTGGTAAGTCTGAGTAATTCTGGGGAAAAACATATTCTAAACATCTGCAGGCTCTTAACATTCAAGAGAAATAACTGTTAAGCTACTGCAATAAGAATTTCATGTATCTCAGTTGACTTAGTTTTATTCACAATACGCCAAGCAATGTTTTTTGGCTTTGTATGACTGTAAAAAATGCAGTTACAATTCAATTAAGACTTATTCTGCAGCCCTAAATCTCTAAGTAGGGGAAAGAATTATGAGGTAGGTACTGTGTGTATAACTTGCCCAGCGTTTCCCCTTTGCCTGAGAAGTAATCAGTGTACAGTTGCAATTCATTTCCTCCGTCAGCTTGAAAACTAAGCTTTCTAGATGTAGGAAGATAATGATAATTTGTGGCAGAGGCCAGAAACACTTAAGAGTTTCATAACAGTCTGACGTTAGGGCACTAAGAGGACATTTGGGTTTGTGTTATTCTAGCTGATTGACAGCAAAATAAACGGCTTCCCAAATCTAGATGAACTCTGTGCAAACTAAATGAGACAGAGTGCTACTATGAAGTGAGTTACAGAGGCCCTTTGCTCCACACGGACAGACGGCCGGCGTCTTTGGGCTTGGTCATATTTATCCATTGGCTCTTTCATAACCCTCCCCACTGAGCGGTTTCTGGAAACATTGACCCAGCGCTGAAGGCTACCTGTGTTTATTTCAACATATTTAAAGTATGTTTGGGTACATGTATAAAAGGCTTGTTTGGTTGGCAGTAATATACATTACCATGTTCAACGAGATGGGTAGTCGGTTATGGTATGTTGTGTAACTTCCCAAATAAAAATATACTTTTCTTAATGCTCAAGTAATATTGTTTTGAAGCATCAATGCTCCTACTCAGCAAAAGTGGTACATGAAGTAACTTTACTTTAGTCATTTCTCTTTCCACCGAGAGTGAACGTGTAAGTGACAACATTTTTTTCATTTTTCTCATTTTTCTCATATCATATCTTTCATCTATTTTTTATGGTGCATTCTTGGTAAATATTAGTGTGTTTTTTTTGTGTGTGTAATGGCAATCAATTATTGTGGCCTCTGCCCGATCCTATCAGACCTTGGAAGCTAAGCAGGGAAGGGCCTGATTGGTACTTGGATCGGAGACCATTTGGTAACACCAGGAAGCCCGGCTAATGTTTTGAATGAATGAGTGGCTGGTGGTCGGAGGGGCCGATGGCGCAGACTACTTGCCTCGCTTCCGTCATTCTACCCCAGGGCAATGCTTTTTCTATGACACTTTTATGCTCAAGCAGTTGCTCGGTCTTTTTGCTGGATAGAAATTGCAAGATTTTTTTTTTTTTTTGCTACTCTGCACCTCTGCTTGTCCAACTTGAGCCCAGTGGTTTCCCAAAAATGAATCTTGTTTGCGTTACATAGCGGGGGTCGTGCTTTCAGTCAGTCTCACCTCTCCTAAATAGCACGGTCACAAATTGCTTTCTCCTGCGCGTTTAGGTTGCTTTGTTTGTGCACTGCGGTGAGGGGTTTGTGCAAAGTATTCCTGGAAAGCTGGAGGGAGGAGGGAGGAGGGGGGGCATAAAACGCTGTTCCATAACAAACTCAGCAGTGTATTCCTCATCTGGAAAACGTCCGTGCAATTCTGAGAAAGCAAGAAAAATCTGACCAGTGGTATCAGCACCTATGATAAAACCATTTGGCTAACTTTATTAGTATGCCGGGAGGAATGCTCAGAGTTCACATTCTTGCGTAACAGGGGAGGGACAGACAGATGGACACGAGAGTGGGGGTAATGCAAGGGCTGTGTGGATGGAAATAAGCGTCGCAAAACAGGGAAAGAAAGTGCAAATTAGCCTAATGAAGGGGCTACAAAAGGCGTAGTAAAACTCAGAGACATCAACATGGAGGTGATGAATAGCTGCAGAGAGAAGAGGGGAAAGAAAGAAAGGGGTGTTTTATGGAATGGAGATGTGCCTGTCTAGTCTTATAAGGAAAGGTTCAAATAATAAGAGTATAAAGAGAGGTTGGAGACAATTCTTGTAGATCCCTGAACGTATCGGTTTCTATAGTGGTCATGACAACTCCTCTCAAAGTATTAGACCTTTCTGCCTCAACTGGAGGGTTGGGATTATGAGAAAATAGTTGCTTGATCCATGTCTTTGAGGTTGAGTTTGCCAATCTATAAATTAAACCTTGCCATATTTGTCTTTCTTTTTTTTTATAGTCTTCTCTTCACCCTCTTCTGATGGTTTAAACTCTTGAGGGAAGAGTTGCGAGAGCTCCACCTTCTTCTTGTTTACCCTAAGCCAGTTTCACTCATTAAACCATTATGAGCTTGGGCAAAACCAAGGATAAAACCAGATGATTACCTGACCATGAACACATGACCGTGAAGAAGCATCAACTCATGCCATCCATGTTGTCTCTCAAACGATTGCTCAGGCTTTCTTTCTTTTTCTTATGCTTTAAATCATGAGCATATCCACACTTTGTCCTCATCATCCTATATTCCCCTGAGGTTGTTGTGTAACTCTGCAGTCACTGATCCAGCAGCAGCAGCAGCAGCAGCAGCAGCAGCAGCAGCAGTGGGCCATTGATCAGCAGTTCTGGTGCCAGCCTGCTTTATTGTAATAAACGATCCCAGAGTCTCACACACACACTCACTGCACCACTCCACCACGAAGTACTGCCAAAGAGAGGGTAGTAATCAAATATATGTACTTTTTTTTTGGAAGAAATTGTACCTTTTAGGGAAGTTAAATCAAACGGCACTTTCTGTATTGAATTGAGATAATGTTATTTTAAAGTAACAGTATCTTACTCGATGATGACGACAAACTTGACATATGAAGTGAACTGCCCACCTCTGTGTAATGCTGAATAATACTTCACATACTTTATTCTCTCTCTAATCCTCAGGACTGTACAAAGGTTAATGAGATGCTGAATTGAGCACACACTCATAAGAGGAAAGACAAGTGGACAGGCTCCAGTACTGGAATTCAGTTTCCCCTCATGATGAAATGAAAACTATTAAAAATGCCTGCTATATTCTTCTCCAAGATCGCACTCCATTTAGCAGGGTACGCTCTATGTTGGTTAAAAAAGTGTGCTACCATAACAGGCATTTTCCAATTTAGGGGAACTTGCTGGTCAGTGGGTCACCGGTACATCTACATTTCCATATAAGCCTGAGTGAAGCATTTAGTAAAGGTCTAAATATTAGTCAAAGCCAAATTTTACTCAAGTGTAAGAGTTTCATTTATTTGTAGCAACATATAGAAACACACATGACAAGGAATTGCACCACAACAATAGCTAGATGAAAATAACAATAGATCAAATGAATTGCAGTAGCATACAAGTTTTTAACCTTTTAGATTTTGTCACTTTACCACAGTGTCACTTTGAGTTGAGTGAGGTAGGCTTTAAGTATGTTTGGAAATCCTCCTCAGAAGTACATAGATCAGTGGGCTAAATGTAATTAAACTTGAGTCATTTATCTCAGCGCGTGGTGAGGTTGTTTGTCCATTCGCAAAGACACAGTCGAGAAGAGTCCACGTGGATTATCATGGCATTAATGATTGGAGCCCTGTCGAAGCCCTATTCTTAGCCGCAAATCTGCCTCAGCCTCTCGGCGTTGACAGGAGGCTGCATAGGGTTTGCCGGGGTCTGGTTTGTGTTTAGCCTATGTAGAAATATAAATGTGTAAAAATAGCTCCGTGCGCGATAGGAAACGCAGCTGAAACCCGAGAACCTCTTTGGGACGAAAAAAAGAAGCTGGCTCGTGCAAGCATTTTTCATAACTGCACTTTATTATAGGGTCTTTTTTTGTGTGTGCGTGTGTGTATGACCACAATGGGGCGAGACAAAGCCAAACGAGCGAATGATGTGGAAAATATTGCAAGATAAGCTCAAGTTTCACGGAGAAGCAGAAACGTGGAGGTTTGCGTCAGCGCGCGCGTGAACACAAAGCCGCCGCTGCCTCGACCAGACTGTGCGTAAAGACAAAAAAAAAAGGAAAAACATTTTTTTTTTTTGTATTCATCCACTCGGCCAGACTCTGATAGCGCATGGCGTGAGACTGTACTTTTTTTTTTTTTTTGTCTGGAGATTCGTCAACCCTGCCCCGCGGAAAGAGACCGGAGAGGAGGGAGTGGGTCTGGGAAGAAGAAGAGGCGAAGGTGGAAATCTGCAAAGACAGAGCCACTCTCGCTTTATTGTTACGCGCTTGTTTGTTTGTTCGGCGGGGGGTGCGGAGAGCCTCCACTTTTTTTTGAGGGGCTTCGTCCGATTCCGTGGTCCGACGAAAAACGCCGTCAATTCTGGATTTCCTCATTCGCTTCCTTTCGTCCAGGATGAGGTTCAAACGGAACGGGTCGTACACGTTGAATAGGTAAGAAGACGGGGGGCTCCTGAAACTTGTCTGGGTGTCATCTGCACGGGAGGGGGCGCGCATTACTACATTAATCACTTTTTACTGGGCACCGTGTAGTCCGGTGGAGCCAATGGAGACAAATACGTTCTGATCTTGCACTTAACATTGCCCTATTAATACTTTTTCCCCCATTAAATCGTGGAAGCGTAAAGGCAAAACTGAAATATTGCTGTCTGAGTGAGTATGATTCTAACCTGTGTAACAATGAGGGCTGAGTGATGTCATCCCTAATCCTCAGGTTGCCTCTTTTATTCAGTGTGGAGCCCACGTGTGAGTGTCTATCAGGAGAAACCTGTCTGTCTCGCTCTGAGGGGGGGCCTTGCTCTCCCTCCTTTGTCCTCCCCCCTTCCCCAATGAAGCAATACGAAAATCTCCCTCTCAATCTCTGTCCTCCTCTTTCCACTCAAATGCCCCACTCTGCACTCCCATCACCCTTAGCAACTTTGTGCACATCCCCTGTTGCACTCCAGGGCTGCTATTCACACACCGGCATTGCTAAACCCGGTCACGACGAGCCGGGTCTTTCCCCTGTCCGGTGGTCCGACAACCCTCTTTTTTTCCAGCCCTCTTCATTGTGCTGTCTGTCTCACCAAGTCACAAGTTATTCCAGAAAAATACAGTCCTTGTTTCCCCCCCTCTCCTTTACGAATTGACCTACTATTAACGGACTTTGATTTCTGGCCTGCTTTTTGGTGATAAGGTTAAACATTTGAGGCAATGAGCTCACAAGACCTTGGTCATATTGTTGAAAGTGACAGTTGATATAATGTCTTTCGATACGCTTTTTTGGTTTTTTTGGCACTCCGCTTCCTCTTTTGCCTTGTCAAGAGCCACATGGCCTTCCACTGCACTCCACTCGCACAAAACCCACATCCTGAGTCTATAGTAATGCAGCACAAAGGAAACTAATGAGTGCCAAGCTCCAACACCCACTCCATCACGCAGCTGGAAATGTTATCAGCGAACAGCCTTCATCTTTTGTCCTTGACTTCTTAAATGTGCATGTTTGCATCATCACTGTAGTCGACTAATTGTCTAATAATATGGGTGTGTTATTAAGAAGTGAAAGTCAAAGCAGATGCAGCTCCACGTGACTGCTCTACTGTGGGGAGAGTAGAGCAGAGATGGAGGTGTTTGGGTGAGCAGGGAGAATGACGTCATTGGAGGTAGAAAGTGCTGCGCTGGGGCCAATGATGCAGTTTATCACTGTCACATCTTTGTCCACGAAGGAAAGTATCCAGCACGGAGATGTTGCTATGCTCTCAGATTTCTATTTTTCATCTTTGTGGCTAAAAGTTATAGGAAAGGGAGCGATTGACGTCATACTTTGAGTAAGAGAAGAATTATGCTTTGTGTGTGACTGTTTGCAGGCAGGTAAAAAGAAGAACTAGATATTTCCATTGAAAGTGGTTTTGTAGCATTTCATTCACTTATACGGTACTGCAATCTAGGGCTGCTCAATTATTGAAGAAATAATAATCACAATTATTTTAGTCATAATTGAAATCACCATTATTCAGACGATTATTTGTTGCTTTAAAAAAAAAAGGCTATCTTTATTTTATTTCAGAAAAGTACAAATGATTTCAAGCATGCCTCGATTAAGATGAGGTCTCTCTTTCACACCTGCCCCCTGCTGGCCAGCCCTCACACCTGCGCAAGCAAACTGAGCCTGATGACATCATCACACGGCGCTGTTTTTTTTTTTTTTAATGTCAGGCAAAAGCATGAGCCACGGCAAGTGAAATGTGAAGGGAAAAGAATCCCAGCGGCATGAAATAATGCTCATTTTGTTATCGTTTAGTGTAATAGTCGAAATCGTAATCGAATTTTGAGTAATTGCACAGCCCTGCTGCAATGTACAATGGGCTGTAGCTGCATCTTTGTTTTGCAAGCAAGTAGGTCTCCTAGTTGTTTTGTTTTATTTTTGGTTTTATAATAATAGATAACGGCAACGATATAAGTGCACGAAGAACATTGATTTGTGTCAAGTGTAGCTACTGTTTATTCTGTTTCATAGAATACCTTGGTTGTATCATTTCAGTTTTCTTATTTATTATTTAGGTTTATTTTCTTCTAAATACTACATACTTCTATTAAATTCCTGGAGAACATTGATTCCCCTTTTTAATGTGAATAGAACAGTTTCATTCTTTCCTTCATGCAAATGTGAAGTGAGAAATCTTGCTCATGGCTTAATATCACACTATTGGTATGTTTTTGTAAATTGACTCCACAGACCACATAGATCACTGGCGCCCCCCCTGCATGTATTACGTAACTGCAGCCTTCTGAAGGTGACTGTCACCTCGCCCCGGAGCCACTCCATCAGGCTGCAGTCCTTGCTCCTCTTTGGTCGCCCTGCTCTTCCTTCCTCTTCCACCTCTGCCTCTCACTGTCCGTTAATCTGAGCTGATGCCAAGTCCCCCGAAGAGATCTCCAGGTTTGATTACATGCGCGACATTGGCTGTACCGGACCGCCGCAGTCCTCCGCAGTCTGCGTGTGCGCGCCCCGATGCGTGGACGGTAGAACACGAGTGTAGTTATTGACCGGGGTGGAGAGTGCCGCGGCGATTGGTGGAGAAAAGGATGTAATGATGAGGCCCATAATTCACTGCGTGTCCTTCACCCGACTCACAACAAGCTCACGCTCTGCACTGATTGGCTAGTTTACTGCGGGCTCGTCTGCACATTAGCACCTCCCATTCTCTGCATCATTTTGTGTGAATGAAGAACCACATTGTGCGATATGACCTTTGTTATGAAAATAATTATTCCCTGAGAGACAAGCTTGGCAAGAAGCACTTGAATCCATATGGTTTGAAGATGTCACAGGAACACCATAACAGAAGAGTGTTTTCTAGAGATTGTGATGGTTCATTTTTTGCAATATCGACAATATTTCTCTGACATATAATATGCAGCAAAAGGGTACATCTTGTTCTCTCCGAACGTTACTCTTATCTCCCTCTCCACGTTCCAAAACATGACCAGGCACGCTGCGTGATTAACCTTTGGGAGTGGTTAGGCAGGATCTCGCTCCTAAGTCTGATTTAGCAAACAGGGCCGTGTTTGGTCTATGACTATGAGAGCTCGAGATGGCATGTTGTGATTACAGATGGCCAGAGATAGCAGCCCCTCCAGGACTTGTTTATATTCCTCCTCCTCCTCCTTCAGCCGCGGCTCTGTCCGTCTCCCCCTGCGGTCCTACCCTTCGCTGCGCTTCCCCCGGACCGTCAGCAGTTTGTTTATGACTCTGTTTGCCAAGCTAATCTTTCCCGCCTTTCAAGTGGAGGCCAGCGAGCGAACGGCAGAGTGAGGGAGGGAGCGATGTGGCAGGAGTGTGAAAGAGGCAGGCATTAGTTGGAAGGAGGGAGAGAGGGGGAAAACATGCTCAGAAGTGTTGCTCTGTTTATGGATTTTAGATTGCAAGTCGACGCTTGTGCGCGACAGTCCTCGGATGTGCGGAGCGGCGTGTGAAAAGTCGAGAGGCGAGTCTGTTTAGATGCGGTGCTGGGGCTGGGAGCTGCTGTCCTGCTGCACCTGTGGCCAAGTTTGGACATCAGGACTGAGGACGGACGCGGAGCACTGTCCCGGGCTGGACAGTCTTCACCCCTCCGCCTCCTCTGCATCCGGATGGGAGTCCTGGTGTGTTGTGACTGCTTCTTTTATAGGTACCTCTCTATCATGTGGATGCTGTTTCCTTTAGCCAACTTATGTGACACGCAAAAATATCTTTGCTTTGAATTGCTTAACTTGACGCTCACTGCACTTTCAAGCGTGTATTCCAGCATCAATTTTCAACAAAACGCGATGAAGAGACTCTACAAATAGAAATCTCAAACTGGGGCAGGGTTAACCTTACACTTAACTCTGCAGAGGGCGCTTCTGTTTCTTTTTGCTCGTTCATTCCTCCCGTGTTATGAAGCTGCGTACCGGTGGAGACATTCGAGGACAGCGGCGCCGTAGCGAGCTGACTTTCTGCTGTAGCCAGATGCAGACTCTCTTGACTTATAGGAGGGGGGGAGGAGGAGGAGGAGGAGGAGGAGGAGAAGCGGCGTGAAAAGGGAAGGAGTTGAGGACAGGGCGACAGTGATGGCCCATAGCCAGTCTTTTGGAGATGCTTGTTGTTAGTTAAGGAGTCGTCGTTGTGTTACTTGTGTGCGGGTGCAGCAGTCTGGACAGGTGCCAGCCCTTTAGTCCGGCTTGCCTAACTTTCCCCTTCTACATGCCCTTTTGGCTGGTCATTTGTTTGGACACTGTGTTCCCTCACAAGGATGCAGCTTGTCGCGTGTTCCCTTTCCCTTGTTTGTTTGGTTGCAGGACGTTGCGCTGAATAGACTTTGCTCCTCTTTCCGTTTGTTGCTCTTTTTTTAACTTCACTCTAACTCACTTGTGCTACTCGAATCTGCAGCCCCTCTTTTGTGGTCGCGGGGTTAGCCAGCCCGAGCTCCACTTTACTGCTGCATAAAGACTAAATTTAACTGTGGAGGTCTCAAGGGGCCGTTTTGATGGTGAGGGTAAAATTGTAGCTTTTTACATCTGCAATGAGTTATGATTCACCGACATTTAGAACTTTGCTTCACTCTATCTCTCCAACTTCACCAAAGAGCGTGTAATGCTATTTTTTCCACGTCATGATGAGGTAGGGGAGGGACCGGACAAAGCTAATTAAACCTCGTGGGCTGTTGTGTCTATTTTTAGCGTTCCCTTTCCCTTTGACGTTCCCGTGAGCCAATCAGATGGGCCCATCGTGATGTTATACGGCTTGACTGATGTGTGTTTTTGGGAGGCACACCCTGTCCATGCCAGGTCCTCATTGACCTCCAAGCCGTGCCGGTCCTCCCTTGTTCCCCTGGGCTCCGGTATTTGGGATTTCAACAGAATCATTGTGTGGGTTAGAAACAGCCCGCCAGCGCTCTGACAACACTCCATCAATTTTCATTTAGAGCGGATTGTGTGCCGGAGCAACTGTAACGGCCGTCAGCTTACACTTCTGATTACAGATGTGACGTCAAAGGAGGTCACATTCAAATGGTAAAAATGCCCTCTGTCAAATATGTATAAGCAGTTGTGTAGAGAGGCTGTCATCTTGGAAGGGCATGTAGGATTGTTTTGCATTAGTATACATCTCTGTTCCAAGTTATACTAGATACACAGTAAACATGTAAACATATTCACTGTTTCCCAGCTATGGCAGACACGGCTTCATTCACAGAACCAAGTCAGGCATTTCACCAAGGACTTTGAGGCAACTTAGAACCAGCTCAAACATTTTCCTGGAGGCCGATAAAAGGAAACCTTGATAACTGACAGTGCATTTTGAAATAATGCTTTGTCATTACTCTGGGGAGGAAATCATTTTGTTGCTTCATCTGCCAGGTGAGCAATAGAGGCGCTGTGGACACTTTAAAGTTTTAGATCTGTCAGGAAGTTGAGATGACGTTTTTTTTATTTATTTTTTGGTCAGTATTGTTTTGAATACAATATTCAGTTTTCTTTTCTTTTACAATGAAAAGCTCTTGTCTGACAGAAGAGGAGAGGTGTGTTTAGTTCTTGGTCAGTGTCCAGTCATGGTCACTGCTCTGATGAACCCTCTGTTTTCACTTGCACTCAGGGCTCTGCAGAGGGCAGACCTCACAGCCGTTGCATAACACATGCTGTGTTTGCTGCAGCCGCCGTCCTGCTGCTTCAGGCAGCAAAGAGATGGCCTTGCACTGAGCTCACCTCAGTCAGCACACAGTGCACACCAAATATATTCTGCACCTTTGTCGGTGAAGCAAACTTTACTGCACTCGCTGCATCATTTGTAATGTGTGTTAGTGCTGCGAGCCACTTTAAGTCCTGATCTCTTCAGAAACCCCTGAGGCTGTGAACAGGCTGTGAAGGTGTCAGGAGAAAATGGCACCACCGCAGCTTTTCTTCCTGTTCTTTAGAAACAAGAGGCCCATTTGAGGGACAGGAAGTGCCTGGGCGACTCACTTCCTGTTTGTGGAGTTTGTCCCAGGCCAGAGTGAGAAGGGGGAGTCTGGAGTAGTGTAATTGAATGGAGAAGGTGTGGGTTGGACTGAGAAGTACATACTATTATGTGAGTGATGTGTACTGCGCTCCAGTTGCCTTAGTGTTGCAAGGCCTTGTGTTTCTATGATCAGTTTTCTGATTCTGAATCTGTGGTTATTAGTTAGAATGACTGTGAGTGATCACACCTGGATGGAGCAGCTGGATTCTGTCTGTGTCGCTCAGCTCTGACTCGTGTACTTTCACTAATCATCAACTCCTCCTCTGTCCTGAGGTTCTGCTGATTTCAGCATGTTTGGAGGTGACGACATTTTATTTTGTGCAGAACTGTTATTATCTTGAATAGCTTGTCCTGGGGCTCTCTTGATTCTCTTAAAGCCACTGGAGTAAAAGTCATTGATGTATTGTTAGCTAAAAGTAAAGAACCTTTTTCTGTGCTAATATTTTACATTGTGAGAGTACTTTAACAGGTATTTGATATCTTACTTGCATAGTTATATTTCTCACGTTGCCTATCACTGGGATATGGCTCCATATAATCATCAGCGCTTCTTATTGAAAGCTCATTGTGTGGCTGCCGTATCAGGCCTATCACCCCGCCCTTTGTCTCACTGCTCCAAGAACATCTATTGATTTGACCTCCCCGTGTGTCCTGCTTATCCATTACCCTTTATTTTCCCGCCCTGACTTTGGCGGCAGCTGCTTCCGCCCACATCTTTCTCCTGCTCATTGTCACACCATCTGTAAGTGGCACTCTCTGCGTTTTGTTCAGTCACGACAGCCATTGGAAGTCGGAGCGTAACTTTCTCTGTGTTGTCGCACAGTGTGGATCGCACATCAGCTCATGACATGGTACAGGACGTGAGTGCGGTTTCTCTGTCATCTGGAGTATGCTCCTGGAGACAAAAACACCCAACAGCTTTGTTCGGGAATATCCATAACATGAGCTTGTTTTCTGCCCAGCCTTCCTCTTCCTTTACATTAGTGGATGATGCATCGTCTTTATTAAACTCTCTCCTCATACTGACAGTAATTGGACAAAGCTGGTTAGGGGTTAAATTGAGCGCACATATTCCAACAGGGAGCGTTTATTCTCATGTTTTCCACTAGCGCATTGATGGTTGTAATGCGTTTCACCTCTTTGCCCAAAAACTAGGCGTGACCACTTCCCACCACTTGACTCAGTCCAGCTATTAATCAAGCTCACACAATGGAACCGAGACTCCCAACACAAACAATCGATGGCGACGTCTTGTTAAGTCATTTAGCAGTGATTTGTTGATCCTCATGATTTACTCGGCTTTTCATGAGCTTTATGCGGACAGTGTCTTATTGTGCAAGGGCAGCGGAGATTACATGGGTTGCAGTCCAATCAAACATGAGCGGAGAACACAGTTGAGTTATGGATTATGTTTTCTGAGAAGCCCAGAAACGTGAGATCGAGTTATTAGACGTGACCAATGCAGAATGAGTACGTGCTCAAAGCAAGTAGAGGAGCAAACCAACTTGGGGCGGAAAAATATGTGTTTTTTTTGGACTGTGGTGAAGTGCAATCAGGCTCACTTTCACAAGTTTAGTCAGTGGTAGGGCTGATACCAGTACAATATCGAAAAAGAAGGTTTAGGTACTTTCGGTATGGAAAAAGTAAAAGTATCGAAGCAAGTACCGAAAAGAAATATAAAATCATTGTATTCAAGTTTTTATGTTGTTGGTCATCCAAATTTAAAGAAAAAAAAAGTGAAAGACAAGCAAAAAAAAAGAAAAAAAAGAAAATAGTGAGAAAAATTGGGTTAAATTTGGGAATAAATTGAGGAATTAAAAAATAATAATAAAGAGAATTAACGTGGAGAAAATGGGGGGGATGAAAAAATTGGAGGGTAAATTTGGGAAAAATTAGAACATTTTGGGAAAATTGGAAGGAAAAAAATGGCTTTTTTTAAGAGGGAAATATAGGGGGAAAATGTTAAAAATGGGAGAAAAAAATAAAGGTGTGGAATTTTTTTCCGCCCTTTTGTTGTTTCACCTGAAACAAATTATACAAATGTAAAAGAAATTAAATGGAAGGAAAAGGAATAAAATAACATTATTCATTTGTTTTATGGTTCTAAATGACAAATAATTTCGTATAGGTATTGAAAAAAGTATCTTTCAGGTATCTGTATCAAAAACAAAGTATTGTTAAAGTACCGATATCGAAAAAATTTAATGGTCCCCAACCCTAGTCCGTGGTAGATTTGCTTGTGGAGTAAGTATATTAAGATAAAAACTATAAATAAGACATTGTTAAAGCAATTTCAGCAATAGTACTCCATACATGGTTTCTGCAGTACTCGCTGAACCCAACAAGAGATTTGTTTTTCTTATGGCATCAATTTTTTTTATTTCAAGTCACTTCCATTATTCGACCCTCAAACAAACGTTTCTGATAAATATTGACATTGCATTATTAAAAACAATGAAAGTTGTACTTGGCGACTTTGCGCTCTGAGCCATAATACACTTGAATATTCACAGCATTTCCTCTTATTCTTCCAGGTTGGGACATGGTCAGTTTGTTCTGCGTAGTGCGGGTCAAAGACCAAAGAGGGGGCAGCGGCCATGGCAGAAAAACAAACCCCACCAGTTCTTGTTCGCTCGCATGCCAGACAGTCTAGCCAAGCTGAACTCCGTGTCCGCTGTTACAGGAAATGGCGCTTTTCTCCTGGGAACATGGGACCCTCGAACCCCGCGCTTTCATCTCGCTTCATCTGTTATTGTTTGTATGTCGCTGACTCGGAGAACGCAGAGGCACTGTTATGTAACGGATCTAAACACAGGCTAATGTGATTTGACTTCTTTAAGCGGTGAGCTGCTCTTATCGAAGGGTTAATTCCTTTTACTACAGTGAACATTATGTTTAGGCCATGAATCCAGGTGGGTGTTAAGATTCTCTCCATGCTCTAAATCTCATCTTTATTTGTCTAAAACTGTCAAAGTGAACGACATGCAACTCAGTGCAGGTTTGTTGTTCCATACGCGACCATAGGCAATGTTCACATTCACCCGTCTGAATGCTGCTGCTGCTGCTGCTGTGGTGGTTCATCTGTTCTGAGAGTTTGTCTAGGTTCCGTGCATTCCCCTCAGTAGGAAGTCTGTGACTAAATTGCCTTACTTAGGAGTTAATGGGCTGGATCGGGCCTGGCATGCACGGCCTAGAAGCCAAAAATGGCCATGCACAGTACCCCACACCCTGCCTGCTTGTTATCTCTGCATCATTTGCTCTAAGGACCCTCCAAAAGTCCCCACTGAGCACAAGCCAAATGCCCTTGCACAATCTTAAACTGTTTGGTTTATTTTTGTGGGAATAGTAATGGCTCAAGGTAGAAATAAGTGCTCTTTGCCACACCATTTCCAGGAATTAAGAAGCCGTATTTTGTTCCATACTAAAGTTTAAACTAGGAGCTTCAGTGCGAGCGCAAACTGGATTACGGTATTAGATGCAGTGTTCGAAGCTGTGCCCTAATTATTAAAGCCCTGTTCATTATATCCAGGTATCCATCCATCAGTTACCTGGACAGAGACAGTCCCTCCCTACTCTCTTGCTGCGTACTGTGTATCAGGCAGCATTTTATTCTCATGAAAGAAGTTCCATTCACACGTGTCCTGTGCCCACATATCCTGTACAAACACCTGAAAACCCTCTTCTTGAGTTGATCTCTGTATTCCATGACGTAGGTTCTCCTGTATCAAGCCCCCTCCTCTCATCTGTAAAGCTGGCGCACAGACTGGCCCTTGTGCTCCTGAGCAAACACACACTCATAATTGACCGCAGCTTCCCCCCCTCCCTTTCCTTTTGCACCTCTCTTTTGCGTCAGCAGCTCCCGGACTTTACCGCTCCCAGATCGAAACAAAACTTCACTATTTCTCCCGGTCTATTTTTAACAAATGCTTCTAAAGTTAATATTATTCCCGCATGGCAGTAGTGCCAAGCAGCTTATTAAGTTTTACGCTCTTTAAAAGGATACTGGCATCTATAAAATTCGTGTTCTGGTTCAAATAAACACATCTGAGCCTCCACGCCCCGTTATAAAACCTGCAGTGGAAAAGTTGAATGAAGAACCTTGTGGTGCTGAGAAGTTGTGTAATTTTATTACTGAATGTGCGTCAGAAAATCTGAAGTACTGGACGACATATTGCATTGCATCGTTCAGTGTTAAAGCTTTTGGAATTGAAACAAGACAACTGGACTTGAGAGAGCCGCCTGGATGACTGAGAATTGACACTGTTTCACTCCAGTATTAGCAATGGCAAAATAAATGGCTTCATCTCATTGTAATTTAGGCTGTTTCTACGGTATGGTCCTTGGTCATTACAGTACCTCAGTATACAACAATAATTAATCCATAAGTGATTTCACTCAGGTCCTGTGGTGGAATCTGCTGAGTTCTTCTTTTTGTTGCATAATGGCGCATGGCACTCAACTTTAGGGTGCCACCCACTATGCTGGAGTGTGAGCCAGAGTATCTATCCTTTACATCTTATTTGCTTTACCTAAATTCGTCCAAATAATCCTAGTTCTTTTAGAAAACACAAGGAGCTCCTTATATTTTAATCTGCTGAATTGATGTACAGCCCTTTTACTAGACCTGTGCCTCACCAGCAGGTGGCAATGTTTCTCTCCGACACTGCAGTGCATGAAGCGAGGAATGTCTCAAATCCCATCTGCTCTCTTGCCTTTCGCTGCTCTGCTAATCTGCAGGTAATGTTGTGGGATTCTTCAGATATGTTCAGAATTTTATCTGCAGCACAAAGTGTACACACAGCTCTGCCAGTTCAGCAAGTGCACATGTCCAACGCTCTGAGCCAAGGTTATCATACCCTTCCCAGGAAAAAGATACATTCTTTGGCCTCGTACGCTTCTGGGAGGACTGGCAGCCTTGAGGAAGCATTTGTTTCCTAGGCTCGAGCGCAAAACATTCTGCAGTGAGAGATGTGGTGTTGAATCCTCCTACTACTTCGCACATAATCTCGGTATGTTCACTTTAAGGCTGGGTGATATGGCTAAAAACACACACACACACACACACACTTATTTTTATATTTTTTCAGCATTGTCCGACTCCAAACAATGGGCTGCAGACCTACCGATGCAAAATCTCCATGCAGATCATTAAGATTGGCTCTAGATATGATCTCAGTGAATTTAAAACAAATAAACTGCAAGGCCCTAACACACTGGGCTAGTATTGGCGCCTCTCTCTCACATGTCTCATCTTGTTACCTTGAATTTGGCATAGACCACTTTCTCACACTGTCCTCTACTTGACAGAATCATGTGATAAATCTCCCAGCCTTGTGACCGACCCACAACTATTAGACGCACAAAACGCCTCATTACCGTTTCCCCTGCAGTAACGCAGACAAAGTGTCATTGTTCTGGACACCTGTGATCGTCATCCAGGGTCAGAGGTTTACTCCCTCACCTTCCCCCTCCAACGTGACCTTTGGGGCCACTGTTTCTTAACGGGGCCGACCTTATGTGGCTTGCCTTGGGTTCAGGTATGCTCTGCGTCTTCCACCGACAGGCAGGTGCTCCTCTGGCCAGGTGATGAATTATGGGATGTATGGCGACTCTCCCGTTTGCTGGAATGTAGGAGGGAGTGCGGCGGGCGGACCGGGCATGCAGCGACAATGTCCCGTAAAAAGATATTCAACCACTCCTGTTTCAGAACAATTATTTTTCTCACCGTGCCTGACTTTGTAGTAGAGTAAACTATTGACAGACAGACCCAAACTTGTTGTGTTTGGAGAGTCAAAATAGAAGAGTATTAGCGGGTCAAGGCCTAAACGTAATGATGTTCGCCTATAGAACGATCAGATGCATCCAGACCATTGACAAAGCATTCTTAAACTATTGTGCTTTTTCGGATGTAGCTACAGCTGTGCTCAAAGGTTTACATACATTTTTGGACTATTTTTCAAGGAATATGAAAGATAACACGCCCGTAGTTAGTGTTGGTTTGAAGCCATTTATGGTCAGACAACTGAGTTTGCTATTTTTAAATCATAATGAGAAAAGAAAGTACCAAAATGACCCTGATCAAAAGTTTACATACCCCAGTTTTTAATACTGTATTTCCCCCTTTAACATCAACTGCTTGGAGTCTTTTGTGGTAGTTGTGGATGAGGTTCTTTATTTTTTCTGATGGTAAAGCGGCCCATTCTTCTTGTCAAAAAGCCTCCAGTTCCTATAAGTTCCTGGGCTGTCTTTCATGAACTGCACGTTTGAGTTCTCCCCACAGTGGTTCAATGATATTGAGGTCATGAGACTGAGATGGTCACTAAGGGGACCTTCAATTAATTCTGCTGGAACCAGTGGCATCAGCGAACCACCTACGCCTATGAGGAAATTCTACCAGGGTATGTAAAACGTTTGAGCACAACTGTATTTTCATTCATGTACTACGAAGTAGAGCAGGTACTCCATAAGGTACTCCTAAGCCCCACTGCGGGCATCCTTGTTCGAAATGTATTTTAAAAACTCCCAAGCAAAACAAAACTTCCTCTCTGCTATTGTGGAGAAGAGGAGAAATCGAGTACAGGAGCTTTAACCTTTTCTCCTCTTTTCCAATTTTCGACATATTTGGACAACTCCTGTATCTTGAACATAGCGATGGTGATTTATCAGTGTTTGGCCATGACTGGTATTTCTCATCTCCGGTCTTCCAACATTGCTAAACCCTTCTCAACAGAACAGTTTCAACATGACTGATAATTTTCCCAAAAACATACTTTTCTACTTTGTCACCTTTCTTAAGCAAGAATTCAAAAGGTCTGTTGAAATCCAAACCAGCCCTGCTTTTCTGATCAGTTTGAATACCACAGATGGTGCATAGCGTTTCCCATGTCATGTTTCATCTCAGGTTTAATATTTTTGTGTGAAAGATATTCTTGACCTCCTCGTCACAGTCCCATACTTTAGTTTTGACCATTTCCTAGTTCGCACTTTGCTGTTACTCTGAGCTGCTCTTTGTTTGAGCAGGCGGTGTGTGCTTGGATGGCAGTGGCATGTCTTTGCACGCTGCCCGTCCCCTTCAGGAATGCACTGTTATGAAGAAGATGAAGTCAACAAGAAAACCAGGAAGGCAATAAAAAAGGGAAAGCCCTGTCCAAGAAACAAAGGCAGCACAGCTGACAAATTTAATGATCCTTAGTGTGAAGTCCTTTGTCTAACAGAGGTCATATTTATTCATAATTGTGATGAAAAAATGCACTTTTCCCCCCATCTTTTAAAGCCTTTTTTAAAGCTTCTTTTAAATATGACTATTTCCCGTCAAAAGTGGAAACTACAATGTGATCTCTAACCTTTAGAGAGTTGTGGGACAGGTCAGTGGGTTCAGTACGACCAGTCTCCCCGGGTCTATAGAAACTTGTGCAGACCTTCACAGTGTGCTGTTATCACTGGCTAAGACCTTACCTAAACACACTCGCCCCAAAGCTCCGGACTACTACGCTGTCGACTTCTCTTTGAACTCCATTGGGCAGCCTAAGTGTCAGTCTGTTTTTTCCTGCCCTGTGATTGGCTGCAGCCTTTCTGCAGAGACAGACTCACTCAGCGACTGCCAGGCCCGAAGGCGCATCTGCTGTGGCCGCTGGTGAGTCATGTAGTGCCCTGGGATTTTTGTTATTTTTGTCTCAAATAGGTGGAATTCAGAACCAACCTGTCTGGCCAGTGCAGGTCAAACTGACACCCCTCACCCATCATGCTCTTCTCATATCTCTAAAGTGAAAATAGATTTTTTTCAAGCCTCACATTTTAACTTTATCTTTTGGGAGTTTCTTAAAAACTTCTTCCTCATAGGTTTAGAAGTTAGACGTAGGATGCTCTGATGCAATTCTAACGTTTGCATTTTTTACCACTGACTTTTTGTTTCCATGTTACTATCTTCTGCCCTGATCAGTGTCTTTTAATAACACTGTGCTTTTGTTACTACTTCAGAATCAGACGTCACTCACTGTAACAATACCATGACGTCACTCCTCTCTACTCTTTTACTTCCTGCTTCGGTCAGTCTTGATTACCTGGTCTTCATCCAAGTAGCCAAAGAAAAGGATGATGACACTTTTAGTTCTTATTCACAACTATATTTAGGGTGTTATTATGTAAGTCTAAAGTATGCCTCACCCTTTTGACAAATTGACGATTAGAACTTACAAGAGTATGTATGAACTGTGAGCGAGGGCGGGTTAAAAGTCAGTCAAATTCTTAATATTTTCTATTGAAGACACATGGTAATGCTGATACAATATAAAGTAAAGTACGATTTTATTTTTTCTCATTGATCAATCGCGACTTTAAATTTCACAATCAAATATGACTTTCTTTTACTAATATGGTTCTTGTACACATTTCAAAATAGACAAACAAATGACAGCTTTCCACTATGAAACCATTTCACTCAGAACTGTTTTCACTTTCCTCTCAAAAAGTCTAAAGCGTGAGCTGTCGCTGCCACAGGAGGCTGTAATCCGGTCCATTAAAAGCCCCATGCTGATTGCTTAGACAGATTTGATTCAAATTGGATAAAGCTGCTGCACAGCTCCACGATGATGCTGTGTCTTATCTTTGCAGATGAAGGTGACGCTAACACTGGCACAGGGGAATAACAAACCTCTGTCCTCCAGATAAAGGAATGTGGCCGTTGATTTTCGTCCATGTCAGATGTTGCATAACTTCTCGATGATAGGTCTGGGCTTTATGCACGGTTTCTTTTTCACCTGTTGGCCAGAAGTGAGACCATCTTTCCTTAGAACCAAGTGCACTTATAGCTAAAGAACCCTCTACTCTGTATTCTGTAACCCCATCGAAGTCGTTAAAATACTTAGTACTTACTTAGCATATCCGAGCAAACTCCACTGATTCTCTCCGTGCCAGGATCTAGTTTAAAATGTAATTCATGGAAACTCGCAGCAGCACAGGATGCCACTATGGGCCAGACACTTGCCACACACGGGCTATCGTCATACACTTTAGTTAGCTAATTTTACAAGTCGCAGTCATGCAAATTGGCTTAATAAGATTGGTTTCACTTGGCAAAGCAATCAGTCTATCTGCCAGACTTCTCACCTGTAAAAGTTTTCTTTTCCCCCCCAGCCCTAACTCATTTGTACATCACAGTGCCACCGCCCCTCCCTCCTCTGTTCTCTGTGCTCCGTGTTATATTTAGCACTAAAGGAAAAATTGGCTGGTCGACGTCACTGCCCAGTCTTCGCTACACCTCATAACTTACAGCAGGACCCAGTCAGAACCTCTAGCCTAAGCCCCGCCCCCTGTGAGTGAGGCTGAGGAGCTGCATGATGAACACGCAGAAGAGGCCTTTGATTATTCTCTGTGGGTCACACTGCGGTGGCTTTTCAGACTCTTCTCGCTCTTCTTGAGAATGCTTTCCGACTCCGACCCTCACACGCTTACACAAACATGTTTCTTTTTCATCTCTGTAGTATGAGCTTCCACGTACATCATCATCTGCAGTGTACCATTCATTATCAGACCATACAGCACCAAACCATCTGTCCCAATGTGGTTCAGATAGTTGTGTCTGGAGAGGAAGGCTTTCAAAAAACTGCAAGACGGGAGTGAGGAGTAACCGCAGGAGATAAATGTGTGAAAGAGAAGGGCTTTGTCGACAGGCAGTAATTATAGGGAGGAAGGGTGAGAGATTATACTTTGTTCCAATAGTTTCCATATTTTTCATGGAATCTGTTACTTTCAGGATTGAGTTTTTTTTGTAGACCAAGGTGCTTAGTCATCTGTTCAGGTTTAATACACCGATCTTGCAGAGAGGGGTTTATTTTTCCCTTGTAATCAATAATGTACCCAAATATAAAGATCTAAACACAGAAATTCCTCGGAGCGTGCTTATCAAACAGACTTTCAATGCTTTTTTACTGGTTCCTCCGCTTTCACACAGTCATGTTCACACTCGCCTGAGCAGGGCCGGCCCATCACCGTCCAGGTGAAGTTCAGAATCGACAAGAGGAATGCTGACACACATTCCCAGCGTGTGTGGATCCACAAAGCGAGCACAATTTCTCTCACTGCTGCGCGTTTTGCATTGTTAAAATCGTTCCTTATGTCAATCATGGGAAAGGAAGTTTCCAAAGACAATAGGATGATTGTCTCCGTCTGGAAGAAATGTGTTACAAATATGTTATAAAAAAAGTGTCTACCTCACAGTCAAGGCCAGTTCATCTTGTAAACATTTATATCACTTTTATTTCACCGTAAACTCCACTGCCCACCTGTTGCTACATTCTAACTACCTTTGTAAACCACGTCCACATGGGCAGACTCTGGCGTCATGTGACCACGCCCTGTCCGCGCGCTCCCCCTCCTCTAATTGGTTGGAAGCTCGGTTTGCAGGCGGGCCTTGCGTTCACGCTCCACAAGTTTTTCTCCTCCGTGCGCTGGGTCTGACTTTTCAGACACTTGGAACAACGTGCGCGTGGATGAGACAGAGAGACGCGTGAGAATCCAAAGGAGAAGCTTTACTTGCGCAATTCCTTCATGCTTTAAGATATGGTCGGAGACTTTTGCTCTTTTTCCGGGGACAAGACAGAAATGCACTCGCAGAGAAACCCGAACAGACTAAGTTGCAAAATGGTGCTACAAGCGGTGGGAAAAGTACTAAGGTAAATACTTATTCTCGTATCAATCACGTAAACTTTAACACCTGCCTGAATGTGTCCTGATGTCCGTTTTGTCGAACTGGGAAAACCCACAGCTCCACGTTGTTCGATGGTAATAACAACTTTACGCGCACGCGCCATCCAAAAGTAGCCGATTCAAGTAAAACCTTTTATTTGCGCCAAAGTAACAGTCTTTTAAAACGGCAATTTCCACTGTTGAATATAGGACGTGAGTCAATCTGTTGTGGTAGGCCTATTAACCCGGTTACCCGTGCGTTATACCAGTTTTACCAGTCGGATTATGCAAATTAAGACAGGTAGGCTAATATCGTGAGCTCTGAAAACCAACGTCAGAATCGCCTTGGTTGTCTCTGGATCGTTTTTACCAATAGGCCGCAGCTCTATCGAAAAAACAAACAAACAAAAAAATCGTTATAGCCTAAATATAGCCTACGTTTTATTTGTCGTCCCATCAAAGCGTGCGTAAATAGGTCTACTAAATAAAATGCGTTTAGCGAAGATGGGTCGAACTTGGAGCTCTACGTCGCCAGTGTTTCTCAGGTAAAGACATCTATTTTAGTCTATAGATTTGTCACTCAGCGACTATATAATTCTCTGTCTGCAATGTGAACATACATTATCATTTTGACAGCTTTAAGCGGTCTGTACTAACTTATCAGCGGCATGACACAGTGCGTGCAATACTTGGAATAAATGTATGACCTAGATAGGAGTGTAAATACAGTGTTTCTCCCACAAACAAGGGGCCCCAGTCACTGCCCGGACCTCGTGGAGAATCGATCATGCGCAGGGAAGAAAAAAAAAAATCAAACGTGCCACAGCAGTTGTAAATAAACTTAACCTGGTTTGTGTTTGAGAGTTCAGCTCATGAGAAGAGAATGAGTGTGTTCCTTTAGGGGACAGACTGCTATCTATCTGTGCCTTTGGTGAAGTTTCCCCTTACCTTTCAAGTCACGGGACAGGTGTCTTTTTAAAGCAGCCCAGAGGCACCGGCTCCGCATACCCCTATTGTCTTTTAAAGTTGACTGGAGAAGAAGAGTTTCCACTATAAGGGTGCCACCAGAATGATTTTGTTTACAGTGTTATGTCTAGGGCCACAGTTTGGCAGGTGGTGACAAGTTAGTCCTGTTTTATAGAACTATGAAATGCCCCGCAGCTCTCCGCCTTTACTTTATTAGCTGTGGAGGTGGGACTGTGGCGTTTTACATGCGTGTCAGCTCAGAGTGAAGCTGAAAGGAATCAGTTCATCAAATTTAACAAGGATCCTTATTACGTTTAGACAAGGGGGTGCACCCATTGGAATGCTGCTTTTGGAATCGATACTGAAATGTACTTTATTGCTTGTTTTTTTTTTTTTATGCTGGTGTTCAGTGGCTGTATTTAAATTGTTAAATGTGGTAATCCTGCATGTTTAGTTGGTACGTCTTTGCAAGATCTAAAAACATTTGCCCCTCACTTACTGATGCAAAAGGTATTGCTTCACTGGACTGGTAGTTTCAGCACTCAAACTGAACTCGTAACTTCCTAATGACAGCTGGTAACTAATACTCATTGGGCGTTCCCATCCGTATTGCGCAACAGTTAGTAATATATAATATATGTATAATAGAAGTTTTATGTTTACCACATAATGTGTAAAAAGTCATGTGTCCAAAGTTTATAAACCAAATGCAATTTGACATTTATCAGTGTATTTATCTGTGTAACTTTTACCTCTGTATCTATTGCTCAAAAACAAAGGACTGCATGATAAAAATGCTTCCAACACAAGTATTGAGTATTGCGATACTTGATAAAGTATCGACACTTGCAGTGCAAAGTATTGCGATTCGATCCACTTTGTCCCAGCCCTCAGTGCCAGGGAAGGAGCAGTGCAAATGTTTTGTGTGGGTTGTCCATTATATAGATTATTTGTAGTTTAATAAATATAACCCCAATGCTGTGTTATGCAAAATAAGTGTAAAAGGCCAAATAAAACTTACGGTTTTGAAGTCACCCTGTCCTACATTTCTGTGCAAAGTCTCCCCTCACCGCCCCCTTCCTCTGTAACACGTGTGCGTTGTGATGGTGATGAGCTTCCATTATAACAGTGGCAGGGGGTCCTTAGTTGCTCCCCAGGCCTTAGAGCTTCTGAATAGGGCTTTAGCGCAGAATGACAAGGGAAGTCGGACTCAAAGGTGAAGTGTGCTAGTACAGGGTCAGTGGCTGAGTTGGCCCAGTGTCTGTACGTTTGCATGTTTAGGCCTGCTCCTCGGTGACGCCACTCTCCTTTACTCATTTACAGTGGAGCTGCATAAGCCCCCGCTGATGTTTACTGGTCAAGTGGTGGCAGCTGGGTTGTCTTTGTTTTTTTCTCTCTTATCTTTTCAACCCAGGACCAAAACAAACGTGTGTTTAAATTTGACACAAGGTTCAGGAACACCGTCTAACGAAGCAGCCAACTTTAGCACTCCCAAGTCCTGCTTTAGTTTAGTGCAGTTTTACTCACTGCGGTTAAGCTGCTCTGTGCGCTGTCTGTCTTTCCTCTTTACTTTGTGGTTTTTCGGAGAGGAGCCCACTGGCTGTGTTCAATTTTAAATGTAAAAATAGATCTGTGGGTTGAGCTGAAGGGAAAGGGATCTTCCACACCAATATAGTGTTGACCGTCGTTTCTTTCACCTCTTCTTTTTTGCTGATGGTTGTTATCTATTGCTGTTATTTTACAACTTAATTTTACAGCATGGGAACTTTCAGACTTCTTTGTAAGACGTGTGGTCAGTTTAGATGACTCCTTTCCCTTCCACTATATCGAGCAAGTCAACACTCTGAGCTTTTAACCACCTTAGGTTTTTTTTTGTTAGGGAAATAACTCCATAAATTGGTGCCTGTTCAGCCTCCCTTCTCTGCACTCAAGACGCCAGCCCGCACTTCGGTGTACACCAAATCACTCTCTTCCTTTACGCGTTAAGTTTAGTTTTTTAACAGCTTCTCTGGCCCCTGAAGGTAAAGTAATAGCAAAAGCCTGAATGCAGCATAATACAGAACCTTAAAGCTATTATTATTGTCTAAATATTGTTATCTCGGCACGTTCCTATCATCATTATAATGTGTTTGTTTACCTCAGTAACAGAACTGTGATGTAAACTCCAGGTGTGTCTTTGCACCTTAGCGTACTCCTCTGTCCATAAAGATAATGCATTATCTTAACGTTATTTGCTAGCGCGCCCTATTCATTCTTCAGCATATTTTGGCTTCATCACTCACCGTCAGAATCCGACGAGACAAGTTGTTTCTCTTCTCACTTTACAATTGGTTGGGCAGATTGCATTAACCTCCTCCACGTGACAATGGCTACATTCCTTTCTGCCTCGACGCACAGTAGAAGCAGCAGCTGTACAGTATAGAGCTCTGCATGAGCCAGCAGCTTAGGGAAACTCATTAAGTGCTGTTAGAAGCGCTCTCATTTAGGGAATCACATCAGCCCCAAGGACCGTGCACCGTGAAGAGGTGCATACTACATACGCCTACCACAAAATACCAAAATAATAGTTAAAGGGTCTTAACCATGCTGTTTTTAGGCATTTACAACTACTAATTCTATAAAAGATGCTGCACCCAGACCGAGTCAAGGGGCACTATCATCACATTAGGATTTTTCAGTCACATCCAAGTAAGGACATGACATTCTGGGTTGAGCAAATTTGGAAGTTTTTGGACAAGCGCCTGTTCATATCTCGAAGTGCAAACTTGGGCAAATCTCCTGCATTGCTGTGTAATGACAGAGGGATTAAATTGAAGCAGGATTTGAGGCTTGCAAACGTGCCATAAGTTTATTCTGGAGTTTTCATATCTGTGTAAAATGATACAATTTTTCGTTGCCAGATCATATCTTAATGAGTTTAAGTTTGGAGTTTAGCCGTTGCTAGTGCATCACGGAGAATCAATGGCACTACGTTTCGATTATGTATCTATCTCTTCTTGTAGTAAAGTGGTTAAAATGCCAGTATTCTCTCCAATGATGCTGCTCCTGGACTTGTTTTAAAGGAGCACTGCCAACTTGAAACATATTGATGATTTGGGGGAAGCAATATGCATCACATAAACATAGTGTGTCCCATTCAGACCCGACTTGCTGCGTCTGAACTCTCACTGTGTTCTGTGAAGCCACAGGACTCGTGACGCAGCTGTCGTGACCAGCTGGGTTCGACCCTGAACACTGAATTCAAGTGTGCGCTGTTGTGTAGGAGCAAAGGTAGTGAGTGAAGGCGGCTGGTGACGGGGGGGGGGGGGGGAGGAGGAGGAGGAGTGGGGCAGTGAAAAGTGAAAGGCCCGAGTGAGAGGAGCCAACTGACGGGCCGCAGCAGCTGTCAGTCCAGTGTCTCCTCCGCTCTGGGCAAACCGTCACCGGGCTGTACAAGGTCTTTGACTTTTATTACGCACCAACGACCATCTTCCCGTGTGTCGCACTTCACCTTCTGCACCACTTAAAGGCCGTCCCATTTGGAGAGACTCTTCCACGAGGCTGGCATGGGCAGATACCGAGCGATGAACTGGATTGTGGTGCAGTCATGGTAGGCTGGGATTAGGTACCCGCAAAATAAAATGGAATCACGGTTCAATACATTTTTTAGTCTTCGAATCTTTATTTGATTCAAAATTCACTGATCTCCATCTTTCATGTCTCGCCGGCTGTCCAGGAATGATGTGCATCTCTCGCACAAAAAGTAAAGCGATTTATAATTAGCCTTGTGCGTACTTGCACTCGTACACTTCTATACCGCTTGATCAATATTTTCCGTCTGTTAAGTCAGCATATCCTTATCACAGATTGTTTCCTGGATGTGTTAAGGTCAGGTGGATCACTTTCAGTTTTAGTCCAACAAAGACGTCAAAGACCTGATCTGTTGCAATTGCAAAGCTATTGTTTATTAATCCGAATAAACACTTTAAAGAGATATTTCAGGATTTTTGACATATTTCCTAGTTATCCAGAGCGTTCTTGATTTCTCAATTTTTTAAATTATTTCTTTTATTCATGAAGTCCTTATATTTGAAGAGGTTAGTGGTGCTAGTGCTAGGCTAGTGCATGTCTATGGTAACTAGTAGCCTGCATTAAAAACCGTCTGACCCAAGCACAGTGCACCTGAGGCAAATCACATATAACACCAGACTACCGATATAAATGTCTGTGTTGACTGAACATTTTTTTTTAATATCACCATTTTGCATTTAAAATAACTTATATTTGAGCAGCATCAGCTTCCTGGTTGTAAACTACTCAACGGTGGAGTGATCTGCAGGGTAACTGATCTACAGTAGTTTGTTAACTTGCGGCCGGCGTTACTACACGTGGAATTCAAGAAGCTTTCTACAAATCAGATGGACATGCACTAGCCTAACACCTCTAAACTCTTCAAATATAAGGACTGCATGCAGAAAAAAATCTCCAGAAATCAGTAACTCTCTGGATAACTAGGAAATGAGGCCCTATGTTAAAAATCTTTAAATATCCCTTTAAGATCCTGTACTGTCACTTGAAATAATGTATATCTAGAAACAACCCCTATGACTTCATATGTCATAATGGCAATAACATGGTAATCTGCACAGGAAAGATTTGGCAGGATCAGAAAAAGTGTGATGAAGGTGTCCAAACTGAATTTCATGGATTCGCCATATCAGGATGTTTATCGGAGTGTGGCCTGGCGTTTTGAGTGCGAAAGACATGTGCTAAAGGAATGAAACAAAGCAACAAAACAAACGATTCTCCTAATGTTGCAGCTCAAACTGGCCTCTGCCCCAGACTACCACTTGTGCTTGTGTGGTGCTGGTGCCAGGGAGACTGAGACGGTCCTCCTGCTGCAGAGACGTGAGCCCGAGCTTCCCCTCTGCCCCGGCCCCGTGCCCTCATCTGGAGCGCAGAACGAGGCTCTGCTCCTTTTATGGCAAAGAGTGGCCTTCCCCACAACAGACAAAGCGCAGACCATCTCCGAGCGCAGCCTCACACAGGAAGTTTTCTTTATCCTAAAATAAACTCCACTTTTTTTTTTTTTTTACCTCTCCTGACCACATGAATTTTCCAAGATGACGCGTGCGTAAAGTGATGGAGGAGAAACGGCTTTGTTGCACTGACTTGACTCTTTTGAGGTTAGAGAACAGGTTTCCAAATGCTATACCTAAAGATTACTCTTTTTTTTCCCACACTTAAGCCCTCTCACATGACGGCGCTTTCAGCTCGTGTCACCAAACCACATGAATCGCACTCAGAGGCTGACGAGGGGAGACAGACAGAGAAAATGTTTTAAGTTTATGAACACTTGGAGGCTGTCAAGGTAATTGAAGCAAAGGGGCAGACGCTATAAGATAAAAGAAGTTCTGTCGGACAAGGAAACGCAATAGGATTAGTTAATGTACATGAAAACCTCAAACAGAATGTGCATGCTCATCAATAATTAGCCAGCAGTGTAATCTTCGGTGTCCTTGGTTTTCAATGAGGCCAGAAACAAGCTCAAGTGATAGTGAAGAGTCAAATACCTTTATAAATGATTAGCGAGAGGGAAAGTGAGCCGCTGCGTGCGTCATCGGACATGATTTTTGTAAAAAAGAAAAGAAAATGACTGTTCTGGGCGGCATTAGCTGCTAACAGGGAATGTTTCATGGGGTGGAAACTTCCCTTTTTTAAACACACGGCTCCTGCCAAGTAGCCTCATATCCCCGGTCGTCCTGTCATGTTTTCTTAAGTGTTGAGTTGTTCACATAGTTATCAGCCAGCAATACCCCTTCAATGTACCCCTGGTTTTCATGCATGCGCAACTTATTTGCAAAGAAATGGCACAAGTAGGTTAACCGTGGAGCCTTCGTTATTGCAAGTAAAGTTAAACAGAGAAGTGAAGATGCAGCATGTGGACTGGAAAGCCTGGAACAGTAAAACAGAAGAGAAGCAAAGCAAAGATTACAGGGAGCAGCAGACGGGAGTGCAGGAAGTTAGGGTCAACGATAAATTTAGGGAGTGCACTGCTTCCCTTGTCCTTAAGCAAACCCAAATAACAGGAGCAGCAGCCAAGAAGAAGAATGGGAAGTAGCGAGAAAATCAGTACTGACTGTGCAATCTGCTTGTGGATGTTCACACGTCGCTAATTACAGCTGTTCAAACTCAAGTGACTGAAGCAGAAGTCCTGCACAGATGTATGTTGTTCCCTCTAAAAAGCCCCTAGATACTTATAATAATGGTCTTTTGGAGATTCAATCAGGGGTGAGGGTGTATTGATGAGCGACAGGAAAAGGATAAGCTTTTATTTGTCGCACATTCGTATCAAACTTCCCGGCCTTTGACCCGAGTTTGCACGGGCCGCTGTGATGCAGACAACGGGGGAGGAGGGAGGGCGACATGTGGGTGCTAAAACTAGCGGTGGAAGTACAAGGCACTGGGGGGGCAACTGTCTGCTGAGGGACCACAGACTACAGCGTAAGGTCAGGAGTCAACACAGGAGGTCCGCCACACAGACGAATAAGCATTTATCCGCGACTGTTCCGGGAGCTGCGTGTGGCACAAATGTGTGAAATACTGTGTTTTAGTGACAGACACTGATGCCGGGTTGTGTTACAAATGAAATGATGCAGCCGCACGGTAAAACAATTGAATCGAGTCATGGTTGTGAGAGGTAGAGATCCAGCGTTTTTACTACCGATACTTGGGTTTGAGTATCTGCCTATATCCGATATTTACCGATACCAAGAGACTTTCTTAAAAGTGGCTTTCTCTGAGTGAAAACTTTTATTGACTCTTCTCCATTGTAAGATCAATAAAGTCATATTTTATCGTCATGTTACAGATCAATTTTCAACTATATCTATGGATAAACTCTTAGATAAACATTTAACAACACTTATATTAAGTCATCTGATCATTACAAATATGTTAGATCAGGTATTCTTAAGCTAAAATACAAACAGTTGGCTTCAGCAGTGGTTATTTTATTTGGCTAATTTAGGTATTTCTATCATAGTTTCTGACCCAGCCTTGATTAGTTTTTGTTAACATTAGCACGCTCCCGCTAGCTTTAGCATGCTATGGCTAACCGCAGAATTTTTGTGCGGTGACTAACTCAGCGATTGAATTCTCCAGGTTCTGAGTTTTATAATGATATACAGTATGCCCAGATTCACTTAGATTTAGGTGGTAAAAGTTGTGTTTTTGAGGCGTTGAGAGACAAAACTGGTATTGTTTCAGTATCGGATATTTATAGCCGATACCCGATATTGAATTTTTTCCATTATCGGCTCGGTGCATCCCTAGTCAGAGGTAATATAAGTGGAAATTAAGTGAATATTGGAGACAAGATGATGGTATTGTCTTGTGGGTGAGTCCAGTAATGGCCCTAGGAACACAAGTGGCAATAACCAAGTTTTTTTTTTTACCACATCTAAAGAGGCAAACATGACTAAACAGAAATACGTGCAAGCGTTTCACCTTCAGTCCGTGTTTGCTCACTTCAATATACAAGTCTAAATCCCTCCGGGGATCATTATGCAATAGTTTCCTTACATTTTCCCCCACTTTGTTTGCACAGCCCACAGACCCGTGAAGCAGGATATTTAAAAGCAACAGAATTTAATATGGCAGATTTATGTGTGATTGGCTCTAAACCGCTCTCTCGTTTGTGTGTGTGTTGCAGGAAGACGAAGACGAAGCCAAATGGAAAGAAGCCTCCGGCGGAAGAGAAGAAGCTGTACTTAGAGCCGGAATACACCAAAATCCGAGTGGTTGACTTCGACCTCAAAGAGCTGGTGGTGCTGCCCCGGGAGATAGACCTCAACGAATGGCTCGCGAGCAACAGTACGTCACAGATTTGCTTAGTCAGAGTGCGCCAAGAGGCTGTGATTGCGGCCATAGGAAGAAGTTTGGAATCACAGTATGGTTATTCATTCTTTTCTGTTGTGATGACTGAAGTGTTATGTAGTTATCGGTGTGCAAGGAAAGATGCTAAAAGAGTTAACACAATCCAGACCTCTCACACGGCACTATCACTCGCTGCCAGCGCCGCTCTGTTACTCAAACGCAAGCAACGGAAATGTATAATCGCCGTCAGCGCATAATTTCAGGAGTTGTGTATACTCTGCGCGCTTTGGCAGCTTTAATGTCTCTGTCTTCGAGTTTGTTTGAGCCCCGTATCCAATGCACCGAGCGCCGAGATGAGGAAAAAATCATTAAATCATTCCCCCCTCCTGCTCTTTATGTTCCGGGGCTCGGGCATGTCCTCACACGTCGTCGTAAGTCACCAGTTATGCAAGAGGAAGCTCGTGCCAGCTCGTACCCACCGCTCATTAGCTTTAAATGGTCATAATGGTTCAGCTGAAATAATGTCGTTTTGACCACAGTTATAAACCAGCTATAATAGTTTCCAATTGAGGGAGATGGAAGAGACGGGATGTGTCCATTTAAGGATTCGGTCATGGGGATTTTTTTTTATAGCATACCAACAAAACAGTCACATTAGAGGTGGAAACAAGTCCAAGTCCTATGCTTTGGATTTGAAGTCTTTTGAAGCCTTTGTATTCTTAGCAAATGCAATTAGATTTGGATAATTGTATCCCTTCTACTGAACATTCATGTGAGTTAAAGAAATTGTATTGCACTGCGAAAAGGGATTATCAAGCATCGACTTAAATGACTTGAATTTAAGAAATGTATCTTGTTTTGAGAATTGTCTCTCAATTAGGCTCAATTCCCAATCTGACCAACTTAGCTTTACTAGTTTGATAACATTTCACATTTTGCTTGAGGTAAGAAGGTAAAACTGCCAATGGGGTAAGACCAATTTCTCAAGCTATTGGCAAAGAAAATTACTTAAAATAAACCAAAATGTTTTGAAACAAGTCAGAATCATCTCGGAACAAGTAAATAATCTAGGTCAAAACTAATCAAAACAACTCACATTTATATTGTACTCAAATTAAGACATTTGAACTAATGTTGCTAATTACTTTTTGCAGTGTATTAAGGCTTTTTTGGGAGGGGAAGCATCACAGGGTCCGCATGAAGTCCCGACTCCTCATCCATTTTGTCAAGTCTCAAGTTGTTAAATTCGAGACTCAGAGAGTCAAAATTCATAAAGCCTTTTAAGTGAGGGGTTTCCAACCGGCAACGTTAATGCAACAAAAATAGCTGAGAGCTTCAGTTCTTCAAAGGAAAAACGTGCAACTATGCATCTTATGTGGAGATACTTCAACATCAAAGCATATTTCTGAATGTAGAAAGTCTTGGGGAGGCTACTTTGAAAAGTTTGGCGAGCTCCCGAGCTTCTGGTTGGACATCCCTGCTTTAACTAAAACTAACACTTAAGTGGAAGTCAGTGTTTCACCACTAATCGAGTAGCTTCATCAAGGCTGTCGACTGTCCCACTTTTATTGTTAAAACAGATTAACCATGACTTAAGATAATAATAATAATAATAATAAGAAGAAGAAGAATAGGCTTGACCCCTGATTACAATGTGAAGCAATGTAATTTAAACCTGTGAGTTTCAAGATGGCAGCTCTTACAGATTTAATGGATGATCTAAAAATATCTAAACAGACGTATTGTGAATTCCACAGCGAGCTCAGGGCTTGTAGCATTTTTAGAAACGTGTGGCAGGCGGCGAAGCGTTCGCGGTGGACAGACCCGTTTGATCACCCCGCTGTAGCCTCCTCCCTCCGATGAATGATGCATTGACTTGTTTGCCAACCATCAAAGTGGCAGTGTACCGTACCGCAGGGGCGCTGTGGGCGTGTCCTCGCTACACACACAGAGCGACGTGACACAAATAGCTCACGCTTTTTCTTTTGGCCCTATTTTAGTCGCTCGATTTGTTTTTAGGCCCAACTGAAATAACCCGTCTGTCTGTTCCTACAGCGACGACGTTCTTCAACCTTATCAACCTGCAGTACAGCACCATATCTGAGTTCTGCACTGGGGAGACCTGTCAAGCCATGACGGCATGCAACACGTAAGTCACACTCATGGGTTAATCAGCAGAAATCAAGTGTCCCTTCGGTTCATCAGATGTGGTTCTATGGCCAAATGATCTTCTTAAAGGGACTATACGGAGTTGAAAAATGTTGAAATTAAGTATTTCCCCCCCTACATGTTCCAGCAATGTCCTAATGTGTAGAATGAGCCCAGATCTATTCACCACCTCTAAAATCCTGCACTGTCACTCAAAAAAGTGTTAATTCAGGTCCGAAATGCTGTCATGCACGAGCTTAATATAGAACCTGCAGTTGAGTTGAGACTTGCATCTAGTCTCTTTAACGTCCCATCCCAAAAGCTATTCCCTAAAACCTTTGTAATAAAACAATTAAATCAGTAAAGGGGTTTGTGAGTTGCATTTCCTTGTTAGATTGTATCCAGGCAATCTTCATGACATCTTGATATAATTTATTACAATTTATTACGATGTGGAGTGAAGGCAAATGAACTTTATTTATCTTCTGTATAACAGGGTGTTTATTTTATCTTTTGTTTCTCCATGAAATTACAATCATTCACCAAGGTTTGTTTATAATTTCAACACATTTGGGGTAAATGTAGTTTATTTTCATTAAATGTATCTATCGGGGCTGTACATGTATCGCCAAGAAAAAGAAGTGCAGTTTTAGTCATGATTCTCCTCATTTGCTTCCATTTTCCATTAGTTATGATCCCGATTTAGATACCGTTTTCTTCACAACATTCGGCCCTTGTATCTATAGAATATTAGAGCCTTTTTTTCCAGCCTTGACGTTTTGGAACTTGCTCCGCTCTCAGTTCTGTCTAACAGCCACTTTATTGGCCCCAGACTTCTGAGGAACTGTGTGGAAGAATGTGGCAGCTGCTGTTTTCTCCAAAGGTGGTAATTGCCACTTTGAGCCGTAAAGCAGGACATTGCTGTGCAGTAGTTGAACAATAATCATAAGACGGAGCCTTGTCATTGTGCCCCGGGGAGGTGACTAACCGTAAGCATTTCTCTAACTAGTTTACCTCCGCCAGGCCCTTTTGTGTTTGAACTGAGGTTAGTCGCGGCTGGAAAAACCTGATTCCCAACACTCGCTCTGTCTGTCGAGCAAACATTTAACATTGACAAACAGGGGCCCACGCACTCCAAGTGACACATTTGACTTGGACGAGCGTGTTTTGGGCCAATCTGTGTCAACATCAGAGCTTTCCACTGCTGCTACCTAAAGCTCTCCCCACGCCCTGCGACAAAAGGTCTGATTCATGGGAAGCGTTTGGGTTCTTTTGTGAACAACACGAGCTGCGTGGAAAGTATGTGCACGGCTTTGTTATCTGTCACATTTGTGGAAACTATTGATATATTTCTCAATCATTTATTATCCCAGACTTATGGCAGAACAACCTGAGAAAAAGTTACAATATTTGAGATGTTTTAATATTGCAATGACGATATTAAAGGTGCACTATGCAACTTTTTATGCAAAATTAGAGCTCGTGTCCCAGCTGCTTTATGAGTGGTCACTACAACACTCCAGGATCAATTGTTTTGTAGGTTTTCTGGTGAGATGGTCCGTCAGCAGTGAAAACCTTCCAAACAACTGATCTCGGAGCGTCCTAGAGACCACTGTGTGACCACTGCACAAATATTAACCCTTTTTTTTTGCCTTATGCACCTTTAAAGCAGCACTAAGTAACTTGTTTACCTTAATAGATCCTTCGTAGTCCCTCTGGGGGTAATACAAGTGTGGATGATTGGGGGGTCTTTCATCTCCCCCTGGTGTCTCTGGCCAGAAAACCACAATTGCAACTTCCCTGCCTCTGGGTCGGAGTCACCAATAGACACTAATGGAATCACGAAGGAGAAGCTAACAGGCTAACGGTCAAAGCTAACTGCAGTCTAGCGTCACCTAAACAGTATTTACAGCCAAGTTTGAGTGAAAAAAAATGTCTCCATTGTGTTATTGGATGTGCAATATCCATCTGTCCCTTTGTCTATTTACTCTCACGGACAATTAATGAGTAAAAAACTTGTGAGTATTTGACCTTGTAGTGAAAATGGAACAAACTCTGGAAAATCATGACAAGAAAAAGATGAAACTTTATTTATATACCTTTCGCTGATAAAAAAATAACACAAAGTTCATCACAATGAACAAACTGTTTCACATTTTTAAGTTGGTTTGTGTTTTTGTTATGTTAGCAAGTCAATTGGAAGACCTCATAATTTGGCAATACTTTGGATCAATTTGAGTAATTTGAGTATCATGAGACTAAACCAGGCACCAGGTCATTTTGAACTAAGCGGCCCCAGTACCACAGCTTTGAGACTAGCTATGATGTATCCAAAGCATAGACATTACTATGGGGCAGAGTGTATTTATTCTTCTTTAATAAACTCCCCTCAGTTTTCAGCCATATTAAGGGACAGACTGCGAGGCACACAGCTCTCCCCAGGCCTGTGTGTGTGTGTCTGTGCCCGCTGCCCCACCTCTTCCTGTGGGCAGCTCCTGGCACCTGGCCCCCGTCTGTGGTGAGCTCTGACGGAGCCACTGCCCCTGCCCTAAGGCACAGCTCAGCACTATTTTTGGAAGAAAATGTTTCCATGAGCTCGGAAAGAAACCATTTGGTAGCCATTTAGGCCCATTTAGTGTGGGGTGGGCGGGTCGACTGGAGTGTGTGGTAATGTGCTTACACTGGCTGTTCATAAACGCTGCTAATCGCTGCTCCTATGTGCAGACACTACTGGGCTTTGTTTAATCATAACTCCACAAATCCATCCCTTAAGTCTGGATTTGTTCATCTCTGATTTTATTGTGATTGAGCTACCTGCGGAGATGTTGTTTTCTGTTTAGGTTAGCATTCGTGGGTAACGCTTTTACTTTTTTTTTCATTTAGCACTTTTTAAACATAATAAGAATTAGCTTTTGAGATAAGATGGATATACAAACTGCTGATACAAAAATCAAATGTATTTCAGAATATTAGTAGAGGTCTGAACTACTCAGTTGGCAGGCTTTTATACATGAGAATAGGACTTTTTTTTGCTGTTAAATAAAATTTGATCTCCACATTTGCCATATTGATCTTTTGGCTGACCATTATCATGCACATGCCTTTGAATATTATCACCACTTTTGGACACCGTTATGAGAAAATAATCAGACCGTAGTTGATTGGTTCCAACAAAGAGGTGGATAAGCCCAATGCGGACATAGATATGTTCCATAAACCAAGAATCTGCGGGCACCGGCTGCTTCAGGTGGTGCTTAGGCTCCACTGTTTGGATCTGGTGGTTCTTAAAATGCCAAATATTGCCTTCCGTCTTGGGTGGCACTTGGTGTGAGAAGTTTAATAGTTATAATAATAATGATAATGATAATAATGATGGCTTGAATTTGTATTATGCTTTGTAAGCCTGTTTTACCAAGTTTTCAATGAGCTGCTGTACAAAATAAGACTTGAGTCAGGGCCCCAATCTTGAATATCTATGGCACATATACTCCCAGGCTGCGGTCAGTGGGTCGCTGGTTGGTTACATGGACATTAACATTCCTCAGGATTTCTAATGTCTGGCCTCACCTCCTGCCCCTTCAACACCCAGCACAATGACCCGCAGCTGCACCTGACCGCATTTTCCATGTTGTGTATTTCATTATGTTAAAACACTCGTTCACAAACAAAGCAGCAACAGCTTTTACCGCTTGACCCTATTCCCTGAACGCCACATTAGTTAACTATAAAGCCCAGGTTGATTACTTTGACAATCAGATATGTAGGTCACTCCGCAGAGTTGGTTGTTTCGTGGAATTTGGCCGATCAGGAAACTAGAGCTCTGGGTTAGAGGTTGCAATTTAATTCAACATAGTCCTATGATCTCGGGCGACGTGTAATCTCCAATTGGGGTTGGCCTTTATGCCTCTATGTGGACAATTTTTAAGATGAAGCCGTTTGTCCTTTTAACTGATAACTCATTTGTCTTTTTAATACAATACTAAAAATATTCCTCAAGTTCAAAACTGTTGATAGATAAAAGGATGAGCTAGTTTTTGTTCCACATGTAAAGGCCCAGTAATTGCTGTGATATTTAACATAAAACGGGCCAAAACATCAGTTAAAAGACGCAGAGTTGTGCCCTGCCCTCTACCTCAATATTAATCTATAGGCCCTTAAAAATGTTATGGCACATGAAAGCAACCTATTGAGAACTTGCTGGTAATACAGGCTCTTATGAATATGAGCCCTGAATCCTTTATCAAGAAAGTCATGCCTTAACCACAAACCATCTAAAGAACATCAAGGATGTTTATTAAAATTGTTGTTGAATGTGTTGTACTTATGTGACTGTTTGTTTTCCAGAACATACTACTGGTATGACGAGAAGGGCAAGAAGACGAAGTGCACTGCTCCACAATATGTCGACTTTGTAATGAGCGCATGTCAGAAACTGGTCACAGATGAGGAAATCTTTCCCACAAAATATGGTAAGAGTATGTTTATGTGTAACTGTAGTTTTCAGCCTTGCCACATGAGTGCAGCAGAATACTGAAACAACGCTGCCCTCTACTGGTTTATTTAGGTAAAAGCAGTAAAGGGAACAGAATTAAGTCAGTGTGCACTGCAGTGAGCTCAGTCTGAATGAAATAGTTGATGAGTAAGATAAAGTGAGATAAAGTAGTGGAAATGTACCATGTGACTTGTCCTTGGCTCTAACTCTGTCTCTTACCCTGTGTTTATAGGTAAAGAGTTTCCAAACTCGTTTGAGTCGTTGGTGAAGAAGATCTGCCGGTACCTGTTCCATGTGCTGGCCCACCTCTACTTCTCGCACTTTAAAGAGACAGTGGCTCTGGACCTACAAGGCCACTTGAACACTCTGTATGCACATTTCATCGTTTTCGTAAGGGAATTCAACTTGGTCGACCCTAAGGAGACCTGTATCATGGACGACCTGTCTGAAATCCTGTGCAGCCCGTTGCCCCCGCCGCCTGCAGCAGCCCCCTCAGCCCCCGCCTCAGCGCCCTCCCCCTCTTCACAAAACCATGTGACGGAGAGATGAGCAGGGGCCAGCCCTAGGCTTTTCATAGAGAACGAGAAGACAGCCTGGCCCGTCCTTGGTGCCAGAAGGACTTAGACCTTCCACTACCCTTATATTTCGCTACGACACCACGCGGCCGATGGAAATGGGGGTGGGCTTTTGAGGGTTGGGGTGGCAGGGAGGGGTTTGTCACGCCAGCAGGAAATGGCGTGAGCGTTCCTTCCAGGGGCAAATCCCTCCCATCTTCTCTGCAATTTAAATTAGGAACAAAAGTATGTGTATATTTTATTTTTGGTTTTGTTTAACTTTTTTGTTGAAGTTTTGCTCTTTATTTTCTCATTGGAGAGGAAGCCTCCCTGTCTCCTCTACTTAATATTCGGTGCAGGGGGCTTTGCTTGGCTAAGACCTACTATTGTACAGTTGTGTAGAGAGGAGCTATCCCCTCGTCCTGCAGACTGACGGCCGCTGCGCTGGCCAATAGGGAGCCGTGTTACTGCCTGATGGGGCAATACTAGCCAATCACTGTTGGGTTTGTTTATCTGGAGATGATAAAGCGCTTTTTAACTCAGGAACAGAACTGAGAAATGTCACTGCTGCCAGAGAGAGCTCATATTCTCTGTTTCATTGTCGTTTGCCTTTACAACCCACTGTAGTTGCTTACAGTTAACTCAGCCCCAGTGTAATATCCCTGAGCAACCTGTAGAGGGCGACATAGACCAGAGAATGCTGCACTGAAGTAGCAGAGCCTGAAAAGATAGTCTAAAGATTGTGATTTAGATATTTAATCAGAGTTGTTTATGAGAGCAGCTGATGCACAGAAAGACAAAGACATGAGGTCATGTCTGCAGGCCGACGGAGAGCGAGGTCAGTCACACTCACCAATCTCCAGTGCAAAACTACACCCCCTCAACTTCTGTTTATGTTAAGATTTGTTTTGAATATTTTCAGAGAATTAGTAGAGAAATAACAATAATGGTATCATCACTCATGTATAGAAGATGCACAGTCTGCTTGGACTTTACTGTACAAAGAATCGCAAGCGGGTTCTGTCAGCTATAGCCTCTGGAGGAGGATTGGGTTTATATAATTCTCCTTTTATTTATTTTAATTTTGTTTTGCTGGGTTCTTCAGTTCTGGCTCTCATTTTTATGTATTTTAATTATTAACTAAGTTAAAAGCAATTTAATATTTTAAGCTCTGCAAATTATAATCTAATAAAAGAGAGAAATGCCATTGTGTCTGTGTGTGCTTATATATAAAAGAAAACTAACATTCTATGTAAATGTCTCTTAAACAAGCGTGTGCATAGACCTGTTGGAAATCCTTGCTTACATTATACACATATACTGTATGTAAACGCAGCATTGACATTGACAGGGAGTTATTTGGAACAATATTGTTGCTGTGCCCAAATGTTAGGATCAAGGAATAAAGTCACAAAACAGTTCAAACCAGGCATGTCATTTATTCAACCAATACATGCGCATAAATGATCGAAAAAGCTTTCCATCCAAGTGCATCTATAGTCTCTGTGTTTGAACTGACCCCTGAGAACACGCAACATATGTGCAAAGGCTGCATACTCCGCCTTTATTCTTCATGACAATAAATATAAAAGTGATACGTATCATACAACCTGTACTTGGCATTATTATCACATGTCATCAGCCTTTAATGACTGATGCGTTCAGGGACTTCCCGTCTTGGAGCGTCGTGAAGCTGCCCCTCGCCTCCTCCGGACAGATCCCCTCGGGGACAAACCCTCCGTAAGTTTGAAATGAGCTATTCCGCCCACTTCGTCTAATTTCTTGGCGCTGCAGCAGGGTGTGGGTATTTTGATTGTGTTTCCAAACTTGGAGTAGTCCACGGCGTACATTCCGTCCTCCTCTGACACTGTGGGCACAAAGCGCTGACCCCACAGGATTTCTTCGGCCACGTAGGACGTCCTGGCCTGTGTGGTAATGCCCGTGGTCTCTACAACTCCCTCGAGCACCACGATCACCTCAAGATCCTCGTGCAGAAGGTCGCTCGCGGACAGTTCGAAGAGAGGACTGGTCTTGTCAATGACATGGCAGATGATGAGGGGGGACACAAGGAAGATGCCATTGGTTCCCACGGGGTTGTCCATGTGGATATCAATCTGGTCCAAGGGAACCACCTCTCCTTCAGGTGTGCTCGAGCGCCGTACCACCTGCATCCGCACGGTGGCGCTGATAATCATGCTCTTCCGCAGGTCGCCTATGCGCACCATGAAGCAGAGTTTGTCGTTGCGCAGGGAGATCACAGCGTATTTGCTGAAGATGAGCGTCTCTGCGCGCCGGTTCGCCTGTGCCGTCTTCATGAAGATGCAGCCAAGCATGATGGCATTTATCACTAGACCCACGATGTTCTGTATAATGAGGATGATGATGGCAGAGAGGCACTCCTCTGTGACCATGCGGCCACCAAAGCCTATGGTTACTTGAACCTCGATGGAAAACAGAAAGGCCGAGGAGAACGAGTGGATGTCCGTAACGCACGGCACAAAGTCATCCCCCTTTAGGTCCAAGTCGCCATGCGCAAAGGCAACCAACCACCAGACCATGCCAAACAGCAGCCAGCTGCACAGAAACGACATGGTGAAGATAATGAGCGTGTGGATCCATTTTAAGTCCACTAAAGTTGTGAAGACATCCAGGAGAAAGCGACCTTGTTCCCGGATATTTGTGTGCGCCACATTACATGCCCCGTTCTTGGACACGAACCGGGCTTTGCGCGCTTTTGTCTTAAACTTTGGTTGCAGCACATCTTCAGCCAAGCGGGTTAGCAAATAGTCATCAGGAATAAGTCCTTTCCTGGACAACATAGCGCTCCCATAGTACGCCTGGCCCGACTGAAGCCCGGTTCTCCGTCAGTCCGTGGCAGTTGTCGGGCGCTCTAGCCGGTTCCCCAGTTTCTGCTTCTGGAGGTATGTGCGCTCCTCACGTTGCTCCCGGATAAGGCACTTCACAAGCGCAAAATCCCACGAGTAGAGCCCCCTCTAGGACGACAGCTGCCGCCGTCACTCAGATCTCGCTGTGGAACAAAATTGTGCCTTGTGCACCTGTCCCATTGTGTGTGGCTAGCGCAGCTTCCGCTTTACTTGTTCCTAAATGGATTTCCCGGTTGTTGTCTTTTTCATTTGAGATGATCGAGTCGCTTTTGCGGCGCAGGTCGTTGCGGATTGTACGTGAGCTAGTAACGTGAGCCCGTCCCTCCCTCCACATCTCGTCTCCACGCTCGCGCGTGCCCTTCTTCAGCTTTCAATGCAGCAGCGGGACATCGCACAACAAAAGAATGTAGCCGTGACCGGTGCTCATACCCGGCCCAACCACTGGCGCTCTCGCACCGACCCTGCGCTAATCAACCACGGGTCTCAATGGGATAAATATAGTCGCTTATTCAGTAAACCCCTTGACGGAAAATTAGCAGAGTAACTTGATTTATTTGCACCTTCATTTACCCCTTGCTAGGCTCCAAATATTGATTACACAAATCAGATGAATTATTTTGTATAAGGCTAGACTTCAGAGGGTATCCGCATGACATCATTCCCCCTGTTGGGGGAGTAAGAGTGAACGCAAAAACCCCTTGCTGATAATTCCTTTTAATTTAGGCGTATTTCGCCTTGGAATGAAGAAGATATATGCGCATTAATTAAGTAATTTTATTTTAGATATTAATGAATGAAATACATTGATGAGCATGACATTAAAACCTTTGATGAAATGAAAAATGTTCCAACAAATCAAGGACACAGCACTTTAATGATAATTTATATTTTATTAATAAAGACTTGACATTTGTATGTACAAATATAATACATTATGGATAAAAAATAAAATAATTGTATTTATGTTCCATGGGACAATTGCACTTTGAATGTCTTCATTTGAGCTTGGTCTCTTGTGCTACTTGTCTGCATGCACAAAGGAGGCGAAGACACTGTCCTCCTTGTCCAGCAGGGCCTGGGGCTTGTCATGCTCCAGAATGATCCCCCGCTTCATCACAATCACCAGGTCGGCATTAAGAATGGTGTGGACGCGATGCTGAGGAAAACAAGACATGCACTAATAAAGCAAACACTGACAGGCAAATTATTATAACCTAAGCAAAATATTGATCAAAATGCTGTGTGATCACCCCGTTATAACCTCCTCTGTGAAACTATATACACGGTATTGATGGCTTCAAACTTTCTTTTTTTAATATAGTTTTAAGGTTAATAACAAAAATGAAACAGCAGATTACACAGTATACAGTAATTCTCACAGAGCAGGTGTCTTTAAAGTGCACATGATGGGTATATATTATAAATATGTTTTTATGTTCCTTATCATACCTGACAGGAGTTCCATATTCTAGGGATAGAACAGACTCCTGACCCTCATGTACAGCATGGTTGCATGGGATGTTAACCTGCTCCTATGTTATAACTTGTTGTCCATATCCAACAAGGAGGTAAAATAATGAACATCCCAAAAAAATACAAACCAGCAAAAACTAGGTAAAAAATAATACAATGAATCTTGAATATAATTATGTGAAATACATGTACAGCTGAGTTTAAGTTGTCATATGCACTTTACGTCATCATGGTGCATATACATCACCAGATGACTCTCCTTCATCTTTTGCTCGTCTAAAAACAAACATTTTCAACCTTTTCTGCTGCACATCTGGCGTCATCAACCTTGGTCTTATTCCCCACTGTTGTATTTAACCTTCTGCCTCTACTGTAAGGTCACAATTCGTGCAATGTGTTCATTTAGACTAACTGCATCACTGGTGCACAGGGAAGGTCAGTGCCCCCACAGGGACGAGCTGACTTGCATTTACAGTAGTGCACTGTAAAAGTCGATAGCGCAATGCAAGAAGATACTCACTGCTATTGTAACTACTGTCCTGTCAGCAAACGAAGTCATCACCACTTTCTGCAAGATGCTCTCCTGCAGGAACAAAGATACACGAAAGTAGGTTTTTACATTTCTTTTTGCATTTTCACATATAAATGTATATATATTGATAAAAGGTTCAATTACAGTAAGTTTCTATTGGTGTATTGTACCGGCAACATAGGAGGCCTTTGCTTAAAATGCTTACATAACTCTTACTTTGTCTATGTTCTCCGATTAAAGCCCAGTACACTACCGCAGGGCTGTAGCGCTGTCCAAAACAATGCAAGTGACCTGTCATCCTGAAGAGGGGCTTCAAAATAGGAAGCACTCATTTGTAGTTCTTGGTTTACCCCGAGGCTTTGACCGACTTCTCTCCTATTACTTTCCCTCCTCCTGCTTTGTACTGTATCTCAAGCTCCTTCAGAACAACTGTATACTTGCAATGGGTTATCAACATATCAAAGCAGAAACATCACCATAGAAATGATCTACTAATGCATACTAATACATTTGTAGTAAAATAAACCCTTGTATTATTTTACGCTTGTATTTCATATATTGGGTGAAATGTTACACAGTCTGGCATTAAACTCTGACATATTTTCAGCCAATGACAGAATCCCACTGACCGTTGCCATGTCGATGGACGCTGTGGCTTCATCCATGATGAGGATGCTGCTCTTGCGGACGAAGGCTCGGGCCAAACAGAACAGCTGCCTCTGGCCCTGGCTGAAGTTCTCCCCTCCCTCGGTGATTGTGGCGTCTGAAAGGCACATGATATGAACAAGCTCTTGGTCACAGCTTCCTTTTACAGCAACTTAAAAGTCAATAGTTTTCATATGGCCATAAGATGCATTTGTATATTAATGATTTATCATTTAATTAATCATTGGTGATTAGAGGTGCTTGAAAAGTGACTTAGATACATCAACACTGTCAGAGACAAACAGAGTCGTTCCTTTTTACACAAAGACAAACTGATTTGGTCCAAGCCGAACATTTGACGAAATACAATCCACAATGTTTTGTTCGAATGCTTCAGGCGCTAATGGATTCCTAAAAATCCTTGCTACACATATTATTTTCTCTTATCATACTTTTCTGATGCTGTAGTTCAATGTATTGACATTATTATTGATAATGGTAATTCAATATCATACTATATGGCTTTAAATTATTCAACATGGCACCACAATATCGACTGTGTTTAATGTTGTTTTGGTGTTCAAATATCACCCATCTACTATTCCATTGCAGCTAAAATTACTTTCCATTCTACCAAACAATGGCACACAATTCATTAATATAGATACACAGGGGATACAAGATCCAATTCATCAATACACTGGGAAAAAAACGACCAAATTCATGTCACCATAGCTATAGCGTGGCTTGTCCAGGCCCACAAGAGACGGGGATATTTACTATTCTCTGAAAAAGACTTAAATGCCCAGGTAGATTGTTTTCAAACATAAAAAAAAGGACAAATGTTCTCTAACTGTGGCCAGATTCATGATTCATTAACTCGTGGGGAACAGATCTATATCATATTGAACACTTGTGTCTAATGAATGTACACACAGGGTGCTCAGTTTCAGCCCGTCCGATGTTGTTACGCACGTATCCGTCTAGTCAGCGTTCAGCATGCAGTCTATTTTTCCACCGCAGTGCTCAACGCTTTCTCCTCTTTCATGTGGAAGTAAAGCTGGTGACACAGATATGAAGGACGCTCATGCCAAGCATTCAATGAATAAGTAGGCTAACAGCTATCCCCGGTTCGGCATGGGACTAAAACGTCTCCTGTGTATAAGTAATTGTCCCAAAGCCAGGTAGCAGGCAGGAGTTGAAGGGCAGACAAAACGTGGTATTAAACATTCATGCACAATGTATTCTGATATATTTTGAATTAGGAAGCAGCAGTGACCAGATTGTGAATATGTAAAGCTTGGTGAGTCATGGGGCACAGTCTGTCACAACACTTTAGCTAAATACAAGGTCATGTCATGGGTTTTTAAGGTAAACAAACTCCACTGGACAATCATTAAGTGCTTTAAACAGGCTATCTCAAGCAGAGAGATAAGTCCATGTGCAACCATTCACCTGTCATTTATACCAACGGGGCATGAGCCGAGGTCTGGGTGCTATCAGGAATATTTAGACCGAAGTCCAGACCTGGATTGGTCTGGGGAAATTCACTGTTTGACTAACATAAGCTAAAAACAATATAATAAGTGGAGAAAAAAGCTGAGCTGAGTCCAGTGTTTTAATGTGAACAATGGTATTTTTACCTTTTAAAATCTACAATAGTTTATTATTGCTGCAAATCCCATGATGCTTAGCGATATGACATTACGATCCTGTTCTCTATGGACTTAATTGGGGGAAAAATGAGGATATTGCCCTGGATTATTACCTTAGGCTATTACTCTCTCATAGAAAAAAGAAAATGATATTGTTGGCGCTCTAACTATCTCCCTATTCCTGCTGTTATGCCTCAGAACAGAAACATTTCAACTTCTTTCAATTCCTCTTGATCCCATCAAACCAAGTACTAATTAGGAGAAAACCTTTGAGCAGTTTTCCATAGATGTGTTAAGCAGTCGGACTCTTACCGAGGCCTCCTGGGAGGGACTTAACCACAGGCTTCAGCTGAGCAATCTCCAAAGCTTCCCACAGCATCTCATCTGTGGCCTTCATTTCCGGGTCCAAGTTAAATCTACAAACAAACAAAAGGCTTTGCAAGTTCACAATATAAAGTAATGGAAGAAGGACAGGAGTGTCATTTTAGATCCCTATAAGTCACTGGCCAAAATATTTGGCTCCAAAAATAAACCTCCTTCAGACAGTGTCCTCTCAGTGAAGTCACAGACAAACAGCCCTCGTACAGCAGAGGGCCATGTCAATGCCGATTATGAGGCTCAGATTATTAAGTAAGAAGAGCCACTCCATAATTTGACTTTCACCTCATTTGCCGCACTACACATAGAGGCTGGGACAATATATTTAAGGTCAAGTGATAGTTGAATTCAATTGGACTTAGTGTACAACCAAATTATAACAGGCATGGGGAAATAGCTATCAGATGTACAGTATGCATGCAATTTCAAAAGAATCCTGAAAGTATTACAGTCCCACTTAAAATTTAGCTTAAACCTTTAAGACATGGATCTGTTTTGGTGCCACCCAAGAATTACAATTAACTCCCCCTGAACATGGGCCTGAAAGTGCAACACTTTATTTAGGCTAAACATAAGCTTGTTTCTGCATTTATTTTAGTAGTATGGAATACATTTTATTTTATTTTTTCAGCTTATTATTAACTTTTTCGTGCTGACATTTGTACAGTTTGGAAAAAGAGATGGAAGCAACAACCACATACTGCTGAAAATGGGGCCTCTATAAACTAATATTAAAACATAAGAGCCACTTAACCACAGTTTAGTACCCACTTAAAGATATGTTTTACAGAGGATATTTCCAGTGTTCCTGAGAAAGGACCCAGTTTCTGGTTCACAAGCTCACATTAAGGTGGATAAAGTTTTTTGAGGTTGTCTAAATAAGGTCTTTGTGTATAATATAAGTGCAGTGCTGCTGGGTCTTACCGTATTGTGCCACTGAAAAGAATCGGGTCTTGGAGGATGATAGACAGGCGTGACCTGAGGGTCTGTAGGGGCAGCTTAGCGATGTCGATGTCATCTATCACAATCCTCCCTGCGATAAAAGGAAAGAAAGACTTTTGGATTAGAACGTCCAGACACATTGTGACTTTGAGCTTGCTACAGAGGATTACGTTTTGACATCTTTATCAAGCTTTTTTTTAGTTTTACCTTCAAACATGTCGACCATGCGGAAAAAGGCCAATGAGAATGATGATTTACCACTTCCTGTTCGACCACATATTCCAACCTAAAAGAATATTATTATCAGAACCAATCATTTCAACTTAAGCTATTTACCAAAGTACAATTTCTTCTGTTTCTATGCTTTTACTCACTTTCTGCCCGGGGATGATCTGAGCGTTGACATTTTTGAGAACAGGCTTCAGAGTGGCATCGTAGCGGACACTTAAATTCTGGATTTTGATCTCTCCCTCACTAGGCCAGCCGTCAGGGACCTGAGACGCATCTGAAAGTACCAAGACATAATCGAGGAGCTATTTGGACAAGTGAGCGTGTATGAATAAGAGCTTAGTCATTGTAGCTATCTTCTAACTACTATCATTTATATGCAAAAATGCGTCTTCAGGGGAGAGTTGAAACAAAATGAGGCATGACTCAGTCCCACTGGCAACGAAACACTCTTTTGACAGAGATGAATGCAGTGAAATGAAAGCATTCATTTGGCTTTTCAATTCATTTCTATGAGTTGAAAAAACATCTTGTGAGTCTTTTGCTGCTACTTACTGAGAAGTCCTTCATAATTCTCTGGCTCAGTTTTTAGAAGCCCGTTGATGCGTTTGACTGAGCCAAGTTGGACTTCCATGTCTGCCAAGTTACGCACCATCCAGTTCATGTAGTTTGACACCTGATACAGAGGGAAGAAACAGCAGGCACAAGTCACAGATGGGGCAAATATTACTGTGGGGGCAGTCACACACAGTAACTAGGGTGGAAAACAAACTGGTCTGGTGTCTATCAATAGTTTACCAGTGCCTATCAAGAGTTAAACTATAAACAACTTTTGTAAAGAGAAAATGTATGTCACAAACTGCAGCTTCATGTATGATAAGTCAGGGGTAAGTTTTTACATAAGTTCTGAGAACTTCAACCTACTTTTGAGTGCATAAATGCTCTCCTTTTCCTGTGAAAACATCTGTTGTCTGTACCTTGTTTGCTGCTCAAATAAACTAACAAACTAAACCAAACATTTATAAATATTTTTGTTAGAAATAAACAGTGCTTTGCTGCCCTTTGCACAAACACGCTGTTTGAACCTGTAAGTAGGTCTTACCATGAGAGCGTAGGTGAGTCCCAGTCCCACTAGGCCAGTGGAGAGGTGACTGTACAGAGAGTTTGTGATGGATGATACTGCAGCGACCAGAACAACACAAGCTCCAATGTACTCCTGAGGACAAACAGCACAGATCAGCTCACAGCGCACTGCACTACTGGACAGGAAAGTATATGTCAAATATCAACAATACTTGAAATAACCAATAACATCAATACATTAAATGTGTATTTTTACAACTGTGTTGCTGGGAAACACTTAAACTGATTGACCACTACTACTATTGCTACTGCTACCACTATTACTACTATTACTACCATTATTACTATTACTACTACTACTATTACTATTACTATTACTATTACTACCACTATTACTACCACTACTGCTATTACTATTACTACTACAAATACTACTAGTACTATCACTATCACTATTACTACCACTACTGCTATTATTACCACTATTACTATTACTACTACTACTTTTACTATTACTACCACTATTACTATTACTACAACTACTATTAATACCACTATTACTACTGTTACTATTACTACCACTACTACTATTTGTACCATTATTACTACTATTACTACCACTATTACTACTATTACTACCACTACAACAAAAACTACAACTATTACTATTACTGTAACTATTACTATAACTATAACTATAACTATTACTATAACTATTACTATAAATACCACTATTACTGTAACTATAACTATAACTATTACTATTACTACCACTACCACTACCACTACCACTACCACTACCACTACCACTACCACTACCACTACCACTACCACAACTACTACTACTACTACTACAACTACTACTCCTGCTGCAGCAATCCTAAATATCACATGATTTGCATTCCAACAGAGGGTGCAATTACCCAGCAGCACCATTAGACGTCTGCAGCTGTTTAGCAGCGTACAGACACAACAAAAGCATCATTACCATGCGGACCTCCAGCCAGCGGTTGGCTGCTGTGAGGAACAGAGAGGCGATGTTGTTGGCATCAGTGAACTGCAACAACCTCTGTCTGAAGCGGGGCTCGTACCTGCCAAACACGAGGGAATTAGATGCTTCCGTTTCAATGTCATTGTCACAGCGTGAATGTCATACCTGAGAGCTCTTATTGTAGTCAGGCCTTCAACTGTCTCTGAGAAATGGGAGAGCAGAGGGAGCTGTGTGCTGTCCTCAAGCTGCTGCAGATCCCTGATACAGACAGAGCATATTGACTTAAAGGGATATTTCAGGATTTTTGACATAGGGCCTCATGTCCTAGTTATCCAGAGTGTTTTTGATTTATTTTTATTTTTATTATTTTTCAAGCAGTCCTTTGAAGAGTTTAGTTGTGCTAGGCTAGTGCTAGGCTAGTGCTAGGCTAGTGCTAGGCTAGTGCATGTCTATGGTAACTAGTGGCCTGCATTAAAAACTTCTTCAAAATCATCGGGTAGTCCTCCAAACGTTGCCGTATCTGATTTGTAGAAAGCTCCTTTGTGAATTCCACATGTGGTAACGCCGGCCGCAGGTAAACAAACTACTGTAGATCCGGTAACCTAGCAGATCGCTGCACCGCTGTGTAGCTTACAACCAGGAAGCTGATGCTGCTCAAATATACGTTCTTTTGAATACAAAATGGTTATATTTTTGCAACACAGACATTCATATCGGTAGTTTGGTGTTATAAGTGATTTGCCTCAGGTGCACTGTGCTTGGGTCAGACTGTTTTTAATGCAGGCTACTAGTTGCTATAGACATGCACTAGCTTAGCACTGGCCTAGCACTAGCCTAGTACCACTAAACCCGTCAAATATAAGGACCTCATGAATTAAAAAAAAAATCTCCAGAAATCAACAACACTCTGGATAACTAGAAAATGAGGCCCTATGTACAAAATCTAAAATATCCCTTTAACTACTTTTTTAGATTGACATTAAACCTTGTGCACCTTTCTAAACCGTGCTTTAAGAAAATGGATTATGTGGCTAATGCATCCCCCTAAACCCCGAAGATCCAACAAAACAAAACAACGACCAATGTGTGGTCCCGTCAGACTCACCTGGAAGCCACCCTAAAGTATTTCTGGATGAAGTAGCAGGTGATCGCCAGCGGAAACAGCGCGATGAGAAAGACAGGGGTCACGTATGCGATGACCCCCAGCGCGGACACACACAGCAGCGTCGAGCGACTCAGACACTCCAGCGTGGTGGGGATGTGCTGGTCGATGGTGTTTGTGTCAGTGGAAAACCTGTTTAGGATGCTGCCGAGCGGCGTGGTCTCAAACAGCCTGTCCAAATGACAAATAACAACGTCTGTTATTAATGCTCACCACGATAAGAGCTGCAGCTAATGATATTCCACCTTTAAAAAAGATTTTTAACAAGGGTTGTTTATTTTGCATACTAACTCCAATGCAAGCTACACAAACTGCATAGAAATTTTACACAATTTATAGTAAATATCATCTTACTTTAGGTCTTGGAAGGTGAAATATTTTATGAGGTGGTATTGGGTGTGAGAAGCTTAATAACAACTGCCCTAGTGTTTTTATTTACCCTGCTGTTTGCTGTGGGCTGGTGCATTGAAATGAAATGAGATGTGAAATACTATGTACAAATGCACTCAGCCGTGTTTCTGCGCACACACATCAGTTGTACATTTGCGTGTTTTTGTAAGTAATGTCCTGTGGGCGCTGTGTGTAGAAAGCAGATGGTCTTTAATGTAATGGGGTGAAAAAGCTGCCGTCAAATCTGCTGTCCCTGTCCTCTCCATGCATCTCTCTCTGACTGCACTCACCTCATGGGTGCCAGGATCATCTTGTTTAGCAGGTTGTGGTGCAGCTCTTTGGCTACTTTGTGACCGGTCCATTCCACCGCCACTGAGGTGACCAAACAGAGGAGGATGCCCAGACAACACAGGACACTGAAGATAGACAGGTACCAGGAGTGACTAAAGCCGCAGTCCTGTAAAGAAAAATTCAACCCATTATTCTCCCCCCTGTCCGTCACACAAAGTGCCCTTTAATTAACAGCATTAATAAACTCTGGGGTTGGTATCAAGCTGTGTAGTAATTACAAGAAAATCAATGAAGCACATACACTGAAGATGCTGTTTTCTCCTCCTATGATCCATCCAACTGCATGAAGGACATTGCTTCGACTAATATGTAATCCACAGTGTCATACATGCTGCTGTTGAAAAGGGATTATGACAATCCCTTTTGAGGTGATAAAAGACTCTCACTGGATTATAATTCCTTATCATGTCTACTACAAGTGTACTTAATCACAACCAATTTCACTGTAGAAAATTTGAGAAAATGAAAGTTGAATGTGGTATCGTGACTGTATACTAGGACTAATGTTATCAGTAAGTGATTTGAAACTTCACTTCAAAAGAAGGTCTGTATCTGTAAAGGTTTGGTCGACCTCCCCTCCCAATCTTTAGGCACAGTACACAATAAATGTCAACATTGAGCTATGACATTTTTTATTATTTGCTTTGTCACTTGAATGTTGAGGATTCTGTTTACAATTAAGTGCATATCCTCTTAAGGACTGGGCAATGGTATAATCAACAACAATAACAGCAATGACAAAAACAAGTAAACAAACAAAAGCCTCTTGAAAAATAATTTCCTCATATATGTATGTATGGCTCAGGTTTCAAAATAAACCTAAACAACAAATAAATGCTTTTCATTCCAGTGCCATTTAACACAGTTCATATTTTTTGGCTCCAAACAATAAGCTGTTATCACCACAAGACTGGACACAGATCTCTTAATTGTAAAATCACTACTGTAGATAATAGCGATTAACCATAGATTTAAAATTATTCCATTAAAGTCTGATCAAAACCACTGCCCTGTGCCCTTATATTGCATAATCTCAAAGTGTAGTGCTCTATTCTCTTCTATGTTTGGTGAGACGGTCGGGACAGTTATGTGAAGTGGCTGTGCTGTGTCTGATACTGTGGCAGCAGGACCCTCGGCTCCATTCTGCACAGCGCTTACATTCAAAAGGAGATTAGATAATTTTGTCAAACAAGAGCTCATCCAGAGCAGTCCTCCCAGGCATTCAGGCCTCTGTTTATCTCACTTTGTGTGTGTTGTTATTGAGAATCCCATCTGACACTGTCTTTAACCTCTCCCTGACTTGAGTGAAATGTGACCTGGGCTGGCATTTGGCGCTCACGGCTAAACACACAGGGGGAATAAATTGTCCTGAAACATGATAACCTGCCAACAGCCGGAGTCGCCCTTACATGAGGAATAAAGCGCTTAACCTTTTGACAGAGTCTGTGCATGTGCTGTGTTAAATTAGACTGTAATTGTTTAAGTGCACCTGCAGTTTCCTGTCTTCTCCTGCAGGGGCTTTGCTCTGAGTCTGAAGTTGAAAAAGAAAATCTCACTGACAAATTGTGTAGCAGTAAAAGAGCTACTGAACTACTAAACGTTTAATGAAACCATCATACCCTGTGGCCTAATGTTGCTCCATCTGCTCTTACCAGGAAAATTAACCTACAGCAAGGGTTCCCAAACTCTTCAGGTTGCGGCTCCTAAATTATTGATGCAAACAATAGGGGAACAACTCAGTAAAATGTAATTAGCGCTTGTTCTTATCTCAAGAGTCAAAATATTTAAAGTTCCTCATATTGCTAATGTAGATACACTGCTTTAATGCACAAAATAGATTACTATTATTCAAAGTTATCTCCAAACAATATCACGACCCCGAATGGGCACCAGTGGGCACCAACTCAAACTTTGAAAACCTTCCTTAGAATAGAGTTTCTGAAATAGGGGCATGTGGTCTCGATGCTAAGAATAATTTCCGATTAATAAAAGAAGGTGAAGCTGAGTACAAATGAAAAGGAGTTGCAATTGATCACTTTCTCTTGAGGTTGTGCATTTTATAGTAAACAGTATAAATGAAAGGCACCGGACAGGTTTCAAACCACTGATCTTGGAGTCTGCACATGACCGAGAAAAGTAACAATATTGACACAAACTACGTCACTGTCTCATTATGCTGAGAGGCCACCACTGCTGCGGGGCATGTGAGAACACTCCATCTGCTGCTGGCAGCACTTTAGGTCATCTCAACTCAGCGGATATTCACCAGGGAATTACACAAAATCAGTTATGTAACTCCACTGGCATCCTCACCAGAACACAGCAAGTGCAAACTGTTCAGTAGCTTTTATCAGCAGCCTCTCACCTGAACGACGGTGCAGTTTCGCGCCGTGGCCACCATCTTGGCTGCGATCACATGGGACGTCCAGTGTGCCAGCCAGTAATCAATAGCCACCATGAGGGAGTGTTTGAAGAGCTGGGACAGGAGCAGCAGGCTGAGCAACAGGAGCCCAGCTGAAGACAGGTACGTGCCACATGAGCGCCAGGGGATAGTGGCTCGCTGACGCATCACCTGAGAGAGGTTGTCATCGTCCTCACTCTCCACAGACTCCTCTGAGGACACAGGTCAACAAATTCAGCCTGGTGGAGTTTGTAAAATGTGTATACAATTGTTCAATAACACTTTACTTTATAGCACAGTAATGGCCCTATTTCAACCAGGAAAATACTACCAATGAAGTAATTGACTTGTTTTACTCGATTACTATTAGGGCTCAGGTTTGGATTAGTCACATTAGCATGAAACAAGCTGTGTAATGGATCTATGTTCTATTTCCGTCTATTACAATGATATTACTGTTCTGTAAAGTAAAGTGATACCTATTTTTCTAGCTCCTCACTTTCATCAAAAACATTGCAAAGTTCTGTCAATCTCATGCTTTCCTCTGCTATGACTCACTGCTTATGCGTTCTTGACATTTCTGACAGCATCCACCCTCCCTCCCCTTTCAATTATCACCATGCTACAATTTCAGAGAGGAACATCAAGACGGCCTGCTACAAGCAAATAAGTCAAGGATTCAGCAGCTAAAGGCTCCTCTGCACAGAAGAGGATATACAGGGTTGAAGGTAGCACAGCGGCCATGACACACACAGACTGGGGCTGAAGAAGATCATGTTTACGAGCACTCCCTACACCGATGTAAATCTACCACATGACATCATGCTGCAAGCGTTGGCATGAGGCTACACGTGGGCAGCCTCATGCACCCGGCACACGCAGACAAGCTGGAAAAGAAGCGGGATAAGAAGGAAAGATGGCAGGGTTACAAAGAGGACTAGTCTATCTACGACCATGCTGCTGCTGCTGCTGCTGCTGCTGTGCTGGGAAACAAATGCTCAGGGAAAACGTGTCAAACAGAAAGGTAGAAAGTAGGGCTGCACAATGAATTGCAATCAAACCAAACATACGTAGCTCTGTGAGACATTTGCTAGATGTAGATACGAAATACTATAATACTCCTATACAGTTTTTCCAATTATAAATTCAATTCATATCGTTAGTTGGGTCGCAACTTGTCTGTGTAAATTGAAAGTGTCTATTTCTGTCTCATCTAAAATGATCATGCTTTTAGACGTGTTCAAAGATATAGTAAGCTGTATCTTGATTTCACAACATAAATTGCAAGTTGAATCTGAAAAAGTGCAATTACGGTCGATTTTCAATATCGTGCAGCCCTTGAAGAATAGAAAATATATTCATAATGGGGGGGATGAAGCGGCTGCAGTTTTCTTTCACAATGCCACATCTTCTCACGGTTGACGCCGTTGAGTCATGCATTCTGGCCAGACCTGCTCGTTCGAACATGAGCGCAGCAGCTTGTGTGGGAGCCATCGCACAAATCCAGGCAGGGGTGCCATCAGTGCACAGAAAACAACACAGAACACAGGTAAAGAATACTGCACCTTCGACTACAGGGTACACAGTGTATCAGGCACATAATGAGAGTAGGGCTTCTGATCTGGGAGGTGTGAGAGTCAGCCCTACAGACAACAGTTGGGGAGGACATTTATAAAACGCTTAAGGCTTTTATATGATACACTGGGGGGTTTAGGTTTGTAAGGGGATACTTAGCATAAGCATAACAGAATATGCTTATGGGACAACCAAGTCCTCAATTTAAACAACATTCTGTTAAAGCCACACTGTAGAACATTACTTGTAGCTACGTCACAACAGCAACTAAACTGTCCTAAATGCTGAGGCTGGTGATACCAAACACACTCCTAAAGTCTGAGAAAAGCATTTATTTTTCACCAAATAAATGCTTGTTTTTTATTCTATTAAAAGGGTGAAATTTTACGCAGCATGGCTTTAAGCAGATGTTTTATGAGGAGATACAGAAATGTGGAAATATTTTTAGACAAGCTGAAAAACGCTGTCAAAGGACTGCAAATGCACAATGAAGGAGCACTAACACAGTCGTTTGATCCCATTTCATTTTATAAAAAGAGATTATTCGGTGATAGTAGCACTCGCTTTGCATTTGGAGATTAACAAAGGAAACAATCCTTGAGACATTCTTACATCACGCTGTATAATTGATTGCTTATGGAGTGTGCTGCTCATGGTTCACTCTACAGATGTTTAACAACAGCAATGAAAATGTTGGCGAGGTCACATATAGATGGATATGGTTTAAGATAACTGACTAATATTAACACTAACACAGTGGGCTTAACTTTCAGTCACCTATCCTTGAATCCTAATATATCAGTATACATTGACAGATAAGCATTCCATATGAAATCATACTCCCACAGCTGTCCTCATGTGTTGAGTTTCACGGCCTGGTCACGACCTCTGACCTCTCACCTTCCTCCTCGTCCTCTGTCCTCACCGACTCTCGGGAATACATGGCCCTACGCAGGTTTTTCCTCTCCATATCCGTCATGCTCTCTGCTACGGTCTCCTAAAGGTAAAGAAAACCACAGTAATCCTCAATGCGTGAATTATTGTCTTAATAAATCCTCCAGCCCGTGGCAAACAGCGGTCATTCAGCAATTTAAAGCGCTTACCTTCTCAAATTCCTGGTCCTTGCGATGCATCAGCGACTTCCACTGATCGAACAGCTCTGGCTCTGATTTCTGGATGTCTTTCAAAGTGCCCTCAGTCTGAATTGTGCCGTCTTTCATTGCAATAATCTGATGAAGCAAAGGGAAAAAAGGAATGGTTTATTGTTATCAAGGCCAAGCAATATCCTTAATGGCATTCCTTTGAGATCAGCGTTGGCATTCAGCTAGATATTAAAACGGCACTGATTGCGTGGGGCTTTTAGGAGGATAGAAGTAGACTTTGGTCGCACCCAGTCGGCGTGGGGCAGGTACTGAAGCTTGTGCGTGACCAGCACCACAGTCCTCTTCTCTTCTCTGAGCATCTTCAGTATCCCCTCCTGCATCAGATGGTCGCTCAGGTGGATGTCCAACGCGGAGAATGGGTCATCCTAGAAATCAGTTTAGAAATTAAAACATTTATTTATATGTATATCTTTGGCCCGTAAGCTTTTGCCAGGAAATGGGTGAGAGAGAAGGCAGCTGGTGTGCTGTATATGTGCTGCAGCTTGACTACTTAAGTTGTTATTCTATGTGCAAATGTGCTCTGCTTGGCTTGTCTCTAGTTGCATTTCTACAACAAAAAGGGGTGCAGCGTTCTCATGCTGCAACCAATGAGCGAGGAAGACACTTCCTTTTAGTTCTCAAGGCGGAGTGCGTACATTGCTTCGATACCACCCCCTAGAGGCTATGGGTGACTCCAGAAAGCTGGATGTAGTATGGAGTCCTATGGAGACTTTGCACGTGTCAAAAACAACTTAAACTTTCACTGTGTCCAAAAATAGACCTTACTGTTCTGAAACACTTTTTCATTCTATGGATTATTAACATTTTAGCTTTGGGTTGGTTTTAGCTGCTGCAGTAACCTAACCTTAGGGAGCTGATTGTTTTTTTATTTTTTGTTTTTCTGCCTTGCACCTCCACCATTTTAGCAAATTGTGAGAATTATTATTTTCTTTGGCTGCTGGCCGATCCAAAGAAGCTGCAGAAGAATCAGGTTTGTATTTGCTGCAGTCGCTATCAACAAACTCCACGTGTGTCTCATGCAGCACAAAGTGCAAACTATTCTCATCGCTAAAAAAAACGACAAGTTTCCCATGAACTGCAGGTCAGATTAGGTCATGCAGATGTGGCTTGAAATGTAAAAACTAATACCATTATGATGATGATAGCAGCAGTTTTAGAATTTATATTCAGCTCAATGCTCCAAATCTGAAAAATTTAACATGCTTTATATAAAATATTAAACTGGCAAATCACAATCACAATATCTGTCAGAAAAATTGCAACTAGATTTTTTGTCAAATTCGTGCAGCCCTTGCTTTGGTTTTTCAGGCCTTGGAGAACTGTGGAAGATGTTGCTGCTCTGCCCACCCTGAGGGGGCGGAGCTCCCAGGATTTTTGCCCCTTTTGGAACATGCTTGTTGGAGGAGGCTGACCTGTCATCATGGATTCTCTCTCGACTGGTGTAAATCATGTCAATGGGGAGGAGTGAGGAATGACGGTCCACTAATAATATTTATATGGCTGCAATCTACAGCACGATACAAGCTTTTTATAGTGCTTGCTATGGTGTTTTATCACCCTAGCCGTAAAGCCAAGGAGGACTTCAGGCCCTAAGGGAACATTGTGAACAAATGATTTTTTTATCGAGTTTATGAAGTTATTCAGAGGAGCTAAGCCAAACATGAGAGGAAAGAGATGAACTATGAAGGTACGTGATCAGTGGCAGTTTGTGAAATCAAGTCACCTGTTTTGTTCTGTAAAACATTAAATTGCTGTCACGTCTTTCTTCACATCAGTGACCTCATTGTGTTTGCATCATGTTTAGTTAGTACCCACTTGGTTCACTGCACACACGGTTCTAAAATAGTACCTGGACTAAGGCAATTTTGTTGGTCTGTTTGCATATGATCAAAGCCTGTTTGATCATGACCTTTTCACTAAACCACTCTGTGATTACTTACTTCACACCAACAAACTCTGCAATAAGCTGACATTTCAAGTCTCGCAGTTTGTGCCCTGAGGTTGGACTGAGCTATTCGGGTCACACAGGAATGCTTCAAAAAGAGGCGCCGGTCTTAACGTGGAAACCGTGTGAATGCTGATTATGGCTGACTATAACAATGTTAATGTAGAAAGCTATGGGATAAAACTCACCAGAAACACCATACTGGTCTGTTGATATAAAGCTCTGGCCACACTGATGCGCTGCTTCTGCCCCCCGGACAGGATCACTCCCTGTGGTAGAAACACATTCATCAACATTTTGGATAAATTAAGTACATGGGCATTGTGTTCTGGTAAAGTTTAGCGCCAAAGTAAAAGCCATTTTTTGTTCACATTTGATTCACAAATTAAGCCCTATTACGTCTGTATTGAGCTTTAGTAGGTTGGTTCTGCTTTAAAGGGACTATACAGAGTTTAAAATATATAAATATAAATATAATATAAAAATATGCATTTTCCTCCCCCTACATGTTCTAGCCATGTCCTGATGTGTAAAATGAGCCCAGACCAGTTCACCACAACTGCCTCTAAAATCCTGCACTGTCACTCAAAAAGGTGTTAATTCGGGTCTGAAGTGCCGTCATGCACGAGCTTAATACAGAAGGTGCAGTTACATGTATGACCTGAGGTGGCAGTAGTGAGTATACAATGGCTAACTTGCATCTAGCCCAGGGGTCACCAATGTGGTGCCTGCGGGCACCCAGGGGCCCTTTGGGGCATGTCCAGTAGCCCTTGAGACTTTTTCTAAAGTGTAAAACACTTCATTTTCTTGAATCTAATTCTTAAAATTACAGTTATTTCGGTTCTTGTGACTCAGTATGAGTTTAAAATAAAGCTATTTTAAAATAATATGGGGTCAATATCCTATAAGTGAACAGTGTATGTTTAAGTCTTTAGGATTTGTTTTTAACTGGTAGCCCTCAGCTGAAATAAGGATGGTGACCCCTGATCTAGCCCCTTTAAGCACGCCACCCTTCAATGTTTAATGATGACGGCTGGTGTTGTGATGGAGATTTCCTCGAATGTAGGCAAACAGATGAAAGGGGAATAGAAATTTGAATGCGGCACCGACCCGCTCACCAATCTCCGTCTGGTCTCCCTGTGGAAGGATGTCAATGTCTGGCTGCAGGGAGCACGCATCTATCACGGCTTTGTATCTGAGGTCGCAAACACAAGCACATCAAAGACAATCAGACAACAATAGCAATCTGCTTTTTAAAACATAAATCACAAATCTATGCGCGATGGCAGTGCTTGTGAAAGACAAACTGCAAATCATTTTCTCCAAAATTGTGCAGCCCACCACTGTGGCTCTTCCTCTAATACTAATCTAGACCTGAGGTAATAGACTTGGACATTCATGCATCTAATTTACTTTCCCTCTGGGAAAAGATTGAGGTTTATTGGCAAATTTCACAGCGCCGCTGCTTGGATTGATGATTACACATTGATCTCCCTTATTTCAAGCTATTGGTCCAATGCCAAAGGGTATGTTTCCTTTGGTTTTGGCCTGGTTAAATCAGTACAAAAGCAGAGTTTTTGTCCATTTGTTCGAAGCAGAGCATTTACTGAGAGAAAGTGGATTATCTTAAATTACCTGTTATTTACAGAAGAATAGATGTTGAGCTAGACATTACTTCCATTTATATTCTGGTTACTTGTTGATGCACTTGTAAACATCGAGGTGAATATTACAATTTCGCTATTGGCAGTTACAGTATTTAGGCTAATTGTCAGAAACAATTAGTTGTTTCGTAATTGATATTCATTAAAATGTAATGCTATGTAATCGCGCATTTACAGAGGCACAAATTAGCCTTGGCATTTTGTTTCAGAAACTATAATTGGTTCATCTGTATTCTGCCTCATTTTTTGTGCGTCTGTGTCAGTGTATTGGGAGTGTGTATTAGTATGTGTGGGGGGTGTTGGGTGGTTACGAGGGTGGGATTGAAAGGGAATTTTAATATGCAGTTAGTAGATAACTTCTGTTTACGAAAGGCAAACAAAATGGTAAAACATTTACCAATAACATTTTTTTACATTTCATAAATCTGTGCCTGATGTAATTTCGATACGTAGCCTTTGGTAGAATGTTGCAACACGTTTTATAAATAATAGAGAATAAATGGGGATCCAGTAGTAAACAAACAAACAAACTGAGTATTACCTGGGTTTGATCATTGGCATCTCAAAGGTGATGTTTTCAATCACAGAGGCGTTCAACAGCCAAGGTTTCTGGGAGGCATAAGCCACCGGGCCTCGCTTCCTAAATATACAAGGTAGCACTTAACAGTACAGTAACATTACATGGTGATTACATCACAATCAGAATAGATGTTTTGCATTTGTCAGTGAACTAACAGTGAATGTCTAACTCTAACCCTAACCCGGTATCAAAATTTTAAATTACCAAGAGTTAGTTAGCATTTTGAGTAAGTTTGACCAAATGTGACTGGGGAAGCAACTCTGCATAGTGTTGGGGATATTTTTTCCAAGTCAAAAGAAGAAGGGCCTTTCCTCCCTACCCTGACCAATGACTCAAGGATCACTTTCACTATAAAAGTACATAGACCTGAAAATGTTGCCTGGGGGTCATGTTTTTTGAGGTGTACCCATCATTGTTTTTTGTGAGCAGCACTTTGGCCACGCTATAAAGTTTTTAAATTGCTTTACATATATATGGTTTACTGAGGGGGCGGGCCTTGCAGCGGGAACCCAGAGCTTTGTCTGGTCAGAGAGTCATAAGTGACATAAAAATCAGCAAATGTGATAAGATGTGAAAAGAGTACAGGCGCATAAAATACTCTTGCTTATATGCTTGGGGGCCACAGTTGGTTGTGAACCGCTGGTCGCCCAAGAGGACACTGTGTATACTCATTGCCTACTCATAAATTAAAATACTCAGCAAATATTCAAATCCAACTCCCATTCGAAAAGGTTTGATTATGCATCCCCATAGTGTACATATGGAAAAATGTATTGGTTTGTGAAGCGTTTCTTCATCGAATATAAAAATATCATCATCATTATTATTAAATCCTTGTTTCAAAAACAGCAGCTTACAATGACACACTGTGTATGATTTCTGTATAATGTTTTCCTAGCTCTTGTCATGCAAACATTATGTGTCAACAAAAGACAAGAACCATGACGAAACAAAGAGAAACAGTGGCAGATAAAAGCATAAATTTGTGATAATACCAGACCAGCGGCGGCATCTTATCAGGGGAATACTAGGCCATTTCCATTTAGGCCGTTTCCATGGAGACCGCCTCACGTGAAGGATGCTGTTAATGTTTACCTGATCTCCCCATCCCCCGCCGTGTCTGCTGTGGGACTGGAGATAAAAAACAAAACAAACAAACAAAAAACACACACACTATTAGAGATATCCACAAATACCACGTTGCCTAGTGACGCTTCACTCAAACCAAACGCACGCACGTACGCTGACCCACATTCACTGTCACCGCTGACACCAACAAACCTATCACTGGCTACAATCTCACCCCCCCCCCCCTAAAAAAAAACCATTTCCGAGTGCCGTTTGCTGATAGCCCAAGCAACAAGTCGTTTAATTCTCACGTGATGAGACATCTCCGAACGTGACCATTGGCGAGTTACAGGAAATAGCTTTCTGATGATGAAAACTAATGCTTTCCCCCTAACAACAGGTGTGGGGGTGAATGAACAATAACCTCAGAGACTATAAAGCAATGTGACATAAATACACTTTTGTAGTTGGGTCCCGGGCTTCTCTCTGCTGGTCTGTTTGAACTTTATCATCTATGGCGAGTTGGAAGCGTCTCTAAATCCAGGCCGTGGTATTTTTAACTTGTGACTTTAGTGCCAGTGTACATGAGATCTACTCTCTACAGACGCGTGGCTAAAAATACACCGAATACTTCAAGAGCGAGTCTCACTGCGCTCACTCACTGCACTCACCTCTCAGGTTCCTCCAATTCCAGGTTTGGGAAACTGCCAACGACACATAAATAAATAAGAAAGATTAGGGCTGCATGGTTTTGGTAAAATACTTACTGTATACATACTTCACCTCTTAACCCCCACCTAAACCGAGCACATTTTGTCCAGTTTGGCTTTACTCAAATCTAAGAGCTTGTTGAAAAAACGTCAAAATAGCGAGAAAAAAGACAAGACAACGAGGATGAAAACGCAATTAAAAAATGGCTAAAAAGTAAAAAAAAAGGGACAAAAAAGCAATAAAAGTCCAACAAGAAAGAAACAAGAACTCTACAAAAAAGTGGCAAAATTGAGAGGAAAAAGAATGTGAAAAAAGTGCCCACAACACGGCTACCACGCAAGGAAAAGGATCCATTTAGATCAGTTTTGAAGGTCTTAGCTTTCAAATGAGGCGCTACACTGGTCAATAGGCTGTAAACTCCAGTCAAGAAGCTTTTAATGCCAAACTGGAGAAAACACACTCAGTTAAAGCGGGTGGTAAGAGGTTAAACTTAGATACAAATCTTCTGTATATTGGTTGTGATTAGGTTATGTACATTTTCAAATTATTACAATGTGTTTTATTCTTTTACTAAAAGAAGAAAAAGATCATGTTTAAAGATCATGTTTAAAGATCATGCTTTTTATGCGTTTGTGGCTCCTGTCACTTTCCTAAAAAGTTCACTGTTGACATGGGACGACAACAGGGCCCAACACTGTCTCGCCAACAGGAATCAATAGGGTTTAGTTTAATACCAGTGCTTCGCATGGCATTTCTATTGGGATTCTATTGGATTTACAACACCCTGTGACTGAACTCAAGCCAGTCCAGTTGATGACCACTCCTGTAACGTGTTGAACAAAATATCTGCAGTTCAAAACATCATTTTCCGAGGTCAGAAAAGTGGCTGTGGTTTGTGATTCAGCCCAATCTCAACAAGCCTTCAGTGCTGCTGTAGCGCCTGACTAAATGCTTCTGCCTCAAACACAAGCCTGAAGGGACAGAGCGATCCCTGCTGTGGCCCCAAACAGTGGCATAGACTGCCCCCCGAAGATGAACTGAATCCTTGTCCGCCTCAAACGCTCCACTGGATTTTTCATACAGCGACAAAAGGTCACAAGCCAAGATGAAGTGATACAGATATTAAAAAGTGAAGCTGTGCGACATGAGAACAAACTGACTGACAAGAACATTGCGATAACAGTAAATCTTTGTCAAAGCAAGAAAGGTGAATTTTAAATGTCTCTGAATTTTCTGCTTTTCTTGTTAACTCTGAAATAACATGTTTGATTTTTTTTTTGTCCTTTAATTTTAGTCACTGAACAATCATTACTCATTTTGTGTTTGTGGGAACCCAGAGCTTATGCTTATATGCTTGGGGGCCACAGTTGGTTGTGAACCGCTGGTCGCCCAAGAGGACACTGTGTATACTAATTGCCTACTCATAAATTAAAATACTCAGCAAATATTCAAATCCAACTCCCATTCGAAAAAGTTTGATTATGCATCCCCATAGTGTACATAGGGAAAAATGTATTGGTTTGTGGAGCGTTTCTTTGTCAAATATAAAAATATCATCATCATTATCATTAAATCCTTGTTTCAAAAACAGCAGCTTACAATGACACACTGGGTATGATTTCTGTATAATGTTTTCCTAGCTCTTTCACAATATTCACTGTAATATTTTTCAACACATGCAATTCAACAGTTGAAATTCAGAGTGTGAAATTCGCAGTGAAAAAAAATCACACAGAAGCAGGATGTTTCCTATTGGTTTGTTTCTTTAGTGGGCGGGACTTGCAGATGATTGATTGCTCAGGCCTTTGTGTCCAGGATGTTCAGTGTGAATTTTTCGCTGCGAATTTCACTCTGAATTTCTACTGTGGAATTTAAAGGCTTGATTTTTTTTCATATTAAATATTTTAAGGTTGAATTTTTCCATTTGAATTATTTTCTACTGCAAAATCTTCACACTTTTGAATGGGAATTTTTCGTTTTGAATTTGAAACACTTTGAATTATGTGTTGAATATTCAGTGTCTGAAATTCGAGAACAACATGTTATTTCAGTGTTAAAAAAAAATCACATTCTGATGACACAAGACATCTTCCATACTAAACAAGGATAAAATGGAAGTAAAATAGAACTTTTCCTCAATTTTAGGTCATGGAAGACAACCCCAAAGCCATGTAACAGAATGGGACTCACTAATTAACATGATCGATTCTTTTACTTTTTTCAGTTTTAAATTAAAGGTTAACAGACTTCTCAAAACATTTGGTTGCCTGCGGAAATGCCAGAGTTAAAGTCACTAATTACGGCTAATCCACAGTGAATCGGCCCTTCAGTAAATTATCTCATCAGCCTGCACCGCTCGATGACACTTGAGACATGGGGCAAAGCTGATTGTATTCTCCTTAAGCAGTGCTGCTGATCACGTACAAGTCTATTCTGCATCTAAGCAACCATCCCCCCTTTCAATTACAACTAGCAACATCACCGCTGAGCATCCCAAGTTCATGCGATCTCACACAATGCCTGGGTTTAGCCGCACGATCAAAGACAAGCAATCATCGGACTGCCCATCATTAAGTCCGGCTAATGAACAGGGGAAGCAACGGTCCATGTGCACTGGAGTGACTACGCCTGATGATGACTGCAGATAATACAAATAAACAGGATCTGTAGTCTCTGAGCAAAGAGCTGTGGTGCCGTGGACACTTTTGAAGCAGGTGTATTTTGAGGTGATGAACTTAGGTCGAGTTGGCTGCTTTGGGAAACACACCACGTGCTTTTGAGGATGGAAATAGTCCCAGGAATGTTTGTTTAAGCCCTCAGGCTCAAGCAGACAGTTTGCTCCTCACCTACGAAGAGCATCGTGAGCATCAGTATCTGGCATCTGCTTGTTAACACTCCCTTGCCATGACCTGGGCTTTGTCTCAGACACTTTATCTCGATTGTGCCTTTGTAGTTGTGGTCTAGACTTGGAGAGGAGAGGGCCTGTACTTGGAGGACAAATTGAATCTAAGGGTCCAAAGGCATCCGCAACACTAGAATATCCCAGTACAGATAACGGCTTAACCTCTTGATAACCCCCTTTCTGAACCAAGCACATTTTCTCCAGTTTGGCTTTACCTGAATCTAAAAGGGTCGTGAAAAAAAGCGCCACATTAGCAAAGAAAACGAGACTTAAACGGGGATGGAAACGCGAAAAAAAACATCACAAAAACGCAATAGAAAAGTTACGAAAAAGCCACAAAAACTCAAAAATGTGTAAAATATAAACCATAACAAACATAAAGCGTCAAAAATACAACGATGTGAAGTGATGATGCAGTGAAAACAATGGAAACTGGCAACACTGAATGCAGCAAATGGAGATAGAGCAGGCCATTTGGTGCCTCAGGGCCGATCTCCAGATCTAGAGCCAGAACTCAACTGGATGATTAGCCTTTTGTTCATGTTTTAGGTTGATAGAGAGAAAACTTGAGTGTGCAAACCACTAAGCCACCATGCCGTTATGAGATAACAAGTGGGTGTAATAAAACAGTACATAGTGTTTGTCCTAGAGCAGACTGGATAGTACAATGCATCATAAATAAGTTACTATAAATAGGATAAGACAATTTAAGCACATTAGTCTCTATAGGGAAAATGTTGGCACTACATGAAAGTAAGATACGTTCAGATACGTTTACAAACACTCACCATCTGCTTGTGATGTTGGCTTAAGGCCAAACTGAACAGATAATTATAATTCACCTCACCTAAATGGCCCTTAATCATGACGTTGTGCCTTATCTATTTTGCATAACTTACAGCAGGGTCTCCATCCATTTTCCGGCAACTGAGGCGCATTGAGATGCCTTGTGTATGAAATGCACGGTATAAATAAATATGCCTTGCCTTCGCTCCCCTTTGACCTACTTATAAACAAATTAAAATAAAGACGAAAGAGATCTACTTAGTCTTTGCAGATACTTGAGTGACTATCGGACTTATAGGAGCGAATAAATAAGTAAGTGCTTTATTTTTATTCATCTGGTGCACAAATGTAATGTAAATGTGACATAATACGTGTGAGATGTTCCACCAAGACAGTAAAAGTAGAAAGGCCACGTTGGAAAACTGCTGTCGAGCTCCTGGTTGGAGATTACACATTTAAGTCTGTTATCTCTGAATTCACAACATCTGTTTTGTTGGGTCAGTCGCATAAATGTAGCTTACTTCTTTGGATATATCAAATAAAGCAAGTGATGTACTGTATGAGAGACACAGTCCGCCCTTCACCGTGTGTTAATGAATATTTAACACACAGACCAGCTGCCTATGTTTTATGTGGGATGTGACTAACAGCTCCTGACACACAGTGTGGCTCTAGCACACGCTATAACCCAGGCTAATATCAGACAACAGTGTGCTCCAGTGGCTTTGGGACAGGACGAGTGAGCGGCATCAGTGCATGGGAGCCAGAGAGACTGTCATAATGAGCACTGGCAACCTGAACTGTTCTGTCACATTAAGATGGATAGCTGTACACAAGAGGTGAGAGCTAATGATACACACAGTACTGTCATCACAAAGGTTGTTTATGCTGCTAACTCGACTGCAAGTCTATTGAAAACGCAAGTCATGGGTGAATGGGAATAATAGGCATAAAAGATGGCAAGGCATTGGGTTCATATCACAATTGTTAGTATAAAACACATATTGCTACACCATTTGCACATTGCTTCTAGTTTAGTGGTGCTCAATTGGTGTATTTTTGCACCCGCCTTCAACCCATCATGACAATCCACATCCAAAAAAAGATTGATTTCATCTCATAATCACCCTAATCTAATCTGGGCGGCACGGTAGCGCAGCCGTTTGCGCTCTCGCTTCACAGCTAGAAGGTCTAGGGTTCGATTCCCACCTGTCTGCGTAGGTTTCCTCCGGGTACTCCGGTTTCCCCTACCACTAAAAACATGTACAATAGGCCAGGATGAATGATGTGTGTGTGTGAGTGAATGTATGGTGGTGGTCAGAGGGACCGTTGGCGCAGACGTGTGCAGTTGCGACAGCGCTTCTGTCAGTCTCCCCCAGGGGAAACTGAAGCTACAAACGTATCTTACCACCACCGAGTATGGAGTGAATGTACAATTGTCTCATGTAAAGCGCTTTGTGACCATGTCTGTGAAAGGCGCTATATAAATAAAGATCTTCTTCTTCTTCTAAATACAGTATTTTCTCACAGATTTAAAATGATGGAAACTGGAAACCATTTTCTGACCAACCAGTTGAAAACCACTGTTCACTGTCAAAGGTGAACCACAAACTTTAATTTCTTGCCAGAAAACAGGATTCCACCTCCACAAAAGGCCTGATAAGAATTCTAATAATAAAGCCAGACAGACTCGCTAGCCCTGCATCTTTATCATCAGAGACGATACACACTGCATTAAAAAACCTGCTGCAATTTCCATCCCTGTTTCTATTTGCCATCTCAGTTTCTATTTGCCATTTCAGTTTCTATTTGCCATCTCTCAATATCAAGACATAATAAGAGGGCGATGTGCGATATGGTTTGTTACACAGTACTAGTGCGCTGCTACAATGATACAGTTAATAGCATGACGAAGCCTCTGGACAGGCCAATTACTTGACCGAGCGCACGATGTCGGAGCCATGTTTCAAATCCAATTAACCTTTGATCTCTGACCACACTTTGATCCAGCAATGAACTGAACAATGCCCTCCCCCAACGAAACCTCACGCTCTGTGCTCACTAATTGACTGGACATAGATAAGGCATGATAAAGGAGCAAGGCTATTGTATTGAGTATTGGGGCATTTTAAAAATCTAACCAACACAAGAATCACATGCATTTCAGAATGTGCTCGTAAAGGTCTAAACCCCAGGATCAGATGGACGATAGGTTAGAAGGAAGAGAAAATTTCACCTGGAGGACAGTCATTTCAAAGTGACACAAACAGTATAGCACCACAAAATGAGCTAACAATCAGGGTCGTGAGAATATAAGAAAAGCTAACCTGTTCCACGTGACATGTCCCGACACTCGCTGCATCTCGCCCAGAGCCGCCAGCAGCAGGGATGATTTCCCACAGCCCACCTGGCCCACGATCATGGTCAGTTTGCCTGAGAAGACGATACTGTGGGGTCAATTGGGAGATGACATTTGTGAGAGAAATTTTGTCCGGGGCTCACCGAAAGGAATCTTGATGTCAACGCTCGACAATGTTGGAGGTCCATCTGTCCATGTGAAGTAACCACTCGTTATCTGGGAAAAAAATTGATTTGATTAGGAATTTGAATGCTGTGGATGAAAGAAATTAATTGATCTAAAACCAAGCAGTGTTGGGCAAGTTACTCAACTTCTTAAGCCCCATCTGAACCGAGCACGTTTTCTCCAGTTTGGCTTTACCCAAATCTAAAAGCCTCTTGAAAAATAGCTTTAAAAAAAAAAAAAACTTTCAGAAAAGCAAAGAAAACAAGGTTGAAAACTCAATAAATAAAAAAGCGTAAGAAAAATGACCAAAAAACGCCACAAAAGAGCAATAAAAAGCAACAAAAAGCAATGAAAACACAATGAAAAAGCCACACAAAAAATCAACAAAAAAGGAACAAAAGAAGAACAAAAAACAACAAAAACACAACAAAAAGTGACCACAAAAGGGGATGAAGGTGCAACAAAAAAGTGACAAAAACGCAATAAATAAGCCACAAAAAAAATGAATAAAAAAGTGACAAAAGTCCATCCAGCTTTAAAAATCTAAAATCTAAACTGAAAATAGTAATAATGCCACTGAGCAAAAATGCAGTCAAAGGTTTCCTTTTCCTTCGCTTTCCCACAATTTCTTGTGTTTTGCTTTGACGACATTAACTACATTCAACTGCAGATCTTAAGCACCTTTGTCCAACTTGATTTTGTGGTGCATTTTATACATCAACACAAACCATTTAAATGCTGTTGTAACTTGAGTTACTTGAAATGTAATGACTGATATATTCTCGTATTTTGCATGAAGTATATGTCATATTCCATAGTTAGAGAAAAAAAAGTATTTTTGTAACTAGTCACTTTTGTAATAACCCCAACACTAAAACCAAGACTAACTACTTAGTTCCTATGATATTGTTGTGTTGGACAATGGGAATGCAGTAGTTTGGAAGAATATCTAATGTTTCTGGGGGAGTTTCTGTAGTGAGTGTGATTGGATTTACAATTTATTTTCTAAGCCCATGTTTCAGTTCATTGTGCATAATTTGAACATATCCGGGAGGGAAAATTAATGATAGAGAGAAGACTCAACTGCAGACCTAAACATGATTCATAATAGGCTTCAAACAGGATATTTTGATGTTTGCAGTGGGTATTGTACTCTGTAAATAATTACAGTCTTTGCCATTTGTCTAATTGCAGCCATTCAAATTGATATTTCGATTCGGTTGTGAGTAATTGTGCTGCCCTTTTGGACCGAGTTAATCCATTATTGATTGAACTGAAAGTAAAGAGAGGATCAGAATTCGCTGACCAAAGTCCAGCACAAATCAAAATGAAAGATAAAGGATTTAAGTTGTGGATTCTTGGCACGCTCTCACCCTGATGCACGTGTCCTGGTCTGTGTCTTGGGACGGCCCGTCTCCGTCGCTTTGTGCCGGTGAACCGTAGTTGTTCCAGTCATCTCTGGGGGGTCGCTTCCGGTTCACCACCTTAAGCGGCTGTGAGGATGTGGGGAGAGACTGAGGTCAGAGGTCGGACAAGGGAATATCACAGGGGTGGGGGTGGACAGTGACATTTTTAGCATCAAAGGTCCTACATTGTGCTTTACTCAGCATGTGTGATATTGGCCCGTTCACACAAATATCTGAAAGGACGTAGCGATGGCTTACTGTGAATGAGAACTTACCACTGCTTGATATTTGTTTTGGTTGTGGTTGCTGGAGGCGGATGCTACCATGGCTCTGGGCTCTTGTTCGTCACCGATCTCGTCACTGGAGAAGAATTCACTGAGCTTCTGAACGCTGAGGAAAGAAAATTGAAAGTCATTAGTGTTGATTGTTCTTCAATAAAAACTTGAAAGCACCGCCATCTTCACTAACAAGCGAGACAGAGATTTAATTTATTTTAGTTAAGCATTTTATTTTAGCTCAATATAATGAAAACTAAGTGCTCCCTGAGGGCTCTTGCTTGTGGGCAGATCGGAAATCAATAGAAGATAAGAGGCATGTTTTCATTTCTTTTTTTTTATTCATCTGGGTGTCAGACACTAAAACACCTAGCATTGATTTACCACAGCTAAGGATGGATTTAAGGGTTATTGGGAGATAATTATTGGGGGTTAGCACATCACAAAAGTAAACAAATATGTGGAAATGACACGAAAGGAGCCCACACCTATATGTGTAAAATTAACAGAAGTCTGACATTAAAGCAGCGTTAAAGCAGTACTATGTAACTCATGCCCCTAGAGGCCATAAGCGCCACTGCAGGTGTCGTAGCATGTTACGGTTTTTTACTCATTAATTGTCCGTGAGGGTAAATACTACGCTGACAGAAAAGACAAAGGGAGAGAGGGATATTGTACATCCAATTCCACAATGGAGATCATTTTTTTCACTCAAACTTGGCTGTAAATACTGTTTAAGTGGTGCTAGCCCGCAGTTAGCTTTTCCCATTAGCCTGTTAGCTTCTTCTTCGTGATTCCATTAGTGTGTATCGGGGCCTCTGACCCGGTGCAGGAAAGATGCAATTGTGGTTTTCTGGCCAGAGACACCAGGGGAGAAGAAAGACCCCCAATGGTCCTGTTAACACTTGTATTACCTCCAGAGGGACTACGGAAAGGATTTATTAAGGTAAACAAGTTACTTAGTACTGCTTTAAATTCCTAATATCAATTTGGATTTTGTTTACAGCCTTAAAGACATGGGCTGGTCCTGGTGTCACCCTAAAATAACTAAGAGTCACCCCTGAACACACCCGAGGCTCATGTTCTAGCATGTCATCTTAATGTCTTCTTTAAGCCAATACCAGAAATTGCAGCAAACAAAGAAACATTTTTATGAGGAATAAACGTTTGCCGTTTATGTGTTTCCTCAATATGAAAAAAAAAAAAAAAAAGAGAATGTCATTTATGCTGGTTTTGTAGATAAAACCAATTATCTCTCAAAGGCCAAAACAAGATTTATAGAAACATTTTAAAATGTCACAAAGCAAGTGTTTACCAAAAAGCAAATGCGGTGATTTGTTCCCCACCAAACACAATCAATCTCATGATTTGTCAGGTAAATTTCCGTATATCGCATAATTACAGCTGATTTACTGCTCAGCTGATAACATGACTCAGCAGATTCCACATAATGAGGCAGCGAAGATGAGAACATGGCTGTAATAAAAAAACAACAAGTGCGTCATAAAACTCTGCTATTGAGGAATAAAGACGCACATGACAGACAGATGGACCTCATGGACAATTGGGCACGTCAATAATATATCCATCCCAACCACTTCCATTAGCGTCAGGCGAGGGCCCGATGACGGGGAGGGGGGTAGCCTCGCACAACCACTAAACACCTAACCAGGACAATATGCAGTGAGTCATACCTAGAGTCACACACATTATATTCAATCTCATATTCAGAAGTAAATCACTCCACCCAGACTCACTCAATCTATGTCATACGTTGGTAAAGGCACAATTTAGTGTTATTGGTGAAAACCACTCAAAACGTCCTTCTAAAAGAGCCTTATTGCGAACATAAAGCACTCTACATCAGTGATTGTCAAACCTGTCAAGCCAAGTGCCACCTACGAAAGGATTTAGCTGCTACATTATGCACTCTTGCTATTGTTAAGTCGTGTATCCAAGCACTCAACAGAAAGCGTTTACTGGTCCGTTAGATGACAAATCCAAAATAGCAGTCGCAAATGATCACAGGAGCCTTCTATAGTTAAAAATAGGCAATTAAAAAACACTTCACAATGTTTAAAAAGCAGTCTGTTGTCTCGAATGCTTAGTTTTCCCCTATGTTCTGTGCTGTGCATTCATTAAGCAGCAGAGCACAGAGCTGTGATGCATAAGAAAAAAGCAAACACATTTTCTTCCAGAAACGCTTATGATTAGCAATAAACTACCGAGAGATGCTCTTAAGGAACAGAGGACTCCGAAAATCGCTACTGAAAAGAAACAACTGAAGGCGCTACTTATGAAAAAGGTCAAGTGCTGTTCAATCGTTCTTCTGTAGAGCATTTGTTTCCACACACAAAGCTCTCATAATGGCCAAAATAATCCTGCTGTTTGTTGTTGTAGACCAGCTGATGGATGAGCGCGTGATTAAACCCACCTCACCAGAGCCTTGACAGTGGAGCGCACCACAGTGGAGAGCAGAAAGAGGGGGGTGACCAGGATGTGGAAGAGGGACAGGGAGGCAAAGGCCACAGCTGGGGACAGATCCGCGTCCTCGGAGATGTGCACGTGAACCACGAACGTCTGAAGGTCAGGGACAAATGAAAGGTTTTAGTGCACAGAGCTGTGTATAAAGGCATTTGGGAGAAATATCTAATATGGGATATTGTGAAAAGCATTGTGATTGCTATATGATTTGTGATTTATCTTTCAAAAATCAAGGTTCAGTTCATAGTGTTCATTCTAACATGTTAAGACAGAAAAAACAATACACACAAAGCTTAAAAAACAAACCCACGCAGTCTACATTGCTATGATCAAGTAGAAATACTTGTAAATTATACTTACCGTTAGGACAGCTGCGATGGGAATGGCTGCATTCATGAAAACTGCAAAAGAAAAAAATCGAAAACATTTCATGACCTTATATGTAATGCACTAAATTATTATTTGTTTTAAATAAACTGCAATGTTCTGACCAAATAAACCAATAAATACATAATCTCTCAAGACACAGAATCATTATAGTGGCTTTGGTAAAATTTTGGATACATGCATTTAATACATGTACTGTATCTATCCAACATTAGCCGAGTATAAGACATAGAGCTGCTGTAGCGACTTACTGGATACAGAAGTATAGAGTGCGAAGGCCTTGAGACTGGTCAGCTCCTTGTCTCTGGTCTCCTCCACACTGTCACAGAAGATTCGCTCCCAGGCGTACAACTTCAACAGCTTGATGCCCCTCAGGAGCTCATTGGTTTTCTTTAGGCGTTCACTTGAGTACTCCTATAGAGGCAGATAAGGCTTCATCAATATCAAGTATCACAAGATCTTACATGATGCAATTACTGCAGTTATGTATCAGGCACCATGAGTGGCATCAGCTATCCTCCTGCTGACATGTGAATGGCTGCATGTCTATCAACGTTAGCGTCTGAATATTGGGACTGCAGTATTTTTGGCATGATGATATTTTGCGAAAAGGCACCATTGATGTATTGCACAATGGTTGTTTCATTATGCAAATGTTTTGCTGTCATGAGAGGAGCCATAACCAAAGAAATGCTGTCATAAAGGATATGAGATTACAGATGATGTTTCTAAATCAGGGGTCTCGAACTGAAGCTGGGGAGCTCCTCCCCATACACTTGAACATTTCTAGTTAGCTTGATGTGTCCCATTTAATTACTGTCTTGATGTCTCTAGGCCAAGTCCAATCGACTGAAGGACAGCGTCACCCACCAAGCCATCAGGAATCTAAACACTCCCCCTTCCCTTCCTCCCTCTGCTTCCACTCGTATTACACACTGTGGTCCACTCAAGAACTCCTCAAGGACACAACTCTATATCTCAACTTGTCCATGAACTGTCCAAGGAGTACTCCACGTAAATCTAATCCAAACTACCTACACATTTGAACAACAGAACCTCCAAAAGTGCTTCACATAGAAATTGTAAACAGTCCCACACAGATACTCAAGCATCCTCAAAGCGTAAGCAGCCCTAAGCAGTTTTGAACTTACAGTAGGAATAAGAGATGCCTGTTCAGAATGCTAGCGCTGTGATTAATTCTCAAGTGTGTACTGCACAGGAGGACGATTTGCTACAACTTTCATGTAGTATTGAATGAAGTTCACAGATTTTTCCTGTGAATATAAGAGAAAAATACATATTCAAAGCCTGTTTAATCTCACATAAAAAATATTCCTTCCTAAGGTTCTCTGCTCTGGAGAGATTACTATAATTACTATGTTATGAGCAAACATTCTGCAGCTCAGCACACAGTATCTCCAAGCTCATATAAAGGATAGAAATGTGACTTCGCAGCAGCACATTTAGGGCCACATCCGGGAAAAATATGCAATTTTACTGCTGTTTTGTGGAGTCAGAAAAGGGCGTTGCATCAAAGCTTCATGATTTGATTTCCTGTTTCATTACATAAACTGGCCAGAGCAGTATTTGCACATCAGCTTTGGACTTAGTGAGCGCTCACTGCTCCCACACACCAACGTCAATGTTTGCAAAGGATTTGACACACTGAAATCCTTTGGCCCTTTTGAAAGTAAATTGTTCAGGATTTGATAAAAGAATACACCAAAGGCTCTCTAGATTTCTGCATATGCTTGATGAGTCATGACAAAAGTGTCTTCTAAGCATAACTAGCACCCTGACATTTTTGTTATGTAAAAGCAGCTCACAGGGTAATATTGGAGACCACAGTTCTGGACTCACCAGAGTGCTCTTCTGTGTGTGAGAAAGTTTAGTGGCCACAAAGTACTGGACTGGAGCTAACACAGCGATGACGGTCGCTCCAATCAAGGCACTGATTCCCAGGAGGTAGTAGAGCAGGATCACACCCACTATGATCTGTGAAGGACAGAGGAGAAAGAGGAAAGTGCTTGAACTTGAACTTTATAAATAATTAAACGCATCAAGGGACATTCATATTTGAAGCACATGGGAGACCGCCTTATGTGCATTATTCAAGGTTTTAAAAATACCGGCACATTAGCAGCATTGGTAGCTCACATTTTGCAATTTGGGCGGTGTGGGATGAAGAGCGGGGAGAGACATTCAGAAAGTTATCAGAGCCGAGACTCGAACCCATGACACTGAAGATAGAAGAGTGATGAGCCATATGTGCAGATGCCTTAACCACTAGACCAGTAGTTTTCAGTGGGATGGGACCAAAAGACGAGCGAGGGACCATGTTCTGTAGGTGCATTTTCTCCAGTTCGGCATTTCCCAAATCTAAAAGCTTCTCGACTGGAGAGTTTACAACCTCTAAGCCAGTGTAACAGCTCATTTGAAAGCTAAGACCAACATTTTTGTTGTGTTGTCGCTGCATGTATGTCACATGTTTTTGTAATTTTATTGTTGGTGTTTAATCATACTTTTTCATTGCATTTTTTATGCTTTTTTGTCATGTTTTCGTAACTTTTTTCCGTGTTACTGTGGCTTTTCCAGGACATTTTTGTCGCTCTTTTGTTGCTTTTTGGTCACTTTTTTGTTGCATTTGCATCATAGTTTTTTCAAGAAGCTTTTAGATTTGGGTAATGCCAAACTGGACAAAATATACTTGGTTCACGTGGGGGTTAAGAGGTTTAATTTATTGTTTTAATATTATTAGATACTTGTGCAATTGATAAAGAATAAAACATTTTTAATCAAGCACAGAATTCTGCGAAATGAAAAAACTTGTGCGTCATAGAGGCTTACTTTCCATCATAGTGGCCTCCATGACGCTGCAGGATCAAATGATTATAGGGTTTCTGGTCGGTTTTCACTGCTGATGGAACCATCTCCAATTCTCCATAGATACGCAAACATTCCAACCCTAAAAACAATCGATCCTGGAGCGTTACTGAGGCCGCTGTGAAGGAAAGTAAAGGTGCCAAGCTAACAACCCACACAGCCACTGGGTCACTAAACGGTCAAATGCGCCATAATATCAGGCTTGCATAAAAATAATAGTGTGTGGTTTGTATTTTTGGGTTGAAGGTGGGTCCCAAAGCTACAGCAGTTGAGAACCCCTGCTACTATGCCATCGACTTCACATAAAGCCGTAACCTTTGAGCAAACAAAATGCCCTAACCCAAAGGCCAAAAACTATAGTTGCAAAGCTAAAAGCAAGAAAGTATTTGCAGTGGAGGAATTTTGAGTATCTAAACTCCTCTGATGCTGAGGGGATTAAAAAACAAAACAATCAATCAATCACTTAATGGTTTTGTATAGCCCTATATCACTGTACAGGTATTAAAGCAATGAAACAAAACAGTAAACAAGAAAATGTAAAGTTCAGGCAAATGAAGTATAATGTCCAAAAAACTCAAAAACCCAGGCGGAGAAAATGAAACCTTGGGGAGAACCACAGAAGGAGAGATCCCCTCCCATGGACAGACAAGCTATAGAGACCCAGGGCCAATGGGAGTCCCTCTGCAGACAGGCCAAGCTCGCAGAACGTCCAGTCCTTGTTGGAGCTTCAGTTCTTCTTAGGGGTATCACCTTTCAACATGAGCTAACCGGAGTCCATGACAGAGAACTACTCTGTTACCATTGCTATAAAGGGCCAATGCCTTGGTGGAGGTCTAAAGACCCTTCTTCAGACCCTCTTTCTCACACTGTCATATTAATACAGGAATGTTCAGCATGAAAGTGAAGGAAGACATTCAGCACACTGTCAAGGCCGGGAGGCAAACCCACCTCTGCCTTAACAATTGCACACTCTGAACCAAGTCTGATTAACATTCACTTCACACAGTCTGTCATTACAGCAAAAGAAAGTAAAAGATGAGGTACTCTCTCTCTCTGGTTTCCTGACTCCTCTCTCTCTGGTTTCCTGCCTGCTGTTGTGTCTGGCATTGCCCCTGATCCCCGGCACATTCAGAAACCCCTGTGGCGCTCCCAAGCAGATGGAGAATGATGTGACATTTGCCCACCCACTCCCTGTCCTTCATTTGTTCCAATCTAGCGTGTGCCACTGGAGGCGACTGTGGGGCATCGCTATCGTCACTGACTACTGACCAAGGCTATTTCTCTCTACATTAAAAGCATCAGACGTGGGAGTAATAATATGAGCAGGGCCCCTGTCTAATAATTACAGCAGAAAGCGCAGCTGATTGGCCACGGTATTGGAAAGTCTGGTGCTGCCCACACTTTCGTGCCATTAGCGGCTTTTGTCAACTGGGCCCAGTCTAGCTCAGTAATTGCAGCACTCCAGAGTTTAATAAAGAGAATGAGAGCCACAGGGGCCAAATTGATAAAAGCTGGAGGAACATTCAAAATGAAAGTGATAAAAGTTTCATAACCAGATGCCAGAGGAAAGTGAGATGTTTTGTCCGCCGGTCACTCGTTGCTGTTTAGCTGATCCTTGGGGGAAAACAACTTCAATTGGACATTGACAACAACAAAATAGAGAGGGTAGGTAGACAGATATGAGCTCGATGTGGATTTTAAAAGCCCAAATACAGCAAGAAAAGCGGCTTTGTGCAGTGTTGAAGTCGGACATAAGGTTCAAACGGAGATTACTGCTGTTAGAAACCCAAAGGAATCAGCGTGAGGTTCCGGCATCTGCTCCTCTGCTTTGTTTGATCTCAAAGGATCGATTTAGAGCTTATGTTAGACACATTCTTGTTTTTTTGTGGCTTTCAGGGACAAAAAACAGCTACAAGCTTTTAAATTGAGGTTTGTCTCATGCAACAAAATACTATCTTGAATAAAGTTAAGGGTTCCTTTTTACATTTTAAGCATCATTTGCAAATAGATGTTTTATACTGGGGCTGCGTGACTTAGATTTGCAATTCATAAAGCAAGTAACAAAGGTAGGATAAAGCCACCAGTCGAACCATAGAATAACGGTAATTTCAGCAGAGTAAAAACATTCATTTTAGTGAATGTATAATGCATCTGAATGGAAATAACTACGTGCAGATGAATAATTCCAGCTCATCATTTGCATAGAACACTCTATACTTTCTGCCTCCCTGGAACAACAGCACATTCTCTGGAGCCTATATCTCCGCAGCCCCAGCGTTACTGGAAATGTGCTATAAACACATTACATCACAGTGATAGGACAACATCAGAAAGGTCACATGGCGAATGTTCAACACTGTTTCGTGTGTCCTTCGAGACAAAATCCCACCTGACGGCTGATTTTCACGCTCACATCTGAATGCGGTGTTATACATTATAGAAAAAATAAATGTAGCCCCATGACAACAGAGACGACAGCAATATAGAAAAGCATACAGATCTAAACAGAAGCACATGTGATGTGATACAATCTAATTAGATGGAAGTAAATGGCGCATGATACAGTGCATTTAAATAATATGGATGCACAAGCAGATCTACAACCCATTTAAGATGATAGCCTATGGTCCACTTCACTTTATATTTTAACCTACGTCCATCCATCCATTTACACAATAACATCACTTTGTGTTAATTTACGCAACTGATATATCAAAAATAAGTGCATTTATTCCATTGAATGCTTTTAAAGGAATAGGCCACCGTTTTTACATACTGAGATATGCTCTTACCTCACTTTAGCCGGGTTAATATATCCCCGTCTGGTCTTTGTCCGTGCGCTCTGCCAGGCAAACGGAGCACATACGCAGCCTCTCCCACATGTCACATAGCTCCAAAAAAGCTCACGATAGAAGCTACCAAGCTCTTCCACGTGTTCCCTATTTAAATAAAGTTACGTGAAGTGTTTTCTTGCAAAGTATATTTACACAGAAATGTAGCATGTCGATTTTATAAGCAAATAAAAAGGGGGACTATATTGTGAGGCGTAATGATACGAGGAGTAAAACGTCCGCGCAGTAACTCCTAAAGGTTATTGACGGAAGTGAGCGGGGGGAAATCTTTAGGAGTTACTGCGCGGACGTTTTACTCCTCGTATCATTACGCCTCATAATATAGTCCCCCTTTTTATTTGCTTATAAAATCGACATGCTACATTTCTGTGTAAATATACTTCGCATGAAAACACTTCACGTAACTTTATTTAAATAGGGAACACGTGGAAGAGCTTGGTAGCTTCTATCGTGAGCTTTTTTGGAGCTATGTGATATGTGGGAGAGGCTGCGTATGTGCTCCGTTTGCCTGGCAGAGCGCACGGACAAAGACCAGACGGGGATATATTAACCCGGCTAAAGTGAGGTAAGAGCATATCTCAGTATGTAAAAACGGTGGCCTATTCCTTTAAGTCCAGATCGAGAGCACTTGAGACGACCTCTTGAATTGTAACTGTTTTTCCTAATTTGTATGCCATTTTATTTTGAGAATTGTTATTGAAATTGTTATTGAAAACTCTTAGCCAGGACTCCGTTGTAAAGAGGTTTGGGGACTTTCCTGGCTAAACAAAGGTTAAAGGGACTAGATTGAAGTTGACGTTTTTATACTCGCTACTGTCACCTCAGGTCTTGTCCGTAGCTGCAATTTCGGCAATTTCTGCAATGATGGCACTTCAGACCCGAATTAACACCTTTTTGAGTCACAGTGCAGGATTGTAGAGGCAGTTGTGGTGAACAGGTCTGGGTTCATTCCACACATTAGGACATGGCTGGAACATGTAGGGGGAGGAAAATACATACTTTTTACATTATAAAACTCCCGTCTAGTCCCTTTAAATATAAATTATATATATATATTTTATCTATTTTTGTGAGATAAGATGTTTTTGTGGTTGTAGAGATCCCTGTCTTGAGATCTACTGTATGTGAGCCCTTACCTGTACTGGCATCGCCCATAGATTCGGACAGATGAAGAAGAACCACATGAGCTGGTTGGTATCTATGGCGACCAGGTTGCAGATCTGAGCCACAGTGAGGTCCCCCATCGACATGTTAGACGTGCACAGGCGCATGATCTTGTTGTAGATTTTAGTCTGGGAAAAAAAGCACAAACTCGATCTGAGGTTCACATTTACAGCAAGGTAAGGACTTTATTTGCAAAGCATTCATAGCCATCGATGGGGATGCTGTTTTTGGAATATTCAATGACAAAGGCTACAAAGTAATGCAAATTTGATGATATTTACACATTTTTTGCAAACACTTTCAAAATAAAACCTTATGGTAACTTCAAATAATAATTTTAGTAATGATCTTCCCATTTTAGATCAATTTAAGGCTTGATTTGGTCTTGATTTAGCATTATTCAAGTCCTGTTTAGACACAATTTGAAAAAGAGAGGAAAAAAGAAAGTACACGATTGTTGTTTCAGACCACTACATGATAAAATAGATAGATACATTTTTAACATGACTCGATTTGTGTGTACCTGTATGGCCCCACGCAGGTTAATCCCCGTCTCAATGGCCACATAGTACGACGCCTGGAGGAAGGTTCTCTGGAGCAACAGGGCGATGAACAGCAGCACAGCCAGCACGTACGCATTCTCCAAAAACTCTTTAGAGGAGATGAAGTAAATCCCCAACAGCCTCTTCTGAAAGCACAGGGTGAGATATCGACTGGTTTAACCTTGCTATTCTCAAGGTAAACCTTCACAAGTGAAAAGATTTTATTTCAGCAAAGCCAATGACGTCCGTCCCAGCACACAGAAATAAAATGTAAGGTTATAAACGGAGATGTTTGCAATTTCACCTCGCAGCAAGAAGAAATATTTGACAAAAACACCGAGCCTACAAATGAATGAAGTAATGACCGTCCATGAAATGAGAGTGATTGAAACAAACAATAAGCTATTGGAACATGATATGGGGCTTCCTGAAACTTAAATTAATTTTGCAACAGGAGGATCATTTTCTCAGCTCTCCCAAGACAATACACAAATTATTGATTAGAAGTGTGGCTGTCCAAATTAATCCAACCCTAAAATTTCCTCATTTAGCTTCATGTCCGCTTTTCTACTAGCCCTGCAAAACAGCACAGTCGATAACTTTGAATTACAAAATGACAGTTTGGTGTCTGAGAAAATATCAGACGTCTGCCAGCTTGCACCTTGAGGAATGTAGGAAATAAGATACAAGGAATAAGTGATGAATGTTTGATGAGGCCTCCATCAGAAAAGCAGCGGGGCAAGTAGCCAACTGTGGGGAGGACGCGGTGTCATGTCCAAAAAGTCTCCCCAGGTCGTGACCTTAAATAGACACAAGGCTGCCTCTTGAGCTTTTGTCTCCTGTTAAGTCTAGGCTAGCAATAATATATTAAAAATGCTGATGAATAAACAAACTACAGAAATACCAAACATGCTTCTGCTGATGATGAGACTAGACTGATAATAATGATGTTAATGGAGATATAGATGGGATAATCAAAAAAAAAAGAAGAAAATTTGAAAGATAAAATACATATTCATTTGTTCCAACTTTATTATGGATTTGATAATATACAATTAAGCAATACCATAAACAGAAAGGTTTTCCTAATCCTAACCATCTTTAAAGTGGATATTTGTCTACCTGTGGTGAAAGCCAACCAACATCTCCATGGTGATGAGCTGGTGATGTCGCTGTAAGTTTAAAGCACCACCCACTCTTTTCAATTTTCAAGCCGTGAAAGTCAAAGGTAACTGAGCATAAACTCCCAGCTGCAGCGTAGACTTGTTTCTGGCTCTCACAGCCCGATTCTTCGTGTTCGATTAAATATATGCATGTTTTAGGCATGTGTACAGCATTTGTCAAACAGCAAAGAGAATTAGGGCGGACTACTACAAAATTACATTGTTCTGATTTAGATTTAGATTTAGATTTAGATTTAGACTTATACTTTTATTTTTATGTTCAATAAATATGCGTTATATGGCAGGTTTGTGGCCAATGCCTAGCCACATGCTATAATGTTAAACACAGTGGATTATCTGTTTGGCTGTTCATTCTCAAACAATAAATTGAACCTTGAATTTGGGACTGTCCAGAATGCACCATATTGTTTCTGAAAAGGCTGTAACCTTTGAGAGACACAAAGCTGCCTCTTGAGCTTCTGTCTCCTACTCAGTCTACACATTTCAACTTTCTAAGGATAAGTACATATACATGAATACATTGTAATAAATTATAAAAACAATGTGTGCATTAAATAGCTAGACACTGAACACTTGACAATTTGATGCATTGTCATTCAGTCACTCTTTATAAACCTCCATTCTCTCACTCATTCAGGCACATGGGGGAAGTGTCTTGCCTCGACATCCTAAGAATAAACGAATCAATAGCAGAGCCTTACCGGCGATTGTATTGTGCGGTTGTCTTTGCTGATGTGGTGCACAATGCCTGAGATGCACAGGGGCCCAGCAAAGCCAAGAAGGTCGGCAAAGAAACGAAACGTGATGCTGAGGATCAATGGTCTCCCGAACGCCTTCCTCAAGGCCTGCCAAATCCATTTGGGACCCTGCGGCGCTATCCCCTGCGGCCTCTACAAACAGTGACAGGACATAAGAAAAAAAGAATCAATAAACCACCTACATGTCCTCGTATGTAGGAGGTCTGTCTGCTTGCGAGATCATGATGCAAGCGCTGCAGAAAACTAGGTTAGACCATTGAGGCTTGTTCACGCAGAGAAAGAGCAGTAATTGGTTGAACATGAATTGTACAAAAGGGCCTTAGTTACAGCAGATTGAGGGCAAGATGAGACTCCTTCTAACTCTTCTAACACAGTTTTATGGTTCAGCTCATTGAGTGTGAATTTACCAAGAAGAAATAATGATGCTGGCAGGCAAATTACACACCATATGCCAGTGACACTGATGAGAAGACTGAAACTGCTTTTCTTATCTCAGTGACTCAGAATTCTTCACTATGAAAAATAATTATGACAATGCTGCCATGTATTTACAAGCAACTATTTAAGATACATGATGTCTTTTGGTAAGCTGTTGTGAGGTACCACTACTCTGAGGCTGAGTGACATCCCCCGACATCCACCATGTACTGCATCTGTCACTCACATTCAAGTGTATCGCATGAGGACACAACAACAGCCTACAAAGGTCAGAGCTGGGAACCTGTCTGCTGCACCCATCATACCAGAAAAAAAGAAAAGAAAATTTGGTGCTAGAACAAAATAAATCTTTTTCTCTAGATACAAAATGTTGATGTCTGGTGGGTCTTGAGAAAGCACCTAAGAAAATGACTTGGTGGTCACAAAGTATACTGGTTTTGCATATCATCATCTGTTCTTTCATTAAAGGGACTAGATGCAAGTTGGTCATTTTATGCTCACTACTGCCACCTCAGGTCTTACACGTAACTGCACCATATATATTAAGCTCGTGCCTGACGGCCTTTAGGACCCGAATTAACAACTTTTTGTGTGGATTTTAGAGGCAGTTGTGGTGAATAGGTCTGGGCTCATTCTACACCTTCGGACATGTAGAGGGAGGAAAATACATAATTTTAACATATTTAAACTTTGTATAGTCTCTTTAAATATAGATATAGAATAATGCAATATGGGAAAAAAATGAAAAAAGAAAGCATTCTTCAGGTACCAGAATCAAATACTGTATCGAGTATCGTTAATGAAAAAAACAACAACTGAGAAGTACCCAGCCCTGCCGTGGACATGCCTTTGATTTAACTTTGAAGTTTGACAGTTTAAGCAAATAATGATTGTGTCCTTTCCGGATTACTGCTCTCCATATCTAACACCGTCTGTGGATGGACACATCATCTGCCAATCACTTTCTATTCGAGTCTCGTCTCTCACTGTCATCAACCTCCAGATTATTTGATGGTGTCATGCGCTAAAATAAAAACGCTTTTTTTCCCCGCTGAGGTATTACAATGGCATCGGGATTTGAAACTAACACCCGGAAAACCTATTGTTGAAACTCGGGCTACTCACTTCTCACTCACACCAAGCGGCTGGCAGCACATCCCTCACCACCCACACAGGCTTTCCATAAAATATTGTCTTCAACTGTACAATCGATTCCAAGTTGTAAACTATGTTGGTATAAAATATGAACGGTGCCCACGTCTAAATATTATAACACTTCATTATTCCAGTCCTGCTAGTTTTGTTAATGTTATGCACCCATCCTCAACCCCAACTCCACCACAGCAGCCTAATTATCAGCCACTGCAATCCACTTTCTACTTGGTGCCTCGGCCTCTGGGGATGATATTTTTCTGACATATTTACATAATTGTACCGCCGATGCCTCCAAAGCTCCAAACTGGAGACATTTTTGAACATTCATAAGGTTAAATAAAGAAAGGTACAGTATACTTGACCCCATAAGACAGTGTGACATTTACATTGGCTTATTCTTCAGTGCTGCTGAGGCAACCTGTCGGGCTGAAGGGTTTTGAGGCCAGTTGTTGAGTTGAGGTTCATGGGGAAATGGCTTTCCAGCAGCAGAGAGGACAGGGTTATTTCAGAGGGAGATAACGCACCCAATTCTCAGACTGCCCTCAGGGAAAAGACTCCCGATGTGTGGCGGGGGATTGAAAGTTGACGCAATCCACCAGGCTTAGTAGCTCCCCCTTACTTTAACTGTATTCTTGTACCAAAGGTTTGGGAGAAATACAATTCAAATTTACTGTGTATGCTTTACTGAATGTGTATAATAAAATCTTACTGAGCTGGACTGCACTCCAAACCCATTAAAAAACATAGGGACCATGCAAACGCCACATAGAAATTGAATCAAATCCAAGTCTTGTCTTTCACTCAGCCACCCTTTTTAACACAAACTATTGAAGCAGCTGTTTCACATGGAGAATGGCTAATTTTATGCCAGAACATTGTTTCATAATCTGTGTGCACACGACTGTGAGGCGACGTGACAAACCTCCTGTGTCTTATGTTCCATTATCAAACACTCGCAGCCAGAGTCAGATCGTGCGTCATCTCCAAAGGCACACAAACAGAGCCATTACCTTGAGCTCACACAGAAAGTCCATGTTTGATTCTCACACTGCGCAGCCGGCTTCACCCCCGCAGAGGTCGCGAAGTCACCTCGTTCACAGTAGAGGGACGCCAGTAGTTTTCAAGCCCCGCCTCCCCCCTCCTCTATTCTGATCCTAGACTTCCATTGGGATTAAGAATCTCTCTCACATCTCTCGAACTTCAGGCGGAAGGAAGTGACCAGCGTTTACACCGGACACACACACAGCGGTGACGGAGCATCGCAACCTTCTAAACATTGGAAAACAACAACCTTTGACTTCAGACCCCAAGGAGAGAAGACAGACCAAAGTGTACTAGTGCGTTACTTCTTTGGATTATCATTTTCTGCTCTGATTTGGATGGTATAAAGACCTGGCTTAAGGATGTTATTTTGACGCAATGCCATATATCTATTTCATTTGTAAAGAATCTTAATATGCAGGAGGGAAAGGGGTTAAAGAGTGGAGGGAGAGACATTCAGCAAGTGGTTAGAGCTGGGAAGAAACTCTTGAAACTCTTAAAGCTGGTACAACGCTCAGCATACAGTATTTATTATGGCTTTAATCCATAGGCCTGTGGAACCAAATACATTTACCCAAGGGCCATTTTGACACTATGGAAAAAAACTATTACTGTATATGAATACAAAGCAACATCATTAAGTCGATTTTCTGCTTGCACTTTTGCTTTATTTTAATAGATATAATGTATCTCTATTACATTTGTTCATTATTTGTGTCGATCTGCTGAGCCGCCACTCCCTATAGGCTCATAACGCGCTATGCGTTGGGCACCACATCTCCAAGGGGCACCACATTGAGGCCAATGCGACTGGACGGCATTATACACTATTTGCACAGCTGTGTTATTAACGCAGCAGACAAAAAACGGCCTGCATTAAATTTGACCGACAATACAACGGAGAGTAAATTTGCTGCAAACTTAAGTTCAGATGTCCTGATAAAACATTAGTGCCATGTAGTGTTCTCTGATGCCTGTGCTCACTGCGGCAAGTGAATGTTAGAGAAAAGGAAAGGGGGAAGGCGCAGAGAGGGAAGACACGTCTGAAGTGTGCTGTGGCTGCAGGGGCGAAGCAGAGGAACTGAGGTTCTGGGGGGAGGGGGCACCAACTGTTACACCTAACCTCTATTATTTAAATTCTACAAATATTATTGGTGTAGTTTTGAGAGTGTATCTAATTATAATTAGCTACCCCTCCTTCCCATTTTTTTTTGGGATGGGGAGAGGAACCATTAGAGATTTCTGTTTAGGGCACCAAAAGGTCTTACAGCGGCCCTGTCGATCTGAGCATAAAAAAATGTGTGAACAGCAGCATGTTGTTCATCATTTATGTCCTTTCATTAAAGTAAATATTGAGTGAGAGACCTTGGGACTGTGTAAGGACCAGACGGGAGCTCAGGGGAGCCGGATTTGACCCGGGGTTTGTGTAGATGTATCATTTTTCAACACATTATGATATTTGGCTTTGGGTATGAGAAATAAGGCCAGTCACAGGAGGCCACAAGCCATTGCCTTATTCCCGGTCCCAACACTGGATAATTAAAGATTATTTTGTCAGCAGGGCATCCAAGGTAAAACAAATTGGAAATCAATATGCAACTCTCTGCACACTCAAGGAGAGTGACTTATTGTGGCTACTCCACAAGGGAAAACATTTTGGCATGACATATTGCCGTGTAGATAAATTGGCCGTATGAGGATAGGGAAAGTGCTTTGTATCACTCTGGCAGGTGTTTCATCCACTGTGATTAATGTCGCACATTTGCCTGAATCCAACACACTGTAAAAGTAGATAGGCTGAGCTTGTAGAAGAGAGCAAACCCCTTAGTGAAGCTCTTTGTCTACTACAGTCACTAATATAAATCTAAACCATTGATCCACTCAAGCATGTGTACAATCAAGAGCATCTCTAACACAACACAAATGCACTGACTCAACACAGTTTCTAGTTGACCCAACCAGGATTGAAGACACAGGAGTGTAATGTAAAGTTCATGCAGAAAGACCTTGAGGCCAGAGATTATATAATCCTCACTCCATTGTTCAGATGAATAGTAAAGCCTCCTAGTGTGGCTCATACTATGTTTGGCTCCAGTCAGGACGGGTCAAAAGTGTAATCAAGCCTGCTCTTTGTCCCAAGTCTGAATATCAACACTAACCTTCTGGTCTTCAAAGGCTTTGCGTAGCTTGATGTAGTTGGTGAGGGCTCTCATTGCGATGGGCAGTTTCCCTATGACCTTCAGGTCGATGGGTCGCCTGTGCGCAGACGTGATGAATGTGTTCATCCACCAGTAAGTGGCTTTTGACAATAAGTTCACAAAGGGCTGTAGGAACCGCACTCCTAGATCCTGGAGATCCTCCGGAGGCTTGACCTCTGTCGGGTTGGCGAAACACATGTAGCGCTGCAAAAAGAGAAAGGTGGTTTATGTTTATGATAGTTGTTTGAAACCCCAGGATTAAAGAGTGTGAATGCAAACGACTGTGATGTTGGAGTAAGTGATAATAACAGTGTTTAGCAGTTTCACCAGGCACACACTGCTTAAGAAAGATGGCACTTGAAGAAGCAATTAGTGTGTTTAATTTAAGTTAAATGGTGTTCTTCTGTGAATAATTAACATTACATTGATGAGGGCTCTGTTTGAAAGGCTTTGTCATATACAGTGCCTCTCGTGAGTATTCATACACCTTGAACTTTTGCACATTTTGTCATGTTTACAACCCTAAACATGAAGATTTTGATTTTTTTACTGAACGTTCACACACAAGTAACAGACAACTGTGACGTGAAAGCAAAATGATACATGATTCTGTTAATTTTCAAAAAATAGAAAAGTGAAAAGTGGGGCTTGCATAAGTATTCATACAGCATTTTCTGAGTGCATTAAATTGCCTTTAAACATTTCTAATGACTCCAGAATGTTCACACCTTGGCCTAACGGTTAAATAGAGGCACCTGTGTGTAATCTACTCTCAGTATAATTTCAGCTCTTCTTTTAGGCCCTCAGAGCTGTGGTCGGAGTGTATTGGTCACTGAACAGCATAATGAAGGTCAAGGAGCTCACCAGAGAGGTCAGGGATAAAGTTGTGGAGAAGTTTAAAGCAGCCTTAAGTTATACAAAGATTTCCCAAGATTTGAACATCTCCTGGAGCACTGTTCAATCCATTGTTCGGAAATGGAAAGAGTAAAGCACCACTGCCAACTTACCAAAGTGTGGTCCTCCACCTAAAATATCAGAGCGAACAAGGAGAACACTGGTCAGAAAGGCAACCAAGTGCCCCATGATAACTCTGGAGGAGCTGTGAAGTCCTGCTGCTGAGCTGGGGGAAACTGTACATGGGACAACTATAAGTCGTATTCTTCACAAATCTGGCCTTCATGGACGAGTGGAAGAAGAAAGCCATTATTGAAAGGAGGCCATAAAAAAATCCCGTTTGAAGTTTGCTAGAAGTCATATGGAGGACACAGCTCCATGTGGAAGAAGGAGCTTTGGTCAGATGAGACAAAAATTGAACTTTTTGGCCCAAATGCAAAACGTTATGTATGGAGCAAATCTGACACTGCTCATCGTCCTGAGTGCACCATCCCCAGTGTCAAATATACGGGGGGGAGCATTATGCTTCTCCTCAGCGGGGACTGGGGAGACTGTAAGAATACTTGTGAAGATGGATGGAGCCAAATACAGAGACATTTTGGAGGAAAACCTGCTGGAGTCAGTAAGAGAACTGAGGCTGGGGCGGAGATTCACCTTCCAGCAGGACAATGACCCGGAGCACAAAGCTAAATCTACAATGGAATGGTTCAATAAAAACATATTTATGTGTTAGAATGGCCCAGTCAAAGTCCTGACCTAAATCCTATTGAAAATCTGTGGAAAGGTCTGAAAACTGCTGTTCACAAACGCTCTCCTTCTAATCTGACAGAGCTGGAGTTGTTTTTTAAAGATGAATGGGCTAAAATGTCACTCTCTACATGTGCTAATCTTGTAGAGTCAAACCCCAAAAGACTTTCTGCTGTTATTACAGCAAAAGGGGGTTCCACAAAGTATTAATTCATGCTGTATGAATACTTATGCAAGCCCCACTTTTCACTTTTCTATTTTTTGAAAAATAACAGAATCATGTATCATTTCGCTTTCACTTCACAGTTGTCTGTTACTTGTGTGTGAACATTAAGTAAACAAATCTAAATAAAATCTTCATGTTTAGGGTTGTAAACATGACAAAATGTGCAAAAGTTCAAGGTATATGAATATTCACGAGAGGCACTGTATTTCAGAGCTATTTTAGAGTACAATTGTGAAAGCCCATATTACTGAATACTTAAATGGTCCTCATGCTAAATTAAAAGCCACTGCTCAAATACTGCTAAATGTATTTCAGCAAAGGGTAGCTTCTTTATTAACAGTGTAACAGTGACTTTAAAACTACAAGGATGGAGAACAAGATTTAGGAGAGACCTTTAGGAATAATCTATTATGTGCCAAGGTTTGATGTTTACAGTCAATTATACATCGACTTTAAAGAGACTAGATGCAAGTTGGTCATTTTATACTCACTACTGCCTCCTCAGGTCATACATATTACTGCACTACACCTTTTTGAGTGACAGTGCAGGATTTTAGAGGCAGTTGTGGTGAATAGGTCTGGGCTCATTCTACATACTAGAACATTGCTGGAACATGTAGGGGGAGGAAAAGACTCAGTTTTAACATTTCTAAACTCCATATAGTTCCTTTAAGGAAAGGTATCTTAGTAAGTATTTGCACTTATCAAAACTATTAAGATGATTCTTCCCTCACCCTTCCCTGGATGACGCTGATCTCCACGGTCAACAGCAGCCCGTAAACCAGCACCAGCAGCCCAGTGATGCAGTACCTCAGCTGTCTGGGACCGATGCCATGCTCTGTGTATTTGGCAAATTTGATGGTCTTCATGATAAAGGCCAGCACCCAGTAAATGAGCAGGGCTAGACAGAGGGGGCAGAGAAGTAAAGCTTTCAGAACATTATCTCAATATGAAACGAATAACCTTCCTTGTATGGTGTTTTTAAAGCTTTCAGAAATAGCTTTGTACTCTACACTACTACACACTATAGCAACAGAACATTTCAATCTAAGAAGAAGATGTGAGAAAATTGTAGATGGGGAGTTATGTCAATGACAGCGGGTCAATGGGTGAACTTTAATGAGAAAATACATCACAGTGAATGAAAGTCTCGCCGTGATTTGAAGATCAAACATAAATATGATTTATAGACGTGCTGGGGGTTGCAAATACGGCAACATGCAGCGCACACAGATGAGTAAATAATGCATGGAGGCAGCAACAAAAATAAAATGGAAAGATTCATGTTTGTTGAAAGAAAAATAATTACAATTCCAAGGCTAGTTCGTTTAACAGATGCAAAAACTGAGGCTGAGGCAGAATAAAGCCAGTAAACCATGCACATGAGGGACAGAAAGTTTATGCCATTTTATGCGAATGGCCGCGTCAACCTCCACAAATCTGTCCCACTGATGCATTCATTAAGGTGGGGGAAGTGTGCCAGTCAGTGTGCATATGCCTCCACCGATGTGAGTTACAGCAAGTCTACTTATATCGTAATGATAAAAAAGTACATTGATTTAAAAGTGCACAGTGGGTTCAGGCAGTGTATATCTATAAAAAAAAATACACTCAGAATTATGTAGAATGTGGAATGTATTGTTTTTTCAAATAGGCAGAGTAAAAGAAAGATACAATACCCAAGAGCAGCTTGGGGAAGTTGGAGGTTTCAATGTTGTGATAATAGACAATGGATGTGATCCCAGCCATGAAGGCAAGAGCTGCAGGCATGTACAGGTGCAGGTGGAGGGACTGGCTGAACCTGCAAAAAAAGGAAAATGATCTCACATTATAACGAGTGTGTAAGAATTCCTCCAATCTATAACAGTTACAGGCCCTTTGTCAAACTAATGCCTGGGCCAGAGGAGCACCCCCTCGGGACCCCCCTGTAAACAATGCGTGCACTGCATACTAATAAAATATACATGCTGTGTTGCTGCTAATACAACATTCAGTTCCTGTGTCTAAGAAGTAACATTAATTCAAATCATGAATTCAGATTATAAGCCAAATATTCATGGAGAAAAGGATTGAATATTTCGACATACCCATCAGACACTATGCCCTCAGCGATCTCACAGACGAGGATGAAGAGGAGGATGAAGGTGAGCAGCCAGCGCAGGTTGTGACCGGGGAAGTGTAACCACGTACTGTGATGGATGTGGACTTTGGAACTCTGACTGCCCCAGCCTGTCACAGGAGGGGGGGGCACAAAAACAGTGTTTACATATCACTTGTATCGGTGACAAAAGGGAACTTGGATATGAAATGCAAAGCGGCTTGTTACTATTGTGTTGTCTGTTGTGGTTGCAGTCGTTGTGGCTACATTTCAATTTCAATAACTCTCACAGGCGACTGACAAAGGGCAAAGCAAAGGTGACGGATTGACCTTAAAATCCAACAGGACAAACAAATTATTCAGATTTAAAGGGTAATTAAAGCGAGTTGCAAATGCCTTCACTCATAAGTGTGTAACTGCACCCAGAGCCTGTTTCTCATCTTTGATCTAACAACAGAACAATGAATCAGCGTTTTATCAAAGTACAGCCACAGTCCCAGAACCAAATATATCTCATCTGAACAGGCTTAAAAGCTTTTGCCAGCAGACTCCCGCTGAACAGTATCTTGAGGTCTGCCCTTGGTGCCACAGTGTTTGTGAATGCAGTTTAAGTGGCAGACACCGCTGGGATTTGCCTGCGGCTCTGAGCATTCTGTGGCTTTATAAGAGCCATATGGTTGTTTATATGGAAAATGCAAAAGACCAATAATCAGAAAGCAGAAAAAAACAAGAGCAGCACTACAGTCAGCAAGAGGCTGTAATTTTGACCTCAATTTTAAAAGAGCTGAGTTATTACTATGTTTCAAAGACGCTCAATATATATAGTGGCATGGATCTGTAGGACAAATAAATTATCAACCATGATGTGCCTTAATTGTAGGTTGTCACTTATTATTACATAATACTTTTGACACGTTTGTTCAGGGCCAACCTTCTCTTGGGACTGGCAAGTGTCTTATTCACATGAGTCAATCTGGGGAAGTTTTGCTCTAAATAAACTCTTTTTATTCGCTACTTCATACAATAAACCACATCATACTCATACGCAATAGAGCAGTGGGGACGTGGGACACTGAAGTGGTGGTCACAAGATGATTTTTTACATTTCTAACATTCAATATTATGTATCCTTGATTTAAACAACATATTTTCATGCAATTAAGCCAGATATAACTATACAGTATCCATAACAAAACATAATTAAAACCAGATTTTTAAATGCTTTGCACCTTAAATTATTATAGATGCTATAGATGTTATAGATGCTGGGCTTAACAGTTTGGGAACATTCATAATGAAGAACAAAGTTCTATGGGCACCCCCTAATATCCTATTAAGTATTGCTTCTCTGCGTTAGGGTTGGGGTGAGATGAGGCAACTGTTCAGGGTGAATGAAAATTGCGCCAGCTGTAAATCCGGTCTGTTTCACGTCGCTGGTGACACTAATAGAGTGACCGGCAGCTGTGGACGGAAGCAAAGGAGGTGTAACCTAATACCAACAGGAAAGAATCGTTTAATCGTCTCATTTGCATTCTGGGTTGATGTGTCACATAACTTTTGGAGGTCGATGATGTGTCACATGACTTTTGGAGGATGCATTAAAGCATTCTGCTCGGTCATCATTCCTTGTGTTGTGGGTGCTGGTGGATGATAGTGTCCTCTAAGTCGTAACCCCTCCCCCCCTCGTGACACTCACCGATGAAGAGGATGGGGAAGGTGATGAAGAGGAGAAAGACATGGGGCACCACGTTGAGCGCGTCCAGAAAGCAGCCGTTGTTCAGCACGCCCCCGTCCACATTGTAGGCTGACGAGTTGTTCTCATTCCCACAGAACGCCAAGGACATGGTGGACGAGGGGCTCTGTGAGGGGCCAGAGGTGGAAAAGGAACAAAGAGGAAGAGAGGGTGAACGCTCAAAGCATTTCGGACAATTACAGCATCCTTCACTTGGCGCCAAAAATCAAACAATAAAAAACACATCCAGTGAAAGAACAGAGGGAGAGAGGGAGTGTCACAGTCCGATAGAGCAGCTCTGCCTACTGCCCGCCACTAAAAGCAGCTCTCCCATCCAACATCTGTATCCCGTTTGCGCACGTACTGCAGGCATCCTTCAGCACGGCGGCTTCACTACTCTGGAATGTATGAGTCCGCACATCACTCATACAGGCGCACAAAGCTGCAGGGAGACAGAGAGCGAGCCCACAGTAAGCACCGTATTGCTATTCCGGTCTGTTGCAGAGCTCAAACCAAAGTCGACCTTGGGAGACAGGAGCAGAATGCGGAGCCCGGCGAAGAGAAGGCGAGAAAAGTAGGAGGGGTGGAGGAGTGATCAGGAGAGAGAGGAGGTGGTGGAGACACCGATAAAGTCGTGCACACGTCATGCAAAGGTACGTTTGAAGCTTGAGTAAGCATCTCCAGCACTTCTTGGGTCGTCCTGCTGCGGAATTTCAGTACAAAACATAACATGCGAGCACACATTTAATCAGATTTAGTTACTTCCGTGGTATTTTGATGTGTGTTCTTTCATTTGCATTGCTTGTTGCATTTTTCAATCTCGAAGCAAAACTGATATGAAATGTATTATAAAGCATTAGGGAGAAAACAGGAACAAACTTTTTGGAATCAACATGGAGATGACTAAGAGAAGCTGCTTTTTGGCTGAAATAAGCATTCTGATTGATCATTATTTGAGGAGAGAGCCAGTAATAATATCTAGTATTTGATGAAGCAAAAAAAAAACCTCAAATATTTGTGTTATCAAACTGAAGAAAAAAAAAACAAAGACAAAAAAACGATTTAGTCTATTTTACAGCAATAATCTACACTGCTTTACAATGGTTGGTTTGACTAATAATAACACAGCTGCACAGTGCACAATATGGATACATTGTTTATGCTTTTGGATTCACAGTGGCTTTATGGTTCATCCAACCACAGCCTGCAGCAGCTGACTTGCTCCTATGGATCAGCCTGCCACATGGGACCAGGGCCAGTGATATATATGATAATGTATTGGGGTGCTGACCATGTAGCCTCTTCTTAGGGCTCCAAATGACTCCACACTGGATGTGGTCCTTGCTCTTTTAAACCCAGAGAGGATTACAGAAAAGAGATTTGAATTGGCCCTGGATTGGTCCACTGTTAGATGTGCATAGATGTGGCGATGCACTTTCTGTATCATTTGTCATGATACTGGAAGCCACAAAAGCGCCTTGGGCACATCTGTCTGTTCACAAGTAGATCTCTCATTCATTGTGCTCCTCCTCGAGGTGTCTGTTTTCCCCCCACTGCTTTTTGTTTTGTTTTAATTTGCTGAAAAGGACGGTCTAATCACAGGGGGACGCCAGGTAACAATTATCCATCTGCTCCTTCAATCAGTATCGACTGTCGGACATTTGGACAATAACATTCAATTTTCTTGTCTTTCCCATTGTTTCACATCTTTGTGAATTCCCAAACTCTTCTTCTGTTCGGTCAAATTAGCGATACACGGAACACCCCGTGACGATTGTGATATTGGGCTTGACAAAAAAAAATTAATTATTGATTGAAGAGACACATTGAACCGAGAAACACTGAGAATTGCCAGAATGGATGCATGCCCCATCCCCATTTCCATCGATTAGACGGTGCAATAACACAAAGAATCTGAAAAATCCAAAAACACGAAATCAGAGCAGTTTTAAATAAGACACATGTAAACAGACAGGATTTTTGGTTGGGTTTCCAAACAAGGATTGGTCCAACTGCAAGTGAGAAAAAAAATTAAAACTCTAACACCTACAAATGAAATGTTCACACAACAGCTGTCACTTCTCTCTCCAAGAACTGCAAGCATCATCTCCTGAGATTAATTAGAGCACAAGATCTGCAAAAAAAGAACAATCTACACTAAAGGTGCGTAATAAAAGTATCGACCTCACACCAGCATTTTTCACATCATTGTCTATCATCACAAGGGGAAACTTGAACAATAGACTGTGGTAACAGAAAGCTGCACGAAAAAAGCAAAGAGAGAAACAGCAGCCCTGTGAACAACCTTTCATTCAGACAAGCCGGCCCATAGAGTTTGCTGTTTATGGACCAGACTGACAAAACTAGGCTGCCTTTCCAAAGATCATTACAGCACCAGCAGCCACTTAACTAGACAGTGTGAGGTGGGAGCAGTGAGCACGTCACCTATTCACGCAACATAAACACAGCAGTCTATGCACTTTGGAAACGGTTTGTTTATGAATGTGCAAGATAAATAAAGATGTGCAAATAGTGATGCCAAAACAATGTCCTGAACCAGAATGTTTGCGTCACAGTGCCTCCAAAAATGCATGTTTCTTTTGCAATAGTACGTCTAAAGGGGCAGTAATATGTAAAGTGATCATTTACATATCTATTTTTTGCTGTTATCCATTATAGACGAGTCAGTGACATATAGTAGCCCAGTGATGGATGGCTCTCTTACAGGCAATGACCAATATTAATTTGACATACATTATTGGAAAGGGTTTTTGCATAGAGCAGATCATTATGTGACATTTATCACGTTTGTCGTTTCTTACGCTCACGGTTTGTTCACAAAGAAAGCCACGAGGAGTGAAAGCGTGCTGTGAACTTATAAACACATTGGTCCAACTTACCGGTTTGTATCGTGATATCATGGTGTAAGCGCCGGGTTTATTTCGCTTCAGTAAAATATGTTGTCTTAGTCACATCCAGCGCCGAGAGGAGAGCTCACAAAGAGGCAGTAAGTCTCCTGAATGGCGCTCTCGCATGTGCTCAGGCTGTGGCGGTCCGTGCGTCTGTCTGTCCGTCCGTCTGTCTGCTCGAAGTTGCTGCCTCGGTCTCGCGGTTGAAGAAAAAGGAGCTCTCCGAGGTCCTGAACCCAGGTACCCAGGAGGAACAAGTAGAAAGACTCGACCTCACGATACTTCGGTTGTTGGAGGAGCGGGAGGAGGGCAGATCTCCCACCCCGGCCGGACCACCTCTCCTCTCACACACTGTTGTGGTCCTCACTTCGCTCCAAGTGACACAATGTGGCGCGCATTTTTGCGGTCGATGCACGCTCTGGCTCGTAGCGGACACCAGTCACGTAGCCTGCTGTGCCATAGTGAATACGAGTGGTTGGCTATACAGATTCATTATGTAACAGAAAAATGGGATGCAGCAAAGAGCAGCTCACATGAACAATTGCATGATTGCTGTCACTTCATTGATTGTTGTGTTGTAGGTCGCACAGCAATTAGGCCTAAATAATAATTACTTATAATCAGACCAGGCCACAGGGATTCAACTGAATTACTGAAAGCTGACCCCTCTGTCAGCCAACAACCACTGAAATTGGAGCATTACATTTTAGGAGCTCTATCGCCCCCTGTGGACAACAATGCATTTTAACTACTAGGAAAGTAATACTGACAATGAGAGCATCTGTTCTAAATGTGGTTCTTTATTAACCATTAACAAATTACAAAAAGCAAAGCTTCTTGAACACAAATCACATGGCAATATACAACTGTTAATGATTCTTCCAAACCTGACAGATGTTTATTAAATCAATACAATAAGATAAAAAACAAAAAAAATCAAGTGAACATTCATGAGTATAAGTGCATTCTTGGCATCCTTGGGCGTGGACAGGTCTAGAAGAAGGTTCTGCAGAAAAAATAAATAAATCATAAGATGGGAATTATTTTTTCTGACTATTGTTCAATGGACTTCACTCTAACGTGCAACAAATAATAATCCAGGTCTAATATTATCCTGCAACAGAGCTGAAAACTAAGACTTCACACTTTCAACTGTAGCGAAAGATTTCTTTTTGAACTCATATTACAATAATTTAATAAATTTGCATCTTATGTTAGTTCAATAACTTAAAAAAATCCTTGCTACAGTTTCAGTCAATGTCACTGCATTTAGAGGCAATGAACATGTAACAGTCCCATTGAACAACATCAATCAGAACAACTGCACAAGGCTGGCAGCAGTCCTGGCCTTCTGTGCATGTCCTGACTGCAGTTGTGCTATATGTGTCCATTGCTTATGGCTTAGTTTTAAAACCTACATTGTTTCATGCAAAGGTGCGAAGGAAATAGCATCAATGGCATTCAGAAGGCAACACACAATACACATGGTGTACCAGGTTGTCTGCCAGCGTTGGAGTGGTCACAAATCAAAACTGGGACAGAGGTTATGGGTGACATACTACAAGTGCTTTGATAGCACTGCTTTCTTCTGATTGACAGGGAGACTGTCACATGTGTTCAAACAGGGCACCAAGGTAAAAAACAAATTCCACAGCAAACATGTTGTTTGAGACGAGGCGAAGGTCACGATCTATTACCAGGAAGAGAGCAGGGCTAGTTCTGAAGCTGGTAGCCATGCCTGTACAGAGATGCACTGCCTTGCACCTTTGTGTTCACAGTGGGACTGACTGATGCTGAATTAGGGCTGTACACATGCACACAGACACATTCAGGAGGCTGCCAACCACTCATTGTGTTTAAAGCACCACATAAACTGAATCTTAATAAAAGGTAACATAATGCTTACACTTCATCTTCATAATCTTTTGGTGGAGACACTGCAATCACAACATCAACCCAGTCCTATAACAACAGGAACATTAGTTATTGCTTTGAACTGCTTTTACAATGTGCAACTCATTAAAGTGTAGTCATCACTGTGATCATACCCCTCCACTATTCCAGGCACGAGCCAGAGAGTTCTGACCCTCAGTTAATGTGGCATCGATCAGTATCTTCCCATTCACAGCCATCAGCTCATCACCAGAGACAATACCACCTAAAGACACATTAGAGAGGTTAACCACTTCACAACACTTCATCAGGAAATTGATTTGCACAAAGCTCCAACGGGAAAACACAACAATGAAACATCAATGACCATCAAGCACAACACAGAATCAATGGTATGATAACTAAACATGACATTACCTGCTTTTGAATAATGACTTTGTAGGATGACAATATGACCAAACTATTTCTGTGAACTGACCGTGCTTATCGGCGGCTCCTCCTTCATAGACAGCTGATATGACCAACTTTCCGAGAGGGGAATCCGCACCTCCTTCCAGAGCAAGGTCGAGCTGTCCAGTCTTAAAAGATAAATAGATAGAACAAATGCTTGAGCCACCTGTCTTTGAGGACGCTGACCTTGAATGGTCGTATGTGACAAGTGCTCATACATTTTGCTCATACGTGGTTTATTTTATCTGCTTTAAAGTTTGAATAGCCACAGCCAGTACCTTTTTAATTTTCAACAGCCTGACATCTCGTCCAGCTATCTGGTCTGCAGAGAACTGTAGACAACAGGAGAATCCGCAGCAGCAGCAGCAGCAGTGGACAAAGCCAGACAACAGAAGAACAGAGAAAAAATTATGTCTGTCTTCTAAGCTATTCTCTTTGAGGTTGGGAGCCAAAAGAGGGTTGAAAGATAATTTTCAGTGAGTACCGTTATTTTTCTCTCTCCAAAACTGACTGCTAATAAATGGCAGCCCAGTCTGTTAGAAGGTACTGTATAATTAAATAAGTATCTATGGTAACGGCTTAATAACTACCATTGAGTAGGGATCGAATTCCTCTCTGTGCTTCTCATAAACCTGTAAAGACAATCAATAAACCATTCATTAGAGTAAATCCATATGTCAGTGCGATGTGATGTTAGACAGTTGCTATCTTTCATTAATATTTAACTAAATGTTGTGCCAGGTTTCCTTTGACAACCAAGTGTTTTTGAGATTGTCATCCAATCAATAACTGCAAACACGGAGGGGTTTTATAACCTCCCAACACCTTCATTCATTAATAACAAGAGCAATTCAATGCACAACACAAGCAAAACATCAGTAATCATTGACATCGGCATGACACAGGCAACAGAGAGTTCAATTCATGTAAAAGCTATCAAGAGGAGAATATACAAACTCCACGCAGAAAGGCCCCACTTGGCCTGAGAATCAAATCCATGACCTTCAGGAAGTGAAGGACTGGATGTCCCTTAATTTTCTAAATTTGAACGAGGACAAAACAGAGATTGTTGTTTTTGGCGACCTCAATCTCTGCAAAAATGCTCTTGGCCCACTTGAGTCTCGTTCTCAGACCTGTGGCAAAGCTCTTGGTGTTTTTATTGATAGCTCTTTTAAGCTGGAAAAGCAGCTGAGCGCAGTGGTTAGAGCTGGCTTTTTTCATCTTAGGCTTCTTGGGAAGGTGAAGCGCTACTTGCCCCCTAACCAATTCGAAACGGTAGTCCTTGCCCTTGTAACCAGTCGCCTGGACTACTGTAATTCACTTTATTTTGGCCTGAGCCAATCCTCGATTCAGCGCCTCCAGATGGTACAAAATGCAGCTGCCCGACTGCTCTCAGGAGCATCACGATATGATCACATCACTCCTGTGCTTGCATCTCTTCATTGGCTCCCTGTTGGATTTAGAATAAATTTTAAAATCCTCTTGTTTGTTTTTAAATGTCTAAATGGTTTAGCTCCACCTTATTTGTCAGAGTTGATATCTTTGCACAGTCCTGTCCGAGCTCTGAGGTCCGCTGATCAATATCTTCTAGACCATCCCAGGTCTAAGCGGAAGAGCAGAGGGGACCGAGCCTTCGCTGTAGCCGGCCCTAAATTGTGGAATTCTCTCCCTTTACACATTAGAACTGCAACATCTTTGGAGAGCTTCAAGCGCTTGCTGAAGACTCACTTTTTTGCACTGGCCTTCGGCACGAGCTGAGCTGAGCATTTTTTATTATTCTATTTGTATTAAATGTTGATTGTTTTCTTTTATGTATCTGTACAGCACTTTGGGGCAGTGGCTGCTGTTTGTAAATGTGCTCTATAAATAAATTTGACCTTGACCTTTGACCTTGACCTTCTGCATTAACCATAAAATCTTGAAAGTGCAGAGCAACTAGGAAAAAGATGCATCCAACAGAGACTACAACGGAAAAAGAAGGTAGGGGAGTCCCTGTAGACCCAGTGGAGCATGAACAGATCCAACTTGAGCAGGTCCGGGGAGAAGAGGAGTTCACTCAAAAGCGCAGGGGAGGTGCAAACATGCTGATACTCATGGATTACTTGTCGTTTGTGGTTTGATTTAAAAGACGTGTTGAAGGGCACCATCCGCTTCAGCATTTCCGGAGGCTACAAGAGAAGGAACACAGGGGTTAGCAAATGCGAGTGAGGACAGATAATTGTGTGTAAGAGACGGCAAAACAAGAGTCAAACCAGACTGAAACACACTGTAGCTGTAGTAACATCTGAGCCATCCTGCAGCTCATATCAGACAGTTTCATGCAAGTTTGGGAAAGGACTATTATTAAAGGACTTAATAAACTTTGCTGACAGACGACAGATGGCCGTTCTATGGTGTGATATCGTATCCCAGGTTGTCATTGATGAAAACAGCTGGAGAGTCTCGAAGCCTCGCTGAGCTGCTCCAGCCATTTATCTGCAGGCTGTGTTCTACCCCACTGTGAGATTAGGTTTAAAGAAAACTCAATAATCTGTTGTATCATACCAAACCATCCGAGCGGACTGCTGTTCTGTGGATGTCTGGCCGGTTCGTCTGTGACTGTGGAAGCATGACGGGCTTGGACATCGGGTTTGTCTGGCGACGCTGGTTGGGGGGGCTTGGAGCCATTTGCTATTAAGAAAATTTATGTTAATGTAAATTAAACAGAAAAAAAACTCAATAGTGACTTACCAATGGATTACTTGTTGCTGAAACTCGACTCGCATGGGAGGTATTTCTCATTACCTGTTTCACAGACAGAAAATAGTATTATTGTAATATTTCAGAGCTTCATATATGAATATGTAATATGCCAATGTGACTCAGTTTGATGTGTATCACATGTTTATACTAGTTTGGTTAAAATTAAATACTATGATTATGTTTGAAGCCACACTGAGCAACATTTCGCCCATTAAATAAAATGAGGTACAAAAATGAATTTGATTGCAGGTATTTATGTTGGTAAAAATGGCCTCTAAAAAGAGCCTTGAGCTGGCTCGCCTTTCCTCATGCAGATGTTGCTGCTTTGCCTTTACTACAAGTAATTCAAACATGAGGTTTAAGTGCATTTGTCCCTTTTCCAAATACTTTGTTTTGATCATACACAACAAAATAAACATTATCAATGTCTAGCAGAAGAAGCGGTGTTTTGAGCTTCACATTAGTTAAGTTGTTCTTGTGATGGAACAACAAATAACCTGGAACTTCTCCAAGTCCTGAGAAGAGAGTGATACATTTGATATATGAAAGAAAAAATACAAAGGCGCACTGTACTATTTTTGTGTGTTTGCAGAGCTTTGGCCATCCAAGCCCAAAGGACACTGGCATATTTACTCTTCTCACAGAACTGTGGACACAGATAAATCAAAACAGTGCTGATTCTGACCTTGGGGCTTGAGGGGTAGGACACCTCACTGTTGTTGGAGGAGTAGATGCCTCCTCGTGGGAGGTACCCTCCCGTCTCCCACTCGCTCCTGCGATCATGGGGGCTGGTCGTTGGCGCCGGGGGGTGGGTCTGTTCAAGCTGACGGTACCGGCCGATGGTGGGCTCTCTGCCTTTGTGCTGCTGCGGTGGGGGTGGAGGAGGCGGAGGAGGGGGTGGGGGAGGCGGAGGTGGAGGCGGTGGTGTGGGGCGAGGTGCCGGCTGGGGGGATGAAGGCGGGCGGGTCGTTCGGGACGTGTGGGAACCCCCAGGGTATTGTGAGAAGGGGGCACGGGCCTGTTGTTTAGTCGGAGGTTTGCGCCCCCTGTTGGTGAGAGTGGAGGGAACCGAAGGCACTTTCCTCTGGACGGGGGGAGATGGGGGCCGGCGCTGAGGGGAATAGCTGGGAGCACTGGCAGGAATGAGCTTGGGAGCAGGAGGAGGCAGGGGTAGTGGGGGAGGAGGCTGGTTGGAACTGGGCTGAGTGGGGGCCAGTCTGATCTGAGGGCCCCTCAGGCTCTGGTCCACCTCGTCCAGGTTGATGTCGTCAAGATCTGTGGTGGCCAAGTTGAACCCTCCAGGAAACCGCTTTACCTTTGGCTCAGACGCCGGGGAGCGCGGGGGCGAAAGCTGAGCATCAACCAGAAACAGCTAAATGTTATTCATAATGTAGGGATATAAAAACAAATATGATGTTTCTGGGCATTACTACAAAGCCATAACAATTTTCCAAACTCCCCTTGTCAAATTTTGTATGACAATGATACTAATTGGCAGCAGAAAACAATGATAATTTGATGTTAGGTTGTACCTCAGGAGAGTCATTTTCGACACAGGAGATCTGCTCCAGTCGCGTTTGACAAAGTCGCTCGACCCAGTGCTGCACCTTCTCAGTCTCGGCCGGGTCTTCTCTCTCCGTCTCTGAAACCTGAAAGATTCACAGAACTCAGCGGCTTTGACATTTGAGCGGAGCAGAAATACCACAAGGTCTAATCCCCACTGACATTGTCCAGTAGCATTTAAATCTAGTTTCTTTTGTTGTTGAGAAAAGTTCAAAGCTCGTACCTCTTGCACCAGCCGGTTGATTTTGAGTTGCTTCTCTTTCTCGTACATCTCCTCTTTCTCCTTGGCAAGCTTTAGCTCAAACTCCATTTCTTTTTTGCTTTTTCGCAAATCTCGCATTGTGTCGGTGTTGGAGGATTTCTTCTTTTTCTTCTTCTTTTCTCCTTTCTAAGATTTGCATTTTTTTTTGTTGCCAACATACAGTATAAACAAAACAATCAATACTAAGAAACACTTTCACTGCAAACCTATTTTTGTGGCATGCAATGACAAACTGCGGCACTGCAAAAACAACAATTATGTTTTTAAAAAGGCCCTTGCACCGAACCACACCACTACAATACCTTTCGGATCGACGGGAGTTTTCCCTCATACCGATAAAACCAGCCAAACGCTACAAATGAAGAAAAGTATCTGTCATCCAAAAGGGAAAACTTCTCGCAAAAACCATGTCCAGCACAACAAACCATTCAGTGCACAAGTTCAGGAATGAAATGCCCGTGTCCAATAGTTACATCTTGGTTGTCAAAAGAAATCTGGCATCGCACTATACAGTAACAGTAACAGTGATCTACTATGACCAAAACTGTAACAACCAAACTCACTTGTCCGTCCTCTTCTTCGTCATCCACTGTGAAGGGGCACACAAGACAAGAGACAGCAGCACCGCACACAGTCACGCACATGCAAAAAAGGGAAACAGCAAAGAGTAGCTAGGAGGTACTTGTACTACAGTATATTCCGGGATAAGCATCTGAAGTGGAGCCAGACTCATGCAAAGATATTTAGTGAGGGATCCTTACGAGAACTCTTTGCTTTGGGAGAGGGCGTCTTCTTCTCGGGAGGTGCTGGGGACAGGCCCTTGGGACTTTTTGACCTGTTTTTTGTTCCCCAGTCCTCCTCCCATTCTCGGTTATGTTTTCGCTCCACATCTTCAATCCTAAAATAAAAGCACAAGCGATATATAAACCCTGAATGTATTGTGTATAAAGCAAAGACCATACTCCCATACTTGTTCATCTCATGCTGGTGTCGCTCGTCTTCCTCTGTCATTTTCTGAGATATCTCCATCTTCCTCCTGTGGGTTTGTAAAGACTGTTTTTTGTTTTGTTTGTATACTTTATTGTCCCCGTAGGGAAATTTGTCCTCTGCATTTAACCCATCCTTCGATGCCTCTGGGGCAACCCGTAAGGAGCAGTGGTCGACGGCAGTGCCGCGCCCGGGGAACCATCTCCATGATGTGGAGCCAGGCTGATGGTCAGAATCACCTGGCTGGAAAATTCACCTATTGCACATGTTTTAAGTGGTAGGGGAAACTGGAGTACCCGGAGGAAACCTACGCAGTCACGGGGAGAACATGCAAACTCCACACAGAAATGCCCCGGGGTGGAAATCGAATCCGGGACCTTCTAGCTGTGAAGCGGAGGTGCTAACTGCTGCGCTTACCGTCCCGTGTTCAAAGGTGCTTTCAGGTGATTATGCCCAGGCTGAGTAAAGTATGAATCAGTATCTACCGTCTGCATCCTGACCTCCAGAGTTTAATATCTATACTTGCTAACTAATGTAGCCAGATGGTGGTAGATTTTCCATTTTGACAGGTAAGCTTTTGGCTCCACTAGCCATTAGCAAGTTGGATTTTAATGCATTTAAAAGAGGCAGGTGGCATCCACCACCTGCCTCTCACATTCAACACTGGTCCTCCCCCCGCCCCCTTGAGAACGCTGAACTCTGACCCCCAATACGTTGCGTTCACAACATTCTAAAGAGCCCATAGTTTAAAATTGAGGTGGAGGGCAACTGAAAATTCAATGGCAGTAACTATGGTAACTGTGGTAATTGGCAAATTGCAAATGATTTTGTCTTAGTTTTTGGTTAAAATCTCAGTAATAACTGGAAGAATCCACACAGAACTGCTTCAAAGTTCATTGTCTCCTCTATCAGCAAACATAAACTAATGTCCAATTATTTTCTCTGAAAAGTGTCCAAAAGTGGTGACAATATTCGAAAACATGAGCATGATGTTGGCCACTAGGAAGGACTTTAAGACGTGGTTTGTGAATCCAATCATGATCAAATACTGATGAGGAAAATCATTTGTTAATTTTCAATTTGGAAATTTCTGTTATTGTATTTCTTCCATAGAGCTGCATTGGCCCCTGCCCTCCACCTGACATTATGACATCATCACATTCTAAATCGTGAATGCAACCTATTGCCCCCATTGTTTCCAAATATTTGTAGCATTTGCTCTGCGTGTAGAGTTAACTCATTGATGTTGTATTTTTATTTGACCAGGAAAAGTCCTATTGACATTTAGAATCTCCCCTGTTGCACACATTGTCCCAAGGTAAATATATTGCCCAAAGAACAACTGATTTATTTAAAGCAGAAAGGATATAGTAGCAGCAGTCAGCCTCATGAGGTACTTGCATAATAAATCTGTACTGCAGAATCTTGAATTAATATTTGTCATCTGCAATCTCTTTCATGGACTACGTGTAAATAACATAAAACATCAATCACTGTAATAGCTGCAGCGTGGCGGTGGTGGTGGTGGTGGTGCAAAAATAAATCTGGCTTACTGTCTCTCTTTCTCCTGCTGCTCTTTGAGGATTTTGTTGGTCTCCAGAGCCACTTTTTTCTGATGCATCAGCTCCTGTCGATCCAGCTCCCGTCGGGCTTCCACTGCCATACGCTCCTCGTCCGTCATAAACAGCTCACTGCCCTAAGAGACCAATCAAACACACACAGACAAGGCCAATACAACAATGGTTAAAGGTGGGGAATGGCTTTTGTAAATACCTCATAAACATGGCCTATTTGTGTCCAACAGATACAAGGTAAAGATGCTCAAATTAAATATTGGTTTTACTGATGAGAACATACATTTTATATATCTAAAGCTCAGTGACTGACTTCTGAAAGTTCTTAAGGCAATCCAAGTTCATCTGTAGTTTTCAAGGTCTTGAACAAGTGCCTACCTTTAACTCAAAAACTTTTGCTTCATCAAGAAAAGGTCATGTATCATTTGTCATGTGACGCACTCAGCTCCAGAATGAGTACTGCAGATTACACCAGTGGCATTTTGGAAAACTTAATCCTCTTATACTTCCATTGTAGCCATCCGACAAATGGCATGCAATGATAATGAGGCACAATGGGGATAAATGCAGACAGTCTGACTGAAGCACGAGTGCAGCAATAACATTTACAACAATCAGTGTGACAGTGAGACAAAAAAATCTTTGTCTTATATATTTATAAAGCACTTGGTCAAATATTAGTTATAATCAACATGGTGGTTCTGAGTCTGCTCATCAACATTGTGAATGTCGTGGGCTGTGACTTTTGGCAGGACGTTTCTGTGTCATTGACCTGACGCCTTTCATGCTGTGCCGGTGTGTCATTGCCTTATTGGCTTAGTGTATTTGGGATTATTCCATTGTTGGTTGCTGTTCACTGCTTAACCCCCACCTGAACCGAGCGCATTTTCTCCAGTTCAGCCTTACCCAAATCAAAAAGCTTCTCAACTGGAGCTTATAGCCTTTAGGCCAGAGTAACACATCATTTAAAAGCTAAGACCTACAAAAAATATTTCCCCGTCCTGCATTTTCATCTCTTTTTTGTAGCTTTTTCATCACTTTTAAATCATGTTTGTGTCGCTGTTATGTTGCTTTTTTGGTCACGTTTTTGTTGCATATTCATCACCATTTTTGTCACTATTTTTTCAAGAAGCTTTTAGATTTGGGTAATGCCAAACAGGGGAAAATGTGCTCAGTTCAGGTGGGGGTTAAGAGGTTAAAAAGGTTTGTATTTGTATTATTGCACAGTAAGTAGATTATGTTCACACGTGTGCAGATGATGTACATATAGATGCAGAATGTCAATTAATCAACATTACTGTATTTTCTTTCTGAAATACATGGCTTTTTTAGGCTCAGTTTGAGCTCTTAGTTGCATCACGTTCATCACTTATACTTACAGCCCCAGTCAGAACAGTGATCGTCAGGCTTCTGCTGCTCTTCAACGCTTTCACAGCCTGAAAACAACACAAATAGCTTGTCAGAGCATTAACAAAACTAGATTTGTATTCTATTTTATTTGTAGCGGAAATATACAGATTCATGAACGCTGTCCTGGTAGATATGGGAGGCATTCTTCTGCATCCCCTACTTTGTTTTTGCATTTACCTCTCTGTGGTCCACACTGGTGAAATCCACCCCGTTAACCTCGACTATCTGATCCCCGACCTAAAACAAAAGAGAAATACAGCTTTGGTATAATAGGGCTGCAGAGTTAATAGCGATTAAATCAAAAGTGCAATTGGATTAGTCTCAATCAGCAAATATCAAAGACAGCATTCATTTAAGAAGCACAAGATTATTCGTAGACAACAAAGCATCCTGTCTCCAAGTGGTTTCACACAAAATGTATCATGTTCAGCCCAAAGAGACTAATCACCTCGAGACCAACTTCAGCTGAAAGAGATCCAGGTTTGACATTGCTGATGTAGATGCCCGGTTTTTGGGTGGGGCCGCTGGAGATGCTGATGCCCATGCCCTTTGTCCCAACAAGGCTGAGGAACACTTTCTTCTCCTTGATCTCCTTCCCGCCAAGAGAGGCCAGACCCGCAACGCTGTTTTTCCTTTCCTGCGCCAACCAGAAAAGTCATAATTTAAAGCCACACACACATTTCATAAGAGACTTTTTAATAACGCCTCACCCCAGATTCAGACACAAACTGGTCCACAAATTGCCACTTTAGAGGGTCATCGGAAGAGCTAAAACATACGGAAATTGAATAACTGGCAACAACACCAATTGAGGAAAGTCATTTACATAAAACGTATATCTTACGTTTTAGCAGGAATCATCCCAACGTCTGCAAGAACAGAACATATCATGATTAATTTTACCAACCAAAAGCTAAAATGCTTTGTAGTCGAGTGCTCAACTTACGTCTGACTTTCAGTGATACAATCTTCTTAGTCTTAATGAGACTGATGACTTCCTCATGGATACAAGACGAGATGGAGTAACCATTGATGCGAACAATCTCGTCACCAACCTGTAAATCATCAAATCAAATAATAAGTGACAGTTTAGTTGATCATCAGTGTAATACACAGTATCAATGGTTTATATGAGTGTAGATTGAATTACGTACATAACAATATACTGTCTAAATTTACTGCAGGAATATATGTGGCTTGTATTTGCAAATTCCTAGTTAAGCTTTTTGAGTTTTGTAAACTAATCACATCTGGACAGGGGCTGCTACAAAGAAAGCTAAAGTCTCCACTGGGTGGTCCTAGATCTCCACCTAGTGGTTAAGGACAGTACTACTGACTGTAGTAATCAAGTGTGAGACAATAGAATCTTTCTCAGTGAAAGGGACACAGTTATGGAACTTGTTGCCACCGGAGCTTAAGTCCAAAATGGATCCAAAACCTTTCTGACAGAAGCTAAAGCTCTGGCTAAAGAACAGACAAAAGTGTGAGAACTGTATGAATGGACTGTTTAGTTCACCTCTTTCTTTTTATTGTATTGTATAATGCTTGTTACTAGTTTTCCACCTTTCTATACTTTTATACACCTTGAGAAGCCTAACCAGGGATGACAGGGCCTATATGGCTAGATGCCTTATGTACATAACATCAGCCACATAGTTGTTTCCCTGTAATGTCCCTGTCAAATAAACAAATAAATAAATACAAAAATAAATGATATTTCTAACTTGGTCAACTTTAATGGCTGTAAGCAGGTTTACAGCCATTTCTCTGGCAGAGAAAGTTTTGACGAGGCAATGGAAGATATTTGTGTTAAATGAAACTGGCGGAAAGCATTTGCTGTACTTTTTGCATAAAGGATATGTCTAAGTTGATGGATAAGCTACATTTGTTGATTTTTATTATAAAAAAAATAAAATCAAAATCTATCAATATGAGGGGAAAGGTACCTGAAGGCCAACATTAGCAGCCTGTCCATCTTTTACAATCTGGGAAATATAAAGACCACAGCCAAACTCCAGTCCTCCTCGAACGCTCAGTCCGAGACCGTCTCGATGTGTCCGGTCCAGACGCACCTCTTTCAGCTTCCTACACAACACAAAAGAGGTACAATGACTAACAAGGGGAAAACAAGACTATTATTTTATTGTGAATGCCTGTCTGCACTTACCGTGACCTCTTGGGGGTGAGCAGGTCATACTCCACTTGGTGTTTCAGCGGGATGAGAGGTCGGATTGCATCGAACAAAGGCAGGCGTTTTGGTTCATTTATGACCAGCTTCAGGTCACCCACCAGGACTGGCAAATCCATAGACCTGGTCAAATTTGTTATTGTTATACGCAGGAAGATGGTGCTGAACTTTATTGAGAAATGACAGAAATTGACTGCAAACACTGTCTTACCAACCAACATTAGGGTTAACAAAAGTCAGGTTGAACTAGAGCAAATGCAGTTAACATATAAAATCTGTCCACCTGGCTTTCATCATACATTTTTAATGCAATTCCAATCCTGTCCATGGGATGCATATGAAAAAGACCTTTTGTTTATAACTGGTCAGGCTTATCAGGGAGCAGTGGAAAATGATCACCTGCTTAACCAATAGGAACACAGTGCTGTGGCTTTGTACAAAGATGAATGGAAGAAAATGCACTCAGAGCAGCAGCAGCAGCAGCCCCCCCGTGATCCGCCGTCTGCCATTGTTCTGTCGCGTGAAGACTATGACTAGAAACAATGTTGTTACTGTGATAAATATAGATAGCACTAATAGATCAAAGACAATGGTGTTGACAGCATATTAAACCTTTCATAAAGTTGTTTGTGTACACTCAGTCCTCCAGGTAAAATGAGGTTAAAACTAACTTAACAATTCACTAAATATTGCTGTACTTAATAATGAAATACACAGTTTAAAGAGGCTGTGAAAGTTTCTAGGCATAGGATGTTTTCACTCAATTTAAACCAGGAAAACTTACAAGTACTATGCTGAAAGGGCTGAATGAAATACATCAACATTTTTGGGATTATTTCAGTTACAGTGTGTCTGTATTCACAGCATAGCACTTGCACAATCCCAAAAGCAAATTACTTAATAATAAATCAAAACTAAAATAACAGAATAAAAAAATAGCCTTTCACCTGTGACAAAGCAGTCATTAACAGGTACAACAATATTATGCAATATAAAAACAACACAAAATGTAAAGTAAAAGTCTGTTTTTAAAGTGCATTTTACAGAAAACATATGTGAAACTACAATTTTGTGGATTTGTTTAGGGATCAACAAATCAACAGTGGTAATAGCACAACAGATGTGGCTGTTCAAAAGACAGTGATGGACAGGGGTCACATGATTGCTATTTTTCCCCCTCATACTGACACTTTACTGACTTGCTTTTGAGTTCTTCTCTCACAAAAAACAACAACAAAAAACATGTAATATTGGGGGCACTCACTGGTGGTACATGCGGAGGACATCATAGAGGTAATCCTTCTCTGCCTCATTCTCAATCAGCAGCTCCACCTGCAACACAGAAGATCATCCTTATCCACACAGAAGTTCCCCCCAAAAAGCGGCACGACTGTCCGAGCCCCGGCTGTAAAGCTCATCTTCAGACTGGAGCGGGTATCGCACGGACCAACCTGATGGTGGCTGAGATGGAGCAGGAGGGTTTTGAGAAAGCGTTTGGGCCACTCACTGATGTAACACATGCTCAAATGATGCCTCCCCAAAGTCAGCTAGCACCACCATTTGACATATACGAAAGACGGAAAGCTCTGTCAACTAGAGACGACTATAAGAGACTCCCCTCCTTTAAGCAGGTACACCACTGGCATGGGATAATGGCTTGAGGAGAGGCGGGAGGAGGAAGGTCAATAGTGTCATCTTACAACTGCGATGAACACAGGTGAACAGTCACAATAATAGAGACAAAAGGGTGTTTTTAAGGAGAATTCACATCAGTCACAATTATGCTTGGGCTGTGTGCACTGCAGTTTGATTGGAGGTGGTGTTTTATGGTTGTCATAAATGTCACAGTCACAGCCGTGTCTAAATGAACTTTGACACCATAAACCAACAAGACGAGGCAACATAACGCAGAAACGAATGGTAAATGAAGTCATATATTTCCATAGATTTCACTTCAAACTCTGAACTAAACATGTGAAACAATAATAAATGTGTTGTGTCCCGTCAAAGGCAAAGACTAGTTATGTCTAGTTCCTCCTCGCCTTTAATTATAGAAGTAAATTGTTTGAATACATTCTGCTCTGCTGCACTTTCATACAATGACTGCACTGTGCCTAATTGCCCTTTGTGAGGGGCTGTAATATTTGATGGGATGTGCCTGCCTGGAGTGCAGATGGCGTTGTGTGGTGATCCTGCTTTGAGACTCAGACCAGCCTCCCCATATCATGTTCCTTCTCCTTTCCTCGTTTAAACTCACACAAAACTAAATTATGGCACCTGTAGCACATAATAGAAAAACAGTAGATATATCAATGTTATTGTATGACTAAACATAATATTACCATCCAAAAGAGGCCTACATTATTAGAGAATAACATTACCAATTGTTATCCTTTTTTTTTTTTTTTAGGTCTCATTATAATCCAGTACTTGCAGTTTACTCATTAACTTTGGATCCTAGGCTCGTGCTTCCCTATGGTTTATGATGGGCCTTTAGTGCGCATCACCTGTCACCCTCGGGTAATTCATAAGACCGAGAATCTCCGATCAAATTGTTTAGAAAGAAGAAATATGATCAGATTAATATGTCTTACCTTGTGTCTAAATTCCCGGGCGACTTTTCGCTCCATAGTTCAATGAAAACGGGTAAAACTGGGACGAGAAAAGGCACCGCAAGTGAAGTTTGACAAGACCGATGTCAAGTTATTGAGTTTGTGTGCTGTTTCCGTTTCCGTTTTTCACAATAAGAGTTTACAAGCGGTCTAAAATTAAATGTTCAGTTCAAGCAGAATTAGATAAGATTATGAGTGTAATCTCTTATGTTAGCATTTAGGAGTGATAGATTTAAATAATAGGAGTGCACTTGAGTCAAGAATCTAATGCACTTCAGTATAATCTATAATGTAAAGAGTGAGATACGAAGCTGCTTTAAAAATTTCCAGACATTAATCAAAGTATGATGTATTACAGCCTCTTTTCCCCCATGAAGTTTACTTTCATGCTACCACTCGGGGTCATACCGTTTAAATTATCAGGCACCTTCGATTTTTCTAGAAGAAGAAGAAGAAGAAAAGGGGGCGGATACTTCCGGGTTTTAAACTGCAGTTACGAACAACGAAGCGGTAAACAAACTCCAACAGGTCAGTAAAGATCAACCAAAGAAGCGAAATTTACACGTAGTTACAGCAAATTATCTTAACAAAGCAGGTGAGGCACGTGCATGTCTAACTTGAGTGAAAATCAACTCAAGTGAAGATTGTAGGCTTCACGTTCTTTTGTATTTGCAGTGTCTACGTCTATGCTAATGTACTGTATTTACAATGCTTTTTACAGCCTAAAATGGGATCTCCAACAAAAGGTGTTGCGTCCTACAGGTAAGCTTTAAGAATGTTGCATGTGGTCTTTGAATGTCTTCCTCAAACTAATTACTTGTGTGTACTTTTATAGGGGACATGTGCACACACCTGGTAAAGAGCCAGACTCTCCACTCCCTTCAGTTCATGAGCGCCTGGCCTACCTGCGACCGTCCAGGGAGCTGTTAGAATTCTACAGACAGAAGATCGCACAGTTTGACTGTGAACATGAGGAGCTGCTGCAGATGTTGGGGAAGTACAAAAGCGTCACAGAAGACCAAGTGAGAGACACAATTGTGATTTTATTATCAGGGAAAATGTACTGCATGTACTCAGCCCAATGTGTTTCCAGCATAAACTACAGTGGGAACTGCGGCAACGTGAAGGAGAGATAGCCCAGCTACAGAATGCTTTGAGTGATATGCAAGTGTACCTATTCCAAGAACGGGAACAATCATTACGACTTTATGCAGAAAATGATCGACTGAAGATCAGGTTTGTTTTTCACATTGTTATAATGCACAATGGTACACTATTGATTCATTATTTTTTCTACACAGAGAGTTGGAGGATAGGAAGAAAATCCAACACCTTCTTGCTCTTGTGGGTCCTGATGCAGGCGAAATTACATATTTCCACCGTGAACCACCACACAAAGTATTTTATCTTTTTTCACTCACACAATCAAACAGTATGCAATCTACTTGGTTTTAAATCATGAACAATATGTATCAGGTTTCTATCAAACAGAAAATTCCAGAGTCCACCTTGGAAGAAAGTTTAAGACTCAGACCACCCAAATTAAGGCCTGCCGTGAGCAAAAAAGGTTTGAATTTCCGTCCAAAATTTCCAACTAATAAAATGCTGCTTATAATGAATGCTTTGTTCATGAAAACAGAAAGTAGTAGGAAGACCAGAACTGCAAACGGTGTTAGAGATGAAGGTCTGGAACAATACAAGAATGACAATGAGACATTGTTACTACAGGTATCATGAAACGTAGATTTTGATGTTTGCTTTTACTATTAAACATTTAAACACATATCAGTTGGCTGTATTTCAATGTACATTCATGGTGTATTTCTAGGTGGAGGCACTGCAAGCTCAGATGGAAGAACAAACTCGACTGGCGAAAGAGCAGGTGGAATCTCTGCTTGAAGATAGACGGATTCAAACCGAAGAGGCACAAGCACAACAACAGAGAGACCACGAGCGTGTATCTGCTTTATCTGACAAGTATGTTTTGCACGACATACAATGAACATAATGGGGTTGTTTTTACAGTAAATAATTAGGCTTTTGTTTTGTACATTATCTATTATGCAATGAAGGTTCTTGATTCATCTTCTGTACTCTGCAGTTGAATTCTCGAACGTTTCACCTCTAATCCAAAAGGCTTCGTCAGCTGAGCTGAATCTTAGTTCGCTGACAAAGCCTTTTGGATGAGAGGCGAGACGTTTGAGACTTCAACTACAGAGTACAGAAGATGACTCAAGAACCTTCATTGAAGCTGGACAACTCCTTTAAGACTGAGAGCCTACACAGATATTATCGATTGTTTGAGATGTAGAATATCAATTGCTGGTCCTGGGAGGAACCCAGCAATAAAATGTCTTTATAAACAGATGGCTGTAAAATCACCGGGTTAATTATGTCATCTTGAACAGGTTGCAACAAACACAGAACCTGCTGTATGACAGCACTAGAGATTTCCTACAGTTAAAGTTTGACACACGTGCTCTTGAGAAGAGCTGGATGGCTGAGAAAGACAAGCTTCTGCGAGAGATGGATTCTTGCCACCATCGAATGAGAAAACCAAGCCCCACTGCTGTTCCTGAGCTGAGCAGACCATGGCAGCCCACCAGCAGTATAGCTGTTCTTGAGCACCGGCCTCAACAAGCACATAAGGAAAAGGAGGAAGTCAAGGTAAAGAATGAGAAGATTTATACTCAAAAAGATTTATTTAATTAAATGTGCACTCACGCTTATTCCATAGGCATTACAGGAAGATCTAAAACAAGCCCATCGTCTGGCAGAGATGTTTAGAGAGCAATGTATTACTCTTGAGACAGAACTGGCTCAAATCAGAGAGGAAGGTGATGTGGGCAGAGAAATATTCACGGTAGATATATTAACTCAGTACATTTTCTCCTCATTGTGTTAAAAATTATAAATATATGCACTGTGGTTCAAGTAAGAAAAAATGATCTGAAGAAGGCGCTGCTGAAGCGTTATCTTCAATTAAATACACCTTTGGACATCGGCTATGCAGCTTTTTTTGAATACTGGGGATTTTCCTCAACATCTGCATCTCTAGAATGTTTGGTGTGTGTTGCTTCTCTTTTATCAAAAAATAAAATAAAATATTGTGTATGTATAGGAGCGTTCCGATAAAATGGCCAAACGTCTTCAGCTCATGACCCAACGTTATGAGGCTTTGGAGAAAAGAAGAGTAATGGAAGTAGAAGGATTCAAGACAGACCTGAAGCATCTCAGGCAGAAACTTAAAGATGTGGAAAAACAGCTTCTCAAGGTTTGTGCGAAGCTTGATTGTTTAGAGTTATTTTTTATACATTTTTTTCAAATAAACCTTTTCTTTTTTTTATGTGCATTTGTTTCAGGTAACATTGAATGTTGGACCTAACCAGGATTTAGCAATACTCCATGAAGTACGCCAGACCAACACCAGAACAAAAAAAGTTCAGGGTGAGCTTATGACACTGAAGGCCAAGATCTACGGACTGGAAAATGAACTGCGTTTTAGCTAATCACTGTGTTTTTCAATATACACATTTGTTCTTTTTATACAAGGAGTTTGTTAATAGTTGTGTGGTAGTTCTTATTACTAATGTATTTGTTTTTCATTGTGTTTTATCAATAAATAATTAAAAAAAAAAAGTTGTTGTGGTTTCAACTAAGCAATCAATTATAAGCCGAAAGAGTCAAACCACAATGTTAACATTTTTCCAAAAAATATTATCTTTAAGGCTGAGTTTCTGATTCTCCCCCAAGATGCAAGGGGTGACAATTTATTGAACTAAATTATTGAAATATGCGTTGTAAATCTGTTCAATATTGATAGAAATACCCATAGTACAATAAATAATCTAAAAGTACAAGTCGACCTCAGTCACATTCATGTACATTTGACTCATAGAAATATATAGATTTGACTGTTAATGTTTTGTAGACCAGAGTCACGTCACGTCCGGGATTTAACGCACTCCACAGTAGTGCGCATGCGCAAATCACTATGTACACAACCTTCAATGCTGTCCCGTTTGGACTGGATTGAAAATGAAAACGGACTGTTCTGTCTCAGTGTTGTGTCTGACTGAGATTAATCAACATGAGGATTCCTTATAGTTCACCATAATAGTTAAGCCACTACGAGGTTGACTGAAGCAAGCGTTTTGACTTTTGTGTAGAAGTTTATACCTCCCTGCTTCTACAAAGTACCAAAAATGCAAAGGTTGAAGCTGTTGAAAGCCGGTTGGAAACTGCAGACCGGCTATAAGGGGGCAAACCATGTAAACAAGTCCGCGTTATTTTCACGAGAGTATAGCGAGGTATGTGTGTACATATTCTGATTGAAATGTGAAAAATGTACCTATCCGTGAACTTTGAACTTAGGGCCCCAGTCCTTTTGGGCTCCTCTTTGATATCGACGGGGTGCTGGTTCGAGGCAGGACTCCAATTCCTGCAGCTAAGCAATGCTTTAGGAAACTGGTGGATCACAGTGGAAAATACAAGGTGCCTGTGGTGTTTGTTACTAATGCTGGGAACTGCATGAGGCAGACAAAGGCTGAGCACCTGTCACAAATTTTGGAGACAGAGGTAATAAATTTGATATCATGATTATTGTTAATACTTCCAGTTGCAGTTCCAGTCCAATACTTCCTGTCTTTTTTGTTCCCCCAGGTTTCCCCAGACCAGGTGATGCTGTCTCACAGTCCTTTGCGGATGTTTACCCAGTTCCATAAGATGTGTGTGCTTGTGTCTGGTCAAGGTCCTGTTAAGGAGGTGGCCCACAAGTATCCTGCCTAAACTAATGTTGATCTTAAACATTTCAAGCCATGTTTGTTCAGTGATGTTTCCACATTCAGTGTTATCAGTTAGACTTTTTAAACTTTGTTCCCTTCAACAGCCCTGTATGCGTTTGCTATACATCTTTTATAATACTGCATCTAAATGTGGAGATAAATTAACTTTAAAATTTAATGTTGCACCTAATGCTTCTTTATTCTTTAACACAACTCCCCTGTAGTCTGGGTTTTGAAGATGTTATTACTATAGACATGCTCAGAGAGGCCTATCCATTACTAGATGTTGTGGATCACGATAGACGACCTAAAGACACGGTATGTTTGTGATAATGGTAAAACCTGTTTGTATAGCAACGCTCTGTAAAATGTTTTTTAATGTCTACTTTTGCAGATACCACCCACCAAAGGGCTGCGAAAAATAGATGGTACATTATCCCACCAACACTGTAAGATTTCTATACTTATTACGTGCTAACCCCTCTGTCGTGTGTTTTATTTTGTAGCTGTGATTTTATTTGGTGAGCCTGTCAGATGGGAAACAAACCTGCAGCTTATTGTTGATGTGCTCCTCACTAATGGCGACCCTGACAACAACTGGAATGCAGTACAATACCCCCACATCCCTGTCCTGGCCTGTAACATGGACCTCCTGTGGATGGCAGAAGCCAAGAACCCCAGGTGTGATAGATCAGACGCGTACATGTAAAATATTAAATGCTCTCTTTCCATTTAGTATTACACATGTGTTACAGGTTTGGGCATGGCATGTTCCTGGTGTGTTTGGAAAATTTGTATAAGAAAATCACAGGATGTGATTTGAAATATGAAGCCCTCATTGGCAAACCAAGTGTTGTGACCTACAACTATGCAGAGTTGCTGATTAGACAACAGGCTCAGAAACTCGGATGGACCACACCAGTCAAGAGATTTTATGCTATAGGGTAAGTCATAGAGTTCCAACTTAACATGCTCATTGCTCTCATCTAACCATGTATAACCTACACTTTGTCATTTACAGTGACAATCCAATGGCTGACATATATGGTGCAAACCTATACAACCGTTACCTCCAGACATCTCACAAAGCCAAAGTACAGATTCAGGCCAAAGGCGGGATGGATTCCCCCACAGAGTCTGTCTCCTCATCAGGACAAGGTGAAGCAGATGATATTCACCCAGAGGGGTGCAGCTCCATTTTGGTGTGCACAGGAGTGTACAGCAAAGATCAGGAGGAGCTACCCGCAGGCCCCTCTGAAACGGTTACTGAACAGAAGATCTTTCATGGCCACAGGGACTTCCGTTTTGATCCCAGCCTTACACAACCATCTTTTGTGGTTAATGATGTCAAAGAGGCAGTGGAGCTAGTGTTTCAGCAAGAAGAATGGCCTCTAGAATAATGTCTTCAGCCTGTTTGTTTTATATGAACTGTCATAAGAATGATGCGGCTATAATGATTGTTTTTGTGCTAGTACATCATTTTTAATTGTTTTTACATGTAATAGCAGAATTTGAAAGGCTGACAGGCATTGTTGCACGGAGTGCATTTTATTAACAAGTTTTATACAATACAACAGGTCAGTTCTATTTTTTTACTTTGATAAACAATTGCCTTATTTTAAACAAAAAAGTGCATTAAACCATTGCAGTGGATAATTGTAAGGAAATATATATTTCACTGCATACACAGGTAAAACCGGGGTGCTGTTTATCCGTTAAAAGCAATGAATAAGATTTAATGTATGTTACAATATATTTGTAACATGTAGCAAAATAATTGATCCAGTTTTTAAAAGTCTAGTTCAAGCCATATTTAATAAAGGTGAACCAGAAAGTGAACCCATAGTGCTGCATTTTGTGTATGTTTCTACAGATGTCTTGAGATTTCTTCTCAGTCTATGGTCTGTAAACAGTTCCACATAGTACCAGACATAAACCTAAGGATAAATGTGCATCTTTTCACAGTCATTTGAATATAAAGGATGGATGTACTTCTGTCAAAGTCATGCCCGTGTTGTTTGTAGTGGCACCTCAGCATCTACAGCTTTTGTCAGGAGCCAATGTGTCCCGGACTGGATGAGAGCTATTCAACGTTAACTGAGGAGCCTCCAGAGAAATCTCATCTATGGCTGTCATACCGTTCCTTGCCATCAGCTCTCTGGCCATGAGAACGAAGGCGGCCTCAACGTTCTGAGCCTCTTTGGCCGAGGTCTCCAGAGCAGCCAGCACCCCATGTTTCTCCGCAAGTGTACATGCATCTTCAAACAACACCTGTCTGTTGGCTTGGAGATCTGCCTTGTTGCCTGCAAATTTAAATAATTATAGCATACTTAAACAAAACTGAAAAAAGTGAGGTTTGTTGAAATGAGCATTTCCAAATAGCTACATACCTATTAGTATGAGTACAACACTGGCAGCCCCGTATTGCTCCACCTCCCTGATCCAGTGAGAAACCGATTCAAATGTCGACTGCCGTGTGATATCATAGGCCACCATGGCCCCGTGAGCGCTGCGGTAGTAACTCTGAGTGATGGTTCGGAAACGCTCCTGACCAGCTGTGTCCCACACCTGCAACTGCAATGAAGAAATGGTCAAATTTGTCAATGTCACATTTATGTGAGGGCTGCATTACTACATTTTTATTCATATATCAGTAATTCCCAAAGTGGGGACTCCAAATGTTGTCCACACATGATTCATATTGAAATAAGCAGTTTTAAAAGGATTTTAGTATTAGTTTTAGTATTTTGAGTATTATATACAATTATTATTATTACTTTATTGTCCCCCTAGGGAAATTTGTCTTCTGCATTTGATCCATCCTTCCATGCCACTGGGGGAATCTGTAAGGAGCAGTGGGCAACTGTAGTGCAGTGCCTGGGGAACCATCTCCAAACATCATAATATATTCTTAAAAAAAGAGGGAATTTATAATGTTGGAGACCCATGGGAGCTTTGGGATCAGTAAGGGGGCGGCGCAGGGCACTGGACTTTGGGGATGGCTGCCATATATAGTTGTAAAACACTTGAATTGTCCACATAAAAAGCCTGAATAATGCATAATATATGACCTTGACAAACACTCAAAAAGCAAATAGGCATAAACTATGAGAACGTATTAAACATTACAAGTACATATATATGCAGCCCATACCTTGATTTTTTTCCCATCAATGTTCAGAGTGCGAACAGTGAAGTCAACTCCAATAGTATTTTGCTGCTTCTCAATAAATATTCCAGACTTGAAGCTTCGCACCACACAGGTTTTTCCAACATTGGAATCTCCGACCAGGATGATTTTAAAGAGGAAGTCAAACGAGTCCTCAATCTCCAGATCAGCAGACTGCATAGTGAAGGAAAACTGTTCAACAAAATACATCCAGCCTTGACGCACAGACCTGAACAACTGAACTCATTCTTTTTGAGTTGTGTAACGAAAAAAAATCTATATTTAAAGTCATATCTTTGTGTTTTATTTTGTAGAAATAATAAAATGTGTTGTGCTCCAGCCAGAATAGAAGAATTTGAAGCATGAAGCAAGATTAAAAGTAAGCTTCTAAAAAAAGTCAAAAGAGATATTACAAAAACTGTCAAAATACAAAAAATCTATTAGTTGCTATTGCTGCTTTTCATTCTGTTGGGCTTGTTTGTATTTCTATGGTTAGTGCTGTAGTTGTGCCCTTTAGACTCTGGCATTGGCTGCCCTCTACTATGCAGCTCTCTTTCATTCTAGAAAAGTAGAGGCACGCCCACTACCTGAGTATGTGCTCTCCAACCGCCGGCCCAACTGCACCACTGCATCGTGGGGATATGATATTAAGAGTAACCATATACTTGGAAACCTGGAAAAAGGTGGGGAAAGGAATAAAGTCATGAAACATTAATTACTTGGAAAACATAGACTGCAGTAAAGAAAATACTATTGAAAAGGGAGTATCTATACAATACAACATCTTCAAGCAACCTCCCACTGTTTTATCACTCAATAAAGTAAACACTTGACGTATCAATCGCCCTTTGGACCACAGTGAGATGTATACTCATTATTAGCTGACCTCAAACATTCTTTACAGTACTTGTGAACAATAGAATCCTACCAGCAACTTAAGAAATAAAATGAACCACAAGTACTGTATACACATATTAAGTAAACAAAGAAATATCGTTTTACCTTGTCTTCAATTTTAAGGACTTGGTGTGAGATGTAGAGCAGAAATGGATAGTCGGAATATGCATCAGTCTTGTGCCTCTCCACCCCCACTAGTGCTTGTCGTCATCTCAGCCCACAGCAGAACAAGACACAGCTGGACACACTAAACAATGAGTGAGTGTGACAGCCTCTAGACCGGGCCAGACTCAGCTCTATCTTTGGCTGTAACCACCAACCACCGTCTGTTGTGCGCTTCTGAGCCAGGCTGAGAATTACTTAAGAGATATCAGGTTTGGATGACTAATATTAGTCGTCAATAAATTCGGCGGATAACACCAATTTTAGCACACAGGGCCGGAATCCTATTTCAGCATATAGAAACATTTTTCATGAATTTTGCAAAATGATGTCTGGCTTCTATAGTTCTTTTGTGTCGTACAGCCGTCTGTATTGTGATTCACTAATATAGAATAAAATATAATGGCCTGACACATATTAAAATAGATCATTTAGCTATATATAAAAATATGCTTGTATCCAAACTCATAGTTTGTTCATGGTTGCCTTTAGGTGCCTATACAGAATGAAAAAACAAGCCGTTAGAAACTCTGAAGTTGCTTTTTTTAATAACTACCGGTAACCACCAATATAAAAAGCCATGCTGGGTCAACATTAGTGAAACAGTGTAAAAAATATAATGTATTAAAATCTTGTGCAAGGTCATGATGCCTGTATATTCAGTTCCACAATCAATAGAGCGGTGTCATCTCCTCTGTCGTGACTGAGCAGAATGTTTTTGCCTCGAGACAGTACTGAGACTGCGTTGTCCCTTTGATTGTACTTTTCTGTCACTCGCCTTATTTACAGTTTCAGAAGGTGGGATGTGAATTGGCTTCCAAGGAATGGGGTTGTAAAAGCTGGGTGACGGGTATGCATTTCCATAAGGACCTGTGGCAAACAAAATAATTGTCAGTTTCCAATACTAACTTAAAAAATGACTTGCTAGAGACAGACTTTGGGGGAATATTTACTTGTACAAGTTGATTTTGCGTTAGCGATGTTTTTTGTACTGGCCTGATGAAGCCATTCCTTGAACCTTTCCTCTGCCATCCTGCGTCGTTCCTTTTCTTGCTCTTCTTTTAGTGCAGCTTCCTCCTTCACCACAGAAATATTATGACGTTATGATCAACGTAGTCACCATGACTTTCCTAAACAAATTATATTTTTACGTAAAGGGAACCTGTTACCTTTTGTTTCCTTTGTTTTTCTGCCTTTTCTTGATTTTTCTTTTGGAGCCATTCTTTATACTTTTCTTGTGCTTTCAGTTCAATCTCTCTCTGCTTTTCCATCTGCATATTCAAGGCATCTTGTTCTTTGCTTTGTTTAAGAAGTTGTTCCTGCCTCTCCTATGGAATTTCACAAAAATGCAATAACAGATAACATACATGTGTTAAATTTGTGCTTTCAAAAAGTTATTGAATTACCTGTTCTCTTTTAATCGTGAGCCATTCATGAATCCTTTGATTGATCATGACAACCTTTTCCTCGTGCTCTTTTTCTTGTTGTATTTTTTGTTCCTGAAGCAATCGCTCCTAAATAACGGGACAATAATAACCATCAGCAATGTGACTAATACTATTCTTCGAAATGCTATTACAAACAGTGTTATGATTTAATAAAATGCCATAAAACACAGCAAAATAAAGACAAAGTCTAGAAGATGAAAAATATCTTGCCTCCTCAGCTTTCTTTTCAGATTTGATCTGATCCTCTTTGGCTTTATTTAGAAGCCACTGTTCCCACGCACTGAGATGAGGTGTCGTCAGTGGTACAGCAGAACTCAGCATCTGGTCTGATCGTGTTTTTGGCAGCTCACATCTTTCAAGTACAGTGGTTAATTACTACATTACTTTATGAAAGTATAGCGTACGCCTTAGTTTACTAACTAATAACTTACCTCTCTGATAGCAAAGATGTATTTCTCCCCTTTGGTGAGGACCTTCCACTAGATTGACTCAAGTTCTCTACACTGTCAAAACTATCATGGTAGATGGGTGACAGGAGAGAGAAAGTATCCTCATCGTCGGAAATGACTCCAACATCCAAATCCAAGGGAGTCGGTGGATAAAAGCCTTTCACTCGTTTCAACGACTTCTTCACTGGCGTTGAGCTGAAGCCGTTCGGTGCAAAAGCAGGACGACTCGACATTCTTCCTGCACTGTAGACACTGGAAAATGCAATGCAGACAAGTATTTAATCACAAGAATTTGTTTCCAAATGCATTTTTTAGTTGGTTTCTGCCATTACAAATTATTAACGCCAAACGCCTGACGTTACTTAGGTTAGCTCAGGCGCTAATGTTAGCAACTTTGGCAACAGTTAGCTAGCTGGCTACCTTACTAGTACCGTAACACAAAAAAGCACAGCCAAACTTAAACACGAAAGACGTTAAATTAAGCCAATTGTATTTTTACATGTCACGTTACATGACCATGATTAATATTACCATGCGTCTGCTTTGACTTGAAGGTACGAGTGAATGTAAGGCTAACTTTTTGGAGCTAACAACAACTACTTTACCACGGCACGCCCCCACGCTTCAATAGACGCTGTAACCATGGTACCACGCAGATACATCATAGAGATACATACATCCCAGTGACATAGCAAAGAAAATAGTTATGCGTGTGATGATGTCTTAATATAATAACATAAATTAGGTCTGCAATGATCGCATAGGTGTATATAAGAATATAGTCTTACATTCTTTGATTTGTCACTCCTCAATTATAAGAAGTGAGGACAATTTCAAACAATGTAAAAACAACAGATCATAATGCTTTTAATGAAATCAGCTTCCAGTCTGGTGCCTAGCAGGGTCCCTGTGGGAGTACTGCAATAATAATTGAATAAAAATAAACAACCCCAATAACCTTTTGTTTAATTCATCAACCCAAACTATGCTTTATAATAATTTAATGTAGTAGTGTTAATGTGATATTTAACTCTGCAACATGCAGCAGAATCACAACATCTCTTTATATTGCCAGTGTTGGGGAGTAACTATACATGTATTTAGAATATGTCTTTTGAATACCGGTAACTGTATTCTGGTATAGAATTTCCATTTGAGAGCATTAAGAATACATCTACTTTCCAAATGTCAAGGGGGAATACATCCCAGTACTCAAGTATTACATTGTAGCTCCATATTGCACATTATTATTAGAAAGAACTTTTAATGTTGACCTGTTTTTTCTCTTAATATAAAATAATGATTTAAAACACCTTGTGCCACAGTTCATACAAACACTGCACATGTGTCACATGATGCTGTGATCTGCTGCTACTATGCCCTTAGTGAGTTTATAACAGGTGTCCCAACAATCCTAGTCTTCATTTTTGCAATATACATCGTATTTATACATAAATATAATGACAATCAATGTGAAAGTATTCTAGAAGTATTCAGAATACAGTACTCTGATTAGACAAAGTAGCTTCAGTAACTAAATACAATTTTAAAGTATTCTCCCCAGCACTGTACATGGCCAGTGTAATGCACTTGTTTAGGGATATAGGGATTGTATTTCTAACCCAGTTAAAACCAGTTTGTGAGAGCCCTCAGTCTCACACTCAACATAAAACTTAACATAAAACCTCTAATAACCAGCAGCAGTCCAGCCTAAATGAACACACAGGGAGTCTGTTTTTACATTTGGGTGAGACATTTAGTGAGTGTTTGTTATCTGAATCAGAAACCTACTTTATTTTTCTTCTTTCCTTTATCCTAACTGCATTACAAGCTGTCATAAAGGTCTAAATTGGGGTGTTATTCTATATAGATAAACAAAAGTTATTGAAATGGCTTGGTTTCAATAGCTAAAAGGAATAGACCTATCCTTTTCTGCCCCGCAAGTGCATATGCTCTTGTAGAAAGAATTGTCTAAGTTTTGAGCAACAATATGACTAACTAGCATAAAGCTGGTCAACAGCACATGCTTTGCAGGATGTGGGTGTGTGTGATCCTGTGTGTCACCAATGAAGGCAGTCTGCACTTAGGTGAGAGACCACACAGCCCTGTTGGAGTTGGAGAATTGAAAAGACTGTTTTCATTCAAAGGTGCATTTTGGCTTACTAAAGCCTATCAACAAGCTAAGCTGATACTGATATGGAAAGAAACTATCGGAGACTGTCTGAGAGCAAGAAAACTGTGCGCAAGCTCTCTCTGACACCACTACCTGACCATAGGACATCAGCGAGGTCCCGCAGGAAACTTCAAGTTATCATCTGTGTCTTGCTTGTAGAATTGTGCGAAAGGTTCACATTTTTTGGGATTGTGTGCAATATGATTCTATTCTGCGTTGTTAAATTGGGCTATGACAACTACCTTGCTGCAACCGTAAACCTGGTCTTTGTAGGAGCCAGCACATTGACCCCTGTCCTCGTAGGGTGGTTTGCTGAAACATGCTTAGGAAGAACTAAAGTCCTCTACCTGTGTGCATTCTTTCATTTCTTTGGTAAGAATTTTCACACACTGCATTGACTCAAAATGTTAACACATTGTTAGTGTTAAAAACTTAAATAAATATTGTTGCTCTTACTCTTACTAAGGTACCGCCATGCTCCCAGTGGTTGCATTCCCGTTTGAAGATTTTTACATCGACAATCATCACATCACTCACCAGCTTGAGCCACGGGAGCAACAGATCCTATTTTACACTGGCCTGTTGGCTGCAGTGTTGGGCGTTGGTGGTATTAGGGCTATACTCTGTCCTATGGGAGCCTACAGCCTGCAGAGCTACAACCAGCACCAGCTTCTGTCTTTCTTCAACTGGTATGTGCTTTGCCCACAGTTTGTTTCTATTTCTTGCTTGTATTGACTGTGATTATTATATTACAATGTCAGGCATTATTATTTAAATGCTTTCAGATTTCTTATTCTGTTGTTATTAACAGGTTCTACTGGTTGGTCAATCTCAATTCCACTATAGTTTTCCTTGGCATAGCATACATCCAACAGTCTGTGGCCAGAAATCTGGGATTTCTCATCCCATTCACTTCTGTGTTACTGGCTCTCATTGCCATACACATGGTGCGCAACAAACTCACCTACAAGCCAAAGAAAGGTACTGTGTCATAAACGTACACTAAAGCATGATGTCTGTAATAACCACTTACTTAAAAAGCTTGTATTAATGCTTAACTAACTGTTTTTTTTAAAGCTTTTATGCAGTGCATGTTTCTCTAAAATATTTATGAGAATCTTAAGTCCCAAAAGTGATTTCCCCAATCAGAGGATCAAATGAACAGCTTTGAATTGTTATTCAGTATAGTTTGTTCACTTTCACTAAACATGCTTTCTGAAGTTGTGGTTGGTTCAGTCATGTAAGTTTGAGTGATCCTGCCATTTCATTCTCAACAGCTCAAAACACTTGCATCCCTCCTGATGATGTCATGAGGTGGTGCTCCTGTGTGTTTCTAAAATATAAAGCCTATCCTAATCCTTTGAGCATCAAATTGCCTCCCCTAATATAGCATAATGCATGTAATAATACCCTTAATTCTGCTAGTAATCACAGGTGGATCGCTGCTTACGACTCTGGGAGTGTTCTTAAACTCCTTGAGGATGTGCTGCATACACTATCGCCATATAAGCGGAGAAGTCCCATCCTGGCTGGACCGTGCCAAAGAAAACAATGGGGGACGTTACAGCGAGACACATGTAGAGAATGTCAAAGTCCTAGCAAGACTTTTTCCTCTTTATGGTCTTCAGCTGTTCTACAGAATCTGCACCACACAGGTACACAGACACAATTGACTGGTGTTTTTAAGAACCTGTTAAATTATGGTAGCTTTTTTTGAACAAAAAAACCAAAAAGTTATTATTTCCTCACAGATTCCTTCAAGTTACTACATACAAACTATGAATTCAAACCTTCATATGAGAGATCTTCTCTTGCCCATTGGTGTTATGAATGTCATCAGCATCCTTCCTCTGTTGTTATTGGCCCCGCTCATTGAGTTGGTGACCTCATGTTACCTCGCAATGGGAAAATCTGCCATGGCTCCAGTCAAAGTCATCAGTATGTATCTGTTTGCGGTTCCTCACAGAATAACCTACTATTCTTATAACGTCTATAACCTGTTTTCCCCTCTGTATTTACTTCTATAACACCCCCATTGTACAGCCCCTCTTACTATCCCTCCATATTCATCCTCACCTTTTAGCTTTGGGCCATGTTCTTGCCGCCCTGTCGGTGCTGTTGGCAGGTTTGTCTGAACTCCAGAGAAAAACATACCCTCTGGTGGAGCAGACTCTCTCTGGGAAGGTCTTGCAGGTCTCTTCAATGCCATGTTACTTCTTGGCTCCCCAATACATCCTTCTAGGTATTGCTGAAGCTCTGGTGACGCCAACATGTGAGTATGAAACACTGCTTTCTTGTTAACACCCATGTGAAAATAGGAAGAGATTGTAGATATAATATACACGATTTTGTATGTTACTGTGCTCTATAGGTTCAATGATATCCTTCCAGTTGACTCCCCGTCATATGAGAGGGATCTCCCTGCACTTCCTCACTCTGTCCTATGGATGGGGCTGTTTTCTTGGGACAGGAATGATTCTGCTGTCCTACTTAGTTTCAGGAGGTATGTTGATGTGTGTTGATGTGTTCGTGCTACATGTGCAAAAGAAAACACTATCACTGCAATGTAACTGAAAGGGTTTCACTTTTACAGGTAATTTCTACCCAAATGTTTTGCATGAAGGGAATCTAGAACGGTTCTTCTTTCTTTTAGCCACTCTTATGGCAGTGAATACCTTTGTATTTTGGCGGATATCCCACAGGTGTTTACAACAAAACTTTTCTGTTTCTACGTAAAAGTTGGAGAAAAAAAATGATGTAACCCTTACAGTGTTCATAATGTATAAATAATGTTTGATATTTTGTAGGTACCTTGACCTGAGTGTACAGGGAAAGACAATAGGTGCCAGTCCTCTTACGGAGAAACTACTGCAGTATAAAGCCTGCCTGAAGTTCTACAACACCATGGAGCAGTCCTACATAAACTCTGTTGAATCAATTTTATGAAGTGTGATAGTGCACTGACTGTAGCGCTGGCGCTGCATTCTGTAGTCAATAGCCTATGTAATTGAATAAGGCAGATCATTTTCAAATCATTTTTAACTCACTCCAAATACATTCAATAAACTCATTTGACTTATTGTAAACTCATTTGACACAATGCATGATAATTAAAAAAGAAAGAAAAAAAAGGAAGGAACTGTGGTTAAACAATGGTTGATAATAATCTTATATTTAATCATCTTTCTTTTACTTTTCAGAGTTTTGATTTTTGTTAAAGCCAGAGAAATCTGACCTTTCTTACATAGTGCATATTTTTAAAGTTGAACCCATGTCAACGCTGAACCCAGGATACAATGGTTCAGTAAAGATAACTTCACTTTGATGGAGTAATTTCAACTCATCATCTCTGGTATTAACACTGTAGAAGCTCAGGATTCCCTCTTGATAGTTGAGGCGTACACCTAATCTGTTGAAGGTTACTTGTGGAATCCGGGCTCTTTCAAGTTTATCGTGCCAATAACGGCAGCCAGATGAACAACATATTAACTTCCAAGACATATTATTGTGGCCAAAGCAGCAATCATTGGCAGAGCCCTTTCTCTGAATGCTGCTATAGGAAACAGCCACTTCTACAATGCCCCCATCCCACTCCACCTCCCAGTAAGAGTCACCAGTGAGGCCCTGTTTGCACAAGGCCTGGGGATAGTAGGTGAACCTGCCAGTGTGGTCGGGGTGTGCTTGGTCAGTCGCTCCCCATGACAGCTCTTTGTTTGATGACGACAATGAGAGACATGCAGCGACGGTGTTGGGATCTATATCCAATGTTTGATCTGCACAGAGATTACATATATTTTAATTAAATCCTTATTGGAACAAAAACATATTTATGCAAAGACTGAACATACTTTTATATTTGGTCACAAAGTGCTGTCTTGATGAAAGCCAAACTAGGCTCTTTGTCATAGATATTTCTGTCAAGAACAATAAAGGACAATCACTTTATGTGCAATATATATCTACAGAATGAAAGTCAAGAAAGGCATGCAACCTTCTTTTTTGTGGTATAATCCATATTTTTCTCTGTCGGCTAAATTTTTCATCTTGTCCTTTTGATTACGCACCAACTCTGTCAGCTTTTTGTCTCTTGTGTGAACATCATCAAATGCTGGAAGACTGCCCAAGGCCTGGTAACCCTTTGGAATAAAAACACATTAATAATAATAATTTTATGATTACACTTGGTGAAATATGGTTCATGAAAATGTGTACCTGTAAAAACTGGATGGGTTCTTCTGTTTGAAAAAGCTGTGTGAGCTGTATGTTCCTCTTCTTCAGTTGACACACTTCAAATCTTAGCTGTCCAAGCTGTGTGTTTATCCAATTCAGTCCTGCCTTTTCTTCATTTCCAACCTTTTCCCTGACATCCGCGATTTTCTTATCCATGGCAGATGCATACATACAGACGCTTTCCATACAGAGGCGTTGAAACTCATCACAAACCTGCCAAGCAGTGTCCTTTTTGTGCAAACACAGTCACAGTCAACAGTCATATGTGTATGTAACGGGTGACACCTGTAACAAATAACCTAGGCTTATAGCTATAGGCTATATACAATATTAAGATTGTATGGAAATCACTTACCTGAAGACAATTTGCAACCTCTTTCAGTTCAGTCATTTTCTTTTCTTTATCCACAACTCGGCCCATAACATCCTGTTCAGTTCTTTGCAATTGTACCTATTCATAAAGATTAAATGAAATAAAAAAAAAAAAAAAAAAACGTTTTCTGCATCTTTATAGAATTAAACTGTTGGGCAAGTAGTTAAGCCTCACTATGAAGTACCACCGCTTAAAAAACATAAATTAGTTCAAGCCTCGACGAGTAACAAAAAAGTTCTTTGTGAGCGCCATAACAAACTCCTGGAGATTCACTGTCGCACAGACCACCAGTTTCTGTGCGCGCTCTGTGTGGTAAACGGCCATCAGGGCCATGACACTGTGGCTGTCACAGAAGAGATGGAAGCAATGCAGGTAATCCAATTCTTAAGGTGGATCTGACAATATGAGACGAGGCAGGTAAGACAGAACTTAGAAGCGCTAAGCTTTTTCCCAGTGCAAACGTCACATAACACGTCCCGCAATCCGTCCGAGGACCCGCTATCATCAAGCGCACGGGCCCCGGATGTTTTCTTGTGTTCCTCTAACAGTTCAGCCAAAAGCGCGTTTCTGTTCAGCGTTGGTCTTGGCGTGAAAGTCTGCCTGCACTGAGGACAGCTAAAGGCGGCTCGTTCAGTAAACTTTCTATCCCAGTAAGTATTAATGCACTGCTTACAGTAGCTATGTCCACAGCCAATAGTTACAGGGTCCTCCAGGAGCTGTAGACATATAGAACAGGTGAAGATCTCTTCATTCTTCAGAGCCATCTTGTTTATGAAAAGACAGAATAGTTTCGATTTCACTAAAGGCGTGGCTTGAGGTTAGATTCTGTTTCTATGTCAATCGAATCAATCTTATAATCAAGTGTGTGTTTTATTGAGATCACATACGCTATTTCACTACATTTTCTAGTTAAAAAAGAAAAGAAAAAAACCCATCATCATCATTATTATTATTATTATTATTATTATTATTATTATTATTATTATTATTGTTATTATTATTGTTATTATTATTATTATTTATTATTTTTATTATTATTATTGTTATTATTATATTTATTATTATATTATTATATTATTATTATTGTTATTATTATTATTATTTTTTATTATTTTTATTATTTTTATTATTATTATTGTTATTATTATATTTATTATTATATTATTATATTATTATTATTGTTGTTGATTTGTTTAATCATTTTATTGTACTGTTTTTTTTTTAGGTCTATGGAAATTGAATGGCGATTTTTTTTCCCCTTCCTGCACAAGGAGCATAGACCGGGAGCCTGGACTTGAGCTCCATGGCCCATGGTCTAGGCTCCACTGTGCCAGACTAAGAACATCTGGCTCTGCTTGATGGAGAGTCACGTGATCAGTGGAGCTCCAGCCCGTGGACCAGAGGGGGCAGTATTCCGTTATTCATGTCGAAAGTGATTTCAAGAAGAAGATCTGGTAACCAAGGGGACGAGGCCGCAATGATGAAGGGGCGGACCAGGCATTTTTTTCTCCTTGCATTAATGTTTTTATCTTCCTTTTTGAGTAAAGAAGGAGAAAATTAACAATGGAGTTACCAGAGAACCTCAGAAAACGCCTTGAAGACTTTTCACGAAATGTCTTATTCGATCCGAGTCAGACCATATCAAAAGAAAATGAGCCGTTTCTGCTACACGGTAAGCATTATGCAGAGTTAGCATAGCCACCTTAGAAACATGGAACAGAAACAAGCAGTGTGCATAACAATTGTGTCTTTCTGTCCTCCACGTGCTCTTCTGTTTGTATTCTTCCAGATAAACGGGTTATGTCCAGCCTCAACCTCCAAATGTCTCTGTATTTTAACATGTGGTTCTTCCCATTTTGGTGGATTTGTGAAATTGTCATGTTGAATCTAAAGGTAATGAGAGGACGCCATAGATGTATAAGAGCATTTATAAATATTGTACATTATCCAACTTAACTGTGTGTTTATGGTTTGTTTTCCAGTATTCAGCTTTGCCAGACTACTACAAGTTTATCCTGGTCACTATTCTCATTTTGATGACTTGTATTGAAGCCATAAGACTGTTTCTGGGTTATGCTGGAAATTTACAAGAAAAGGTACGTGGCAAAAAAGAAAATATACTTTAAATGAAGCAATACATGTAGAAGATTTTATTTTTCTCTGTTGTCTTTTAAAAGGTCCCAGAGTTGGCAGGTTTTTGGCTGTTAAGTATTTTGCTGCAACTCCCCTTGATTCTCTTCCAACTTTTTAATGAAGCCATTCTAATACAACCACTCGAAAGAGGCATCCACATTGTTCTTTCCATATTTATACTCACACAGGTATGACTTAATGTGTCCTGCAATATTGACTTAAGACATGTTTTGTAATTCACTTAATTTCTCTTTTGGAGTAAGGCCCTTGCTGGTTTTATTGCACTTCGTGACCTCGTCAGACACACCGGGAGCCAGTTTCATCTTAGACAATTCAACTGAATTGAGCTCACATTTGCATATTGCTGAATTGTTTTTACAGTGATGTGTAATGTCTGATATTGATTGTAGAGATGAAATTAGTAATATTATACCAGGCGCTATATAAGTTGACACCATTTACCAGCAAGTAAAAAAGACACCAGCAAAAAGGTCAGTTTGATTTCTGTAATGTGTTCAAAGCTGGGATTCAAGGAAAAATTTGCACAAATACATCTCACATTTAATAACGTTGCGTTACAATGGTGCGGAATGTGCAGTTCTAGAATCTTTGTTTTGTTCTTTAGTGCCAGATAGTGGAATTTTCCCTCCAGAAATGCAACTGTCATTTAGTTCATCATGTGTCTGAATCCCAACAAAGAGGCTTTTCTGTGAAAGATGATGTTCAGTGGCAGTTTTCACAGAAATCACATTATGCAGCTTCTTTTTGTTTCTTGGTGTGTTTTTGCTTCGTCTGAAACACAAACGAGGGTAGACGTTTAGTTTTTTTATTTCCCAGAGCAGCAAACCTTTTGTCTGGAACAACAGTGTTTGATCTTAAAAATCTCAAGACACTACAGTGAATGATTTACCTTTTGTCTACACACACCATGCTCTTCTGCAAAGGCACAAGAACATTCTTGTGAGTTTCTTCTCTCAGTTGTGAAAGTGGAGGACTTTTCAAATCTATGTATGGTGTACATTTCACCTGTAAGAAACCTGTAAGAATAAAAATCAGATATTTTAATACAAAGTCACTGAGTTGTGTTGATGGTCATTGATTTCAGTTAACCTTCATCCAGCTTGTCATGTTGTGTTTTCTCTTTTAAATTATCATGGAAAAAGGATGACGTCTCCGGTACCAAATATTGACAGAGGTTGTCATTGCGGTGCTTGTCAGTTGTTAAACTTGTCAGTAGCCTCCTGTCAACAATACTGGGGACAATCTTGAGGAATATACTTCCTGGAGACCTTCAGATGAAACACAGCAGTGATATACAACTGGTACAACTGTAATGATGCAAACTGCAGTGATATTATTCACCTGTCTGGTACTGGTATGGTAGACAGACCTGAAACCAGGAACATTGAGAATTAATAATAAATCAGCTGCCACAGCCATGTGCTTTCCCCACAAACCTCTCGAAACCTTACAGGTAATGAAACGCCTCCGAGGCACTGGGCAATGCTGCCGGGTGGAATTTGCCAACTCGGTTTGTGGTGGAATGCTCGCACTTAGATGCAAAAACTGCGATTGCCCCTTCCACTGTCTGATTTCTGTTGCAAAAATATAGTTGGATAAATTACCATAGCTTATATCTCAGTTTGTTGCCAAAAAAAATTAATTGCTATGGATGAGTTTACTCATAGGAGACTGGACAGCTGAGTTAGAATTGAGATGTGGACAATTTGACTTTTGATGTGCAATATTTACATCATTCAGGCAGTCATCCTAAAATAAACAAAATATATAATTACATGATTAGATTCATGTTTAGGACAAACCCCTTTTTGGATTAGTCTTACCGTAACAGGTTTTGATCCCTGCCACAGAGTCACCTGACTTATCTCGCCTGGATGAGTATTAGCAGGAGGAATCACAAAGTTTCTTGTCAATCTATTCACCTAGACAAAAAACAAATATTAAAACTAGCAAAAACTGACTGTTGATCACTATACTTCGTTGTTTCTTAAACTTCAATAACTGCTAATAACTTTGTTTTTACATACCTGGTAACTTTTTTGTTCTCTGATAACATGCCTGAATTTAGCTGTATTCTCAAGCTGCTGGCTGGACCCCTGAAGAACAAATAAACCCAGTGATGAGACTTTTGGTACATTTTAGAGCACTACAGTAAATCTTGAGAACACAGATTTTACCATTTCCATATCTTTGCTGTCACTTTTCTGAACCCTTGGCTCTGAACGCAGTTTGTTCCTTTCCTTCCGACTCTTAAGCCGCTTTCTTTTCTCCTTTCCTTGACTCTTGATTGCACAATATTTGGTTCAAATAGGATTACATATGATTATTATGATGATATAGTGTTTACCTTTGGGAGAATGGCACTGGGCTGGTTAAGTAGATGCACTGGGGGCCCATCAGAATCAGTACTATTAGAACCACTGGTACTATAAAAGTAAAGAAAATTCATATTCTAATTTGTGCTATGATCTAATTAAGATTGCAACATATCTTTCATATTCTGAAACAATGTACGGTACTATAAATTGGATAAATATAGCATGACTGGTGTAAATACCTGGTTTCCAGGTCAGAAACAGTAATATTGGACACATTCCAATCTTTCCCCAGTCGCTCTTTCATCTGCTTACTCAACAGTGCAGCAAGCTCTGTCAAGCAGTAATTGGCCTGAGAATAAGGATTAAAACATACTGAGCTTAGGGTTTTAACACACACTGAGTCAATGCTAAGTGAGTTGCTGTTTGACCTTAGCGGCATCAGGATCACAGAAGTCAAGCAAAGTGTCACAAAAGGTGAAGCCGAGTGACTTGAGGTCTTGAGTGCTGAAATGTGTCCCTCTTCTATCACCTATACACAGTAATATTAGATTTCACAGTTTTCCTCTGGTCTGTCTCTGTGTGTTAGAGTGTGATCGATAATAGACTGACCCAAAGTGGAGCCCCCAAAAGTTGTCTCCATAGTGTAGCTGTTTCTAATACCAAGTCTCCACATGGCAATGCGCCCAGTTCCCTCTTTGCTTTTCTGAACCCGAAACTTGCAACTTTTAAAAGAAAACTGAGCATCAAAGTTAAAATGTCGCATAAGGAAGCAGCACCAATGCACTTAAATGGTTTTAAAGAACACTGTATTACCGTTTTGCTGGCATTTTTACTCATCATAAGAGGAAAAACCCTTTCATAAAGGTTTGTTGAAGCTTCACCTCGGCTATTGCATCCATACATGAAGGCATTGTTTTTACGATTGTGGCCATGAAAATCACAGTAAAGGACTACATCAGTTTCTGTCATCAGTCTAAAAAGATTTAAAAAAAACAGTTGCAGGGATGATTATTTATAAACACACATATTTATACAATACATATTAAAGTGTGCCAGCTTGTTGAGTCATACTTCTCCACCATCTTTCGAGTGTGCCATACACAGGGGAAAGCATCCATGAGTGTTGTTTTGTAGTTTCTGTTCAAGTCTCTTCCTGTCAGAGAACATCGGTAATTGCCCACTATCACACCATCTGGGTTAAGCATTGGCACAACCTTTACAGGGGGGAAGAAGGAACCAAAATTGTCTACTAGTTTCCTTAATGCAAGAAGGTTGCAAATATATTGGCTACCTTAAAAACGAATGTATCTCTTAGTAACTGCGCATCGGCTGAGTTACCAAGTAGGAAGTCCAGGAATCCCTCCATCATCCAGGAACCATTAGTTTCCCCTGGGTGCACTCGTGCTGTGACCACTACAGCTCTTTTAGTTCCTCCCTCACTGTGGATGTCCCCTTCAGATGTTATCGTCATCACATACACGGCATTGCCAGCTAGGCTGTGGCATAGGATCCTTAGCTTACAGTAGGACGCAATAGCTGGGTTGGATGACATGTGTTGTAGGTAGTGTTGCAGCTGAGAATATGTGTAGGGGTAGCAATGAGACAAATAACAAGTGTCTGATTTGTAAGGGAACTGGAGACTCCATGTGAGGCAGTGCAGGGATTTGGTGTCATCCTCATTTGTGGTCTAATAAAAGAGAGTAATTGCAGACTTGGAGTGAGATAATGGTTTGTTCATATTAACTCTTTTCTACTAAGTAAGAATACAACTTTACATCATGTTCAATACAAACAATTGATACATTTCACCCACCTCACTGCAGTTGCGGTAATATTTGATGTTGAAGCCAACGCGTTGCCATCCAATACCCTTTTCTGTTGCAGCTCTCTCTGAATACAATAGTGGTTTCATACCACAACTGTACAGACAGCTGCTCTTCATAAAGTTGACAATGGTAAAGCGATACGTCACCCCAGCTTTCATGTTCCGAACTCTGAAGTAAAACCACTGTGTGTGTTTTTCTGTGTATAGGTCACAGCGGAGGGTCAACTCGTAGTCATATGGGCCCCTAAACAAGTTAAGTATACCATCATTAATTGATCAGAAGCAAGACAGTCATCTAAATCATAACTCACACTTGCACAGCCTTCTGGAGGTTTCCACTTTCAAAGCGGGATTCAAACTCAAGAACGACATCAGGCTCATTTATGTCAAAACAAGTAGCATTCCTGATGGGTTCAGGGCTTCCCCCAACACGTGAGCAGGTAAAAAACGGACGCTTAGTTACTGAGACATAATAAAAAAAAGTGAGAAGACAGTCATTTGCCCGTGTGTAAAATAAATCAATAAAGGAAACTGTGTGAAACATTACATATATTACCTCGATCAACACTGTACACCACTTTTCCTTTAACATCTCCAATTGGCAAGGGCATTCTCTCACTGCCGGTGAACTGGTAGAAAGGTTCTGGCTGCGGAGGGTGCCACTCTTGAATGAATAGATATTAAAATCTGAATTAGACCTCAGTGTAAAGTCTTGATTAAATAATATTGAATTACCTATATGATGAATTGTGTCACTAATGACCTCACACTCTGCTGGCCAGCGGGGACAGGAGATGGATGGAAAGTTAACTATATCCAACGGTGCTCTGAGACTCAAAATAGGTTTGTTTCCATCAAAGTTTATAATGAGCTGTCTTGTCTTCAGGGTCTGGCTGAGGTCTAAGGATACTGAAATGAGAAATAACTGTATTAATCAAACCAACCAACCAGCCAACCAAGTCTTAATGTTTCTGATGTTTTCATTAAGCAGATTATCCATCCACTGTTTCACTGATTACTGCAATTGGTTGGTCAACAAAAGAGCTTGTTTAATATATTATGACCTGGCCCAAGGTGAGCCATCTAAACTGTACTGTATTACAAAGTTACAAATTGAAACATTGATATATAGTTTCAAAACAACAAATAGGCAGTAGGTTCAGACAAAAAAGTCCAAAACGTTCTTACATTTTCTGCTCTCTGCCATTTCTTCTTCTTGGTCCTCTTCTGTGTTGGAGTCATTGGAGTGCGGTCTCTCCGTCTGGTAAGAGTCCCACCAAGTTTTTATCAGGGACGTGGCCATGGACCCGGAATCGTGAGATGAGCTCTTTCACTTGTTTACATGTAGAAGCCTCATATCGTCATCGCTCAAGTCAGTCAGAGATCTGTCAAATTATTTTACGTTACACTCATATACTTCTACAATATTGACATCACATTTTAGGTAGCTAAGCTAAACCTATCGGCTAATGAAGAGCCAGCATAATAATCTCTTCGAAAAAATTACAAAAAACTAAACAAACAAAAATTTGAATGCAATATCTTTGTCTTACTTACACATCAGTTTGACTCCATAAACTAATCTAAACATTTAGCGTTACTGTACTGTACGTTGTGGCGCAAAGTATCTCCAGCCTGATTATGCAGCCAGCCACGCGTTGCCTAGCAACCGTAACACCAAAGTTGTATCACCATAGAAATACAACTCTAGATTGGTCTCATGATGGCCTTCACACTTGGTAACCAGGGAGCAGCGTCCTGCGCCAGCGGCCATTGAGTTGCCTTGTGTACGAAATGCACAGTATAAATAAATATACCTTGTGGTTGTGGATTTTTGCCTTTGTTAGTAATAATTATCATATTGCCTATATACATATTTTTATCTATCTAGCGATTTTATTGCGTAGAAAATGCAGTTAGTTGTCTCATCCATCCATGAGCTTATTCTGATGCCTTTTCTTTTTTTCCCCACAATTCATCTATTTCCATGACTTATAAAACCCTTAACTGTAAAATATTTTGAAATGGCATACAGTTGCCCCTCCTGAAGAGGTCAAAGAGCAGTTCAGAAGCTCCTTGTGAGAGACCAACAGGCCTGACAATCGTGAGGCCGTCCTCCTGTGGACCCACCACCCGCAGGAGGAGCCTTAAGGGGCTGGTGCAGTGTGAACAACCTGGAAACGGAAAAGTGGAAGAAGATGGATGGACGGACGGATCCAGTTGGGGAAGTAGGCTTTAACAACAAAAGGACAAAATGTGGAAAAAAAAAAGTTTAATAACATTTTAAATACAAAATGTACATGTATTACTCCCTCACATTCCATCACATTGTTTATAATCACAACATCATATAACTATGTACAGAGATGTAAAAATGTCCCAAATAAGTACACCAATGCCTCTGAAGATTTGTGATCATAAGATGTCATTTCATGACACAAGTGTCGGCCTATTGATGAAGTCCAATGGCACTTCTTGGATTTATAAATGAAACACTGAACCAGAAAGGCCTACATGTTTTAATGGCCTAATTCATCTTCTAAAGTAAAGACATGGTACTTAAGTCGGCTGGTGCAGTTTGATGAAGGGTTACGTGTTCATTTTCCGCTTCTTAATTCTTTGCCGCCAATCATCTGGAATTGCTTCAAAGTTGGCATTTTTCGAAGCTTTCCCCCTGAAATAAATAATAATTGTAAGGTGCCCAGTAAAACAAACAAAAAAAAAAGATAAAAAAAACAAACAAACATACGTCATGAGCTGCTGATACTTCCATTCCTCTATACTCTTCTTGTTAAGCTGGTCTCTGTCTTCATCACTTGAACTGCTTTTCTCTTCCTCATCCAATTCTTTCTGGATACTTTGCCACTTTTTCACCAAAGATGGCATTTTAGTTTTAATTTTCTTTGCCTGCAGAAGATACAAAATAAATTACAACTACAATACATACTAAACTTTGTGGAATAATGTTAAATGCAGCGAGATTTACCTTATCTTTTTTAGCCTTTTTTATCTTTTCTGTGGGTTTTGGCGGAGGAGGTTCAAGGGGGGGCTGGGGTGGAGGCAGTGGTGGCTGTGGTGGCTGTGGTGGCATTGGAGGGTCAGAAGGCACTAAGTGAACAGAAACAGGCGGCACACCCCAGTAAGCAGTCACTGGCATTACAGAAGCTGTTGAGGCAAGAAAAAAAAATTACATCTTGAAATGGCATATATATGTATCAAATTATCAATGCTTGCTGTATGCACCTGCACTTGCAACGGGTTGAGCGTAATGGATAGGACTGCTACCAATAACAGTTTTATTTGACTGTCCAGCTTTACGTTTAAGAGCTCTTCCAAAGGCACTTGACTCCATAATCTAGAGTGAAAAAAAAATAAAAAAATAAAAAATAAAAACATTACAATTGTTTTTTAAACTGTCATCCAGATTTTTTTTTCACCTTTGTGTTGATAAGGCCTGGTGGTAATGGAGGCCGACTGTTGTCCTCTTCAGTGCCAGGGGCAGGAGGTTCTCCATCATCGTCATCATCCATTTCCATCTCTACCTCCATGATCTCAGTATCACTGTCAGGCAGAGGCGGGGGTGTTGGTGGGGAGTCTGGGGGCAATGGTGGAGGGGGTGAACTGCTAAACAGTGGTGGCGGTGGGCTACTTGGAAGAGGAGGTTGGGATGAGGTCCAGCTGGGGGCAGCAGATGATCCTACAAAGACAAAAAAAGTTCATCATTGTGGTGTGGGGCTGTAAAAATATGAAAAGCCCATTGTTCGAATTTAAACCAAAAATGTGAGCTGTTTGTTTTTGTTTTTACACAAATAAATAAATATATCAAATCAGGACCAAACCAGACCTAGGTTTTAATTATTTGTTTTAGACGGTTAGCAAAATGAGAAATTATTTTTAAATGTACTGCAGCTTTTGTTTGGCACAATATTTGATGATATCAGTGTGTAGACCGACCTTCTTTGGCATCCTCTCCCTTGTCCTCCTCTGCTGGGAAGTCCCACTGTGAGGCGCCAGTCCGCTCGTTCATATAAAAATACCGCCTGTGCTCTCTAGAGAGTGGGACAACAGAGATAAGAAGAAACGGTCTTAGTGACTGAAATCGCAACAGGTTTCATGGCATGATACCCTGGGATATGGGAATAGAGGAGACAAATAGTCAAAAGTCACAGCAACTTTTGCTACCAAGGTCAATGATAGTAATATGTGATTGTTGCTGTCAGACATGTCTGTTTTACCAAGGCAAAGTGTTCCCAAGGCCTGAAAGTATTTATTAATACCCTCACACCATGGTTGCCCCAGGTGTTATTTGAACAACCATCTCTTCCCGGGGAAAGAAGAAAGAACCATGAAAACACAGAACAATTTCAACAGATTGCACAAATACATAGTAAAACAATTGTTCAATCAAATTAGAACATGAAAGAGATGGTCTGACCTGCTTCCCGTTATTGCTCCATCTTCACCGTTTATTTGTTCCAAGAGTCTTGCCGTTTCCGGGGTATCGCTCTGTGTGCTGCACTTTCTGGGGTTGTAGTCCTGTGAAATGCAAAGCGCTCCCACGCAACCAGCCTTCCCATTACTGGCTATCCCTCCCTTATTCTAAATAGTCTACTGGTACCCAAGAGAAAGTCTATAAATGCCTTCTCAAAGAGGATTTAATGTCTCTGTTCTAGGGAGTTCCCATCTTTGACATGCAATTTATTTCATGAAGCAGGCTGGCCCAAAATCAATGTGGATGCCCAAATATCGGTTGATCAAACAGCCCGGACTGCATCATACTTGAAGCAGATTTTTGATTTCTTTTTGAATCCATTCAGACTTGGTAAGCTTCTCCCCAAGTCAAGTCTGCAGAATCTGCAGTGTTGCAGCTGATAGTCACATGGTAAGACCTTGGGGACGTGGGGGTTTAAAGGTGTGAAAGGTAAGGAGCGCGTACCTGTCCCAGTGGCAGGACCAGCCCTTAGGTGTGGCGTTAAGTTCGTAATATTTTATGTGTTCGGCAGCTTCCTGTAGCCTGCGGCGAAGATACACCCCATTCAGAGCACCCTCCCTCCAGTCAGCAATCCTTGTCTGTGAAAACAAAACAAAAAAGTTCAATTAGCAGTTACCAAAAAAAAAACACCGGGTTAAAAATAAATGAAGCCACCTCAATATTGGATAATCAATACTTGAAAGTACAAACTCTCAGTATCTGTGTAGGTAAGTTCAAGATAAATTGTCTAGATTTAAACTTGGATGAATAGTCAGATATCTTCTTACCTCTGTTTGCAGAAGAAGAAGTTGAAAATTTGAGATAGTTTTCTTATTTATCCCTAGAAACTCCATCTTGCTGGTTAAGGTGTTGGCAAGTTCTCCTATCTGAAACTATAATAACTCGACATTAAAAAAACGCCCAATGGAGCTGAATAATTTAATGTATTTATTTATTGGTAATATACTATTTTCCAACCTTGAGTTCAGGCGTTTCCACTTCTTCTTTGGATGCAGGTTTTGAAGCGTCATTTTCTTCAGGATTTTCTGTCTCTGTTTCTTTCTCTTCCCCCTGCACAGCACTCTCAATGACTTTTGGGAGAGCTGAAAGACACACACACCTTGTTTGACATACACCACAAGAGAAAATACTACATACACTTCCTACTTCAAAGTGCACATACCTGTTTCTGTGCTTTCAGGTGCGTCAGAACCTCTGCTGTTGGAGTCTGGACTAGGAACACCAGGGAAGGCAGTTTTCCAGCGTTTTTTCTTGAACAGACTACTTCGAGAATTTGTGGCATCTTGGCCAGTCTCTGAACAAGGACTAGAGCCTCCAGCACTCCCATCTCCTTCTTCCAACGCCCTCAATTCAGCCTGAAAGAAACTCTACATATTAGAACTGGAGTATTTAAAGTCCAATATCATTAACAACTACTATAGACACCTTCGTCTGGGTATTTTGTAGCATAATTTGAAATAATGTATGTGTCTAGAAAACACACAGCATGCTAATTAGCGAAAGAAAGAGTTCACAATAGGATTACAAGTTTACAGAAGGTTTCTAAAAAAGTAAAATTCAGAGAAACTATGGGAAGTCTTCATGAGATAGAAGGAGACCGACTGAATATGCAATATCACTGAAACGTGCAAATTAAACAAGATAACATTATTAAAAGCACAAAAACCAATAACTGAATTGTAAAATAAGCTGCTGGCGCACCTTTTTTCGCTCGAGAGCCAACTCCAACTCCACTGTGTCTTCCTCAGCCCCTTCAGCATCAGAGTTCTCTGCTGACTGCTTCTTCACGGACACATCTTTCTCACTAGGAGCCGAGTCTTGGTCCAGAGTTGGCAGAGAAGGTGATTCTTGAGATTGACAGGTGTCTCCCTCAGAATCCAAGGAATTTTCTGTCTCCTCTAAACCTTTGAGCAGTCGCTTTCTCCACTTTTCTTCTGCCTCTTTTACTTCAGATGGAATTAAAGGGCCCAAAAGAGAAGCAGCAACTCCACATCGCTCTTCCTCTTCATGGGTGAGGGCCACAACACTTTCATTGACCTCCTTCTATAAAACAGAAATTGCTATTTAAATATCCACAATATCCACGTTATATAACAACAAAAGTTAAACACCAGTCCTACTTTAGCTTCTGTCTGTGCAGTGTCTTCAGTGGCAGCTTCTTCTTTGTGTTGATCATCAGGAACTGCACCATTACCATTGACATTGGAGCTAAGTATAAAGAAAGAAAAAAAATGGTAAGAATGGTTTTATTTTACTAAATGAATACTGGCAAATGGTCACAACAATTGTACCTGTTTTTTCCAAGGCTTTGCACCTGATCAGCTAAATAATGAGGCAACTCCCAGGATACTTCATTAGTCGCTGTATTCCAATAGTAGTAACAGCCAGAGTTGTCATCCCACACTTCTTGCCAATCTCCCATTTCAACTCCCACTGCGAAAGGAAAATTGATAGAAATAAAATAGTTCTGACACGAATAACAAAAGTCCAAACTCCAGAAATAAAAAGGTATTGTGGATTACCTCCAGCTAATGAGTACTGCGTATTGTACTCAAAAGCAGCATCTGTGCTCGGTTGTGCTTGTGTTTGAGTACTATCTGTTTTCTCAGTTGTTGGTGGAGTAGATGCAGCGGTATCAGAACCTTCTGTGGTTGGCTGAGTAGTTATGGCATCTATTTCCTGGAAGGGGAAAAAAAATATAAAGTCTTAACAGAGAGCCGACAAGAAGTGAATGCAAAAGTATTTCAATCGTATTCTACTTTGAAGAGGATTTTGCACAGACAACTTACAGCCATAAAATCAGCCAATGTGCTGTCGATGTCAGCTGACTTGTGTTGAGAATTTACAGGAACACGTTCAGCGGCATCATCTTCATCACTATCCTCATAAGCTCCAAGTAAAGACAAACCCTCTGAGAACGACAATAACCATTTAATGACACTTCACAAAGCATTGAAGGTGTGCTAGATTAAGTCACAGACGTACCAGTGGCTCTAACCGTGGACGCCTTTGTTTTGCAGGAGTTTCCTTTCAGGAATCTCTGTCCGTCATTTTCCGGTTCATCTGCAAAGAAATTCTCGGCTTAATAGGTTTCCAAAAACTAATAACATCCTCATAAACAAATACAGAATATTGTAGGACAATCATGGCTCCAGAATTTTTAGCATTTACACATTTATCGAATCAAAGCTTTGAACCTCTGCCTCATTTGAACGCTACACCTGATAAAACTGATCTAAATGGATTTTTTCCTTGCGTTGTTGCCACTTTTTTGCTGCGTTTTCAACTTGATTTGGTCAAGATTTGGGTAACGCCAAACTGGAGAAAATCTGCTCAGTTAATACGGGGGTTAAGAGGTTAAGATAGCAACAAAAGCCTTACAGCTGTTTGTGTAATACATCAAGCTATTATACTGTAATTCGTTTCGATTACTCACGCAGATACAGCGATCTAATAGTTTTAGCCTCCCTACAAAACATATTAGCAGAGGACTAGCCGTATGCTAACTACCATGCGCTAAGACAAAGCGTAAAAACTCACCTTCCGATCCAGAGTGCGTCTCACCAGTATTGACACCGCGTGAACCAGGTGGTGACAGTTGCAAGATAGTCCTCCGACCAGCTGCTCCACCCGCAAAACGATTTTTCTTCCCCATTTTTGACAGCGAAGCGGCCTAGTTTCGTCGGAGGAGCGCCGCTGTCCTCTTTAGCAACTCTTTAGCAACAGCCACAAAGAAAGCAAATGATAAACTTCCGGGTCGAGCATGTCATGTGGTATTGATACCAGGGTCACGTGTGGCGTACTGTATCCGTAACCAACGTTCCCCGCCGCCGCTGCTGTTAATCCAGAAGCTACCAGCTACAGTGATAGAAAAAAGTAAAGCAAATACTTGTTTTGGTTTGTCAGGAAACACGTAGCAATGGGTGACCGCTTCCCACGACTGATACGCGTCTGTATCGAAGGTTTGAGGATCATGATGGGAGTGTAAATATTTCAATTTCACGGTAGCCGGGGACCCACCCACTGATCATGTCGGACTATAAGACTCCGCAGCAGCCGCAGCCGGGGCCAGGGACTTCAGTCTCCGGGGCCAGAGCCAGGTCCGTCTCCCCTCGACCAAACGCAATGGGTGCTGTGGCGTCGCCCGTGTTCTACTGGCTTCACGATGTGGCCGCTGTCACTTTTCACAAAGCCAGGCGGACTTTATTGCAAGCTGCGATCTTGTTATGTGTTCTGGGGCTTCTGCTGTGGGTATCTATTTTCCTCTACGGAAGCTTTTATTACTCCTACATGCCCACTGTCAGTTTCTCCACCCCGGTGCATTTCTACTACACCACTGACTGTGACAGCTCCGAATCTGCGCTCTGCTCATACCCTACAGCCAACATCTCCTTCATGAAGAACCAGAAGGACCAAGTCATGGCAAACGGACAACCCTACCGCATATCTGTGGACCTAGAGATGCCAGAGTCACCTGTGAACGAGCAGCTGGGCATGTTCATGATCAAGATGGTCTGCTATACAAAAGGTGGGAAGATTGTGTCATCAGTGGGCCGCTCTACCATGCTCCATTATCGCTCCAGCCTCCTGAAGACCATGGGCACCTTGCTGTTCTCCCCTCTCCTTTTAAGCGGGATGTCTGAGCAGAAGCAATTAATAGAAGTTGAACTGGTCTCAGACTATAAAACAAATGCCTATGAACCGACTGTGGGCGCTGTCATTGAGATCCAGTCCAGAAGAGTGCAAATATACTCCTCTCAACTGCGCATACATGCTTACTTTACAGGTGTACGTTATGTCCTGTACAACTTCCCCATTATCTCTGCTGTGATCGGTGTGGCCACAAACTTTGCATTCCTCAGCGCCATTGTGCTGTTCAGCTACCTGCAGTTTATATGGGGCGGGCTTTGGCCTCCGGAGCAGGTGAAGGTTAGGGTGATGATGGGCGACAACAAGCACATACAGCAGAGGAAGGAAGAGGCAAAGAAACGCATGGAGAGGGAGAGCTCGATGAAAGAACTGACTTCTCCTAAAGTGATTGGCCCCGTGCGTGATGTGTCTAGCTCCAATCAAGATGACACGGTGGGAGAGAGGGAGGTCTCATTGAGTGAAGATGCCCCTGGGTTTTATGTGCCAGATGAAGGGTCCCGTGATTCGAAGGTTTCCGAGGAACAAGACAGTAGTGATGTGTTTGGGGCTTGCCCACTCCCTCAGGAGAGTGAGCCCATGTTGAGGCAGAGGCCTGGGCCCTGGATGAGCCTGTGAACTGTGCTGACTTCAAAAGCCAAAGTGCACTAAATATGAATACACGTTTTCCTAAAAAAGTTATTGAAGTCTTCATAAAGACTACGAATAGTTTTAATTTTGCACTTTGACTTTTTAAGGCTTCATAGGCCATCGCGCATTATTTGTTCATCAGAAAAGCACTGTTACGTTGACATTGAAATGAATGTATGGATAAGCTTTACCATTATACAGTATTTAATCTGTTGATGACAGCAATACTGTTCCATGTACCTCAGCTTGTTCATTTTACTCTATTTACAACTTATTTTTATGCCAATGAGTTCAGACTGTCCTCCTCAACTGGACTCGCAGCATTCCTTCTGTGGCACCCTTTGTGTTCATGCCCAAAGCAAGGACTGTCTTTGTGTCTGTGGAGGGTTTTCTTTTAAATGTTTGAGTTGTTTTTATTTTAATAATAAGAAAGTTACATTCCTGGGGTGATGACGAAAGCAGAGACGGGTTTTCTGAAAGCTGTTGCTATAGTGGTAGACACGGCGGTAAAACGGTAATTGGTAAACTACAGTAGACGGCCCTGTGATGTGTTCTCACAGAAGTAATCAGAGCTCGATTAGATTTGGAAACACCCCCTCCTTAAGCTCAAAAAATGGTTTCTCAGAAAAAGCATCTACGAGCCTAAGGGGTGAAAAATACAGAACAATCATTCAACCATAGATTTTCTGTTAGAAGTGCAACAGGTCTAACTGCCCTGATGCACAGCGACAAGGTCATCAGATTAAATATGTGTTCTCATTCTGACAAAGCACTTCCAATGTTATACATGGCTCTTATTTACATTTATTTATGAAACCTGGAAACTTTTAATGTTTGTTTCTTACTACGGTACGTCAATGGTATTGGAATCTTTTGGAGTTAAGTCGGGGATGGTTGTAGCAAGTTAAATGACTTCATTATTTGTCTTCTCCTGGAGTAACATGTTATAACAAACAATAAAATAAGAGAAAGGATGGTTCTATGTCATTTATTTCTTTTATACTTACTACCACAAAATGCCAGTCAGTGCAAGGCAAAACAGGTGAAAACGGACAGAATCCACAATTGCCATCCAAGGCATAACATTAAAGGGATATTTCAGGATATTTTTAGGATTTTCCATTAGCTTCCTGGTTGTAAGCTACGCAGCGGCGGAGTGATCTGCTAAGTTACTAGATCTACAGTAGTTTGTTTACCTGCGGCTGCCATTACTACATGTGGAATTCACAAAGGAGCTTTCTACAAATCAGATATGGCAACGTTTGGAGGACTACCCCATGATTTTGAAGAGGTTTTTAATGCAGGCTACTAGTTACCATAGACATGCACTAGCCTAGCACCACTAAACTCCTCAAATATAAAGACTGCATGAATAAAAATAATAAAAAAAATATCTCCAGAAATCAACAACACTAGGGAATGAGGCCCTTTATCAAAAATCCTGAAATATCCATTTAACTTTTGTTCTTTCATGTTAGTCGCTTAGTTTTACAAGCCACAGTTCAGTTAGCAATGCCACTTTTGCTTATTTAGACTAAAAAGCCTTTTGATAGTTATGCAGATGAATTGAGGCACATATTACAAACACAATACACACAAAAAACATTGTATAACTTGGCCCAGAATAGATGCATGATTAATAATCTGAAACGACCAAAGTGGCTTGTGAGAGTAGAGGAGTAACTACAAAAATAGAAATGCCTTGTGTCAAGCCCTGGAGTCATCAGTATGTTCCTTGCACGGCAATGAAACAAAATTATACAGGAAAAAGACAGCATCAATTGAGTGTAACGTTACATGTTTCTCAGTATCGTGTGGTATTGATATAGAAGCTACCAAGCTTTTTGAATCGTCGGGAGATAATCCTGTAATATGGGCCATTAGCAACATTTTTCAATGCCACAGACCCACCCTATCAGATTAATAATGCATTGGTGGTAATAGAGCATCCTCTGGTTCAATTTAACCCTATATTGGGAACTGAGCCTCTGTGGGTTCATTCATTCACTTTGATTATTTAAGATGTGAGGTTTTCTGCTCATATCAAATACAGCAAGATGTAGGCAAGTATGAACATATTTCGAAATTGTTTTGCCCATATAAGGTTCAAATACCATCGCCCTGCTCTTTGGCATACCCAGACATGTGTACCCTTGTTTTGAGTGGACCACTTGAAAGGTGTCCTGTCCTGTGTGTCATGCTTTTCCATGAGCTGAAGGTCTCATTGCTTTGTCAGCCAAGAGTGCTCAAGCGCTCTGTTGCTCTTCATTGTTTTCCTCCTCCTCTGTTACCTCTGCATTATGCTCACAGGTCACTTTAGATGTGTCTTCTTCAATCTCAGGGTCGGGACTGTCTGCCCACCGTCCCACTCTCTTCGCACCCTCACTCACTACGGGGGCATTCACACAGGGGTTGTGGTCATAGATGATAAGTTTTAACCCCTGCATGTGCGATAAGCTTGGGAAGTAGCGTATTTTGTTTCGATCCACGTCAATAACCGCAAGACCGTGCATTTCCAACAGCACTGGTGGGAATTCAGTTAACTGATTCCCAGCAAGCCAGATACTTCTCAACTCCTGAAGCATTCTCAGTTCTTCTGGCAAACTTCGTATCTGGTTGTAACCCAAGTGCAGAGTTTTGAGATTGGAAAGCTCACATATCACCTTTGGGAAAACAGTGAAACAATTAGTTTCCAGCCACAGAGTATTGAGCTCCTTGAGGTTCTTCAGTTCTGTGGGGAGGCTCCACAGCCGGTTGTTGCCCAGGTAAAGGATGCACATTTGGGGTAGTCTGCAAACAGCTTCAGGGAAATCTTCAAAGCAGTTAAAGTCCAGGGCAAGAAGCTGCAGATTCCTCAGGCCCTGCAATTCCATCGGTAGGCTGTGGAGTTTGTTGTCACTGAGGTAGAGCTTCACCAGTTCGTCAAAGACACAGGCAGAGACAGGGAGGCGACGTAGCTGCCGGCTGCTTAGGTCCAGTGTCCGATCCAGTGGCATTTCTGTCAGCTTTCCCACCAAGTACTGCTGTATGCGTTCAGATGGGACGAAGGTTATCACACCTCGCATGGCATTTCCCATCTTAATTACTGGTCTTTTACAGTTGATATGTCAAACCACTGTTGCAACCACGTTTTTGGTGGCCTTAAAATAAACAGTACAGTACAATTAGTGATGGTTCAAGTTAAAAAAAATATGTGATTAAAGCGTGATTATATATGGAAAGCACTTGCCTTTTGTTGTCCATGCTGATGCCATGACTTCCAGCACCCAGTCATTTGTTTACTTGTCTAATGAGGTGAAGCCTATTGAATAGTCTCTGGACAGATGGTCTCTGTGCTCTCGACTCTCCAAAGCTCTCTCAGCTTTGTCCCGACTTTGAGGGCGATGGCAACCACTGGCTGCTTTCTCCTCCCCATTTGTGCCTAATGAGTTTCCCCCCCTTCTCAGGCGATGTAAGGTGCACAATTGAGGAAGTGGCAGATAAGACTTGTCTGATAGGTCTAATCAGTTTAGAGTAAAATGAAAGTTTAGAATGTAATTTGTCTTCAGAAACCTATGTGTCAGATGAGTTTACATTTTGTGGGGAATTGACCAACAAACAAGTAGGCTAACCCATATTTTTAATCGGGCTAATCAATATTTTCTAATTCATTAAAACATTCTGGAAAGTACATCTAAATCATTTCTCTTATCTGAAGGCACCTCTGTTTTCTGTTAACAAACAGCTTGCTCAAGCACTTGTCCACCTTATCTGCCTCCAGCCCTCCAGCCCTCCAGTAGGCAGCTACAATATGGACCAAGTCCAAGTTTATATATATAGTTTATATAAACATTTGAGTTAAGTTATCCCTGGGATCTGCTGTCGCTACTCCTCCAGTTTGGGGGTTACTGCAGAGATGGCAGAGTAGCCAAAATACTAACTCAAATAAGAGTGATGTAATACTAAAAAATAATAAAACTTAAATAATTTGACACAAGTAGAAGTTAAATATTGCGGTCTTAATCTAAGATGCTTTTGTTGTTTTGTTTCTCAGATCTATGTCTATTGCTGGGTTGCAGGTGACATCCCAGCGTTCTAAAGGTCTATAATATTATATAGAGGTGAAGTTATTTTGTTTCTGAGGACTGGTCTTGTACAGAGAGATCATGGACCTAGTGACTGATATCAATGATCACTTTTGTAATTCATACATCTTCTTTTTAGATACGACTTGTGAAAGTGTAACGCTGACTCCTGCCCCCCACTGGGTCCTGTGACATCATCACATTCTAGAACCTGCAACCCAGCGATATTGAAACTGCTCAGTTACTCCAATACTTTTTTTTATGTTTTTCCTTCTCTTGTTTCCCCCTCTTACTTGATTATCATTTATTTGGGCCACTCTTAACTTAAAATTTAGTAAAATTATTAATTCATTTTTCAATTGTTACATTTATTGATAAGTTGTTACTTTTACTTTAGTGAACAGTCTACTCTCCTCTGCTTTTGGGTGAATAAAATAAAGCCTTCAGATTGAACCGCTCTCGAGCGCAGTTGTGTACGGAAGTACTTTGCAGATTGTAAGGTCAGAGGGAAAAGGTCTTTCACTCTGAACAGCCATCTTGGATCTAATGCTAAGCAGTGAAATCGATGCGGTAAGTTTTGTTATTTTTTTGGTTAATTGTCGTATTTGGGATTATGAAATACGAGTAATCATAAGGTTTCTTTCACGGATTTTCTCCCGTCACAAAGAGACAAATGTGTTTAGCTCGAGTCGCCTGTAAGCGCATTTGCGACTGTTGCTTCCTTCAAACGGAGCGTAAACTGAGCTCACGGATCACAGCTGACAGTGGATATAGAAGTAATGCGGTCCTTGTTCTGTCTTACTGTAGCGCCAGCCGGTGTTTTATTGTTTTCAGAGTCATTGCACGTTCCCACAATTTGGTTTGGTTTATTTTTCTGCCGTAGCTCGTAGCTTAGCAGCGCAGTCACTAAGCCTGCTAATGTTAGCTCTAGCGCTGGCTGACAAAGTGGCCTTTTAGCATGGATGCTGGAGCTGGAGAAATGTTGGCGAAAAAACTTACTTTCTTCTTCTATTTTTCCCAAATCTGGGACCAAAACCAGAGTTTGGTTATGATTTCTATCTACCCATTTCAATGATTTAAAATTTTATACGAACGAAAAGTGAAGTTGGTGTTTTTATTGTTTGCAAAGTCCAGACTCCTGTCACTCACTACTTTGTATATTCCCTTTCATTTTATCTTAATTTGTTTTAGTCAGCGCATAAACAGTCATTTACATATTCTGCAAATCGTCTGTGACTTGCATATGTCTATTAATTACCAAAAATACTAAAAATGTTGTTTATGCAAAACAGAATTCTATGGCTCTTCTATGCGTCTTATGTGAAGAGGGCAGCTTTGTTTTGTCTTTTTATTTTTCTCATTTTCTCTAATATCACCGTGATTATATTGTTGCGTTCTGGCTTAGAGCTTGCATGCTACATATGCTGTCATTTGATGTAAATGATCTCGGTTTTGGACAAAATCAAACTTAAGCCCTGCTTTTCTCTGTCTCAACAGGTTGATTATAACCAAACCTTTAACTGTACTAATTTTGTACAGGTGGATAAAGGCATGTTTGGTGCCAGGAAAAAATTTCCAGACTTTATCGAAATTGTCGATAATGACTTTACAGACGAGGGCATGTACTACAACCAGCCGTCGATGTTTTCTCATCGGACGGACAAAGATGTGAGTTTTCCTCATGAATGAGTTTGGGTCAAATGAGCTTGATGCATTAATCCTCATCTTTTTTAAGATGCTGTCCTCTCCGTCACCTTCGTCTTCAAGCCAGCTATCGCAACTTGGTGCAAGTTTGTACGGTCCACAAAGTAAGTCGTCTTATTTTTCTCTGTCATGTTTTTATTTTTACACTTTGTTTTTAGCAGATCCGGAGAAGATGCTGTTGTTACTGAATGTGTGCACTTTATTGTAGGGATCTGTCACTGTGCTGATTCACTTTTATTTTTCTTTCTTTTTTCTTCTAAGCAGGTGGACTTGGTTTCTCTGTAAGGGGTATGGGCAACAATACACCACAGTTAAACCGAAATCTTACTCAAGGCAGCCAGTTACCAAATCATATCACCCCTACAACAGGGGTCCCAACCATGCCCCTCCATACACCTCCATCTCCAAGCAGGTACAGACATTCATTTCTATTAACGATTCAGGGTCAGTTTAGCTGATACATCACAAATTATGACCTGAAATTTAAACTGAAATTGAAATCTACTGGTATTTGATTATGGTAAATAGGGGGACTTTGCCAATGAACAGGAACATGCTAAATCACTCACAAGTGGGTCAAGGCCTTGGGATCAGTGGCAGAACTAACAGTATGAGCAGCTCCGGACTTGGAAGCCCGAACCGTAGCTCACCAAGTATCATCTGTATGCCCAAGCAACAGCCAGCACGCCAGCCCTTCACTATCAACAGGTAGGATTCATTTTGCCACTTCATACATGAAAACAAAAATAAAAACCTTTTTAACTTTTTTTTTGTGCCCTTAGCATGTCTGGCTTCGGCATGAATCGCAATCAGGTTTTTGGAATGAACAATTCATTATCAGGGAACATCTTCAATGGCACAGGTTTGACTGCATCCTGATTGCATTTTTCCTGAAATATATTTTGTTTACAGTGAATAATTTCTCTTAAATGTGTCCAGATGGATGTGAAAATATTACGGGTCTGGATCTGTCAGATTTCCCTGCATTAGCAGATAGGAGTCGTAGAGACGGGACTGGAAACCCAACGCCGGTGCTCAGCCAATTGTCAGGTCGGGCCCCTTATGGTAACTGAAACCTTAAGTATCCACCATTCAGTAAAAAAATCATCATAATAGCCCAATGTCAAGCTTCACTTGTGATATCTATTGTTTTGTCATCCCTCAAGTTGGCATGGTAACAAAACCGTCCACTGAACAGACACAAGATTTTTCTATCCATAACGAGGACTTCCCAGCACTTCCTGGTCCCAACTATAAAGACCCAACATTAAACAGCGAGGACAACAAAAATGTATGCGTTTCAGATCTTTCAAAATATATTTTTTGTATTATTCCTGGTGTATACATGCTTAAAGTTTAAGACTGTGTGACTTAAATAATCCTCAGAATTTAAATGCCACAACCAAGAACACGTGTAACACGGATGGACCAAAGTTTCCAGGAGACAAGCCGGCGTCAGTTCAGAATAACAATAACCAGAAGAAAGGAATCCAGGTGCTGCCTGATGGTAATCAGAGCCTTTACTATTTTGTAATTGTACCGTTACAAAACAAAGAATCAGTCAGGCATTATATTAAACATAACTGTAATTATTTTGAAGTAAAAAGCTGTTGTACGGATGCCTAGTTTGTAGATATGTTTGTTAAACCTAGTTTTATCCTTTTAATAGGTCGGGTGACAAACATTCCTTCAGGAATGGTGACAGACCAATTTGGGATGATCGGCCTGCTGACGTTTATCCGCGCTGCTGAGACAGATCCTGGGATGGTTCATCTGGCATTAGGAAGTGACCTCACAACCCTAGGGCTTAACCTGAACTCACCTGAGTATGACAACTGTTCACTGCTCAATATGCCAAGCGTTATGTTGTAAACTGTGAATGTTATAGATACTACATTTTCAAAGACTGTTGTGTCCAATACTCAAACTGTTGGTCTCAATTTGGCACCTTTATTTTTAACAGAAATCTTTACCCAAAGTTTGCCTCACCTTGGGCATCAGCGCCTTGTCGACCTCAGGACATTGGTAATTCTATCAGAAATGGCCCTGTTTTCTTCTGAAGTTTTGGCTGTCACATTTCTGTTTTTGACAAAAGATACTTGTTTGTTGTTTTTAGACTTTCATGTCCCTTCTGAGTACTTGACCAATATCCACATTAGGGACAAGGTAGCTGTTTTAAACTATTAAAACTAATGTAGGATGATCAGATGAGTAATTGTCTTGTCTTCTCATAAGTTGGCTGCCATTAAACTGGCGCGATATGGTGAGGACCTATTGTTCTACCTGTACTACATGAATGGTGGGGACCTATTACAGCTTTTGGCTGCAGTTGAGCTGTAAGTATCCAGGTTTATGTACAGTAGTTAGTGGTGTGTTTTCTACTTTGACTATAACTACTTACCCGTTAGTTTTAATCGGGACTGGCGATACCATAAAGAGGAAAGGGTTTGGATAACACGAGCACCTGGCATGGAACCCACCCTAAAGACCAATGCTTATGAAAGGGGAACATACTACTTCTTTGATTGTCTTAACTGGAGAAAAGTAGCCAAGGTAAATATTATTTATTTTTGTCCTGTAATCACCCACGTTTGGTAGATTTTGTAAATGTTTCTTCTAATGTGTTGCAGGAGTTTCATCTTGAATATGACAAGCTGGAAGAGAGGCCTCACGTGCCAACAACATTTAATTACAACCCAGCACAGCAGGCCTTCTGAGGCCGTCCAGTCCAAAGGCCACAGTGGTTCCTTGGCACACCTTTCTGGTTCCAGGACTCTGGTGTAGTTTACAGTTTGGTTTTAATCCTCGAGAGTGCTATTGGGCTGTTTGACCCAAGATGTCCTGCCCTTTCCAATTACATGCTGCCCAAACACCAACACTTGTTCTGATTTTATCAAATATATTTTCTGTTGTCCCTGTTATTGGTCTTGTTTTGAGCATTGTCTGTGTTGTTTACATCTGAGTTTGTAGCCTTCTCCCTGAGGACTTGCCAAACAAGGCCTACGCCTGATTTTAATAACAATTGAGTCAAGCAAGGAGATTAAACTCCTCTCAAACATAAGGGTGAGAAATATGCAGTGTCCATTGTTGCACTATGTTTAGTAATAAAAGAACACAGAATTTGTTTGTGCTTGTTTATGTTAACACTCCCAAATATGTTTATTCTGGGAGTTGAACAGCATAATCCATTGCTTAATCTTTTACTCCATTATTATTTTTTTTAATATTGCTTTTGCTCCTTTACGTTCTCATCAGATCTCAAACTATCCCGTTCTCTCTGTTCCTCGTGGGTCAGGTGTATGGGGAGACTACTTTTGTTTCCACAAAATGTGAAGTTGTGGAGGTTTAACAGCTACACAAAATGCCTGAACAAACAAAACTTTCCAGTCTTGTTACATTTTTTGTAAGAAATGTGTAATGTAATGTTTTTCTTTGCATCACATAATCTATGTACAGATATGTATATATGATTGCTCTATATAAATATATATGTATGTACATATATATTGACATCTATTTTGGAAGAAATTTTGCTCTACCTTGTACCCTAATTTTTATGAGGTGGGCATGGTGCAATATCTAGATGTTGGGCTGGTGGGCAGAGTGTCACTTGACATTGCACGACTCGTAGAACTGTGGAGCTATTCCAAACGGCCCATGGGTCTGAGATGAGGAATAAACCTGAGGATGTGACTTTGGGAGAAGCTGTTAACAGCACTGGCAGCATTTAGTAAGTATATGAAAACTGACTGAAGAGGTAAAACCAGACCAATCTTGTACTTTCTGAAGTTTTCTTTGTATTAAAGCTGAAAAGGCGATTCCTTCTGCTTATACTGTGTTTCTTTGCATGTAATTGAAACAAGTGAAAGGCTTATAAAAATTAACTTTATTAGAGTTTCTTAATGTACCACGTGCTGGAATGACAGGAGCTTAACGCACCTGGGATGTGTGTGTTTACTGCATTACTTGTGCCGGTTACACAGACATAAGTAAAAAGACATACATTCAAAAGTATTGGCACTAATGAGGACAAGACATTAAAAAAACAGCAAATCATCTTAATAAAATATAAGGCAAGGAGATGCTGTAAGAAGATGAACAGTTATTACATTATCAAATGGCTTGCAAGAAGGATTTAACCCTGTGATCCTGACAGGGTGCTCAAGTTCTGTAATGCTACAATAAAACAAATGTACTACACGCAGAGAGCTGGGTAGTCAATGGATGCCATATTAATGTCTTGATTACACAAAATGTGTGTAAGATAAGTACACATACTGTTGTTAGAAAAAAAACATCTAATTGCAAAAACTCCCCCCCACACATATTTTTACAGAAAGGTCATCATCTTGTCATGGTTTTGGCAAATGCAGATTCAACTCTCAGCTGAAACAGTTGCAATAAAGCTGTTGTTGATGTCACCATTGATTTCATTTTGAAGCCGTCTCAGGAACTGTCGAATTACTTTCTCCTACTTTGGAAGCGTCTTCTGTGGAAATCAAACATTGCAAAGACATTAAAGAAAATGAATTCTCCCAAAAATAAATCAGGCCACTGGATAATTAAAACCCATTATAGTACACCTTTGTCTTTCTTTTCCTGGATCTCTTCTGCCGCGGTTTTGTCAGCTCTGAAGAATATCCTGGCACTGCTTAGCGAGAAGTATAAAAGCTCAAATTCCTACACAAGTGGAAATAAAACCAGCATTTCAAAACCAAAACAACATACAATGGGCAATGAGGAAGCAATGTATCATACCTGAAGGTAGATATCTAATCTCTTCTGAGTGAGGTTCATTGTTTGCAACAGTTTTTCATCCTGACTCGTCGACTGGACACTCTGCTCCTTCACAACGGCACTCATCTCCTTCTTGTATTTATCCCGGACAGCCTGAAACCAGTGTAAGGAGTCAAACTCCAAGTATTGATCCAGTAGTTTGAGGATGTACGCCACACCTGCGACAGAAATGAAAAGAACTCATTATTATATCATCTGATGCAGCCATTCCCAAAGTCCACAGCGTTACAACCCCTGTATTGATCTCAAAGTAATACATTTTAACAACTAAAGCCCCAAACTGAAGTATTAAGAAAGCTACAATGCTCATGAAAGTTTAATGACTTCACCCATGGCAAAGCCGTCATCTGTAAAGGCTGCTCCAGATTTATTTTTCTTGTTTAGTTTCTCTTTGCAGCTGATGGAATGCTCCACAAAATTCACAGTCTGAAACCAAAATGAGTTTTCGCATTAAGAAAACAAAATTTCACTTTCTTTTTGGTAGAGAATGCTTTGTAAATATTTCTTTTTACCAGAGGAGGTACAATCATGTAGAAGTTTCTCAAATGCATATTTTTTGCACTGCGAAACTCCGGTGCAAACACTGCCACAAGCATTTTGAAGTACTCTGTCCCTTCAGCAGAGTTACTGGTCAAATCTCCCAACACTGAATCTAGAACGCTTGGAAACAAAGGAAAAGCCATTAATGTTTAATTCTGCAGTGCCCCCTACAGGCATAAGTGGTCATAGTCATACCTCGCAGCTCGCTGGGTTTCTCCTGACAATCCTTCCTCCTTTACCAGCTCCTCAAAGTTTACGATATCCTCCAAATCTGGGACAAACCTTTTGGGGAACAAAACATCCTTGAAAACCATCCCACAGAGACTCCCACTGCAACTGAAGTCTCAGTTTGCTACGAACCTTATGGCACTGCTGCAACAGTGAAGCCCTCCTGAGCGGATCATTCGTACATAGCCCATGGCATTGCCTGAGGGGGGGAAAAAAGCCAATGGTAACTATAAGGCCCTATACTTGATTCTTTTCAATGACAAACCATGAAAGAGGGAGTGCATAATTGTTAAACACATTCCTACCTCTAAAACGCATTTCTAACATCTGAATTCTTCACAGAGATGAGCACTTTTCATAACTTTGTCACGGTAATGTATATAACAACGTAGGGCTGAAACAACTAATCGATTAATCGACAACTAATCGATTACTAAAATAGTTGTCAACTATTTCAGTAATCGATTAATCGTTTTCTAGTAAACACAGACTAAAGTAGAGCAAAAAAGACATGAAAATGATGTACTTTGGATGAAAACCTACTTTGTTTTTAAAGTTAGGGTCTGCAGTGTTTTGTATATTGTAAATTTCATAAATATCTGTCTTTGTCTCGTCCAATCAGAAAGCAGAATTAGCACAAATAGCCTTGTACAAACGTTTACTTTAAGTTTACTCCATCAACATGTCCTCAAGCGGCGTCACTTTAGCTCTATGTGATAAAAAAATGGAAAAAATACAATTTCCATGCACCTTTCACAGCCAAGCGATTAATCGATTAATCGTAAAAATAATCGATCGATTAATCGATTACCAAAATAATCGTTAGTTGCAAACAACGTGTAGTCGGTTAGTTCATAATAAAATGGCTCATAGTTGGATGCACAGGGCACAAAGGTCTCTCTCATACATGTCTGATGCCACAACACAAATCAGGGAGCGCCTTTAAGAGTTGTTTTTCTCGCCAACATTCTATATGAAGTACTTACCAATTTGGCTGATGAGCTGTCGGAACTGGTCCAAGTAACTCTGGCCATCTGGTGTAATGCCAAGCTTCCTTATACCGCGGTTAAACTTCTCTGCACGATCAAACGGATACTAAGACAACAAAAGCGGAAAATAGTGATGTGCTTTCATAAATGTGTTGGATTTTTTGATAACAGCAATCGGGATTTATAGCAACAATGGTTATGTGCAATTTTGCTGCTTGTACCTGGACATATCAAGCATTATCGAGGCTTAAAAACATTCTTCAGCATTGGTATTTTATGTCATGCAACAGGACATAGAGCAATGAAAATAAACCTTCACTTTTAGCTTAACCTTACCTTCTGATCAGATTGGTCCTTAGTTTCCCTGAAGAAGCGGATGTCTTTGATCAGTCTGGACTTGATGTGCTCGTCATACATGAACTGGCTGAAGATGTAAAACTTCTTGCGCAAGAACTGGTAGGTAAAATTCACCGTCGTGTTCATAATGCCAGTGCCATGGGTTCGGATGGAGTTGGCAATGTGTCGAATGTTGATTGTGTTCAAGTGCTTGTTGTTACTTGCTTTTTCAATGAAGATCTATGTGTAAAGTAAAAAAAAGAAAAAAGGTCATGGTTATGCAAAGATAGTAAAAGAAAACAAATTCTCACATTTTACCTGGTTGTTGAGGTTGTAGAGATAACGCGAGACAAACACATGGATGTTCCTCATGATCTCCAAAACATCCAAACCCTATGAACACACATCATTACATATAATCCAGCTTAAAAGGGCCTTTATGTTATAAAATAGTATCGAATGACCCAGGATATAAACTTTTCCCCCTTTTTCACAGTCCTTAATCTTGTAAACAAACTACCTCAATTTATTAAATTTTAAAGAAAGTAAACATACAAGTGAAACTTGGAAAATTAGCATATCGTGAAAAAAATCATTTATTTCTGTAATTCAACTTTAAATGTGAAACTAATATATGATATAGACTCATGACATGCAAAGTCACATATGTCAAGCCTATGTTTTAATTTTGATGATTCTGGCTTACACCTTGTAAAAACCCCAAATTCAAAATCTCAGAAGATTAGAATATTACATGAAATCAATTATTTTATTTTAAACAGAGAAATGTCGGCCCTCTGAAAACTATAATCATGCATATGTACTTAGTACTTGGTTTAGGCCCCTTTTACTTGAATTACTGCCCTAATGCAGTTGCGTGGCATGGATGCCATCAGCCTGTGGCACTGCTGAGGTGTTATGGAAGACCAAGATCCTTCAACAAGAGAAATGACATCTGAAGCCCATGTCCAGGAACCAACTGTGTGTGACGGTTCTTGATGCACTGACTCCAGGTGAAGGTCCCGCACACTTTTGAAAGGCCTTTTCCTCACAGTCCTCTCCAGACTGCGGTCATCCCTACGGCTTGTGCACCTTTTTCTTCCACACTTTTCCCTTCCACTTAACTTTCTATTATACAGCACTTTGAGAACATCTATTTTCTTTTGCTATTAACTTTTGTGGCTTTCTTTCCTTATGTATGGTGTCAATGATGATTTTCAGCACAACTGTCAGGTCAGCAGTCGTCATGATGGTGAATTCTACTGAACCACTGAGAGACCATTTGAAATCTCAGGGACCCTTTGTAGGTGTTTTGGATTAATTAGCTGATGAAAGGTTGACACTTTGACCCTACAATATAGTCACAATATTCTCATCTTCTGAGATTTTGAATTTGGGGTTTTTACAAGCTTTGAGCCACAATCATCATGCAGAGTGAGATAAATCAAGCCTTTACTTGTTATAATTTTGATCATTATGACTCACAGCTTGTAAAAACTCCAAATAAAACATCTCAAAAATTAGAATATTTTGAAAATGGACTATAAGCCATAATAATCCAAATTAAAACAAAGGCTTGACATATGCCACTGTGCATGCCATGAGTCTATATCATATATTAATTTCACATTTTAAGTTGAATTACAGAAATAAATAAACCTTTTCCTGATATTCCAACTTTCCGAGTTTCACCAGTATATTGTATATAAAATATCAAAAATAGCCTATGCAATCGATTTCCTTGTCTACCTGCTCTAGTGTCTGACTGGGGAGGTGAGCCTCTGTCATTGTGAGTCCGTATCTTTGTGTGGCAAGATTTCTCATCTCACTGTAAGTGGCCCAGTCGTGCAGAGCAACCGTTGTCAAGTTGTAGAAGGTTTTATCCAGGTAGTGAGTCACATATGCTGAAAGGAAGGAAAAACACATTCATATAGTATTATTAACATTGAACATTTTCATTGATTTAAATTATTTTTCAGCACCTTTGATATTAATGAATCTGTTGAAAAAACGGATGGGTTTTAGGGAGAAGAAGTGAGCCATGTCCTTCATCCCAACTTTGAATGGGTTTCTGTCATCAAGCTTTAGGTGAGTGTGCACAGAGAGACGCAAGTCCTTCTCAATCTCTTTGCACAGTTTGTCCAGCAGATGCTACCGACATCCAAAAGAAATGCATGACACATACTGTGAACATAGAGCATGTCATTGTCTAGTGTTAAGTGAATTTATTCTTACCTCATTAAAAACCTCCATGGTTTCTTTATCGTAGCTCTGTAGAAGCTGCTCACTGGACTCTGTGTGTTTGGCGTGCATCATTGAAGGCACACTGTCTCTTAGGGCACTAAACATGTACTGCTCCAAACAAATATAAAAGAGAAAAACATAATGAAGCAGAGAAAGCAGCTCAATGTTAAAACACGCTGAATTGCAAGACACAATAAAACCTGATAAAGTCAGTGATAAAAGATATTGAGCCTACATGTATCCTCGCTGCATCCACTGCATTGTCGTACACATCATCCAAATAGATGGGAAACACAGCTCGATGCCAATACAGAAAACTACAGTCACATTGCAGTTTAACTCTGGGGAGGAGATGAGAGACTTTGTTGTAGAATGACTCAATATTTCACTGGACATTTAGGACTGAACAGAGCCCTTACCTTTCACTTAGCTCGCTGATCAGATCTAACTTTTTGAGTACAAGTTGCAATGGCAGAAGCTCCTCATCTTTAAATGTTTTCTAATATGTAAATAACAGTTGTAAAAAAACATATTTGCAAAACACTAGTTACACATGTTCTAATTTCTCCAAACTTACCAACTGGGTTCCAACACAAAGAGCCAGAGCCACCACAAGGCGGCGCTCTTTTGTGCTCGGACCACTTAGGGCATTTTCTGCCAGCACCAATGAGGAGAGTACATCAAGTCGCTGCTCACTGTACTTTTTGTCAGAGGTGACCCTTTTCTGTGGATACAAATACGCGCCTTGTTAAACATGACACTTGTCCGACGTGTTTTTATTTCAGCCTTACCTTTGCAACATTGATGGCATTAAGGGCTTGTGACTGCAGCTGCTGAGCAATGTGGGAAGCAGAGTCCGCCACAACAATGGAGCGTCTGTAAAATGTGTGCTGCACAGCCTGCATAAACAAACGCCTGATAGATTACAATACATGACTAAAGCATTTATGCTACATTGTGAAAATATCAGGAGGAGATACAGCTCTATTAAAACATGATCCTAGAATAGATTTTTTTTGTGATTGCTACACTTAGTGCTGCTAAATGCAAATAATGTGCAATTAATCTGTTCATTTAGAGACATTGAAATAAGGCAGAACATATGGTTTATTTTTTTATGAATGATGCACTAACTGGGAAGCGCTACAGCTTTCTCTATTTCATTCCATTATATATTGCCTTACATTGGTCTGTTGTAAATAGTGCATTCATTCTATTCCCATTTTTGTGCAATTTATCATAATTGTCTTAAATGTATGAAGATAAAGTGCTGAACATGGTCATTGAGGAGGTTTTACCATCAATAGTTCTTAGACAGAGACATCTATTAAAGTCGGATTACTATAAAAAGCCAGTGGAGGGCTTTATAAATATAATAGTGAAATATGTTTCGAGAGGCCATGCCATTGTAGTACATAAGAACAGATAGATGGAACTGTATGAAAGTCTATATACAAGTAAAGTATTTCCATTCACACACCTTGAGTAGCTCCACCAGTCGACAAAGAGCTTTGACAGATGCTTTGGTCATGGGTCGCTGCATTGACATGTACATATTCATTGTAGTCTTGATGATAGTGCTGATGCTGTATGCATACAGGATACCCTGTGTAGAATGTACTTTAGTTCTCACAGTACAAACAATATGACACTATAGTTTGAAGCAACATTAAGTAACACAATACCTGTAAAAACACATTACATCTGCTGTTAAGATCTTCAACCAGCTTATCACTTTTGTGCTTAGACAAGATGGACTCCATTTTCATCATCCAAGAAGTTACAAAGACATAGTAGGACTGAACATCCCTGTTTGAAAAAGCGCAAATTGGTCAAATCAAAGCTGATATTCAACATTTAATGATTGACCCAAATAAGGTGTTATTACTTGGATAGCGTTTGCGCTCTTTGTTGCAGGTATGTGTCCCTTTGTGCTTTAATGGACTGAATACTTTTCTTATCCATCAACTTGGCGGCAGCAGGGACTTTCGCGACAAGAAAACTGTCAGGAAACCAGATAATGTTGGCAGTCAGAGTGACAGCAGGTACCTAAATAGAAGGGTGTGCAAAATAATAAGATTCTGTATTGTCTGAAATGAAACAAGCAGAGAAGCAAGTATTACCTTTTTACAAACATCGAGCAGCGATTTGTAGAGCTTTTTGTCAACACTTCTGAAAATGTGAAAATGAAGCACGAATAGACAGCAAACTCCAGCATATTTATCTCTCTGGTCGATCTCAGAAGGTTCTCCTGAAACCAACATAAAGTCAGTCCTATAATAGAACATAAACGTGGCATTCTATTCAAATGTCTATGAACGGACCAATCTTAGACTCAACGCTTGAGAAAATATTACGGATGTTAAGAGCAAACTCTTCAGCAAAGGCACTATTTTTGGCAACAGCTACTCCTTCTCTAGGATCATCAAATCTTTGCTCCACACAAGCCTGTCACAAAACCATGATATTCAGAGCCAGAAAATGTTAAAAACAAAGCAGAAAACAATGAAAGTATCCTGGTTTCTGCAAAAAATTAATCAAAGCAAGGAAGAGGAGTTACCTGGAGTATCATGCCATCTAAAAGCTGTCCCTCAAGCTTCAGCAGCAGCTTTTCAAATGGTTTCAGTTTCTCCTCTGGGATGGAGAACTTTCCTGGGTTGTGGTGCACAGACTTTAACAACCTGTGAGAGACATTATAGTAGTCATAGTAATCACCAAATAATATCTGCATATTGGTACGTTTCCTCTAACCTCTTATACATCTTCCAATGTTCCTTCAGTGTTCCATGATTTTCCATAATTTCATCAAGTGTGAGCAGCACCACCAGGAGCTCTCCAAGGTGCTCATAAACAATCTGTAATCGAAGAAAAAAATAAAGCAGCACTTAAAACCGGCTGGGAACGTTTAACACATGTTGTAAGTTTTACCACAACACGCACTTGAAAATGAACACCTGAAGATTCAATGATTTTAGTTGTACCCCTATAAAAAAAAAGAAGTTCAATAACTATAGCTACAAAAATAATTATATAAATGCAATTTTTTTTGAAGGTGCTGGGCAAAGGGTAAAAGAAATGATTTACTTGCTGCTGTTGTAAAGTGCAGCCAGCTGATGAACCACGTTTATCACCACTTCATAGCATCTTGATACGAAACAGGACAGTTCCTAATCCACAGAGGGAAAATAATTAGTTGCATATACTATTACAAGTTATCATTATTTAATTAAAAAAAAAAAATAGTTACCTGAAGAAAAGAGATGAATCTTCCCATCTGAATTTGGGACTCTCCTTCAACAACACACGCATCTGAAACTGTAAAAAAAAAAAAAAAGATAAAAAAAATACTGCACTTCAGCACAAAATATCAAACATATATTATTATTTAACATTGATAATACAGTGTACAGTGTAGGACTTACCTCCCTCTCCGTAAAACAGTAAGCCATTGTAAAACTTGGTCTCTGCCTGCACAGAGAAGAAATAAATAATGAACTCATTATTATCATATATTATATGACAGTGAAGATATAATCTGGGAAACGAGGACAAACCTCACCTCATACTTCAACTTTTTTATTTCACTGCAAAGTGACGCATAGACCGTAATAACCTTATTCAAAATCTGCATTGAAGAAAGAAGCATAGTGTTGCATCTACAAAGATCTGCATACAAATAATCGTATTTACATTTGATAAACAGTACATACCTTGTTGTCCGTTTTGATTAAGTCCAAAAGAGAAGACTGCTCATATGGAAGAAGCTACAAATGAAATAAATAAATAAATAAATAAATAGGTGTTATTGTATTTGTTGTACAGTTTATTTCACGTTTTGTTGCGTACCTTTAAGGCAATAGGGTCCAGTGTAAAGTCCCACACATCTCCAATTGAGTCATCCAGTGCCTCTTCAATACCCTTCAGCTGAGAAGCGTACTCTTCGAGAAACCTGGTGTAGTTCTTCAGCTGAACTTCTGTGTGTATTTCTGCACGGGTGACAGAGTAATGTGAACTAAAATCATATGCATCATTGAAGTATTAAACCCTTTTAGCCCATTGCCCATTTGTTAACTTGTAAGAAATGAGTTGAGCACACTGCAATACATAGTAATAGACCTTTTATGCATTTTAACAACTCCACTCTTGTACACAGTATTAACCAGTGATAATAAACATTAAGTACTATGTGCGATTTTGTCTGTGCACTTCCAGAGAAATAATAAAAATAAAATAAAATCTAAGCTGACAGTCAGACTAGTCAAGCCAAAGTAGTATATTGCTAGCATAACACGCTAGCTTTGGAGGATAATGTTGCAATTCTCGTCTCTGCCTTCTTCCGTTAGGTAGAAAAAAGTCTGCTTACTTTGTGAGCCGTCGTCAAAACGATCAAACTCCCAGTCAGGGGCGATAGTTTCTGTCGCCATACTGAAATATGTGTCCAAAAAGTCTGCAGTTAAGATGTGTTGGTGCTGCTCAGTCTCATGACGGGTCTGTGGTCTCGTGATTTTCTGAAAGGCCGCAAGTGCTCATGGGAAATGGAGTTTATTGTTGATAGCCAGTAAAGGTGGTTTATTATAACAGCAGGGTAAGTATAGTATGAGAAAGTAGAGGTTGAGTGGAGGGTTTATAAATTGTTGCAGTAATAACGAGCAATTAATAACGCCATAAAATGCTCAGTGCGTCATGCCATATTCCGGTGTGAGAGGAAAAATGTGGAGTTGTAGTCCACGAGAGGGTGTGAAACAGGGGCAGGAGTGTGTTGTCAGTTGTTGTCCCTCATTCTGGGGACTCAAGAGGATCATTCACTGCTCAGGCCGCAAAGGATGGTCACGGTCAACAGCAGAGAAACGTCCCATCCTTCATGGTTCAACATTAGGTAAGAAATGATTTTAAAGTCACACATTATACATTTAACTTCTAGTAACCATTATGATGCAACTGCCTAATAATAATAATAATAATTAAAAGAAAAAACAGAAACACATTTAACTAAATGTATACATAATTCAAGTGAAAGACAGATTTCATTATTTTTCTTGAAAACTCCATCCTGACTTTCCTGCTAACTGAAGCTCTTGTTACTGGAATTAGTAATTTACATTATTTATTATTTCTGAATCATTGTGATAATCTCTGAAATTAATCTAATTTAGGATGTACTAGTGGTAATGCGATATATGTGCGTAGTCTGCTTTTTAAGCAAACAAATAGAATATTAATCCATGTGTGAAAGTTTTTAAATCTAACATGATCATCCTCTGGAATTTCAAGTTAAGGGCCATTGTGTCAGTCAGACAACACTGCCTCAGTGTCGCTCATGGGAAGCAAGCATGAAGAATGATAATGCAGTCTGTGCCATCAGATGACTCTTGTGCAACTCTACATGCCAGTGTAGCATACAACTACTACTTTTTAATAGCTGCTTCATCTCACTCTGTATCTGTCGCTTTAAATAAGTATAATTTGCACAGATTTTATAGTGTAGCAAGGTATATTGCATATAGATTTATAAAATTATGCTTTTTCTTTCAGAGAAACTGGCTTTAACGGGAGCTGCATTTATGCTACAGCATCCAGAAAAACATTCCAAAAAGTCTAGCCTGAAAATATGGCAGTCCCACAGTCACAAGAGGATGCAAAGTTACTGAATGGATATATTCCAGGAATTCAGACATCTGTTCAGTTTACCCCACAATATTCTGGTGAACATTATAGATCTCGTGAATCCAAGCCATCAGACAACCGTTTTTTATGGGATTACAGTGAAACAGACTCTTTGCTCTCGAATGAACACTATGGTGGATCGAGACGTAGAAGTTCTACCACAGAAATAAACACAGATGAGTCTAATGTGCCCCATGAGTCTGTCTGTGCCATGGTAATGCAGATACTGGTGCCATTTCTACTGGCCGGTCTTGGGACAGTCTCAGCAGGGATGCTCTTAGAATTGGTTCAGGTGAGAGAAAACAGAATGTTGTGTTACTGACAAGAATATTCTTGATACACAGTGGTTGTGTTTGTATTTTAAATGTTTCAGACTTGGGATGTATTCCTGGAAATTACAGAGCTCCTTATTCTGGTGCCTGCAGTATTAGGTATGAAAGGGAACCTTGAAATGACTCTGGCTTCTAGACTTTCAACTGCCGTGAGTATTTGTGAACTACTGGAGAAATCAGTGGCAATATTAATAAGCACTAGCACACACACATGTCAAGACAACAGATTCATGGGTATAAATGCACATGGTCCTGTACCATATACTTTATACAAAAGAAAGTAACGGTTCAGGTTAACTAATGCCAACTTCTAAGAATAGCAATTTGGTGCTCATGCATCATAGGTGTGAAACGTCACACAGTTGTGTAAAGACCAAAGCAAGAAACAAACATGAAGCATAGTGCTAATCTGGTGCTCATAGAGTAAAGTTCACCTTAGTTCCCAACATTCTGGGGTTAACGTACACACTTTATATAGAGTGATTATTGCAGCTCTCATATTGTAATCTACAAGGACCCGTTTGGCAAACGTTTGAAAGCACTTTTCACTATCCACATGGTGGTAGCCACAACGGGCCCTGGGCAGACTGATGAGATGTGGATGTCATTCTGTGCCTCTTTAACCACTACCATCGACTTACTCACATCATATGACGTATGTGTCTGATAAAAGGACAGATCCTGCAAATGAAATTAGGCTTTTGTTATGACATCAGATGGATAGGAGTTGTTCATTGATGTAGGTGAGATAACTCTTAATAGAGACGAGAGCAGAGAGACTGACAGGATCTATTAAAATCCAGTCATCTCTGGGATGTCCAGCAGTGGGCATCCCATGCCCTGCTCCGTGTTCTCCTCTAGAGGGAGACCAAGGCACAATTTGTGGACAGTTGAAAAGTGATGTGAATTGTACTGGGTGAAGGAAACACACAAGAATCTCTGTGCATCATATGACCAACAAAGTAATTTAAGTTTAGTCATTATTAATTGTTAAACTAGCAGTGCACCTTTTTTAATACAAGTTTTAATGTTCTTAGGTAAATGCAGGAAAAATTGTGCTTCCAAGTGAAAAGTGGATGTTAATTACTGGGAATCTTGCACTTAAACAGGTATGCAATACAATCTGTTTATGCTTGGCTTACACTTTGAGTGGTTTACAAATCTGTTTTATGAATTCACAATATCACAGATGCAGGCCACAGTGCTGGGTCTGCTAGCATCACTGATGGCCTCTTTGCTTGGCTGGATGGCAGAAGGAAACATGCCCTTGAACCATATAGTGCTGATCACTTCCGCAAGTGTCTCTACTGCCTTTATAGCTTCTTTACTCCAAGGTAACCCATATAGACTATGCAATAACCATAAAACGATGAAAGTTATGTGTAAACATGCGTACTTAATATCACAGGTTTGATTATGGTGGGAGTGATCTTTGGCTCGAAGCGGCTGGGGCTCAACCCTGATAATGTGGCGACACCGATGGCAGCCAGCTTTGGGGATCTCATTACTCTGTCCTTATTGGCCTGCTTCAGCCAGTGGTTCTATTCATTTATGGGTAAAATAATAATAAAGTATTCAGATTCAGAGAGTCCATTTATTTCTATGTTATGGAAAACAGTTGAGGAAGAATAACAGTTTATGAATTTCTTGTGTGCATGCTGCAGACTTGTACCCATATGTGCTTTTCCTGGTGGACTTCTTAATTGTGTGCCTTATCCCTGTGTGGGTCACTATCTGCTCTAAGCACCCAGGCACTTTGATTCTGCTGCGTACTGGCTGGGAGCCCATCATCACTGCAATGGTCATAAGCAGGTAAGAAGCCAACATGCAACAACAGCAAGGGCTACTTAAATGGAGATCTCACTGTTGTTGTATGTTGTATGAAATCTTCCCATCAATCTATTGCACATGTTCTCAAAGTGCTGCACATGGTATCTTGTAGCAGCCTAATCTTATTAATTTAGGACTATCACTAAGACAGGCTCCCCACGGTCTGACAAACAATAGCAAAAATGCATGGCCTTAAAGATATGTCCAGGCATTTTACCACTGCTATGAATGTCACGTTTCATGACTTAACAATATTCTGTAACTGCATTCTGGTGCATTTTCTACAGCCGCTTTGCTCTTATAAATACTCTTTATGGGTTTATTTCTTTACTGTTCCAGCTCAAATGATTATCAAGTAAAAAGACTGCACCAGAGCAGCTGTTGCTATTGTGGTAACCTACTGTGATACAATCTGGAACCAACCTGTTACAGTGGAAGCCTCAAGCATTTCCGCCCCCTTGTGAGCTATGTTAACGTATAACAAAAATGGCAGAGAGCTACTTAAAAATCAAAGACGCTCTTGGTGACCAATGGCATTCACCCTGGAGAGGCAGTAGAAAAATACTTCTTTTAATACTTCACTATATTTTCCTAAATGTTTGTAGATTACAGTCTGTTCAACATGTTCAGTGCTTTATTGCTACTGTCCAAGTAACAACTCTAATTGGGATTATAACCTTTCTCTGATTCAGTGTCTCAGGCCTATGGTTGTTTTTCTTTCAGCATTGGGGGTCTTATTCTGGACAAGGCTGTTTCCGATCCAAATTTGGCAGGAATAATCGTTTATGCCCCAGTAATCAATGGTCAGTATTTGTTTTGTATATGATTCACCTCAAAGATGTTACAATATGAAAAGATCTCTTGCCCCCCGCCTTAACCGAGCACATTTTCTCCATTTCGGCTATACACAAATCTAAAAGCTTCTTGACTGGAGAGCAACAGTGTAATGTCTCATTTGAAAACTAAAGCCGACAAAACTGATCATAACTTTTTTGTTGCATTGTCACCGGGTTTTTGTCACATATTTGGAGTGTTTTTGTCGTGTTTTCATATTTTTTTTTATGTTTTTGTTGCTTTTTTTTTAATCGTCTTTTTCTTTTTGCTGCTCTTGTCACTCTTTTCACACTTTTTTGTTCTGTTATTGTTGCTTTTCAGGCACACTTTTGTCACTCTTTTGTCACTTTTTTGTTGTGTTTTCATCACGTTTTCGTCACTTTTTCATCACTTCTTGTTGTGTTTTCATCCTTGTTATTTTGACGCTTTTTGCCAGACGCTTTTAGATTTGCGTAAAGCCAAACTGGAGAAAGTGTCCTCGGTTCAGGTAGGGTTAAGAGATGTTAATATAGCAGGTTATAGCAAAGATGCTAGTTTCCATCTGTTGTCCCAAGGCAGTTGATGTGAATGAATGGAAATTCAATTAAATTCCTTTACTCTCTCCACTTTCCTGTTGGAAACACATAGAACATGTGTACAGAGAGTAACTATAGAAAAATGGTGGTGGTTCTTGTAGTTTATTTATTCATTCATATTTTATTTGTGTATTGACTAAAAAATACTTCACAACAGCTTTCAAACATGAAATATTTATTTAAATGACAAACACCACACTCAGTCATGTTATGCATGATTTTACTAATTTTTTAGGTATTGGAGGGAACCTGGTTTCAATCCAATCCAGTCGCATCTCTACAGGTTTGCATGTGAAGTACCCACCAGGAGAGGTGCCAGAGGACAGAACAGGTTGCTATAGTCCAAGCCGGGCTTTCTTAGGTTCAGGTAAATAATCATTTGATTCATAAATATGATCCTTGCACATTCAGCAACTTTTTCTCGTGCAATTATGTCAGGGTCAAACCACCGTTCTGCACAAGTTCTGCTCTTCTTGGTCATCCCTGGTCAGCTCATCTTTTTGTTTACAATCCATGTCATGAAAGGAGGGCACACACTACCAAGTCCATTATTTACTTTCCTCTTCCTGTCTGCCTCGATTATCCAGGTGTGTTTTTTGTGCATTCAATTCAGGTGAAACTGGCTGTATTATGATTCTCAATGTAATTTTTTTTTCCCCAACAGGTTTTCCTCCTGCTGTGCATAGCTGAGTACATGGTGCACTGTTTATGGCGAAGGCAAAAGGACCCAGATAGTTATTCTATACCATACCTCACAGCTTTGGCGGATCTGCTCGGCACTGGTCTACTGACTCTTGTCTTTGTCATATTGTGGTGTATTGGAGACCCAGGCTCCACCTAACAGTTATTTGAAATATATTGTTTAGACTAGTTACAACAAACCCAATAAAATCTCAAGCCCTGCATCGTATTATCCAAACACTACCAACACTTAAACTACCATCTGTTTTCACGGCTGGGGCTGACTGAGAGTGATGTGGCGGCCAATTTGCACCAATAGGTTACAAGCCTCCCGTCCACCATTAGTTACTGAAACGGAAATGTCTTGCCCAAGAACAATATGGTTTGCCTTATGTAGAGCAATCAGAGATCAAACGGCTAATGGTGTGAGCTATCACAACAACATAGCTCTCAATTTTTATTTTTTTATTTGACTCTAATTTACCAAGGAAAGTCCAGGTAAAAGGATTGGGGACCACAGGCATAGGTTGTTATAAGATTTTCACACAGAGATTTGTCATTTTCCCCTCCTGGAACCACCACCTTAACGTGGTAGAGGGGTTTGAGCACCCGAATGATCCTGGAGCTCTGTTGTCGGGGGCTTCGTGCCCCTGGTAGGGTCTCCCATGGCAAACAGGTCCTAGGTGACGGGTCGGACAAAGAGCGGTTCAGAAGACCCTTTATGAGAGACCAACAGGCCCGGTTAATCATGAGGCCGTCCTCCCGTGGACCCACCACCTGCAGAAGGAGCCATTGGGGCTGGTGCAATGTGATTTGGGCAGCTCCAACAGCTGCCCCCATGACCCGGCAACAGACAAGTGGAAGAAGATGGATGGATGGATGGTGGAAAGTCACAAAGAGTACAAATTATAGGAACTTTTACTTTACTGAAGTAAATTTTATGATGAATACTTTTTACTTTTACTACATTTTAGAGCATGTAGCCTATCTGTACTCTCTAGTAGAAAGTTTTAAATGTAGTTTAATTTAAAAATGTAGTATTTTATTTTCAAAGTGACCTCTCTACGATGAACTGGTTTAGTCCCAGTTTAGACTTGGTTTAGTCCCAGTTTAGACTTGGTTTAGTAGTTTACTCCTTTAGCCCTGGCTTAATTTGTTTTTGACCTGAGTTAGTGATTTACTCGTTTAGACCTGGTTTGAGTCAAATGATTTAAAACTCTTAAATACTTTTACTTTTTACTTATTAAGTACATTTTACAATGCATACTTAAGTAAAATGTTATCAGATACTTTTACGTTTACTGAAGTACATTTTTGGTCCTGTATCTGCATATTAGGCAAAGTATAGGGCCTACTTAGCCTGTAAAATCTTTCATAAACCAATGTATCTAATATTATTATTATTATCACTATTATTAGTGTGAACAGCTGAAAGAAGCTCGGCTCAAGGGTCAAAATGAGATGAACTAATTGAAAACGTGACTTCATGCTACGCCCCTCAGGCTGATGCTATGTTTAGATTTCCAACATTTCCAACATTCGTGAGAGTACGAGTATAGCACAGCCTGGTACAGCTATTATTATGTCTATGGGTTGAGCCCTAAAGCCTAAAAATATCCAGAAAGTATCTGAAAGTACGAAAAGAACAAAGGCTGAAGTCCAATAACTTTCTGTCAATGAAGACACGCCCTCTTATAGGGTCGCGACTCCCTCAGTCTTCTCAGCGTGAGTTTTCGGTGAAGTCATTTCCTTCTCAGTTTCCTCGAAGTGGATTTTTATCCTCAAAATGGAAACGTCGACTGCATTTTAACACAACAGGATGACGCGTGGCAGTGTAATTTAACAACAAGTAAGTGACAAACCAAATAAGCCACTCGAAAGTGCTGCTAAATATCTAAAACTTTGTTCAACTCCGCTGTATCTGTAACTGCGCTCCTGCGTTTGCAGCGTGCTGTGGTTTCAGTCGAAAGACGATGCATAATGTCCATGTCCACACGCCCTGCTGTAAACGCTAACGGAGGCCAGGGATATTTACACAGCAGATCACCCCGTGCCATCATTTCTTCTTATGGCTGGTTTAAATAAACATGCGTTTAGCCCGCGCGATCTGCATAAGGCCAGTGGGTGAAAAAGTGTTCAACCTCTGCTCTGCTCTGCACGTGTTTGATTGTTGAAACTAGACTTCAACAATTTGCCTTGTTACATAAATGTGAATATAACATATTGACAATGCGTCCGCTACTTCTACTTGGGCCATCTATGTGCAGGGAGCCATTTGTGAAACCCCTGGATGGGGCAGGGCCTCTAGCCAACTTTGCGCTCTGGGAAAGATGATAACACAAAAGTTCACAAATCTGGCCAGACCCACATCATTTTCTGTATGAAAGAAATTAGGGCTGGACACAATAATTTGCATATAACTAAAAGCATAATTAGGCCTAATGAAGTCGAATTTTATGTAAACATTCGCCATTTTTTCTTGCAGAAGAGTCCAGAGGTGGGTAGTACTCATTGACAGTGTATTTACTGTCAATGGTTTAAACAAATAGTAGGCAGCTCAGATTACTATAAACCCATTCCACTTGTCAATATTCTGTCTAAAGTTGTGGAACATATTTTTTTTTAACAGACTTGTTACATTTATCGCTGCTACAGACAATCAATTTGGCTTTAAAGCAAATCATGGAACATATATGTGTTTGTTTAAGAAATTGTGTCAAGCAGCTGTGCCTAAATATCTAATTCGATGTCCTTCTCACTGGTATGCCCATTAGACCAGTGGTTCTCAACCTTTTGGAGCCGCGACCCCCATTAAAACAGTTAAAGGGGTTCGTGACCCCCTGCCCGGGTCACACCGTGAGAAATTGGAACATTAGCCTACATAATTCTTAAAAAAACAAAGAAAAAAACAAATGGCTAAAATAAAATTCATCAAATTACAAACATATAATGGCACTCTGGTAAAATAGCACACACATGCAACAATAAATTATAATATGCGCTAAAAAAAAGTTTGTATATTTTATCTACATGATCTGGCGAGCCCCCAAATTTGTCTCGCGACCCCCTTGGGGGTCCCGACCCCCAGGTTGAGAACCACTGCATTAGACTATGCAGGTCAAATGGGGCAAATGTGTGTCTGAACCATTTCAGATTCATAATGGTGTGAGACAGGGCAGTTTGCTGTCCCCTGTGCTCTTTAATTTCTTAATGTATGCGGACGACCTGGTGGTGTTCAGCCCTTGGTATGCCAGTCTCCAGCATGTGAAATACAACTCCATTAAAAGTGTAATTATGATATGTCGGACAAAGGAGGACAGACACTGAAGTTTCCAGGCTTTAAGCTCTCAGGGAACATCTTGAATGTATGGGATACTTGCATACAGTGATGCATGGACAATTTTATTAAAAAAGCCCCGATGGACAAGTGCCAGGGAACTCTGTCAAATTGAGTAAACACTTTGCGATTCCCACAATGTTGTGATTGTACCTCACAGCTGTGGAAGCAGCTGTGGAGGTTTTTATTGTCTGTTTTTTTATCTGTATGTCTATCTCATCTATTCTGTTCTTTCTCTCTCTACTTTCTATAATATTGGATTACTTTCTAATGTAGCAAAATATTATGTTGCATTTTTTTCATGTCTATCTGTCCTTTTACATTGGCAGACGTCACTATTACTTTTTTTTCAGTTAGTGTTGGAAAGTAGCTGCTGTTAAAAGTACATTTTATGATATCTTTTAAGTATGCTTCACTACATTTTAGAGTCTGTATATACTTATTATTCTATTATAATTTTGTAGTTTTTTTTTTAGTTCTGCTTTTGAATTGCGGTTAAATATATGTATTTTTTGCACCAATCTCTTTGTAGGCACGCCACAGGTGAATCTAAAATCTCTAGTACAGTTGCAACTCTGAAAACAACAATGGCTCAGGTCCCCTCTGTTAACAGAGTTAAACACTTAAAATAAAAAAATAAAAAATAAAATAAGTTATAACAGACATGCAACTCTTTTAGCTTTGAATAGTTTTATCATTGAGACAAATTTTCATCCATCAGATAACTTCAACCTGTTCCTCATTCAATACTCCCTTATCTTCCAGGAAGACGTCCATTGGCCCCCCTCTGCAGCAAAATGCAAGCTAACGGACAATGCCAACAGGCTGGACAACGCCAATTAACTCATCCTCATCTTAACTACAACGCAAGTGCCAGTAATCGAGGATATGAGAACAACTCGTCGTACAATGGAGTGGGGGCACTGGTTGGCCACTATCCCATGCACAATGTAGGAGTAAAACAGCAGTCTGCACAAAGACGGGACAACTTTTTGGCTCTAAACAACCCATCACCAGCAAGCAGCCACCAGAACTATTATCCAAACTCTACACAAATTACAGCCAATCAGAACAACACTCCTACTTTCAGTTTGAATCAGCAATTAATATTTGCAAAGAAGCCATCGATGCCTGGAAACTCGCAATCAGCAAGTAATATGCCATATTACCAATCACATTTTAAGCTTCAAAAAACTTTGAATCAAAGTGTCAACTCAAGGACAGAAAATGTTTCAATACCAATGACAAATCCTTCTACCTCATCCACAATGCAACACATGAGTTACACACAACAATCTGCTGTTCAGAGTCCAATGTACAGCCAGACTTCCCAACAAGCAGTTAGTGCACCTTGTGCTCCTCCTCTCTACTCGCAAAATGTAAATGCTGCCTTTTCAAATGTACCGGTACTTGATGCACAAAATGCTCAAATTTACAGTATTACTCCTGTCACATTATCTACCTCTTGTTTCAACGAAGTTTCAGCAAACAACCATAGTGCGCAAAACAACTACTTTGTTTCAAAGACAAATAACAGTTGTTCAGTGAATGATGGCACACCTCTTTCTATCCTAATGGTTCCAAATAATACCAACAGTCAAACCAATTCACTGACGGCTGTTCCTGTTCAAACACAGTATGCGCCCTTTCAAGGTCAGAAGCAAACTTCTGTTAGAGGCAATATGAATATGCAGATTACACAACCTGACATACTGTCCACTAATAACAATAATGGCTTAAATACATTGTCAGCGCCATTACCATCTCAGAACTACTTGCAAAAAAATGTCAGTGCTGCTCCACTTCAGACCACTAAGCCAACGAAAGACCAGTCTTTTCATCAAGTGGGCAACTCTCTGTTCTATCAAAAAATGAATGATATCTTAACCAGCTCGAGTTTGTGTCCGCCCCTGAATCAAACATCGGACTTCAGCAGGTGTGAAACATCTGCCAAAGATAAGGACTGTTCACTTCGAGTTTCACCAGGTCGTGTGGCGCGTGCAGTAGCGGTCGTCTTGCCTCTGTCACAAGAAAGCTCTCCCAGTAAGCTTCCCTCCCCTTCAACTCTGCCAGCTTCAAATCCTGCACCAGGCTCATGTTTTTTCACTTCTAAACATTTGGACAAAGCACCAGTGCAGACCATTGCTACTAGTTGTAGCAATATTTCAGATAAAGCAAATGCTCAAATCTCTTCTCCTCCTCGGGATGAAATTCAATTAAGTGCCCACGATGCAGGGACCAAACTCTCCACTCTTCGTCTTACATTTGCTCAATTAGTGGAAGGAAATTATGGAACTAAATTGTCTGGACGGCGAAAAAGTAAGACAGGAAATAAGAAAACTCCAAAAGAGCAGAAACTGTGTGAGCCCTCCTCGTTGCCGACCACTGAATGGACACTCAGAATGTTATATGAAAAGATTTTAGAGTTGGAAAATAAAGGAAATGAACATAAATCTGAAAATATACATGACAAATGTGAGTCTCTAAAGCGAATAGTTCACGGATTCTGGAATGGTGACAGCAAAGCACTTGTTAATGAGGCAAGAACTGGTAGATTAAGTAAAGAAATGACAACAATTAGGCATTTCTGTAGTAAGATTGATATAGACAATGTTATTTTGTCACAAAACCAAAGCAATCATTCCTCTAGATACCATGTCCTTAGGCCTGATGAAGTTTATGCAGAGGAAACCTCTTACACATCGTCATGGCTAAATGTTAAACGACTTGACGACATTGATGAAGAGTTCGGCTTGCCTTATGTTTTAAAATATGGTAATCGCTGCAAAAGTGTAGATGCAGAACCAAAGCATAAAATAGATGTCAGTTTTAAAACTGAGGTCAAGTCTGCAATTCCAAAGTCTGAGGAATGCAAGAATGAAGCAGAAGAAAAAGAAGATGACCCTTCCAAGATGCTTCCAACCCCACTTAGCAGTATCCCACTTGTGAACAGTTTGAGCAACAACACAGATGAGGAAAACCACAATGCCTCTGCCCATTCACATCTAGATCTAGAAGAGCGGGATGAAGAGAACGAGTGTGTCCTAAACGCTCAGTTGGACGACTCAAGCTACTCATTTAAGATTGAGGTCTTGCATCCAGAAGAAGCAAAAGTGATCTTTGAACAAACAGAATGTGACATCCCACAGATGGCAGATGCTGCCGTGTCAGAGGAAATTCCACAAAGTGACCAGGATGGTGCAGAGAGTCAAACATGCCATGTATCCACCATAGAAAAGATCTGTTGTATTGAAAAATGGAAAGAGAACATTTTTGGTTTATCGTCAGACGGCAAATGCAAGTGCAAAGAGGACAATCAAAACGAAGAAAAACTCGACCAATTTGAGAATAAAAATTGTTGGCTTATGGGAACTGTTGACTTGACAGAAGATGATGATTTTCCTTTACTCGCCACAAAATCCGAGAACATTCAGGAAGATGAAAGCCCCAACAAAACAACCATTACAGTCTCAAGTGAAAGTGAAGATGAAAGCCAGGTCCCTGAAACTCAGACAGACCCTCATAATGAACATGAAGACTTGGCTACATCTACAGAAAGCCAACTGGATGAAGCCACAAATGAACACGTATTAGAAAATTCAAGCGGCAGAGACACAAATAATCACAAATTGGACAGTTCAAATGTTACTGAGAGTGAAATGACTACAAGTGACGAATCATTAGAGAATGTGCAAGACTGCGGAAAAGAGCCTAAGGGGAGTGATGCTGAGACAGAAAATCCTGCTTCTGCACAACCAGTCAGTACTCGTGACGATGTTAAAGAGAACAACAAAAGAATTGCTAGCGATATTTTTGACCCATTATTGCATCCATCCAAAAAACCCAAACTTTCATCTCATTTAAAATCCCAAACAATTTTCGAGAGTTTCGCAAAGTGTAGAAACAGTAAACACGTCGAAACTGTTGAACTAGCCCTGTTTGGATCGTCTCATAAAAAATGTGCTTCTGATGGCAACCAACAAAGCCATGTACGATCGTCACAGACCAATGCCCATGCTCTGTTTGGGAAAACCGAAGAGGCACCGAGAAGGCTCTATATTAAGTTCAGCCCCTTTGCAAAAAGTGACAAACAAGAAGCGGAACCATCAGGAAACCTCTCTGTGAAAGAGCGCGTGCATGAAAAATGGAGGAAGAGTTTTCCGCTCACCACAATTAGGCTGAAAAAGAAAAACAAAAAGTTTGCCATAGTCGGTGGTACCCATGGGAAAACCATACACCTAAGACGCAATAAACACAAAGACAAATGTGGGACACCAAAAAGGAAAACTCAAGATTCTGATGATGGTCAGTTTTGTGAGAAGGCATCCTGCAATGATGGAAAAAGTTTGGATATACTGAAGAAACCTGATGAAGTGAGGCCTCTAAAAGAAAATGTTTTGAAATTTAATGTCTTACCCAACACCTTCAACTTCAAGGAAGGGTCCAATGACACAGACTGCAGGACTTACTCTAAAGCAGGTATAGCTGAACTTCAAGAGTTACAAACATCTTTGTCGATTAATAGTGAAAAATGGTAACATTGTCTCTTTGCTTAACAGAGGAGGAAACCGTTCCAGCAGAGGGAAACCCACTGGTTATTATGACAAAAGGTAAAAGGGAGCTTAGAGATTGAGCACATTCTATACATTTGGAAGAAAAGTTAAAAGCAACTTGGGTTTCTCCACAGGAGTATGGTGTGACGGCTCTCCAAGCAAGTCTTCTCCACAGAGTCCAGCGCCAGTCCCTGAATCAACGGGCCTTTTTCAAGAATTTCAGAGGCGATATAAAATGAGACAAGCATCAACGGACGAGTGACATTGTACCAATTTTTAGATCACGAATGTTTTTTTGTATGTGGATTTTTAAGGCATGTTTTTTTTTTTTCATTTTTGTTTGATATTCAAACCTATATGACCTACATGAAGGCAACACGTTTTTAAAATGTTGCTATAATAAATACCAGATTGTCAAACTGCAGAAAAGTATAATTTATTTCATTACCACACGCTTGTGCATCAACATTTGTTTAAAATGTAACTCTTTGACACATACAGTGGGGGGAAAAAGTATTTGGTCAGTTCCCCATAGACTTTCTATTGGATTTCGGCCAAACAATTTTTTTCCCCCACTACGTAAAAACAAAAGAAACTTTCAGAATACAATGAGCCTTTGACACAGTTTAGTATTCATAGTCAGCAGTCCTCTTGTGTGGAATCAAGAATTGAAATTACCATTGATTTGAATATATTCATGATGTAATGCAACAAAATGTAATTATTGAATTTAAAGTTTAGACTCTTATAATTTTGGACAGTAGCACCACACACTGCTGTAGGTCAAACCATAGTTCTCCTTTTGAACGGACTCTGGTAGCTCATACTGGGCCAGGTGCTGCAGATCTTGATGAATGGTGTGCGCCTCAAACGCAGCCCTCCCTGGGTCTCCTATCAGCACTTTGGTTCCATGAGTTTTGATGCAGAGATCTAACCAGGCGTGAAGAGAAGCGGCCAGAGTCTCGTCATAAAACATGTCTCCCAGGAGCATTAAATCAAACGATTTGGGATATGTATTTATCAGGTCATCAGCCAAACAAACTGGAGGTTCCTGGTTGTTCAGTTCTGAGTTCATGATGGTCACAAGCCCCGCAACTTGAAGAGAAAAGAGTGAAGTTCAATGTGAGCAGTGGTTCTCAATTGATGCGGTGTCGGGACCCACAATCACCCTGGAATGACAAACCGTGACCCAAATACATCTTGGACTTGTAAAGTATAATGTAAAATATTTTATTTTTGTTGAATAAACATTAAATCAGAATCAGTTTTTTTGCAATGGTTATGAAGAGGTTCACAACTAGGAATTATTCTTGGTCAATCGTGCAACATGAAACATGAAACATAACTTTAGATAATAAACTATAAAAACTTTAACTATGAGACTATAAGGGCACGTGAAAGAAGATTAAATTCAAACTATGATAAAGACACCAATTTTACATAGAACTACAGCGCGAGTGTATTTACAAATGTACAGGTAAATAAAAAAAAGCTGAAATTATGATTAAAAACAACCTGATAAGTCATTCTGTAATTTTTCATACAGTAAGTTTTACTTCTGCTTGAGTAATATCACTTGAGTAAAAACAAAAGTAACTCATGCCACTGTGAGTACATCTTTAAGTGACAAATATTCATTTTGACACATATAATAGATGTATTTTATTACTTAATTCTTCTTAATGATTTATTTTTACATGTTTTTTTATGGTATTATCTTTGAAAGTATTACAATTGTGTCATAATTTCATGTTTTTTCTCTTTATGTCACAACTGAAACATGAATCAAACATTTACATTCAAACAGTTGCTCTGTGCTCGTCATATAATTAGAATATCATGAAAAAGTTCATTTATTTCTGTAATTCAACTTAAAATGTGAAACTAATAGATGATATAGACTCAGTACATGCACAGTGACACATGTCAAGCTTTTATTTGTTGTAAACTGGATGATTATGGCTTACAGTCTTACCGTTCTGAGATTTTTAATTTGAGGTTTTTACAAGCTGAGCCATAATAATCAAAATCATAACAAATAAAGGCTACACATATCTCACTTTGCATGTAATGAGTCTATATCATATATTAGTTTCACAGTTTAAGTTGGAAAACAGACGTGAATGCACTTTTTCATGATATTCTAATTATATGACAAGCGCCTGTATTGTATTGTCCCCGTAGGGAAATTTGTCCCTCGATGCTGCTGGGGCAACCCGTCAGGAGTAGTGGACGACCGCAGTGCAGCGCCCGGGGACCCATCTCCAGGGGACCCATCTCCAGGGGACCCATCTCCAGATGTGGAGCCAGGCTAATGGTCACAATCACCTATTGTTGCTTGTTTTCGGTTTTCACTCACCGGCGTCAATATCATTGGCAGTGACGTGATCAGCTCCACACTCTTTGGCTACAATGCTTGAGGCTCCACATCCGCTCCCCAGGTCCAGCACAGCCTTTCCTCTGCATTCATGGGGGTTGTCCAGAAGATATCTACATGATAAATTACGTATTTAGCCTCCAGCTACAAACCAAATGAGATTAGAGAAGGAGATTTAAGACCAACCTCGAGAGAGCCTGCCCCCCGGGCCAATAAATGGCCCAATAGGGGTCTTTGAAAGGCCACAATTCAGGCCTTTCTTTCCAGAATCTGCAATTAGGAGTAAATAATCTCAAACGGATTTCTGGCGTGAGCGACTGCCCTCCCACAACCTCTGTGTTCTCCTCAATGAATCTTCTAATGGATTCATCTGAATGACAACTTGACGCATTTCTAAAACCTGTTGTTGTTTTGAAGGTGTGAAAAACTGTACCGAGAGCAGAAGTAGGCCTACATCTCCAAGAGGTAAACATTTTGTCTGGCTACTACAGGGCTGGCATAGTTTACTTGAGTGTATTAAGCCTCCAAATCGAATTTGCAATTTATTAGTTAAATAATAAACACGAGTAGTCAAAATGTAAAATAAAAAATGAAATCTACAAGAGAAGAAACGCGCCACACGTTTGTTTACGTAAACAAACACCGGTTACTTTTAACGGTCGGACAAGTGCAACACCGAAATGAGCTCTCCACTGAAACGTTTTAAATGGTTCCTAGCTATAAACAAAATGCATAGATATTAATATATTTAGGTCACATAATAAAGGATTGCAGTAAAATGTATTATTGCACACTGTACAAAATTATTATTATTATGTATATGTTTACAAGTTTTTTCTTGTATGCCGTTGCGCCCCCTCTCGGTGGCTCATACAGCACTAGGATATGGTGGCAGAATAAAATGAGGTTACAATGGAAGAGAATAATAAGCAAGCACTTAAGTTTCTTGATGTGATGCAATAATGTCTCAGTGACTGTCACACATTTGGCTGCTGCAACTATGCATTCTTCAGTAGTGTGATGCAAGTTTAAATCTGTATCCTAGGCCTGTGCAAGAATATGCTACATTTTAAATATTAAAGTAATGTGAGTTTTTTCGTTCATTTTTTAAAATTTATTAGCCCATGGTGCAGTGCTAGCCCCATTTATGCTCTGACTTTGGTGCTGAAAGCATTGTTACGATCTGCATCAAAAAGTAAGCGTTGTTCATGGCGATGAGAATAACCACATCAGCCTTTAAAGATGTTGTGATCATTTGCTCAAATTACTGTGAGGAACTGTCACTAACGCATTTATTCCTCCATCCTCCCATCCTTTTCCCAGATTCTTGAGTGAACTAATGAACTAGTGAACACTTGCATTCTTTGCATTGAGACTTTTGAAGGTTTTATCTGAATACAGCCTTTTGTATATATGCATAAATTCAGAATCAGAGCCATTAATAGACCCTTTCGCTGCTTACATCATCAGTGACATAAGCTGGAGGCAGGAAGTGATATAAGATTATCACTAATTAAAAATAGCAATTAAAAATTTAAAACTACAACTAAAAAATGTGGTCCTGTTGTGGCTTAAGGTGCAAGAACAAGAGGAATGACATTTGAGACGATAAAATAAGTGTTATCAAATATTTCCAACAACAGTTAGATATTTGTTTTGGTTAATATGACAACAGCTACAACGGAAATAGATAGGAATCTAGCTTCCTGCCTCGAGCACATCACTAGACTGCATATTTTCAATACATTAAAAGAATGTCTATACACTACACACTGTACACAGTTGCAATATTGTCAAGAAGGAAGTTCTCAAATCATTTTTTTTAATAAAATAAATTTGCACAGTGATACAGTATGTACACACATGCATATGCAAATCCACAACAGCTACAGGCCACACAGGAGCTGACAGGCAACGCAATATCTTCTCAACACTGAATGGGCTGACAGTTCTCACCCAGCCGCTTAAAATAGAGAGTATTAAGCCATCAGCAGCATAATTACCTTAATTAGACCCTTTCAAAAGTGGCAACATGTACAAAAGTGCAGCTTGGTGGGATGCAACCATGTACTGTGAACGGGATGACAGCCAAAAATCTCCCACTACTTTCGCTATGACTGTATTTCGAGGCTATTCCTACAGACCAAGGGAATGGAGAAAAAAATGGCCAGATTAAGCTGTCAGATCGGACAGTGAAAGCTAGCCTTTAGCAAGATGTCCTCTCCTATTACAAGAAATAGAGACTGACAGGCCTCATATTTTCTGTTCCAAGCCACAATTTCAAAACACAAGCAATAGCTGCCACACTCTAGAGATTTCCATGTCTATAACTGTAGCCGCTAAAGAACAAAATAGGTGGTTGTTCCCACGCGTGTAAGACAGGCAATAACACACACAGGCCAAAGACTCATCTCTTTGTCAAAACACTGCAATGTGTCTGGTTTAGCAACAGGACTGGCTATTGAGGCAGACTCATTTGAGGATGTTTTTCTGGTTGCTCAAGGTTAGCACAGACCCTTAGTGATCTTTTTTTTTTGCGGCTGGTAGGTTGATGCTTGAAGCTTCAAGTGTAAACTGAGTTTTCCAATGTCATTTCAATCACCCGAGGCAGATTTCCTTCAGTTGTGCGTCTTTGTAAGAGTGTTGCATTTTTATGTCATATTATGGGTATGAAACAGTCAGATTTCTTTATTTTTGGATTCTGGGACGACCACCTTTCCTTCTTTTTGTTTTACAACACTGCCATTTTGGCCTCTGGTCCCCCAACCCATGTGTTTATAAGATAGGTGGTCTATGTAAATATCACACGTTTTATTGTGCCCTGTGAATTGCATAGAGATGTGAAATGTGCAATATTAAAACGAAATTTATGTAAAATAAGCTTATGACTGCTAACTAATATATGCTGCCAGCCCCAGAAATATCCAAATTGGAAATACGTGTCTCAAGTTTGTCTTGCCTCCTTGTCAAGAGGTGCCACTGGTCCCTTGTTTTTACTATAGAGGAAATCACTGTGCTGGCACATCAAATAAGGTATCTCTTAAGTTGAGCTATTAGGCAAGGTTGGTTTTCAGAAACATTTAAAGTGCTTGTGACTTCCACTTTGTCTTGATTTTCTGTAATTTCCTAATAATCCACAGTGCTACAGTTTTACTGTGTTCATTAAATTAATTGTCATCACTGGACTAATGAATACAGCAGTCTAGTGACTAGTGTATTCATAAACATTCACAAGATTTATTGTGAATGTTTTTGCAAATGTATTGTTTAGTATTAACATATACATGAATTGAACAAATCAAAAACTTAAATAGTTGTGTTTGGTCTCACTCATACTACTGCTTTTATCATAGACAACTACAAACTTGGTCAATTTTCCACCCCAATTAAACCCTGTGCCCACAACTTAGGAGTCATTTTTGACCTGAAATCCAAATGACCTCCAAATGGTCCAAAACGCTGCAGCCAGGCTCTTGACCAGCACTAACAGATACGACCACATAACTCCAATCTTCCCTTGCCTCCCTGCACTTGCTGCCAGTAACATTCAGAATTGATTTAAACATTTTACTTAAGGCCTCTCCTCTCCTTACATCCAGAACATGCTCTTTCCCTATGTCCCAAGGTGCCCACTGTGTTCCTCTAATCAACACCTTCTCGTTGTCTCCCCAACTAACCTCGTCTCCAGAGGAGACCGGGCCTGAAGTCAGATCTCCCATATTGTGGAACTCATTACCTGATCAGGTAAAGCAGGCCAATTCAGTGTCTGTTTTACTCTTCACATGTATTATGCATTGTTGTGTTTTTTAAATGATTATCAAACGTGAAATGCACTTTTCAACTTTGTTTTGAAGAGTTGAGAATTATGCTTTATAGACCCATTTCTGTATTTTCTGCTGCTGCAACTCGAACTACGAACAATGGGGTAGTTTCATCCTGTGACCTATTGCACTCAGATCCCCCTTTGACATGCTGACACTGAACCGGATAATCCCCCATGATGTCTTCAAAAGCCATAAATTATACGGTCACAACTAAGATTAAGGACATCCGGTATCCACTTCTAAGCCTCGTCTTACTTTCGAATTACTTACTGTTAAATGTGTATATTATTGATTCACATGACCAACCAGGATGTGCTGGAGGTATCATGAGAGCTTGAAATGAGTTGGGACTATACAGAGTTTAAAAATGTTGAAATTAAGTCTTTTCCTCCCCCTACATGTTCCAGCAATGTCCTAACGTGTAGAATGAGCCCAGATCTATTCACCACAACTGCCTCTAAAATCCTGCACTGTCACTCAAAAAGGTGTTAATTTGGTCCGAAGTGCCGTCATGCACAAGCTTAATATAGAGACTGCAGTTACACATAAGACCAGTGGTGGCAGTAGTGAGCATAAAATTACCAACTTGCATCTAGCCCCTTTAAACTGAGAATGTTGTGGCCAAATCTTTGGCCAATGAGGTCCATGGCTGTGTTTACTTGCAAAAACTATTGTCATTAATTTACATTTACATAGATTATCATGACATTGCTATGAATATGCAATCTTTTACTTGGCCACACCATTTAGACAAGGAATATTTAAAGCAAGACAACTGTTGTACCCTGCCCTATACTGTGATATAAATGTCTAAAAGGGACTATACGGAGTTTAAAAATGTCAAAATTATGTACATACCCCTACATGTTCCAGCAATGTCCTAAAGTGTAGAATGAGCCCACCTATATATAAGGTTCAGTTACACGTATGACCTGAGGTGGCAGTAGTGAGTATAAAATGGCAAACTTATATCTAGCCCTTTAAACAGCAGGTGAATAGGGAAGGAAAAAAATGAAATTGCTGTAGATTACTGACCTAAATATGAGAAAAACATGCATTGAATATGTTATATAAAAGTAAATCTTTGTCAGGTGCATGCATGTAGTTTAGAGTAGCTGTTGAATGACCCTCTGTAATGTAAACAGGTCCAAGGCCATGCAGCGGCAGCTCACTGAATGCAAACCGTGTTTCTCTCGGATTTTCATTGGGCCTGGCACATCAGACTATTCTCCTCTGTTTATTCCAAAGTGAAAGAAGTGAGGCTCTTGTCTTCCATCACATGCTCTCCACCTGTGTGTAACGCTTTTCTTTACCCCACGTGTTTGGTTCCATGGGTCCTGCTTTTTCTTGCGTGTGAATAATTATCTTCATCTGTGAGCTCAGACACAGTATTTTCCACAGCCTTTGCAACAGTGATAACAGCTCTCAAACATTGTCCTTGGACTTGCACCTTCGCAACGGTGATAACAACTTTTAATGGTTTATTTTGTTGATATATTTTTGCTTCAGATTTTTTTAATGAGGTAGTTATCTTATGATTTTAAATCCAGTTAGGAATTAGATATTAAAAATCCATCTGAAAAAAAAAAAAAACTAAAAATATTGTTAAGTGCCACTTAAGTTGTGATGTTAATAAAAGAGAAAACAGGACCTTTGTATTTTGCAACGCATCTCCTCAGACTTTCGCTGTGGCTGTCTCCCAGAGAGGATATTTGCCTGCGACACGTGGACACCAAACATCAATATCTGAAAAGGGATAGAAGTGGTAAACATGCAGACAAAAAGTCAGAAAATGATAAGGGTGAGCCGTGATACAAATTCCATAAGACGGCACGAGTTTGGGTTCACAAGAGCATTTGAGATGATTTTGACGTCATTTGTAATAATTAAAAAGTAAATTATGTGACAATTGGTGGGTAACTATTAACTTAAATGATTCCTTTAAGTACCTTTAAACAGTTTTGGATGCAGCCCAGTAAAACAAAGTAATACACAATCTGCATTATTAATCTGGGTGGAAAAATCTTGTGCCATTTGATTTTGCAAGGTCTTTCTAATCTTGTGAAATCTTGGCCCATCCCTATAAAATGAACATAGTAAAGAGTGAGTTTGGTCTAAACTAGATACAAATCTCTAAATTGACCACGGTGTAAAAACTGTACAGCGTGTCTTGCCTTCATCACTCAAAAGGCGCTCTGGCAGTTTGTTTTTGGTATTTGCCATGTATTCTGTTCTGTCAGCGTTTTTGTCAGTTTCATTGTTCCTGTGAGGAATGTTCCACAATGTGGCTTTAAAGCAGTGCTGTATTTTCTTCAGGTTTCCTTATCATATGGCGCTACATTGTGCATCTGCTGTGCTGTGTGGCACCTTGCCTTTTGTTCTCCCTCCAGCAGCCATTAACCATATGCTCTGTAAGTTTGCTCCAGTCAAATCTATTCTGTGCTGTCTGATTTATTTTCCCCATTACATGCATTCTGCTCCAGTGTGCGTGTTTGATTACGCCTCTGATTATCATCACACATGCTCATTCATCACCTCCGCTCAAACATAGATCTTGTTCTTCGTCTGTGCCATTAATCTCTGTGTCAGAGCATGCCTGGTACAGACACTGTCCTAAAGGTGCCTGATGTTAAGGGGCCTGTGCTTTTGAGTGTAATTTTTGGCAATATTTTGCCATTAATGTTATAGTTTCCGAAGGAATGGTAGAAATTGAACATTACCATGAAAATCCGGCATTTTAGGGGACACGCTCGATTATTGAAAAAAATAAATAATCATGATTATTTAAGTCACAATTGAAATCACGATTATTCAAACGATTATTTGTTGCCTTTAAAAAAAAGTATTTTTATTTTATTCATTTATTAATCAAAAAAATATGATGAATATTTTCTGTTTTCTGAACAGTCATAAAAGTACAAATGATTTCAAGTATGCCTTGATTGAAGAGAGGTCTCTGTTTGACGCCTGCCCCCTGCTGGTCAGCCCTCACACCTGCGCAAGTAAACTGAGCAGCGCGGCCTGATGACATCATCACACAGAGCTTTTTATTTTTATGTCAGGCAGAAGCATGAGCCATGGCACGTGAAATGCAAAGGGAAAATAATCCCAGCGGCCTGAAATAATACAAGTTTGCTTTGTTTCGTGAGATCCACTTCGAATGGACAAGCCGGAGGACATCCTTAATAATAGTTTTCTTCTCTAATAAGTTAAAAGGATAAACATCCTCATCATCAACCAAACATTTACTAAAGATACTACTATTTATTTTTATTTTTGTTTTTATTTTTGGAATGCATTGTGCTGAAGTGCTGTGTTTTCTGTAGTCAAGACTATTGTCTACTATTTTGTGATGTTTTGTAATCCTGGCTTGGTGTTAGTTTGTGAAATGTATTTTAATTGTTATGTATTGTTTGTTTGTCTTTGTTTGTCTTTTTGAATAATTCAAAATAATAGATAAATACATTATTAAAAAGTAGCTTTTTTTCCCCTCAATTTTGCTATTTTTGTAATCGTTTAGTGCAATAATCAAAATTGTAATCAAATTTCGATTAATTGCACAGCCCAACTTGCTGCTGTTTCTGGACACGATCCGAGGCTCCTCACCGGGAGTTTGGTTGTATTTCAACTTCCACATTTTAGACGACGTATTAGATTATGATTCAACATTTAGTTGCTTGTTGTGTAACCTGGAATGTTCAGCAGTGCGTCTTTAATTTTAAGTTTACGAGCCGATACCACAATTGCACCAGAATCCCTTTAATGTTCAGGGCTAACATACTGTTTCTCATGCTGATACTGTGCTGGTTACCCTTAAAACACCAAGGACATAGTTTCGGCCCTTTTGATGATGAAAGTGGGTCAAAAACAACAGTATGAATAAAAAAGGGCTCCAAGGTCAGTGGGGGAGGACTGTGTGGGATTGAGTCTGATTTTTAGCATAATTTAAGATAGAATTGACATCATGGCCTCCGTTGCTCAGTGAGAAAACCTCATGATTTTGCTCTCAGCCTGCTTAAACTGATTCAAAGTAAACTAGTAATAGCATGCTGGATCTTTTCTCGAGCTCTTGCTATGGATGAATCTTGTTTGAATATTTTTAGCTACATTCTTTGTATCACCGTAATGAGACAAATGTGATGTGATTTATCGCGAATGGTAATGAGGCACCGTACAGGAGTAACACCTGCAGATGGCCAGGGTCACAGCATATCCCTGAACAGTCAAAAGAAAACAGATAGGGGAAAGGAAGGTTGTTATACAGATGCTGAAATCGACAGAACAGGACAGTGTTATGTCTCCAGTGGCTGTGTACATTGTGATAAATACAGCTTTGTAAAATGAAACACAGCAATGTAGACGTAGTATCTGCTTAGACATATCTCTGTGGACAGCACAATTGTACTGATTTGTTGCTTCGGAATATCTACACAATGGAATAACTGTGAGCACTTTTGCCACATGTCAAGAAGTTTCTGAGCTCCAATCCTGCTTTTGAGATTATTTACAAGTACGGCATGCACACAATTTAACAGCAAAAATACATGGCATCACATTTCAAGCAGTGACTTCCATATGCAACGGTGGAAAAGTGATTTATTTGGAGACATATGTCCAGGTTCACTGATGCATTGCCCTGTCACATTCAGCTTCATTCAGTTTGTCTTGAGTCAAGGTGAAGGTAAGCTGTACTTTATTGTCCCCGTAGGGAAATTTGTCCTCTGCATTTGACCCATCCTTTGGCATCGCTGGGGAAACCCGTAAGGAGCGAGGGCAAGGATTTGTTTTTATCTGTAGGGGAAACTGGTGTACCCGGAGGAAACATGCCACTGTCCTGTCACTCGTAAGGTTGATACGCTGCTGTTCTAATTCTGTCTTTCTCGTCTCACACTGAGCCAAAGTTTCTTGTTGACTCAGGAATTCAGGGGGATTCCAGAGAGGGTATTTTTGACCATTGGCCTTGGATCTAAGATATTTTTTATTCTTGTCTGACCTAGCCTTTTCAAGCTCCCTCTAAGACTTCGCTCAGAGAAATATTGCTGAATGTCAACCTGAGCTGCTTGCCAGTTGGTTTTATGTGTTTGGTTGATATAAGTAAAGGTAAAATTCTGCATGGGGGTTTAGCGGCATATAAAGGGACTATACAGAGTTTAAAAATGTTAAAATTATGCATTTTCCTCCCCCTACATGTTCCAGCAATGTCCTAAGGTGTAGAATGAGCCCAGATTATATTCAAGATTTTGCTAAAGATTATACCCAGCTTTCTTTAGTTTGTACATTTTTGGGATGTTTATAGTTTCACTTCCTTATTGGACACAGACAGGAAGCGACGAAGAAGAAGTTTAACTATTTTAAACTATTGCCGTGCAACCATGTAAAGTCAGTGGGAAATGAATGAACTGCTATTCACCTTAATAGGGAAGTTTGCATTAGCGCCGCCATTGATTGTGCCCACCCCTTTTCTCCTATCAGTTAGTGGTGTTTGTTAGATTGGCGGTAGCAGAACAACATGGATGCGTGTGTGTTTGTGTGAAGTTTTGCAGGAACATGTAAAAAAAAGACACCTAACTGTAATTCTCCTGACCCCATGCCGTGAAAGTCTCTATTGTTTCTATTCACATAATGTGATAGCACATTTAAAATCAAAGCTCAATTATTTTGGAGACAGGGTTCTTTATTAGAGATGCCCAGCAAGCATCAAAGCTTTTATTGTCTTCTAATCAGACACTGTTTACGGCGAGATAAGACCACACAATCTACAAACATCAACAAACTGAGGAATTTATGATCCCACGGGAGACCACTGTGACTGTGGGTTTTTGCCGGTGGTGGATTTCACACCGTTTTTTTTGCATTGACCTGTGTGCTTGGCCTGGCTGAGTAACTACCATTACCTTAATACAAAATGTACCATATTACCAGCTGTAGTGCGCTCATTTTTCTTCACCAAACATACAAGAAAAAGAACAAACATTTCATTTCATCGTGGGTGTTTCTATTGGTAAAAAATCCTTTAAAAAAAACATGTGTCTTTACTGTGGGCGAGCTTTCCTCTCCTCTCACCTGACTCATAACTTTGCGGGAGCAGGACATCATGACCAGCTCGTCTCCATGGCGATGCATATCTAAGTGCTTTATTTTAATGGCCCATTGCAAAAAACTAAATCGTTGATGCACGTTTGTTTTCATGTTGTGACGTAGTATCTTATACAGTGACTGGTTAATTCATGTTTTAGAGACAAAATATTGAAAGGCCACAGATTCGGGAGGACAATTAACTTCCCTTGCATCAGGCTATTTGAGACCGACATTGGTGGAAAAAAGGTTCTCTTTACTGAGTGCAGAGAGATCACCAATGAACATGACATGACCTTGTATTACCTTGTACCTTGTATTGTATTGCTATACTTCTTATTTTTGCAGGTGTTTCCGATTTCCTGAAAACCTTCCTCCAGTGAAACCGTGGGTTGCACAACCACAGACTTCCGAGCTTCACTCTGAGTGTCATTTCATTCAGCAGGCAGGGCAAGTACATTTGTAGAGGACGATTGAAAGTGCTTCACAGTTGCATACAATTACAAGAAAGCAGATCAAATAAACCCATAAAAACTTAATGAAATAAGTAAAAAGCAAGAGTGCTGATAAAATACTTTCAGTTATCAAATGCTCGGGTGAAGCCGTTTGCAGCCTGGATTTGAACTTTGTCCGAGTTGAGGCCTGTCTCACGTCTTTATGAAGTCTGTTCCACATTTCTGCTACATGAAACTGAAACACAGCCTCATCGTGTTTCATCCTGGCTGTGGGAACCACCAGAGACCTCCTCCTAAGTGTTGACGTAACCTCAGGGAGCCCCATAGCTTTGATTAGGGAAAACAAATTTACACAACAATGTGTTTGGTTGAATAGTCAAGGTTTTGGTGTGGATTGACACCTTATTTTGTACTGACAAGGATTTACAGATTGTTGAGACACTGAATAGGATGTTTCACAGCAGGATGAAGTCTCTTGAAGTGTTGACCACATTAAGAGTGAAATTACCACATCCCATTGCAACAAGGCACAATGCCTGCTTCCATTGTAATTCTGCCTGTGTGTAATCGTATGCTGTGTATGAGATCTTACTAATGAATTGTTTTACCATTTTATAGGTTGAGAATGATTGTTGTTGTCATCTTGCTCAAGGGACTACGGTTGAAAACTAGCTTTAGAGCTAAAACTGGCAATTTTTTTCAGTGATGTTGATCAATGTGCATTATCCCTGTTCAAATAAAGTAATAAAATAAAATAAATAACAAAAAGATTTGCGTTATAAGCCGGCAATATGTTCCTTTTATGTGGGAAAAAATATGGATGTTTTAAAAGATTAGAAGAAAGAAAAGCGCTGAAGTTTTAAAATGTGAAATGTGATGAGCTGGTGATTTTAATGAACCTTGTTGTGTAAAGGACTTGTAGTGGACTGGATTATCCAAAGTGAGCCTGCTGTACTCTTGACCTGAAAGGCAGCGTTTCGAGGTGCCTTGGCGAGGGTCTACTCTTAAAAAGACAAAAACCTGGATCCAGAACCAAAAGTACAATGACCTTATAAGCGCCCTTACAGGCATCTCATTATCATTGGTAGTAAATAATATTATTGTCATCACATTGATGGATTTGCAGCTGCCAGGCCAGTGATGGGTGGATTAGCTGTACATTTCCACATGAATCTCACATCCAGTCGATAGTGAGTGAGTGCATGTTTCCCCCCTTCAAATCAAACCAGCTTCCTTTACTTTTTCACATTCTGCAGAGTGAATATTGGCTAACTCTTTGGTGTTGCACATTAGGCGGCCGTTAAATATGGCTGTCATGGCTGAAAGATGATGTTTGTGTTTTTGCATCCGCTTTCCTACTTGGAAACTGTCAGAGCATAGACGCCCGGGAAGAAATACGAGATAGACTTTTTTCCCCCCTAAGATGTAGTTCTTCTTTTGCAAATCCAGACCAAAAAAGCTGACAGTTTTATAGAAATAATTTTAATGTTCGCAAATATTACTTCAAATACATGTTTTGATACTATGCTATTTGCTTAATGATACAGCCAAATTAGTAGCTTATGTAGAGGCTGATAACTAATATGTCTTGCTTCAAAATTCATCCAAATCCACTTTCCATGGACAAAGGATAGTAGCTTCCCACAAGATTACACAGCGGGGGAAAAACAGTGCACAGTAGTTAATAAGTCAAGGCCAAACGGTTGAATCAAATAAAAATGCTCACATATCCAGGTGCTTAAATAATCAGAGTCCTATTAAAACAGCTGGACAATGCAGCAGTTGTTGACACAAGTGGACTGTTGTGTGGCACTGCGCATTTTGCCGTCCTGTGGGAAGCCAAGTCACTATCATTTAGCCCTGGAGAAGAGTTTGGATAAATCGGGAAGTGCAAATCGGCCGAGCAAATCAAGAGATTATCCTCTGTATAATGGAATCCTGAGACCTTGTTGATTCTCATGCAGATAAGCCATGGTTCCCCAATAGATTTATCATTGAGTGCCTATAGGATTTTAACGTCTTATTTGGGATAATTTAATAGGTCTTGGTAAATCCAACATGGTTTTATAGGAACCTCATAAGCAAACAAATGCAATATCCGTATTACAAGATGCAACGTCACTAAAGTCTTCACCTGACTGAGATTGACAGTTTTTTTTGCAAACTGAGCCAAAAACAAACAATGTATTGAACATATAAATGTGTAAAAGTTCAGTTTTAGTTAAATATTTACTAATTTAGTTAAATTTAGTCTTATTTTGGTCCTATTTTGGTGATGTGGTGTTGCTGATTTGTTGAAAAACTGGTTACTTGCAATTTGTGTTTAATTAGAATGGACCATATCGTGTTGAAATGGTTTATTAAAATATCACAATAATATCACAATTTTGCACAACTGTATCGCATATCACTTTAGTATCATGCAGCCCTACTATATACAGTATGAATATATGCACATCACCTGGTGCAAGGCTACTACAAAACGGAAAAAGGTTGTCTGAATAAATGCAGTGTGCAGACTTTTTCCTAAAGTATACTCAATAATAATACACTGTCTTAAATACCTTCATTAAAGGGGCTAGATGCAAGTTTGCCATTTTTTACTCACTACTGCCCCCTCAGGTCAAACGTGTGACTGCACCTTCCATATTAAGCTCATGCATGACGACACTTCGGACCTAAATTGACACATTTTTGAGTGACAGTGCAGGATTTTAGAGGCAGTTGTGGTGAACAGGTCTGGGCTCATTCTACACATTAGGACATGGCTGGAACATGTAGGGGGAGGAAAATACATCATTTTAACATTTTTAAACTCTGTATAGTCCCTTTAAGTAAAATATGTTCATTATTAAAATATTGTCATTTTTAGCCGTGGTTTTCTTCATCCTGATTCTGTAGCGTCTTTAAATACTTCTGTGTTTTATTCAAGTCAAAGACATTCGCTCAGTTTTGTTGTGTGTTTGCCTGCGTTTTGCTTGACAACACTTTGTCCAAAGGGTTGAAGCAGCTCTAGTTGCCAGTGGGCACGGCCCTCAATCATTTTAATCACATTTCCACAAAAGCCAGAGATGGGCCCTAAGCGTCTGGAAATCTTAGAGAATATTCTCTATCAGCAAGAGAGGACTCACAGCCTTCCATTTAGGGCCCTATACTGTTTTGTTTATCCGATTTCTAGCCCTGCTCCTAAATGTGATTTGTCCTGATAAGCCAGTACATGGCCCTTCATCAACCTCAAATCCATTATGAGGCTCCTCTTCAGCGGCATAGCACAGGAAAACGGCCACAAGCAGACACTCATCGACGTGAGTGGTCCAAGCAACTGCATTTCAAGAAAGCCAAATCAAATTCAGAGCGCTCCTGCCTATGAGTCACTGCAATTTTGGGACATTTAATTTCCTTCGTAAGTCTTGCCCAGTGTTTGGAGTGGGCACATGTGAAAGCTGGGCTCAGGTGGGCAGCCGCGCAAACTCATTCGTTCAGTATAGTCAATATTCAGGAGATGTTAGGGAAAGAATAAGTTAGTTTACACATAATGTAGACGGTGACTGCATATCTTTACTTTTTCTCTTTTTATGTCACATTCCTCAAACTGCAAACTTGTAACTATTTGAGCTTTGTGGCTGATGGAAAACCTTTTGTGCTTCATTTATCAATAGGTTTATCATTTTTATTTTATTTGGTTCAATCATTCTATTGCTGCTTGTTTTATAACATTGTTGGCATATATTACATATCATTAAACAGTTTGTAATACTGTAGATTATTTCCAAGTTTCAAATTTTGTTATTTTTCCATGCCATTCCTGTTGGACCAGTGTATGGCTGCATGGCTCCCCCCAAAAAAGCATTTTTGGTGAATAGATTAGTGAAACGGGAGGCCATTAAATATTAAGTAAAAAGATAATAATTAATGTATAATTCAAGATGTGATGCTACTGGTTTGCTTTTATTCTTCACTCAAAGCAGGAAGACTCCACGCCCACGCTATCTGCTGTTGTTGGGGATAAAGAAGATGTAGATAAGCAATATTGACAACACTTTTATTATCAAAGGTTTCCCCTCTTATCTTGAGAAGCAAAATTTGCAGTGATCTGTTGTTGTGCTGCCACTGTGACCCTTTAGGCTGAATGTTTGTGGAGATCTCAACACTTCCCTCTTGTGGTTTGAGGGAGTACTAATCCACTCCTGGGATCGTTCTTGTCAAAGGAATCTTCAAAGACGTCTCAACTCATTAGTCTCCGCCTTTGGGGATTTTTGCAAGGCCATATTGGTCGTAAGTGTGGGGAGTGATTGGAAGGACTCTATGGATCCTCTGGTCGATTGCAACAGTGCTTGCTTGATGGCTCGCGTGATCGATACATTCTCACAGTGCATCAACAGGGATTAAGTACTCCTGTGAGGGAGCTTCTCGGGTCAGAGCATGCCTCATTTAATCGCTAATTAGATGCTTTCTATTGAGCATATGGCTCTGGAGCAGCATCTGTTTCAGCACCACATTGTGTGTTATTGGTGAAAATGCACACTGAATACAGAGGCATTTCGATATAATGAATGGAACGATGAGGCTTCAAGTCCATTCAACAGGTTCTTTCACAAGCTGTGAGCCATAATAAGGTAAATGAAAACAAATAAAGGCTTATTTCACTTTTTATATTTCAGTGCAGCTTTTGATGTAATCGATCATGATTTACTGTTGGAAAAACTGTCTGCCTATGGTTTTACAGATTGTGCTGCAAGATGGAAAAGGAGTTACTTAATTAACAGATCTCAGTCCATGTATTTTAAAGGTAGTTTTTCTACTATCAGGAGATTAGACTAAGGGGTTCCACAAGACAGAGCAGCTGTCTTGGGCCATTATTCTTCTCTATTTATTTTATATTTTTTTTAACAAATGATCGCTGTACTGCTTTAAAGAGCACCTCTGTAGCAATGCTTTATATAATGCAACAGATGATCTTAGTATTTTAAAAAAATTGCAAACTGAACTTGATCAAGTATCTTGCTGGGTAGACAATAACAGGCTTGTTTTAAATGCTAGTAAAACAAAATGAAATCCACCGTTGTTGATACTGACTTTGAAAAAACTACCTTTGGAGCAAGTGCACAAGTTTGTCATATTAGGTTTAACTATAAATGATAGATTGAACTGGTCTAATCACATTGATAAGCTAGTAACCAAAATGGGTTGGGTTGTGTCTGTTATAAGAAGATGCGTCTGGTTTATGACAAGCTTTTCAGTATTGTCTCATCTCGATTATTGTTCAGTTATATGGTCATGTGCTCCAAGGAAGGATATTCACAAGCTTCAAGTATTGCAGAACAAAGCTGCAAGACTGGCTCTTCACTGTCCACAAAGAACGAGCATCGATAACATGCACCAGACTCTCTCCTGGCTACATGTTGAGAAGAGATTAGTTACAAAATCTTCTTTTATAAGATCCGTATAAAGATGAAGCCGAGACCCTTGTATTATGAAAAAATCTAACACGCCACGTGACATTTGGCCAAAAAATAGAATAGAATTATTAAAATTAATGAATTGAATTGAATAATGAATTTGCAGATATCTTTATTGTTGAAAAAACACCAACAAATGGCCAATCTCGGCTCACCTCTCGTCACTGAAACTTTACTGGGAGTAGAACGTTTCCAGCTCGTCTCCATGGAGATGTTGACATTGTTGCTCTAATTTGTTTTTTAGCTTATTCATGTACTTTGCGTTAAGGTCCCAATAACGTCCCGCTCCACTCTTACCGTAAAATACCTTCAAGGATCGGCAGTGAGGACGAGCTCTGAGTTTTGGTGCATTTATTGAATAAGAAGTGTCAACAGGTAATGCAGTCGAGGCCACGCTGCTCAAAAGGTGAAGTATGGGCTATACTTCAAAGGGGAATATTCATCATTAGCTCGTTATGGTCTAAAAATGGGAGAAGGGATGGGAGTTTATGCTACTGGAGCACTGTGACCCTGAATGTTATCTAGGCACCTGCTTTCGGGTGCAGCTGAGACAACTTGCCAGTTTGTGTTTTCTGAAAGCAGTATACTACTTTACAAAAACACAGACGCTTTGTTAAACTACGTGAACGTGTCCTCTTGACCCTTGTATATATTTTTGTATATCTCGTGTCTGAAACATGTACAGCACTTTGGGCAGTGTCAACTGTATTTTAAATGTCCTATAAACTTTGACCTTGATTTAAAGGCTGCCAAATACCAGATTTAAAGAAGAACTAAGTAACTTGTTTATCTTAATAAGTCCTTTTCGTAGTTCCTCTGGGGGTAATACAAGTGTGCTCTTTCATCTCCCCCTGGTGTCTCTGGCCAGAAAGCCACAATTGCAACTTCCCTGCCTCCGGGACAGAAGCACAATACACACTAATGTAATCACGAAGAAGAAGCTAACAGGCTAACGGGCAAAGATAACTGTGGGTCAGCGGCACTTGAACAGTATTTACAGCCAAGTTAAAAAAAAAAATCTCCATTGTGTATTTGGATGTACAATATCCCTCTCTTGCTTCGTCTTTTCTGTCAGCGTAGTATTTACTCTCACAGACAATGAGTAAAAAACACAACATGCTACGACACCTGCGGTGGCGCTTATGGCCTCGAGGGGCATGAGGTACTTAGTTCTGCTTTAAGTAGTTGAGGTCCTTATCCAAATTAATTCTTTGATTATCTACTCCAGCTGGTCATTAGGAGCATGTTTTTTTTTTTGTATTGCTGGCAAGTGGCAGTTACGCAGTGTGCCTTTAAATTGGACAAATTGCATCTAATCTAACTATAAACCATGTAAGTGAGAGAAACACTGTATGAGATCTATGTACTAGAAATGCACAAATAAAATTGGCAAGAAGTTGAACAGTCTGGGTCTGCAGTACCAATGAGAAACAAATACCACTAACATCATAGCATGTTGTGTGAAAAACGCTGCTCTGAGGGAAATTTGTTCTTTGATCTCCTGCAAACGATACAGCATGAGAATGAAGAATACTGTGGCCATGTTTCAACAGACTGACGAATGGGACCTATAGCTTGCAAGCCCATCCCCCCTTAATAACTTCTGTTTTTCAGTGATCAATAAGAGCAAATTGCCTGCAGGATGACCATTCACTTGAGTTATTTCAAGTTGTCTAGTTGAGTTCATAAACATTTTCTTTTTGAAACAAGAACAAATTATATAGTGTGGCCCAGTGTTGGAGTGGGGCATCAATTGTCCGTCTACTACCCGATCAATCACGTCGACATGCTACAGGCGACTTTTCACCATTACATCTGAAGACAAATGGTGGTGAGCAATCATCCCTCTGTTCATTACTTGTTGGTGAGTGGCTGTGTATATAGCGTGATCACTGCTTTTGGTAGTAGGGTGGCCCAGATTCCTCTAATACTGCGACTAATCATCATCAACATAGTGCAGGTTAAAAAGAGTGTACCAGTGTTGTCACAGTACAAAATAGTTTGCCTGAAGTAGAGGTCTATAAAATTACAAAATGAGAGAAAGACATTTTAAGAGTAAATGACCACCTCGGCCAATGAAAAACACATTGTGTTGCTTACTTTTCATCAAAATGCAGGCCCAGAAGGCAGTCAATTCAAATGAGGGATCTAGACTATGGGCCCGATCTTGTGGGCCAGATCTTGTGGCGGCGCACAGGGCGACGGCGCAGGCTCTTGGCAAATTATTTTCCGAGTGGCGGCGCTATATGTGCCATTCGCCTCCGCCACCTGTGAGGGGGCGTCACAAGAGGAGGTGACTGCACTGATGGAAACACGGCTGACATTCACTTCCTCGTTTACATTGCGCTGTCTTGCGTTCTTTCTTAAGCCTTGCACAAGATCGGGCCCTGTGTCTCAAAACGCAGACGATAGCGTGACATTTTGCGCTCAGTAGGAGCGCACTTTGTGATCTTGCCACTCCAGACTTAGCGCATTTAAGTGGGTGGAGACACACATTTTCCTCCAAGCAGATCGACTCCGCGTCCAGGAGAGTGGTTGTGTGGGGTGAACATGTGCTTTTGTTTTGCTTCTCGTTCACATCAAGCACGGGCCGATCCACGCCACAGTGGACGCTGTAGCTCTTTCTCTCTCTCGAGACGTGAACATCGTTTAGCTCACGATGGGGTAAATAAAGTTTTTAGTTTGACCTGTGAGAGCCTAAGGCTTAAGAAAGAACGCAAGACAGCGCAATGTAAACGAGGAAGTGAATGTCAGCCGTGTTTCCATCAGTGCAGTCACCTCCTCTTGTGACGCCCCTCACAGGTGGCGGAGGCGAATGGCACATATAGCTCCGCCAAAATAATTCGCCAAGAGCCTGCGCCCCTCTGTGCGCCGCCACAAGATCTGGCCCTATAACTTTGAGGTACATTGACATATGTCTCCTTTAACTCCTTTGTCCATAGCCGATGATAATAATGATTTCAGGGAACGGATTGCATATAATGGAAATTATAACAGAGCGCCTTGTGTTTTCTTATTATACTATTCAGTCATTGCAAGACAGACAGACAGACAGACAGACAGACAGACAGACAGACAGACAGACAGACAGACAGACAGACAGACAGACAGACAGACAGACAGACAGACAGACAGACAGACAGACAGACAGACAGAAAGAAAGAAAGAAAGAGAAAACTTTTGCCCTTTAGGAACACATGACTATCATCACTGCAAAACAGTACCACAATTCTGTTGCTGTTCTAGTGCTAATTTACTAGTGTTTTTTATTTATTTACCGGTGTTTAACCGCGTCTCCTGTTACCCAACAAGCATGGTAAGTGGACTCAACTTAAATAGTGCTTTTACTATCTTTATCAGGCCTAAACCAGTCACACAACAATGTATGTATTTGTGGAGGCTGGGATTCCAACCTATGACCTTCCAATCACGAGACGACCCGCTCTACCAACTGCGCCCAATAAGCACTAAGGAACATCGGGATGAACCCCGTAGGTCACCATCTGCAAAGAATAACATGGTTCAAGAGAATGGCGTTCAAAGTTCACCATACAACAGAAAGTCCATGTTTGTTTGCTTTTTTGCACTACTAATAATAACCATGCCCCACTGATTGAACCACCCTACATGTCCTTTAGATCAAAAACACTCCTTTTTTTCCAGCCAAAGTCAACCACTCAAGTGTAGATTCGCCTTTGCATTTTCTCCCATTGTTAATGTGGCCACAGAATACTCACTCCAACAAGACTGGAGGTACAGTTCCCTTCATAAAGGAGCCCTCTGATTGTATTTATGAAATTCAATTAGGCTGACACAGACAGATGGACTGGCTGTCATTGGGGACACGTGTCATTTGTTTCCATCAGTGTACATGTCAAGCCCGAGGTACTGACGGGGCCAGGCCTAACAAAAGGAAGAGGAGAAAAAGAGGCGAAGGCAGAGAGATGAAGGAGGAGAGAGCGCAGTGACCAAGATTAACAAGGGGCGGCTCCACAATGGCGCAGGGAATCACAGCGGTGCACACAGCCCACAGAACACAGCGCAGCGCAAATCCTTTACTCAATTAGCAGCGTAGAAGCACAGGCACAATCCAATTAGGACAAATGAATCAGCCCTAATGACTTACATTTGATGATTACAATTCACTGCTCAATTTACTGCGTGTTGATGATGTAGATCCGTTCATCTCAACTGCCACAAGATGTTAAATGACTATCCTTTTTAAGTGCATCCATGACTATTGCCAAAATGTAAAGCAGTAATTAGTACATGGATTAAGAGAGACAGCCTAATAGGTTTTTGAAAGTTTAAATGGTTTTGCTTTTGTGTGTTTTGAAGCAAAACATGTTGAGGTCCTCTTTTCATTATATTAAAGGCTAGGATGTTATTTATGACTTTGTTAAAAGCAAAAAACTTTAAGTTGGCTTAATTTTCTATACTATAGTCTATCACTTCAGCCAATTTGGTGCTTTGGTCTGAGTCCCACCAGATCTAAACAATGTCTATGATGGGCTTTTTCCGCTGTCATTGCCCAATGGCACAGTGCTCATCTACCCTTATTTTGTTTTTATTTTGACTTGGTGCCAGTGCGGCACATTTTGGGACCATCTTCATCCCTGGACTGTGCTGATACTACCGTGACATGAACAGGCAACTGGCCTCTGATTTGTAGGGCAACACTCATGGTTGTATCAAGTGATTTTCTGCAAAAAAAGAAAAAAAAGTAAAGGGAAGCCACCTACTGCGTCCTGAACCGTGCAGGGTTATCACTCTGCTAAATGGAAAAGGCCTGTAACAGGTCTACATTAGCCCCAAACCTGGATTGAATCACAGCTTGGGCTAAACAAGGTCAAGGTCAGGTATCACATTCTTATACCACAGATTTACTGCTCTAGAGGAATTCATTTACTTTACATTAAAATGATCTTCACTCATATATTCAATGTTGAACCTCTCTTTCTCTGACTTTTTCCGTCATGTTTAAACAGCCTAATTTTGTACATTTTCAATTTCTTCTTCCCTGTTGTTAACCCGTACTTACAAAGCACTATCTATAATTAGCATCCTTCCTGTTCACTCCATGGCAGCCAACATTCCCCATCTCTTCCTCCTTTTAACATACTGAAATTGAATGTCTCATATGTTATTCCAATGAATGTGAAATCTATTCAAATTGAAGCGTGAGGAAACAGATACTGTCCTGGGCCTTTAATCCAGCTCGAAGCTTCTTTGCGCTGCCCTCTGTTGGTGAATTATGGATGAGTCTGGAAATTAAAGCTCTTTGGGAATTCATTGGGGAAGTGCTGACAGTGGGGTATACCTTTATATGAATGTGAGCACTTTGTGCATGGGTTTGTGGACAGATTTGAAATAAAAGGAGAAGACTGTGGATACTTTAGTCTAGACCAGTGGTGCAGCTTCGGGAATTCCTTCAACATATCATGAAAATCCACAACTTAAATATTAATATTATTGTCAACTCTGTCAAGAGAAAGTAGCAGATCAGCCTCATTTTTAGTACGTTTGATACAAATACTTTGATCCAATGGTTCTCAACTGGTGGGTTGAAACCCAAAATTGCTTGAACCATTGTCAGTGGGTTGTGAGCCTTTCCCAGAAAGAGAACATTTATTTTATTATGTGAAGACAAAGTTTAGAATCACTTGAGTCCGTTTAACTGTTATTGGGTTGTTTTTAACATAACTTCAGCTTTTCTGGCTTATTTAATGCTCATTCAACAAAATGTTGTAGAGAAAAGACAATATTTTTTTTTATATTGTACAAGTCTAAGTCATATTTGGGTCCTGACGCCATAGAACCACTGCTTTAAGCGGTCCAAAAAAACCGAACATGACCACGTGCTGTATTTCATCAAAATACTTCCCTTTCTTTGATCATATTCTGATGATTCGATTCTAATCAAGATGTGCAGGCATTCTGGGCAAAGTCACATGTAATTTCTTAAGATCCAATTAAGAAAAAAAGATCCAATTAAGATTGAGACAACTTGATATCACAATATATTCTTGGAATTACCTACTATTTCCCCTGATCTTTTTTAGTGTCTAATGACTATGAAAGGCATGTGTTGCTTCAATTACCACCTTTGCTATGCTGTTGATTAAGCCTTATTCTGTTGGTTACATACACACACCCTTAGTCATCAAACATAAAAAAACAAGAAATATCCCAAAAGTTCAAAAGTTACAGCTTGGCTTTATATAGACATGTTTGAGTTCAAAACATTTAACCTTTTTGTGACTTGGCCCAGAGAAAGCTCATAGCAGGCCTGAACAGCATGACTCAATGCTGCTGGGCTCCAGGGTGGTTATCACACCTCACACCCACGGCCTCTGTCTGTGTACTCTGTGGTACTCTGATACTGCGGCCTACACAAGTCCTCTGTATACCAAAGGCTTTGTAGGTGAAGGCGAAGAACAAAAATCAATCCCGCCGTCATCTGACACCTACTGCCTTATATATATAAAAAAAACTCAGGATCCACTAACAGACAGAGAGCAGAAGCGACTGAAGCAGGAGTCAAATGACCATCTGACTGTTTTATGAGATTTTAACAAATGAGATTAGCACTCATAGTTTGACTCCATGGAAAAGTATTTCTGTGTCGAATATGCGTAGAAACGTTTACAGGCTGTGACCCCCAAATGACAAAGTGTGAGTCCCCCACAGTAAAATGTAATTCCTCTTTAAAAGAAGAGCTAGTAACTTGTTTACCTTAATAAATCCTTTTCGTAGTCCTTCTGGGGGGTAATACGAGTATTATTGGGATGATTGGGGGGGTTGTTCATCTCCCTCTGTTGTCTCTGGCCAGAAAACCACCCTTGCAACTTTCCCTGCACCGGGTTAGTGCAGGGAAAGTGGCGCTAGCCCGCCGTTAGCTTTACCCGCTAGCCTGTGAGCATACATTTTCCATAGACTAACAATAGCTTAAAACAGTATAAAAATTGGAGAAAATAGCGTCTGAGTTACTGCTGGTAAATACATCTAACTCACCATGGTGTCCAAATGTTTTAATGGGAACAGTAACACCAGTATTTTAACTTAGTTTATAATTGCTGCTAATCCCATGATGCTTAGCTATATCACACACATTCCCGAACTCACGAAGACGAAGCTAACAGGCTAACGGGTAAAGCTAACTGCGGGCTAGCGCCACTTAAACAATATTTACAGCCAAGTTTGAGTGAAAAAAATGATCTCCATTGTGACATTGGATGTACAATATCCCTCTTTCCTTTTGTCTTTTCTGTTTGTGTAGTATTTACTCTCACGGACAATTAATGAGTAAAAAAACACAACATGCTACGACACCTGCAGTGGCGCTTATGGCCTCTAGGGGCATGAGTTACTTAGTACTGCTTTAGCTAATTTCAACATTGCATTTTAAAGCGCAGCAAAACATTACAGTTTATTATTCAAGCACAATTCACAGTTATTATGTTTGTTTGGGTCAAATCCTGAACATTTCCTGGAGGCGATTCAGTCCAGTTCAATCACCTTCTATTAAAAGAGACTGCTGACTTCAAATAAGACAATGCTTACTCAAAGAGCAACCAAAGTGTAGGAAGACGCGTATTTCTCTGGGCCCATCATTTTATTATTCAAATATTCATTGTCTTATTTAAGCGGCTACTTAAGTCAAAAAAGGTTTTCACAAGAGGCATTAACATTCAGTATTTAAAACATCATCTACAGCAGAATACTGATGTACATGCACAAATGGAGATATAGACAATGGGAGACCAAATTCTGTGCCGTTATATCATTACCATTATGCTAATTCTAGTCTGAGTGGTGCGGCGTTACAAATGAGAGAAGGGTCACATTTTAAAAACGTCAAACTCATGCATTTTAAGTATTTTTGGAATGTAATTTTCATTTTTTGACGCAGTAATGAGTATTGGTATGACAGTCATATACGATACCATTTGCTGAGTTAAAATCTGTTTATTATAGGTCGAGAAAGGATCCTATGGTTGAAATAATTTGGACTCCAGCCTCTTTGATCGTGCAACAATGAGATTGTTCATTCTGTCACACGAAGCTACACAGAAGAAATCTTCCTGTGGCTAATTGTCTGTTGTGTCAAAAAAAGGTGTGACAAGAGCTTTGAATACAGAGCCTGCCTTGAAATCACAAATCTTAGACTGTAGATGCTGTTTTTGAATGCAAGAGGACAGAATAATAAAAAAAAGCTACATTTTCAATATAATATATACAAAAAGAAAAGAATATAAGTTGTTTATCGAAGAAAGCACACAGATAATTATGTCTGGACAACTGTGCAATACTAATATAGTTTTTACTGTATAGTCTCCAAAGAGCCAGCATATTGCGCTTGTATTACGCTTTACAAGCCTGTAGAGCTGGGCAAATAATCATGATTATTTGATTACATTTTTTTCCATGGTAAAAACAAAGGCATTTTAGCTGATTCAAGAACATGAGACAAGAAAAACTTTTATATAAACCTCAGATCAAGCATCGGCCCCTCCAACCACCACCAACCAAATACTCACTCACTACATTCAATCAAGTTCCCAAACGGTCTCCCATCCAAGTACTGACCAGGCCCTTCCCTACTTAGCTTCAAAGACGGGATCGGGCAGAGCAAAGGCGATATGGCCCCATAGCCTACAGTGCGTTACAAATTATTATGCAAAATGTATTTCAACATCATTTGCATAATAATTTGGAACACATTGTATACTCCCTGTGTAGATTGTGAAGCATCGTAAGTGAGAGTATTCTCCATGAAAGTTGTGAAATGTGCTTTTAAACTCATCCCGGTGAATTAGGATTAGAAATGCTTTGGTTGAGGTTATAGTAAACCACAATAACAATTTAAAACCAATGTGCTCCATCTTTCATAGATCAAACAAAAAAAAAACCCCCGAATAAAACAAAATACAAAAAAACAAACATAATATGAATTCCGTATGGGTCCTTTACCTCATTCCTCCCACTCTCCAAAAAAACATATTTGTCCACAGTAAATGAATGGCCATTTCTTGTGTAATAACGATTTTGTGTCTCCTCTCACTGATTGTTCATAATAATAAGCTCGCGGAGAATTTTTATATTAGATATGGTGCACAATATTAGCAAACATCCACAGTCTTTCTATTTCTATCCTCTCAATATATCCTCTCTATTTTCTCAATATAATCTCATCAACACTCCGTCGACTGCTTCATAGAAAAAGACTTTGCATTCCTCAAGCCGCCGAATGCATCCGGAATAATAATCCGCCTCATTACCCTTTGCGCTTATTACCTTATTACCTATAGCACTGCAATTTTTACAGTCCCCGAGTGGCCTTGTGGGTACGGCTGTTTCCTACCCAATAGAGCAATAAAGGACAAAATTAATCGAGCCTTTTATTATTGTAAAGATGGAAGTGTATGATTTAACGTCAGCTGACAGTTTAGGATCCCGTTCTGACCCCAGTAGCATAAATCCGCAGCTATATTGCTACATACTGTCCCCCACGCCTCCATATTAAGTGTAATGTTGCAGGGTTTGGGGCACGTGTTCTTACAGCCAGTGATTGTGCTGACACGGTGGGTTTGACAAGAGGCCGGTTCGCATTTACCTTGAGGAGGTCTAACAGAGCTCTCTCCAGCAGCTGGCCTTTTGATGTCCGCCATGAAAGCCCCTTATTAGGATCAGTGTGAGGCACAATAAATAATCCGACAGTCGTGGAAGATACAGGACTGTGAGGAAAAGTGCTACAAAGAAGGAAGAGTGGCCCTAGGCTTTTTGATGATCCCCCCTTCTTTTTGCACTACTTTTCCCTTAAAATCTCATTGTACGTGTTGGAACAAATTTGCAGTAATATGTCCAAGGTTATACGAGTACTGCTTCTTAAACTACATTAGGAATTACCTTTCTGCTGTTGTTACCAGTGATCCTTATTCTGTTATGTGCCAGTAAGTAAAAATTACACTTTATTGTTTTTCTCTCTCAATGGTGCGTTTTTGTTGTTGAGTTCAAAACATTTAACCTTTCTTGTGTGTGCTGATACAAATTTGGGGCAACGTGATGCTTTTATTAACTCAGGTTAATTGGTTTGGTCATATTCAGTTGGACCAGCTTCAGTAATTGTGTTTGTGGCGCTAGGTAGAAAGCACGAGTGTTTCCCAACCAGGGGTTCGGGACTCTGGGAGTGCACAATTATGTAGTAGGGGGTATATACATGTAATTATTTTAAATTAATTTAATATATAATTGTGGCTCATAAACGTTGCTTTTACCCTCTGCAGGTAGCACTGGGGAGACATCTATCTTAAACTGAAAATGCAAGCTTTCATTTTTTGCTAACAGCATGTTGGCAAATCAATGTAGCTGCAGCGGTGACATTTTACAGACTTGAAACTAATGTGTTCTATCAATCCAACAAAGGATATGATTTTGACAGTGAAAGAAAATCCATTTTGCATGCTAACTAGTGACGAAAACGAGGATGAAAATGAAACAAAACAGTGTTTAAAAAAGCGGCAAAAGAGCAGCAGAAACGTGCCGGAAAAGCAACAATTACGCAATAAAAAAGCGACAAAAACACGAATAAGGAGTGATGAAAACGTTGCAAAAAGCCTCAAAAATGCAATGAAAAATGGACGGGCAAAAAAGCGTCAAAAAAGGAATGGAAAAAGGTCAGGTCAGTTAGGTAAAGCTCTAACCCACAGCCTGAAGTAAAGCTACCTTAGGAGAAACACGGTACACCAAGCACTATCCTCTTCTTCTTCTTACTGCAGACCTTTATGATACAATATTTCTTGTATCTGTAGTCTGTTCATTACTATTCACATGGTGTCTCCTGTCCCACTCCCCCTCAGGAGTGCCTGTCTCGACTGAACAGAGGAACCCGGCCGAACGGAGGAACCCCCCGACAGGGATTGGACAAGAAGAACTGAAGCTCCAACAAGGACTGGACGTTCTGCGATCTCGGCCCGTCCGCTGAGGGACTCCCATCAGCCCTGGGTCTCTATAGCCTGTCCATCCATGGGAGTGGATCTCTCCTTCTGTTGTTCTCCCCGAGGTTTCTCCGATCGTCGCCACCTGCTGCCGACGCTTATTTGGACATTATGTTTGCCTGGATACTTCATTCGCCTGAACTTTACATTGTCATATTTACTGCTCTGTTTTACTGCCTCAATGTTTGGTGCAGACCTGTGAGGCAACTCCTGTTCTGATATTGGGCTATACAAAACCATTGATGAAAAAGCAACAAAAACACGATAAAAACACGAAAATTACACAAACAAAACAAAAAGCATACAAAAAAAGAGACAAAAAAGCATAAAACATGGGAGCAAAATGCGGCGACAGCACAGCGATCAGTTTTGCAGGACTTAGCTTTCAAATGAGCCGTTACACTGGCCAAGAAGCTTTTTGATTTTGGTAAAATGGCCGAACTGGAGAACATGTGCTCAGTTCAGGTGGGGATTAAGGGGTTAAGATCTCTTTCAATAGAGGATCCGAACAATTATTTGTAGTAAATAGATGATCTTTGACATAATAAGAAAGGACATCGATAAAAACTTGGTACTTGAACCGAAAAAGGTTGGAGGCCACATGCAGGTATAATAGAAGTAATTGTCTCGGGCACTTACAGCAGTAGCAGAACACCACAGTAGCCTTTGAACGTCCACCATAAAAGCCCCTAACAGGGATAAGTGGAAAGCACAGTAATAATAATCCGGCAGAGGACGAAACATATAGGCCTGGGAGTATGATAAAAGAAGGCAGGACCAAAGGTTTTCACAATCTCCGAGCTGAGAGACAGGTATGGATGACCGATGAATGCAGTGGCGCGTATATAAAGCCGGGATGGTGCATTTCGAGGGCGTGTGGGGAAATAACAGTATTTGAATGATAGCGGTGACACGCGCTGATGTCTGCTCTGGGCCTGTGTGGCTATTCTAATAAAGCCACTGCGGTTTCATTCCATCTTAAACGCTTCTTAATCTTGTAGTAAATGACGTTCCGTGGCCCGCAGTAAGGGAAGTGAAAAATGCAAACTGTTCTCCCTGTCGCTGTCGGGAGTTCGGATGTCAATAGGAATAAGTGATGCAAAGCTTGAAAATCTCCCATATGTCAAAGTACTTCATATTGAAAAAGAATACAAACTGTCAGCCGTTGCCGCTGTATTAGAGGGTGAACTGCCAGCAGAAGCACTTAAAGGTGGAGAGGATTCATATAGGCCTCTATGCTCTGTCAGAGAACATTTCCTTCTAAGCGCTTCTGCACTATAGGGACGAGGCCTTATTTGCTGTTGACATTTCTCCAGTCAACAACAGTGCTCGTCACAAGCAATTTTAACTGGATTGCCAATACAATGTGCTCGCCCAGCCAAGCACGAGCCCTGACCTTTTCTTAAAAAAAAAAAAGAAAAAATCAATGCTGTTCTATAGGAGGGGTAATTTGTGTCTCCTTCAAAATAAACAGAAATGGTTGCTGCCATCAAGGACAATCATCGACAACAGCCCACACACATTATCGTGGAGGTGCAGATGCATGTAGGTTGAGGAAATGGCTGTCTTACTTGAACACGTTTACGCCTCAGAGCCATCGTGTAGGTCTTGAGTTCTATTGCCAGACTGTGCAGAGATTGTATGTTCTCAATGTGTCCGTGTGGGTTTCCTTCACGCACTCTGGTTTCCCCCGCATCAACAGGCTAAATCCTTCGGCTGTCGGTTGACCCAGCATTGAGGGATGGGTCATATGCTGAGGACCAGTTTCTTTTTAGGACTGGATGTTAGCTCCGACTGTCGCCAGCTCAAATGACCAAAAACACGTTGCGCTTCATGTGAGATTCCTGCAGTGCCATTGACGGAAACGCAAAGTCAATTTTACAAGCTTAAATTTGGAGACTGAACTTTGCCAATGAACTAGAAAGATATCGCCCGGCGAGCCTCAGGTCTTACTTATGTGTTTATGTCTACAGCGGGACTCCCATCAGCCCTGATTCTATCAATAGCCCGTGCGTTCATGGGAGTGGATCTCTCCTTCGTGTGTCAAGGACTGAGCACGTTTCCATCTGATGCTGACTGTTCACTTGGACATTACATTTTGTTTTGATTTTTGGTGCAGCCCTGCGAGGCAACCCCTGTTGTGATATGGACTACAAAAACAACTTGATTTGATTTGATCTTTAGAGACACTAAAGAATAGTTGGTTCCAGAAAATCTTGCCATTGGGATTTTGAAAAGGATTTAAAGACACGACAGAGGCCAACCAGCTAAAAAAAACACAATTTTGATCTCAATATTTATCTAAAACTTTATAATAAGTAATAAAAGCATTATTGCAGTATTTTCAGTTTGGTTTTTCGCTGTGACCAGTAGTTACCACATGGTTAATTAGCCTCCATTGTGCTTTTAACCTCTTGATGGAATTTTCACTTCCAGATCGGACTTTACCAGAGCCGTCAACAGACTTGTTGGGGTCCGGGGGCAAAACAGCTTTACATCGGCCTCCCTATAAGATAAATCAAAGAAAATGGGCTCCTTTGTGTCTCTTGTTCTAGGGCTCAGGGCAACTTACCTGGTTTCTCCCCAGTCGACAGCCCTGGCTTCATGGTCATCTGTGAGTTTCTGACTAATTTACAGCTGGAACGTCAGATAACACTTAGCAATACACCCGTCTCCTCCAGCGCTTCTCATCACAAACTGGAAACGGTTAAGGTCGGTGATTACTCAGAGAAGGCTGGGATTTACGTGATGAAACGATTCCACTGACAGCAGCACAAACAGATGCTCGCGAGGTCAGAAATGGGCTAATGGGAATGCGAAAAGATCCTCCATGCGCTAAAAAAATGCACTCCATGCAGTAAAGTTAAGGAGAAGGCTGTCTTCTATTATGAATGATAAGAGCTCAGCAAAGTTAAAGTTAGGCGAAGTCTTGAGCGGAGTATGCCAGCAATATGTGCATTACTGCTGCTGCGGCAACTCACCGAACACAATGGCATTCAAGAAACTCTGCCGACTCTGACCTTGAGACGGGTATTTAGCAAAATGCAATGGAACTTTCTGGCAGTTGAATAAGTATTCAATAGCTCCTAGTCAGCAGAGGATGGCAAAATATGTAATTGAAACTCTTTTCAGTCTATTATCTGTCTGTATGCCAGCAAATAACCATGAATACACTTCATGAAGTTAAGATTGTTTATGACTTTTTTTTTTCACGCTAGGCAAGATCAAATTGAAAGACTTGTTTGAGTTTGTAACCATGGTATTTTCACATCGAAAATAGTGTCAGGGTGTCATCCTCGACAGCTCGATAACATCATCCTGTCACCTTCCACCACCGCAATATCAACCGTCGACACCCATCTCTCCAGTTCATGCCCTGGTCACATCCCGCCTTGGCTCATGTAACTCACTCCACTATAGCCGACCATGTATTCATGTATCATCACCAAAACCCCCCCTACACCTGTCCTCAAACATCTTCATTGGTTGCTTGTTCTATTCCACACTGAAAACAACACACTCCTCTTCAGCTTTAAAGCACTCCATAACCTTGCTCCTCCATACCTCTCCTTCAGGCACCCTCCCGTTCACCCTGCTCCTCCTCTTCTTCTCTTCTCTCCACCCACAACCTCCATCCCAATAGACTCCATCACCACATTCAAATCTCTCCTAAAACCTCACCTGTTCAAACGCCCATCCCTACATATCCCCTGTACTTCTCTTGACATATAGCCAACCTTAGCATTCCACAGTAAACTTGTATTAATCTAATTTCATTCAATTATATTTGTAAGTTTTAAAGTTGTTTTCATGTTGTCTTCTAGAGTAAGTTGGCCTTGAGAATTTTGAAAGCCTCCCACATTACTTATAATCTTCAAACCAATTGTTGCGTTTGGCGTATTTTTGAGAAGCCTCTTAACTCTTTATCCACTGTCACGTGATTGCCTTTGAGTTCTGTTTGTGATGGTGCTTTGCGAATGCCACACTCATGGTCATGGTCAAGCCCAGATGACTTGCTCGTCTGCGTTTCTTGTTTTCTCAGTGTGCTTCATATCTGTTAGCATTATTGATAAGCGTGAGACCTTAAGTTGTCAGCAGAGTTGAGAAGGCAGGAGGGCTCGTGGAATTGAGTGCAGAAGAAGTGGGTAATTAGCTGACGGCTGACTCAGGCCACTGGCAGCTTTGTATGTCAGAGTAGGGATGGAAAAACCGATGAAGCTCGTCTCCCTGGGTGTCATAAAGCCTTGCTTTATGGCCAGTTTGTGTAGCCTCCGCAGATTAAGTTCAAAGAAAGACGGCCCTCTTTTCTCCATGCATCTTAAATCCGGTTTCTTCTCCCGCGCCAATGGATCAATTCTCGGGTCTGCGCTCTGGTTTCCCTGGAGTCAGCAGTGATAGGGGAACTACAAGAAGCATGGGAGGGACGCAGAGGTCTAAAAATACATTATTAAAAGGACAATTTCACCTCACATTTCACAGTCTACAGAGAACACCATGACCGTTCCAACCAAATTACTCTTTCTTCACACTCAGAAACAAGTTCCAGCTCATGAGGGACTGCATCTTTCTCACTATATGTCACAGTGGCAGCCTTCCCAGTGTAGGGCTATAATTTCAAAGCAAGAATAAGTCATTATAAGTGCATTATTGCTAATAGATCTAGAAAAAGAGATGGACGATGATTATGCTTAAAGGTCCCCTGCCTTTGTCAGGACTTTTGACATACTTCATGTTACATAAGTGGCTCAATTATACTTATATATTGCTAGCTTTTACATGGACCGCAATCATTCACGCTCATATTCATACACTGGTGTAGGAATTCTAGTTCTATGGCACTGGGGGAAAAATATGTTAAAGCTGCCCTCAGCTATTCCATTTTGCTGTCCCGAAATGGTTGCATTCCCACCTCCTCCACCTCACCCCAACACACCTCAACACAACCTGTCCCTGTACCATGTCATCACAAACACGTGTCACGCAGGGATCGCAAATGTTTCAAGCAACAGTTTGCCGCTAACATAGTCAGAGCATTATGACAGAAGCTTACAAAAAAAACATCATCCTCATGAAATGTCTGTATAATTTGTTTAAATATCCAATGTCTTCAAGGAGCTATCAGATGTTTTCATAAAGCACACACCAGGAGGTGTATGAGGCATTCAAGGGTTGCGGGAAATAAAAGCTCTGCGCTATAAATTTTGTTCTTTTATGTTCTAAATGCCAAAAAACACAGACTTGCATGAACGTTTCAGTTTAGCAAATAAATAGAAGTCTAATGTTTACTTTGCATTGATATTTCACTTCTCTCTTTGAATGCATCACAAGGACAGCGTGTGGAGGAGGAGTGAAGGCCGGGCGTGGGTTCGGGGGGAGAGCCTGGTGAGGGGAGGGGGAGCAGAGCAATGTTCACTACTACACCCACTGACGAAAAAGAATCCAGGAGAAGCCTATAGCTGAGGGCAGCTTTATGTGTCTATCCCAAAACACAATAGCAAAGTGGGAGCTTGGATCAAAACGGGCAATTGCTCTGCCAACTGAGTTAGTGCCTCCACCATAACTCTAAAATTGGGCCATAGCTCTTTCAATTGGCAAAATACCTCAGAATCAAGGGTCTGTGGCCCTGTCCTACAGCAACAATGCAACTGTTATGGACATGAAACAAACAGATACACGCATCTGAGTGGAGGCATTCGAGTCTGTTGGAGACATATGGACTTTCTGTTTCCTAATCAGTGTATTGTCACAGATAAATCCAGAAATAGCAGGCATTTCATAAGGCACTTCCAAATGATGAAATGGGTTTTTAATCAGCCTTGTTTAGTCTATAGGTACTATCCCAGTCCCAGACATGTTTCTTTTAGCTTCAATACCACAAATCAAACTTCTGTGTGTTGAGTCGGTGTGTTCGCAGACATAAGTGTCAGAGAGGCAGAAATTTGGCCCAGAGACAGCCTAAATACTGTGGGATTACAAGATAAAAGAAAATGAATACGGACCATTTCTCACTGGCACTCATGTTCCCTCTCAGGATTCGAGCGAGATTCAACACATCACACATAGATGAGAGCAGAAACAGTTCAGCTCTGCGACGGATATTGCTGTGATCATTATGTATGAATAATTTATTTTATCAAATTTAAAAAGTTGACTTACACTGACAAAATGCCCACACATTCAAGACTTTATAACATCGCAAAACTTCCTTTGGAGAATGCAGTCATCTGTATACAGTACAGAGATAATAATAATAAAAGAGAAATTGGACCGCTGCAGAATACATAACACCAGTTACAATTTTTTCTATAAAATAATTTGACACTTTTGCAATGTCTTTGTTCTTTGTCAAGCCTCAAGAAGTCGCTCATTATTGCAAACACAACAAAAGCACATAATGCGGCAGATACTGTAAAAGCTTTTCAACTAAATCCAACTCAAACAGTAGCATAAGTACCACATTGCACTGGATATAAATTAAGTAAATAAATAAAACAGAAACAAAATAATAAATTAAATAAATTAAATCATAAATAATTCAAAAGTGATATCAGGTCATAGTGCTGGTTGGAAGGTCCTTGGCTCCACCAGACTTTGGGACAGGTTGCGGAGCTGTGCGGCTGAGTGCACAGGCCTATAGCCCAGCTGGGACAGGGTGTCGTTACATAGATTCTGTACGGTCCTCACTATGTCGAAGCTCAGCCGTAGCCTCCAGCTCTCCGCCGTCGCCCTTGAGTCCCGGCTGGTGGAGTACTTGTAGTTCCAGTCTGAAGGGGAGCCGGTGTTACTGTTGGTGTTTCTTGTAATCCACATCAGAACTCTCTCGTCCATGTCCAATCCGACAAACCGATACATTTCCTCAGCTTTGTCTTTGGGGTTGAGGGCCAGGTCCTCGTAGCGCACCAGCAGGTAGCGGCCCCGCAGCCAGGCCGGCTTCTGCAGTGCCGTGGTCAGAGAATCCGTCATGTCTTTACAAGTACTGGTGATCTGGGTTATGTCCACATAGCGAGGCTGGCGTCCAGTGGCGTTCCATATTTTCCATGCTCTGAACTGATCAGAGAAGGCCATAATGCGTGAGGCTAGGATGGCTCTGGGGTCCCGCACCAGGTGGATAATTCTCAGGTCCAAACGAGGGTCTTCAGTCAGGGTGCGCAAGTCACCTACTTCTGGAACCCTTACAGTCTTTATGGCTACATGTCCTTTTGACAAACACGACACAGATGCTAAAGAAAAGTTGAGTGCACCACACTTTTTTGGGCACCAGCTTTCATCGGGAGACTCGGAGACTCCATCCAAGTTTTCCTGGCACACAGGAGGTGAGCACAGAGCGTGACTGGAACTTCTCCGGAACAGGGAGCTGGTCATGTGATCCTGTGGCTCTGGGTGGATGTAGTTTTCCATAAAGTGAAGGTCGCATGTGTACAGATTGAGGAGCAGGTCGCGGTATGCTCCCAGGAGTGCTCTGCGGTCCAGAGTGCGCCGCAGCCGGCTGCTGGAGTTAGTGAACGCTTGCTGGACGTGGTAAAGGGGCTCAAAGACATAGAAGACATCGGGGTGCTGATTGAGGAGCTGCCCCGTGAAGGAGGAGCCACTGCGTGTGGTGGCAAACAGCAGGATGTGTCTTCGGGGCAGCTCTCCGGATGACCAACTGTCGTCGCACAACAGTTTCCACCTGGAGTCTGCAGAGAGAACAGTATTTGGAAAATAACCAATTTTTTTGCATCTAAAACATCTAAGACATCTTCCCACTTTCTAAAAAGTGAATTTTTCATAATAACATTGAGCTTGCAAAAAGTAAACTAGCGAAGAGAGCCAATAAGGCTTTAATAATTTAGAGGGTAAACATGCATGAGTAAGTTGCTTGTCTGCCGGTGATTACTGAGGGGGTTTATGAAATGGCGGAACTCTAAATATAGCCCAAATAGCTAACGTATAATTAGCGCTGATGAGGAGCTGATTGCAAAGGGGATGTTACTTTTGTACACATGAGCTCCATGCCAGCAAGTTGCAGCTGTGCCATGCGGACAGAATTAATGAAGATAAATTGGAGAATAATTGTAAAATGGATCAAAGATATTTAATTTCTATATCCCCTCACATCTTCCTGGGGAATCCCTAAAATAGTGATGTGCTGTGCTTTCAATTTGCTTTTTTCACAGTGTGATGGCGCAGTCTGCATCAGAGATTCTGAAGTCTGCGCATAATATTCCATAATTAATTATAATACTAGAGCCACATTTCACGCTGTGTTCTGTGGCTGCATACAGGATGGTCCTGAGTTTACCTCGGTGGCGTCTGCCCTGGCAGCTGTAGGCTCCGGGACAGGGCGCAGACAGGGAGTCCCTCAGGGTGCGGATGGCGGTATACTGTACCCCCAGAGACGCACACACCAGCAGCAGCACGGTTTTCCACGAGCACTCCATCCTGCCACGTCCTCTGGCTCTACATCCTTCAGGCTGCACCAAAAAGGGAACACAGAGACACATAAAAGACATGATTACAATGTAATTGACCGAGCCAAATGCATCTGCATTGTCTTGAATGCTCCGAGCGCTTTTTCTGCTTGACATACAGCAGCTGTTCCCAGGGAAATTATCAGAGTTACTGTGGGGCATGCCAGCATTATTGTAACCATACGCGTAAAGCTGTGTTCTTCACGTTGTTCAGATGCATAAGGGATTTTCAATCTGGAGCGGGTCCTTGTTTAAACTTGAGTCCTAACATTCACAGTGAACATCCAAATTTAAATTGGTGGCAGTTCTGTACCGCTTAAAATGGTATTTTCAGGCAGAATGTCTTATTTAGATCAAAACAAATTGCAACTTATGTCGATAATATGCTTTAAATTAACATGTTCAAGGTTTTCAAAGAAACATTTCAAATCAGCAGATTTTTGCTGATTATTCAAATTGACTGAAAAGGTCAAAGATGGTAAAAGCAGCAGTGTCCTGATTGGCTGTCGTATCAGTATCCAGCACATACTGTTGCATAATTACATTTCCTTTTCGCCTTCCCTCTCTTCTTCTTCTGGGTAATTAAGTCTCTGAGCTCAAAAAGAGCACTCCCCAGCCTGATAAATATAGCTGTCTTAATGCAGACAAGACTTCACTTCTTTGCCACTGGGCATGAAAAAGCAAAGGTAGACACAATTTTCAAAATGGATTCAGAAAAAGGAGCAGCCATCCATTTGTCCCAACGAACCCAAGTGATCATGGGTAATCAAAGCAGATCCCGGGGCATTAACTGTCTATCCATCACTCAAGGTGTGCTTTGCTTCGGGGCAATCACAATCTAAAAACATAAGTGCGGCATATTGGCCTAAAAATAAATACGCCGCATCTTATCCTGGGCCTGTCTTTGTCACCACCTCTAGTTCATTAATGATGTTTATGTCCCTGGCAGACTCGTATCCTCAGGACCGTAGCACACTGAGCCCACATGAGCTTTTGATGTTCCATTAATCACAAACAGCGGCAAACTAAAGACATTTGCTCTGTGGGTGAGAGGAGGCAGACGCTGATATCAAGGCCATTCTTTTGGAATAAGAGTAAAAACTGCCGCCAATCACTGAAAGATCTTATAGTGTTATCAGACTTAACAGACAGAAGTGGCCTCATAAATGCATAAAAACAAGAACAGGGACACGGCGCTCGTGACACCCGACAAACACAAGTGGGATGAAGCCGATAAATTGATTTTTTTATGCAGCAGTTTGATGGATGTGTTTGAAAACAGCAGTTTGATTCAAAAATAACGTGTTGTGGATGAGAGTTGAAGTATTTCTTCAAACCAAATGTACATGATTTTGATCCAAGTTACGGCTGCATTATATGAGAAAAAAACATATAAAATCTTAAATATTGCTGTTATAAGATGAATCATAATAATAATGGCTTACACTTGTATTGCGCTTTACAAGCCTGTATTACCAAGTTTCTCCAAGCGCTACACTGTCGTCATTATTCATTCATGTCATACTTAGTGGTGGAAAGCTTCTATTTAGCCACTAAAAACATGTACAATAGAACAGGATGAGTGAGAGTGTGTTTTAAGAGCGCACATGGGGGACGACGGATGGAAATTAGCCCATGGCTACAATCCAGTGTGGCTTGTTTACATGCATGAGACCCATGTGCGTTCATTAACATGCACTGTCCCGACCAAATAAACCAATAAATTATTAAAAATATTGTAGCCACAGCTGCCCTGGGGTAAACTGACGGAAGCGAGTCTACCAGTCTGTGCCATCGGCTCCTCTGACCATCACCAAATACTCAGACACTACATTCACCCAGACTTCCTGGTGTAACGACCTCCCGTCCAAGTACCAACCAAGCCCTGCTTCTGAGATCTGACAGGATCGGCCATAGCAAAGCTAATACTTTACTTTTTGACATAGTAATAAAACTCAACTTTTGGGGTTCTTGCAATGAAGACAAGTATTTGTGATATATTGTGCAGTTCTAATTCTTCAGATTATTTGCTAAATAATCTGCAGAGCATCTTCAACTTTGGCTTTAGTCTTTAGTCTTTCTCAGCCAGAACACACGATGTTAGAACACTACAAAAATGTTGATATTAATGCTGATTTAGCCATATTGGGCATTCAAACAGAAAACAGACAGCATGGACACATCACATTTCTTTATAAACACCTGTCTTTGACACGTTGCAGGCCGTTAGACGGTGTACTCGAGCTGCTTTGGGCCATTGCCAGTGTACAAGGCCTTATAAGTAAGGGCTGGCCCTGCATTTCTATCACTCGGATGAGTCAAATGCACTTCAATAGTTGGTAAATGTCAGAGTACCCGGAAAAGAACCCACTGCATCAATAGAAAATCCAAAACTAATTTCCGCCACATACGTCGTAGTAAGTTAACATGCTGTTCTGAAAAATGATGAACCACAGTCTGAGCCCTGAATTACACACGCCTAGCAGTAGAGGGTGACTTTACCAACAACCACAGCAGGAGAGCCCATCTTCAATAATGATCGCTATTATATAATAATAGAGATGTTGAATGGATACATGCTTCAGGCAAGTAAAATGCCATTCAGTGAGCAGCCACCCACATGGAAACGGGTATTGATTTGTTATTCAACTCATACCTTTCAACCCAATGGTCAAAAACCCAAAGCAACTCTCAGGGGACCAATGCATCCCAGGAATATAAATATGCGTCCCACAAGTTTAGTCTAATGCCAGTCCAAGATGGTTCAGTATTGGGAAAGTTTCTTCAACACGGGTATTCAATATTCATCAGTACATTTATTCGTATTTAATCTTTATAAATCGTACATTGTTGCGCGCTGGGGGTTAAACTTCCTGCAAATCTGATCCGTTATGTGGAAAAAGGTTTAAGGTTTTTATGAAGAAGAGAATAGCTAATCATTGGTCGCAACAGTGGATACATTTCTGTTTTGGATAAGCCTTTCAAATAAGACAAAGTAATGAATATATATAGTGAAAAGCAGTGGTTTGTGACGATGGGTCTTTATGCAAGTCCTGTATTGTGTGCGTAATTATTTGAATAAAGTGAATTCACTTTTACCAACACCGTATGCTGTATTGTGGAGAGAATATGATGGTGCTTCTTAGTGCCCTGACATTTGGTGACTGGGGCTGCCCTTCCCTGTATACACTCCACAGCTGACTGAGCAAGACACTTTTTGCTATTCCGCGGTGACATGTTTTGTTTTCCTTTCCAGTCATGCTCCCCAGATTTGCTGCTGCTGCTGCTGCTGGTGCTGCTGCCCTCTGGAGAACCGAAAACAGATGCTTCTATGGATTAAAGCAATTTGATTTGCGGGTTTCTGGGTGGCTTAGAACTCCCTGCTTATTAGGATTCTCACCAGGAATATTGCAATGTCAACATCTGGTAGTAAAACACTGGCAATCTGTCGCCTATAACGACGCAAGTGCTTATGAGGGATAGAGGCCATGGGGAAAGCATCAACAGAAGATTACATTGTACGGTGGATGCTCCTTTGGCAGATCTGAGCAGTCAAAGTGGCTTTTGGTGCTGAGATAACGGTGCTGGTGATAATGGCATGTGTTTGAGTGCCTGCTACAAGATGTGGAGTAGGCTTTGTTGGAAGTAAAGGGTACAAATGAGGCGATATATTGTATTGTAGTCAGGAGCTCACTGCCCTAGGCTACAGGGAACAAGGTGTGACATGACTAGTCAAAGCTCACACATATAGAGAGCTAGACTTGAAATCTTGCCTTTTTTTTTTTACGACCATTGTTGTGATTGAGGCAGTGTTAATTTTGACAACATATTTTGATTTAGTTTTAGTCTTAGTCTTTTGACGAAAATGTAATTCGATTTTAGTCTAATTTTAGTCAAAACAATATCTTCAATTTCAGTCCAGTTTTAGTCGACTAAAATGGCAAGTAAATTTAGTCGACTGAATTTAAGACTAATTTAGTCGACTTTGCATTGATAATATTCATTATAATCATATTTAATCTTGTTCCTCTGCTTCATGGAGCTGCTCCACATGAACAAAGCTCAGAGCTGATCCTTTGGCAGTGAATTTACATGATCTAGATTTGATTTCTGATTTAGTCTTATTTTAGTCGACTAAAATATCTGGACATTTTAGTCATAGTTTTAGTCTCATGAAAAACGTTTAATTTAGTTTTAGTCCAATTTTAGTCGTCAAAAATAACACTTTGACTAAAATTAAGACTAAATATTTTAGTCGACGAAATTAACACTGGATTGAGGAACAGTTTTTGTCACTATGGATGCATACTCCCTTTGGACCTTATTTTTTTAAATCCCAGCAGGAGGATTTGATTATTTTCTTCTTTTATTTGGTGTGGAATGTATAGTATAAATATATTAATGGAAGCATTTCTCTTGATACATTATGAAAGCAAAGCATGTATTATTGTGTGTCAAAGCAGCGCTTGATAGAGAAGCATAGCCTACTGTCTGTCTATGAATACATTTAGCAGCAGATGTTTGTCCTTGGGGCAGTAGGCTAGCATTGTGTATATATTCAATTCAGCTTTAACAGGAGAGAAAAGTAGACAGTACAGTCCTGTTGATGTCAATGATGTCTTTTTGATGCATTTTGATGCTTAAACACATTCAAAGCATGAAACTGAAATACAGAAGTGTCTAATTACACTTTTAGTCCAATAATACCCAACATATGAGCAATACCAACAGGGATCTGTTTAAGCTGGCTGTTCAAGTCCAGACTAAAGACCTTCCAGAACACCTAGTACTGTTCTATTTTGTTTTGTGTGCATGTGTTTTTATGTTTGTGTCATTTTATCTTTTCTCTGTGTATTTATGTAAAGCACTTAAAATCTGCCAATATGTTGTTGTAAAGTGTGTAAATAAACTGATATTGGGCAACTCTGAATTTAAACAAAGGTTTTAGTCTGTCATATGTTATTGGACATATTGATCTGCAAAGTCTATTACCAACCCTTGAGGCTACAGTTAACTATAGGTACTTCTGTAAACAACACATAAACCAGGTCCCATACACTTCTTTTCTATGTCATACATATTCATCTTAAAACACATCTGCTTGTGTGTAAAAACACACAGGCAGATGCATCTAGTCGCCACAGGCGCCGAGCAGCGCAGAGCGGAGCAGAGGAGCAGCTCCTGACCCCGGGCTAAAGAGGAACTTCAGATGGGGAGTGAACATGCATCTTATACTGGTCCCTCTAGCATGTTCATATTCGTTAATTATCGAGAGCTGCATACCTTGCCTCCTGATGAAAACAGCATACTTAAGAGCTTCATTTGCATTACATGCTTTAAGAAAGAGAAATGGAAACATGCTTAATTGTACTGTATAAACTTTCCTGGTCAACACTAAACGCAGGGTCCAAAGTTTAGTGGATAAAAACAGGATGGGAAATAAAAAATGTCAACAAAATGTTAGAGAATCACACTGTGGAGGGAAATCTGTTGTGGCAAGTGCTGTTCTTTTGATTTCTATTTGCTTTTTAAGCTACATATACCACGTTCAACTTACTGTATTGTTCTATTCCTCTTTAGTAGCTGCCAGGACTGTTCCCACTAAGATTAGAATGGTCCGACTCTTATCACACAACATTGTTTATCCTGTGCCGTCAGCCCCAGACTCCACGCGCATCCATTCAGCCATCACTCTGCACAAACCGTCAAAGTCACAGATTGACAAAAGATAATCGTCACCCTTACCACCAGGCATCTTGATCAGAAGTGCATCGCGTCGCGCCGTCAGCTTGCCTTTGGAGTGCATGTGTGTCCGGATTTCTGCGCGCAGATGTGAGAGAGGGAGAGAGAAAGGGGAGGGATGGAGCGTAGCGTGCCGCCGGTGACAGAAGCCGGAGTGGATTCAAAGCAGATGCGCCTGGGCTAGAGAGCAGAGAGAGAGAGAGGGGGGGTCTGAGAGAGAGGAGAGGCGCGCTGAGAGTCAGAGCGTACTCCCGGAGCCATACACGCTGCAGATTGGATGGGAGATTGCCCCTCCGCGTATGACGCTTTGATGCCATAGGCTGCGTTTGCTACGTGGTTTTGTAGCCTATTAGTGGTATATGTGATCGTAACAAGCACTTCAACGGCCCTCCTACAGCTACTTAGTACCATCCGTAAACTAATTATTTCGGCTATGTTGCCCTAAAACCTTCTGCTGGCTCTCCATACAGGCCTGTGCAAAACACTAACACACTAAACCTAAAAATAAAGCTATCATAACTGCTTTAGTCACCAGATTGTAACGTGACCAAATAAAAGTCATTTGTGTGATGCAGAGAAATTGGTGATGTATATGTGCTGTTTGGGACTATTATTGTTCTCATTTTATGTAATTCATTTGATTGTATTGTTATTATTGTTGCATTTTAATTGTAAACATGTGAAATATAATCTTTATTTTTTGCTACAGATTATAAGAGAGATGCCTTGGAATAATGTCTGCCTGTCACATCCAAGAGTCCGATTCGCTCCATCCTTCCCCGACCCAAGAGACAATTGAGAGAGATGACTTAAATTGTAATTTCATTCTCAGCGGTTGAGGAAATAAATCATGAGCCTATGAACTAGATATAGGCTAGAGCTGCAGCGACAAAATTGGCAATTGACATTGTCTACTTCACGTGCGATATCTATAAGCGCTGACATTTTATCCACAGTATAAACAGAAACAGCAGACTCCTTGCGCACAAACAGTGAGCCGCTGTGTTGAAATGAAACATTGAGATATGTTTTATTACATGCTCGTGGGCAGGTTTCACTGTGTCCGTCCAAGCATCAACAATCATTTCACAGCACACCAGGACCATCACAGGCCCAGCGCCGGTGTGTGCAGCTGTCATCTCTCCACGGGGACCCTCTCAAATAGAGATGCAGCGACAACAATGGCACCATCACACAAGGCTTCCATCAGATCCCAGTGACACAACCACCTATATTTTCTCCTCTGTGCTCCCAGGAAGTCTGCCATTATCGTGTCTGAGTGTGGTCCACCATCTTGGACGAATAGGGTGCCATATCATAGCACCCCAGAGGGTTACTGCGGGGTCAGATTTAGCCACTGACAGCTCCATTACTCCTGTGAATGGGGTCGATTCTGTTAGTCTCTCAGCTTCATCTTACTGGCTATAGTGCACTCCCACGGCAATTTAAAGGGTCTTCCGTGAGATTTGTACAGAAATAATGCAGCCCTTTGTGGTGTTATGCTTTTGCAACATGCACAGTTGACACTTAGGTGGCATGACAAAAATCATGTCACTGGAATGTGCAGTTATGGAGAGTGGGGATTTGGCAATAAGTAGAGTAACAAAGACGCTGGTCTACTGTTATTTAAATGCAGTTGTATTAATGCCTACTGTATCCTGCAAACTACTGGCGACTGTTGTCATAATTTACCCTCCCCAAATTACCCAATTATCCACAAAATGTTCTCATCTCACTGACAGTCCGTTCTTATGAGGAAAGTCTTGTTTCAACAAATGTCCTTCTTATACAGTATATCATATTGCTGCAGTACAGCTTTTACAGTCTGCACAGTAGAGAGTTTATGCCTTCTCTGCATTTAAACTTCTCCGTCTACAGAGGCTTGCATCCTGAAACCTCAGGTGGCTACTTATGTAACTTCAGATACCCGCTTTTATTTAGCCCTGCGGCCACTTGCTTAAAAAGCAGTCAGAACCTTCATCTTAAAAGGAGAGCTGGAACAGGAGAAGTACCTACAAATACACTCACTTTTTCAGATGTACATCCAAATCTCTGAATGTCTTCGTACTTCACAGCCACACAAAGGATGACAGGCTGCCAAGCGCGCCCACTGAGTGAGACCGGAGTGGCCTGTCCTTGGCGTCTCCTGCACTGATCCTTTGCTTCTGCAGCCTACAGCATCGATTACAGGCCCGGAGCTGCGCACGCCCCCACACCTCCTCCTGGTGAGATCTAAAACTGGCAACAAGAAAAAAAAGTTGAAAATCAGAAAAAAAAGAAAAAAAAAAAAAACAATCCTCCACGGGCCTTCCTGTTTAGCTAAACCCATTCGCTCCTCACTCTTGCACAGCCACAAATCCAGCATTAGAGATTCAAGGGGGCTTTCATTTTTCTTTCTATAACTACCAGACCTTTAACAAATGCCTTATCCATTTGCTGCCTTTCTTCTTCCTATCTCTGTGATCTGCTGCATATCAGATCTCCAACATGACAGTGGTCTTTCATCATAGACTGAATACGCGCCGCTCAATGTCTCCACTGTTGGGGTAACCTCGTCTCCTCAGTTTACCCACTGCCTTTTCTATATCTGTGACTTCCACGCCTTCCACTTTCTTTATAGACGCGATCCGTCAGTCAGATTACCTGTCACTCAGCTCGGCACAAGGAGAAAGCGGCGTCACAAAGAAAAAAAAGTTATCTAAAGCAAGAATTTAGCCTGTGGAGAAAAAGCTTCACTTCATCTGATTTGAGGGAGCTCTTTATTCCGTCCCTCCCTCGCTGTAAGTGCAATAAGCGGCAGGAAAAGAAATCTCATTTCACCCACTTGTATGCCAGCAGAGACAGCTAAATTTAATTCAGCACAAAGCACACATTCACTGTTTCTCACTCGTATTGCAACATTTAAGAGCTTCTCCCGGAGTTATGACTGCCTGGACAGTAAGACACAATCATTAAGTTTAATAAAATCATACAATTTTTATCATTTCTACTCTCATGATTTAAAATGAGGCTTTCTAACTCTTCACCTTCAGTTTTGTTCTACGTGTAAATGGTTCGTTTTAATGTTTCCTTCACTTAAAACAGGGACAGCTCAGTCAGTACTGAGATAATAAGTGTAGCAGAAGAGTAAATAGCGTATAAATTGATCATTCATTTTGTCATTTGGACACCATGTGCCGTGAGGAAGTTCAGAGTTGATTTGATGCATAACATCATTAATCAGTCCTTAGAGACGTTACCCATTTGATCCCCATCACATTCCGTTGTATGGGAAAAGCAATTCCTGGACAACTGAGAGCAAATACTCAAACAAAAAACAGTTTGGATGTGATTGGAGACTGTTGATTGAGCCGTAGGTGCAGATGGGCAGCCAGGTTTCTGTCAGAGTGCCAAGGGCAGCTGTGGATAAAGAACTGACTTATCTCTGAATTAAAAAAAAAAATTCTCCCTGAAGTAAAAGATTTATATCAAATCCCTGTCTTCACCATGGAGTCTGTGCCTATTTTGGCGACAGTGCCAGTGTGGAGTGCTTTAGATGGCACGTAACCAAAAAGGTCACACAACATCGCTTCCAAAGCCAACTGTGACTATTACAAATCTGCAATGTTTTCCAATTTCCTCCAGCACTTTTAAGTTCCTGTCCTACTTTTACAGAGGTCACGGGTGAATCCAACTATCCTGACCCCAATCAGACTTAGTGTCTCAGCGCGCATGATTTCTTGCTGTCCTAAAAGCCTGCAGATCTGTTGACCTGGCAGGACCTCGTTGTCTGTGCCCTCTTGTTCAGTCATGCATTCGACAAGACAGCTACCCGCATTTGTCTGCTGCAATTCCAGTGGTGAATGTCATATGTAAAGGCGTCACACTGTGGATGGAGTCTTTACAAACCCAGGGCGTTCAGCCAACATTTACTCAGCCGAGATTCTCCTGGCTAGCTCGCCAATTCTTAGGCTTCATTTAATAAATTTAGGCAGGACTGGCTGAGAGACCGGGTGTTTGGATGCCGGCAGAATGAGAGAAATCCTCTGAGTGACACATGGGAAGAGGAGAGGAAAAAGAATGTGGGGCACTGAAAACCAGAGAGGAGGGGGAATCCGAAAGTTTACCATCTGTGCATCAAAGGTGTGGCTGCGTGATTGTTTCTGAACAGCTCACTTGAATATAAATGCTCTTATTTCCATCCTCCTGTCTGCAGAGATTTGGCTTCTTTTCATTTTTGGGGGCTTTAATCTAACAGAATGTGCGCCAGCGAACAAGTCGGCGATGCTATTGTGTTGCTGAACCCTGATACACTTGAACAATCTGCTCCTGTGCAAAGCCTAGTAATTATCTCCAGAATTATGAGGGTAGCTTGACAGCATTTAGCCAAATTAAAAACTTTTTGCGTCTTTAAAGTTGGCTCTTGGCACCCGTCAAATCTGCACCAGAGGAGTGTTTTGCTTCTTAAGAGTTCAATCAACAAGGCCTTAGCAGTTGGCAAAGTCTCTCTATATAAATAAATACTCTTCTTGATGCATCAGAGCTCTAGTTTTCGCCGATGCCAGTCTTGTAAACATCACGGCCTGTGCGCATTAAAACTGTGATCACTTGTCTTCTCCAGTTTTGAACAGTTGCATCTCGCTGGGGAGCCAGGGCTTTACCATCTGACACTGTGTTGCCGTGTGTTGCCGCATCTTCCGCATCCCGCCCACTAGCTCGCAGGTTATAGACTTCACATCAAATCGACTGAAAGCCTTTGGAGACTTGCAAGCGGGGGAAAGTTTTATTGAGAACACTTTGATTGGCCTTGGTCTCACTTGGATTGCCCCATGCTCTAAATAACAGACATAAATCCCAGCGTGCCTGTGATCCATACAGACACCTCCCCATGTCTCGGTGTAGCTGACAGACTGCTACTAATACAGAAAAATCCCCATTGGCAGGTCTTGCTTCTGCTTTTTTGTTTTTTCTTCTTTTGGTTCACCTGTCTTTTCAGCAGTTTTCATTTACACACTGCCGATGCTGTAAAGACCATTCCGTCAGCAGGCCTCTCTGATACATAATTGGGGCCATTAGCACGGGGCATCACACTGTCTATGGTACAGAAACATGCTCCTACTAGCTGATACAAAATGCAGGGCTCACAGCCATCACATTTGTGGGAGTAATGGGCCTGGTAAATTACAGCAGACAGGCTTATAAACCAGGGTGTAGCACGAGGCGACAATGGAGAGAATTCTGAACAAAGCCCACATCAAATACAAAAAGGTAAAAAGTTGTTACAGGGTCAAGGATGGAGAAGTGGTGTCAATAGGCCAAGGGGAATTTTAGAAAAATGGGCGCACATTTGAAATCATTGTAAATTTGTGTTGTCACATCACCTTTCAACTATTTTGGTTTATAAATGCATGCGACATTTAACAATTCGCAGCTTAAGTTTGTCAGTCCACATGTATCCTTTGTAGACCAACACCCCTGGGGAGATCTGGCGTTTCAGGCTGTAGCCTCGAGACTCTTGAATGGCTTTCCGGTGAGCTCGACTGTGGACTTAAAAAGCAGTTGAAGACTTTGTTATTTAACAAAGCTTTTGGCTGGTGGATTTTTCACTTTTGTTACCTATTTTATAATGTTTCTTAGGTTGTTTTGTTTCACCCAAGTTGTGTACAGCACTTTGTGATTTTTAGCGGTGAAAAGTGGTTAATAAATTACATTGACCCGTATGAACTTTAAATGAATAAACCCATTGTTGTTTTGGCCTCAGCCCCAATTAACTTTTATTATAGCCTGGTGGGGTGAAACTTCAGATAATCTCTTTAGCAATAGTCCAGTCACACTTATCCGCCAAAGGGAACACACTAACAGCTTGTCTAAACACAATTTCCTGGATGATTTCATTGATCATTTCACAGACTTTGCTTGAGCCCTGCAGTTTTCTGAAACAGCAGGCAGCGTAGACCGTGACAGTGGCAGCTCCACATTTCCACACTTACATGCACTCAAAGCTCCACACACATACTAACATACAGCATATCTATACACACACAGTGAAGGCCACACGATGCACTTCAGTCATCACTGTAACAAGGTGTAGTTTGCTGAGCCGTGCTCGTCCCTCACACGCTGAGCGCCTCGTGGGGCCTTTCTGTGACCGAGCCCTTCTTAATTACACCTGAGAGCGCAGGCAGCTGCTCCTCTTCCACCTCTATGTCTGCATCAATCAGGACTGCAGGCCATGGATGAGAGTGAACATGCTCACGCTAAAGACCTGCTTTCGCTTTGCACACTCTTAACAGGCAACATGTGCTTAAAACAATGAGCTGTTCATGCTGTTGGTCAAATTTCTTGTTCTCTTCAGTTTTCACAGCTTGTGTGGAGAGTGCTTCATGTTATTTTTAAAAACAAAGGCTGACTTTGTAGGCAGAGAGTCTAAACTCCCTCTATTGTTCACACCCACTGCAGTTACAAAACAAATCTTGACTTTGGGTGGAAGCTTTTTGTCTTGGCCTTTCCAAGAGAGAAGCCATCGTTTTTGATGGACAGCAACAGCCCATACTTTCCATTTGTTATACGAGGAAATGCTGCTCTAAACAAGCAACCAATCTTATTTTTTCTATCTCTGTCTCCAATAAATTGCACCTGCCCTCCACAGTGGCTGCAGTATCTGATATTGGACTAACATTAAATTAAGCACGAAGACGGAATACAATGTTTTATACAGACCAGCTGAGCAAATATAACACATCAAGCCATATTTCTGTTTTAGATGTATTGGCAGCACGGTGAAACATAAATATTTATCAGGGCTCCATAAGGTTAAATGTGTAGGAGTAATAGAATCTGGCAGCTAAAAATATTGCTGAAGCACAACTTCTTCAGACGTGTTTTGTAAGATGAAAATCTTTGAGATGTGAGAGGCAAACACAGGGAGATCCACTCAGTGGCCAGTGTGCCATCTCTCAACATCCGGAATATAAAGTGGATTGAATAATGAAAGAATAAAAATGATGTGTGTCTCTCCAAACAAATGATGTACTTTGATAAAATAGTGCTGCTTTTCAGCAAAAAACCCTTTCAGGGAGGTCATGCAGTTTATGGCTCCTGGAAGTACTTTCCATTTTAGTATTCTTCTTGTGATAGATGAAAATCTATGTCTGACTGACTTTAGGGGAATTTAAAGACCATAAAACTAACACAGTACAAATCGTTTATTTTTATGGGGCTGTCTGATAGGAGACTCAAAAGTGAAGGGCAGTTTTATAGGCACAAATGCACACAATATAAACACACATGGTTACACATTCAAATTAATTGTATGTCTTTACCAGTCCATTATTAGTTTATAATTAATTTGTGTTTGCAATGCTTCACAAATATTGCTTGCTTGAAGATACTTTATTGAATATTAGCAAATCTTGCTAATTTTCATATAGAATAAACATGGTTTCCAAATATGCATGTTCGGTTTTAACTAAAGATTTACAAGAAACATTGAAATAGATTAATTAATAGCTCTATGCTTGAACATATAACTTTTTTTATTGTAAGATAGCTCATTAATAGCTTCTTATTAGTTCCTGAATGGCCAGGATATTCCATCAGTGGATTTCTTTTGCCCTGATGGCGCGGGCATATTCTGAGATGATAATGCTGGGATCCATTGAGTGTTTCAGGGAACATGAGACATAATTTTCACACATGGATTGGCCACAACAGAGTCCAGACCTTAACCCCATTGATAATGTTCAGGATGTGCTAGAGAAGGCTTTGTGGTGGCAAGAATGTTCTAATAATTATACTATCCCATTTAAATGCAGTGAGACACAAGGTTTGATGAAATTTAGTTGCACGTTTAGTAATCTCTCATCCTTTTTGCTTACATACCACCCTTGCTATGCCCCCATCAAAGGTAGCTTGGATGGGGGACCGTTTGGGAACACTAGCCAGCCTGGGTTGAATGTAGTGAATACGGTTGGTGGTGGTCGGAGGGGCTGATGGCGCAGATTGGCAGCCTCGCTTCCGTCAGTCTTGCCCAGGGCAGCTGTGGCTACAATAGCAGCTTACCACCACCAAGTATATAGTGAATGAATAGAGTAAAGACTATTTGAGTGTCCAGAAAAGTGCTGTATAAAACCAATGCATTATTATTATTACTATTATTATACTTTACTGTGGGAAACATATTGAAACATAGTGGAATTAAAATACAATGTGCGGTTTTGTTTTTTGCTTGTGGAGACAGCACATGTTACCCATCAGAAGTGTGAGCTTATGAGGATGAGATATGATCAAAGTCGGCTCCAGCTCTACCTGGGGTCCTCTGCTGCCGTCGGTGCAACCTCAATGTCCAAACCATCAGTGCTGAAAGAATACGGCATCTCATCAGTCTTTGGCTGCTCAGTTTGTCTCTGGGATCTGAACCGACTCTACTGGAGAGACTCACCCATGATGCAACAAGGAAACATTTCACTCATGACTTGATAGGATTTTCAAGAATTCCATGTGAACTTTTGTCTTTGAAACTTTCACTTCAGACATTTCAGAGGGAAGGCCTGACGCAGCGCACACCTAAAATCTATAACGGTTCTTTTCTAAAGCCATTTTTAAGAAGCTGATCATGTCCACTCAGAAGAATGAATTCTATAAACAGAGCTAAAAAACAACAAAACTGCCCGCATGTATGTATGAAATGGGGACATAGAATTACAAACAAACACATTAAGAACAAATAATGAATGAGTGAGTGAGTGAGTGCGTGTGTCAATATGTGTGTGTGTGTTTGTGTGAATGAGTGAGTGCGTGAGTGAATGCATGATTGAGTGCGTAAGTGTGTGTGTGTGTGTGAGTGCGTGAGTGAATGCGTAAGTGAATGCGTGAGTGAGTGTGTGAGTGAATGCGTGAGTGCGTAAGTGTTTGTGTGTGTGTGTGAGTGAGTGCGTGAGTGTTTGCGTGAGTGAATGAGTGAGTGAGTGTGTGTGTGTGTGTGTGTGTGTGAGTGGGTGAATGAGTGAATGCGTGAATGCGTGAGTGAGCGTGTGTGTGTGTGTGTGCCAGTGAGTGAGTGAGTGAGTGCGTGAGTGTGTGAGTGTGTGCGTGTGTGTGTGAGTGAGTGTGTGAGTGAGTGAATGCGTGAGTGAGCGTGTGTGTGTGTGCGCGTGAGTGTTTGCGTGAGTGAATGAGTGAGTGAGTGAGTGAGTGAGTGAGTGAGTGAGTGCGTGAGTGTGTGAGTGCGTGTGCGCGTGAGTGTTTGCGTGAGTGAATGAGTGAATGAGTGAGTGTGTGCGTGCGTGTGTGTGTGTGTGTGTTTGTGTGTGAGTGAGTGAGTGAGTAAGTGAGTGATCGCCTCGGTTATTGGTGAAGGCTGTAGTAGCTGATCAATAGCCGAGTCTCTGTAAGTCAGCCTCAGGGCAGCTGTGGCAACAAATATGAGCTTACCAGAGTGTAGAGTGAATGAATGCAATGCAAAGCAAAGCGACTGTGAAGAGCAAAGATGGAATATTAATTGTATACTCAAAGTGTACCATGGGGGAGCGTGAAATGAGAATATTGGTCAGTTCAATTTTGCTCAGTAAAAATCACTATGTTGCTCTTTTACTTGCCACACACAAACATTGCAGGCGTTCAAAACACTGCTTCATTTACATTGATTATCTTGGGCTTAATTCTGCCTGTATATTTCCCCTGAGAGTGCAGCAGTTAAATGAGGATCGGATGTTGTGACTGAGTGCCACCTCACCGGCCTCTGCACTTATCTGGCCCTGCGTCTCATATCGCAGTGTGTGCTGATAGATTTAGTCAGAATTCTTGAAATTATTGTGCAAATATTTCTCTGTGACGGAGTCCTTTCATTGTTTTGTCAGGCTTGTTTGTTGAGTTCAGGTTGCAAACTCAAGAAACAACGTACAACATTCTGACATTGTGCCTACCACCTATAAATGTGCAAATCTTTTCTAGAATGTTCTATTCCAGATGCTTGCCTCTTATTGACATTTATACAGAATTGGGATTGCATCATACACTCTAAGTCTAATCACTCTAACTCTAATAAAGAGCAGTAACGAGAAAAACTACTGTAACTTATTAACCATCCCTTTTGTTACTTAGTCAATAATGTGTACAGTTCTATTTCACCTTACACTTCTAGTAACATCAACAACTATGAGGAAATGGACAGGATAATAAGCTCACAATTATTTACACAAGCTTACACTGCCTGACCCCCCAAAAAGTCACATGGATTTAAATAACTGCTGATCTGGGGTTGTTGCATTTGTTCAGGTCTAGGTTCACCAACACTTTGTGCCCAAACAATAAGATCAGCTGACGACTTGAACATCCTGAATGACCCGGTTATTCCATCAAAGGATTTCTTCTTCCCTGATGGGATATTTCAAGATGACAATGCCAGGATTCATCGGACTCACGTTGTGAAAGAGTTTTCACACATGGATTGACCATCATAGAGTCCAAACCTTAACCCCAGTGAGAATCTTTGGGATGTGCTGGAGAAAGCTTTGCGCAGTGGTCACACTCTCCCATCATCTTTTAACATTGCAGAAGCTTATTGAAACGATGCCACAGGGAATGCGTGCTGTAATCAAAGCTAAAAGAGGCCCTACGAAATATTAGAGCGTGTGACCTTTTTTTTAATGCCGACTTTCAATTTGGTCAGACAGTACAGCTTTAAAGCAAATTTACCAAAATGTTTAACTTTCAATTACAATTGTACATAAATCTTCCAAAGACATGACCCTCTTTCTGTTTGTTTGCTTTGTTTTTTTGTGTGTGTCTATATTTTGTTTGACTCTCTCCCTTTTTGTTTGCTATCATTTACATTCCGTGCACGCTTGCTTATGTTGTCTAGTCCAGTGTTTCCCAACAAGTGGTTAGGGGCACTTAACAGAGGGCACTTGGAAATATTTTAGACCTACAATGAAGGTCAAACTAAACAGTATTTCAATGTTATTATTTTCAATGATAATTTGCAGTAAAAGGTTTGAATTTCTGAGTGTTTTGCTTCGAGAGTAGAGTCGCTGCTCCTTCACGTCGAAAGGAGCCAGCTGAGGTGGCTCGGGCATCTGTTCCGGATGCCTCCTGGTCGCCTCCTGTGGGAGGTGTTCCAGGCATGTCCTAGTGGGACAAGGCCTCGTGGAAGACCCAGGACACGGTGGTGGGACTATGTCTCCGAGCTGGCCTGGTGTCGCCTCGGGGTCCCCCCAGAACAGCTGGAGGAGGTGTGTGTGGATCGGGAAGTTTGGGCATCTCTGCTGAGACTGCTGCCCCCGCGACCCGGCCCCGGATAAAGCGGAAGAAAATGGATGGATGGATGGATGGAATGTTTTGCTTTATTATTATTTCTATCGGAATACACAACAAAATACCATTTAGTGGATAATTGTTTAAGTAACTGGCTGCACCTTAGAGTTTAGGGGGTAGAAATTACTCGAGGGGGATGTGAGAGCCACCATAAAAACAAGCAAACAACAAAAACAACAAACCCAGCCCTCATCACAATGAGAGCTGGTTTGGTTTGCATCTCAAAGTCTGGTTGGAGTGCTCTCCGCTGGCAGCAGGGGGGATGCTAAAAACAACCCTCTATTTGTGGCAAATCTAACAAATCAATCCAAGAAATACCGATCGGAACTCTTCAGTAGGGTAGAAGAAACAATCCAAGTAAACAGAGGCTACTCATAATGTGAATACTTTTCAAGGTAGGCTACATTTCAGATGCAGGAACAACATAATGGTTAAAGGCTCAGAAAAAGGCATGATGATGACTGAACAGGCTAACATACTACATCACTTATCACAATAAATACATTTTGAACAAATGAACATGGGCCAAACTTAGAAGCACATTTTAATTAAAAGTATGTGCAGCAGAATTTTCATTTGGATACATGACACATACTCCTATAGGCCTATATACTTTCATCTACAGTACAATGTATCCTTGAATCAATACTGACACAGTCAATAACGCGCCATAATCACTTTATATACAGTGTCTCATTCTGCGTCACAAACAGAAACTCGGTCGATGCTGATGTTCTTACAGTGTCTGCGCGCCTGGTGCTCCAGCTCTCATCGATCCAATATGGGGGTTTATGTGTGAAGTTCAATTTGGTGGCCCGTGCTAAATTTGGATCAAAGCTCGGAGAAGTTCCTGTAAAGATATGAGACACTTAAACATGTCAAGTGTGGAGTGCAGGGCCTCGCTGCTTCCATTAACCGTAAATTGGGTTGCTTTGGAAGAGCCGAGAGTAAATGTGTGTCATTCTCCACTGAGCATAAGGTTATTCTTGCAGAAATATGTTAGCATGAGCGCAACTTCTCTTGTTAAGGGAATCTGTCAGACTTGGCTGGCACTTTCAGTTCAGTGACAGTCCGTGTCGACTTGAACATGATTACGAAGTTTATTTTTGTTACCTTTAAAGTCAGACAAGTGTTCTTCTTTACAGCCCTTCATTTGAGTTTAAAGCACTTCAGGCGGACTATACCTCAGAGTTCAGTCAAAGTGGGATAGATTACGCAATGGGGTGGGACATTAATGGACATTGGACATGGTCATTGCCAATGTAAATCTAAGCATGTGAAACTATTTACTCAGCAGCAGGACATTATCTAAGCAGGTGGGGCGGGGTGTCGGGCTAAAGATCTAATGGCATGTGCAAGTGGTGACCTCCTTTGTGATCCACTGTGTTCCAAATTCAGCGTCAGTCTCCACACACGCCAAAGTTTTAGGCTTTTTGTAAAGTTGCTGTGTTATTACTAGAGAAGACCAACTGCATTACCTGTACCGGCCAGAAGAGGGCAGTATAGAAACAAACTGTCAGTAGATCAGTTTCCCTTTCTGTGTGCAACAGAGGCCTTTCTCATCAGTGACATTGACATTTGGTGTAATAGGCGTGGTACCTCCTGGATAGTGGCCAGCTGGTTACAGGGCATACACAGACAATCCACTCTTACATTCACTGAAATAGGACAAGTATCCAGTTCAACACTTGTCTCCAGTGAAATTCTGCACTACATTAAGATATAGTGCAGATATAGATGCATTTATTTTTATTATTAAACCTATGATACTACTTTACCCCAAAACTATTCCAAATTAATAATGCCTCTTATATATTGTTTTTGATCATAATTTTGATTACAGGACCTCAACTCTTGATGAAGTGACAGTGCTCCATGTGTACAAAACATATTTTATTTTCTCAGTTTTACAAAATATCCATATTTACAGACTTTACAAGGCAAATCACTGCATCTGCTATGCTCCGCTTCTTGTTTTCTTAAACCAAATAGAAACACCGACCAAGCAAGTTTTAGCTGTGTGCGTTTGAACCGCATTCCTCATGTTCTGCACCAAAACTGTTTGTCGCAAGTGAACAGGCTTTCACTGAATGAATTATTGCCTGGTGCAAAAACATGTGTAGCTAATTATTCTCTGATCAGCTTCCTTTCAGAAATTAAAAGGTCAGCTGACCACAGGAGTAATCTTTCCGCACCTCATGATAATCTATGTCTAGACTTTACTCACAGGACATTTTAGATTAAGCACATTTGGCACTTAGAGTTTTGAATAGGCTATATTTCCTTTGCACATCATAGAAAGTGAAATAATGAACCCTCAAACTCTGTTAACCGGATGAGTTACTTAGAGTAATATAAGGCTTAGCTGTAATGCCACAACAATAATATGTGTTCTCTTCTTATTGGCAGATTAATGTTATTTCTGCACAAAGGGCAGATTCATGGTGGCATAACCTTATTTGCACTGCACATTGGTATTTAGACTGTTGAGTTCTCCCCAGTGAAACTCAACTGCTGACTGATAGGTGGATCAACTGGTTTTAAGTGATGCACAGAGAGTATAAAGGCACTTACGGACAACTAGATAACGTTCAAGTTGTGCAATGGGGATTTTTCTTTTTTTTTTTTTTTACAAGCGAGGTCTGGTTTGTTAGTATGTGCAGTGAAACCTGCTCTGGTACAGCAGTTAATGATTGACGATGATAAGTGATAAAATGCCAAATAAACAGGTGCACTGAGATTGTTGATAACAGCAGAACTATGGCACAATCATCAAGATGCATTGTAAAATGAATTAACTGGATTATTGTATGAAAAATGATATGAGATGTAAAAAAAACAGGAACAACAAAATGAAAAAGTTAAATGCAATGAGGAAAGGTGACTGTAAAATGAATGTGGCATCAAATAAAATACAACCATGAACCTGATCCTGTCTTGTAACTGCAGATAGTTGACCAGAATCTTGACAAAGGCTCCCATTGCGTCATCACATCCCATTCTGGCTGCATTGTTCTGTTTTAGGTTTCACTTTCTATAAAACATATCTTCAACCACGGCGTTTGTTGCATTTCACAAAAACATTAACATAGCACTGTAAAACATTCGAGCAAATCTACAATTCCTCCCATAAAGGTAGGTATCTAAAGTCAAATCAGTAGCATTTCACCGACTTTACACGCAGAAACAGAATGACTGAATCACCAAGGCACTAGAGCTGCACAGTAGGAGAAACAATACTGAATATCTGTTGTGGATATTACAATAACAATAGTTACCATGCGTTTTTGTTTTAGGATTTGCATCAGGTTGAAGACTTCACTTATGTATTCCTTTTAAACAAATATTGCCACAATGGTTATCATCATCAGCTTGACCAACGCTCTTGTCCTTGCCTGTCCATTTGTTTTAGGCGATTTAGTCGTTGGCACGTTTGCACCAAATCTAGGATTTTTGTTTGGTTCATTTGGAACTTCTGGTGTGGGTCTAAAAAGCTCTTGGACACTCACATAAGTCTCCTGCTTAAAAAGACACTTCTCTTCCCAATCTGAGTTAAAGTTCTCTCCCTCATCTCCGTCCTCTTCCTCATATTCATCTGCATACTCATCTTCTTCCTCCAAGAACACAGCACCTTTTATCACCACACACCAATATAGCCCTTCATCTGCCCTTTCCACATGTAATATCGTCAGCTCAGAATCTTCATCCGATACGTTCACTCTCCCCCTCAGATGCTCCGGAATGGGAACGCTGTCATCCCCTGAGTCGTAGATCAGCTCATGCTGGTCAGACGCGTGCCTGCGATACCACTGCACCATGTACGAATCCACCTGGCCAATGTCGCACCTTAAAGTTACATCCTTATTTTCAAAAGCAAATTCTTTCGATGGCTCTTTCTTGGGGCATGACACCAAAGAGTATTGTATTTCGGATGTGGAAGAGACGCAGGAGTAGTCGCCAAAGTGCTCGTCCAATGCTGAGTGGATGACAAGTGAGTAGTGTTGGGATTCGTCGCCGGTGGATATGAACATGTGATGGCTTCTTTCGTCTGCGTTTCCCATCCTCCCATTCGGGGTGTCCCAGTATTGGTTGCTTCCGTCGGCTTTGCAGTACAGGACCACTTTGTCGCCGTGTGAGGCGAAAACGTTCCGACTTTCGAGACTTTCGGGCAAGTACAGGTCCCGGAAGCTGAGACAATGGTCGTCTTTGTGTACAAGACAGTAGAAATGCTGGTTGTTGCCGAGCATGCTTTGATTTAGCACAAGATTAGCTCCATTATTTTTTACTTCTATAATACCGGCCACTGGCTCAAGTGAGATTCTACTGTCTAGCAATCGTGTGATGGTGTATGTTGGGAATATGTCATGATACCAACATACACTGACACCTTCTTGACCAATTGCAGAGCTGTTGCACATGATTTCTGCTCTCCCATCTTCTGAATTGACAGTGATCTCCTCGGATTCGAGTTCAGAATTGCACACAGTCAGCTGTTGTGTCTGCTGCTTTACTAGAGTCTGGTCCTTCCAACACTCCCTCCGGTAAGTCCCTGAGTCTTGCTGGGTGAGGTCCTTTATCTGCAGGCCGAGGAGTTGGTGATTCTGGCTGGTGCTAATACGGCCCTGGAAGTTTGAAGGAGGCGTGACAGGTGGACTTTCAGCTGATGAATTTCCAAGAAGCTGGTCCCCTTCTCGCAAAACTCTGTAAACGACAATAAAATCCTCTCCAAAACAGTAGCCCATCTCCACCACACTGCCGACAGGTCTGAAGACTGGCTCGGGCTCCTGGCTGCTGCCCTGCCAGAAGAGGAAGAAGAGGAGGGTGAGCTGGAGGCAGATCATGTTGCCTGCGCTGCGTCTCCCCGTGTGAATGTCTCGCTACGGGACAAGTTCAAACTGTTGAGGTTTATAGTGTGTCATGTTCCGCCTCCAGCAAAACTCTCAGCTTCCCTCTCTTTCACAATCTTTCTCAGAGGTACCTTGCACTTTGATTGACAGACATTGCAACATAAGCACTGTTACACGTGTTAATTTGGCTACATTGAAAAAAAAAGAAGTAGTCCTTTAAATAATCGTTAGCACACTTGTCCCATTTCTACACATTAACAGTTGAGCAAATCTCACTGTCTGAAGGTGTGGCCAAGCCTGTTTATGCTCTCATATTACAGTGCGTGTGTGTGTGAAGAAAGTCTATACTTGTACAGTGTGCATGATTGCACTTTTATCAATTCACTGAATACAGGTTTAAGCTCAACTTGTTGAAAAGCGATAAGCAAATCTAGGACTTTCAGCTTCAGTTCAGGTCATGTTTTTTTTGTTGCGACTGTAATTGAACACATAACTCTTTGTTTGTTTAGCTTAAAATCTTTCGAATTTTCAACATAAACACTGCATTTTGTTTACACATTGTTTATCTATCTTCCATCAAATTGGGTCCAGTTTTACTCCATAATTGAGCCTTTACAATGCCAGCAACATGATAACATTGGTTGGGAAAACCCCGTATTTAGGACTTTCCACTGAATGACACAGGCGGCTGGTTGTACTTTCATTATGTGGGGTAAGAACGGTGCTTTTGCCAAACAATAGGTCATTATGCTGGTAAGGGAAATGATTTGCAAAATCCTTGGAAGCTATATTTGTAATGACTGGCATTGGTAAAAACTAAAACTTTCCTGCAAGAATACCACCATAGTGATCCTATCTTTGTTTCAAGCCTGAGCTGCTTAGACATGTTTAACCATTTATCAATATAGGCTGACAATGACATGTAGCCACTCTGTCCATACAACCAAGCAAGTGAAATGGAACAAGTCATTTTTCCATGAAGAAAGTAATCTGTCATTTCCATCTAAAGACTCCAACAGAGCCTTTTCTCAAGCACATTTTGGCTCATTTACAGTTTTAATATTTGTACTGGTTTTAAATTCCCATACTAAGAGCTTGCCAACAAGCATTTTGTTTAGACATTATAGGAGACAGAGTGTCAATGTTTATACTGCCAACCCACATGTTGTTTTAGAGTACAAAGGTTTCTCTGTCAAGGCATTCTTTATCATTGCTGTAAGTGGGAAGTGAATGCTTAATTCATCAGTGAATTGTGTGAAAGTTAGTGCTGCTGAATTGCAACTCATATTCTTCAAATTGAAATATTGTATTGGAAATCTTTTGAAACATAAAAATACAAAATTAAAAAGTATGTGATTTAGGGCCGCCAATAAATCAGCGCTGATATAATTAAATTACTTAAAATATCGGCTAATATATCGGCTATTGGCCATGCCTTCATATCGGTATCGGTATCAGACCAACTCCATCAGTGAAATGATGACAACATTTGGTCTCACAGTGCCATTATTGCACTCAGATGGCCATCTCTCTTGCTTTTTTAAATCTAACATATTGCAACCTGTTTTCCCTTTGAGGCACATCATCTGTTTACTGGTATATAAACTATAATGAGGCAGTCTGAGTGTCGGCAGCAGCAGAGGCTGCAGTGCTGCTCAGGGAACAGCTTGCAGCGCGAGTGATCAAGCATCATGATTAAGCGCCAACTGTGAGAAAACTCTCCTTGTGTTGAGCCCAATTCAGCCCGGCACTGATTACACTCATTCGGCTCTGCAGGGTCTGCTGGAGTCTCACCAACTGCTGTGGAGAAGCCCAGTTCTGTCAGTGTTTTTAATTACTGCACATGCAAGAAAAAAAAATGCACAAAATTAAAGACAATATAGATGTCAGTGTAAGCTCCAAGGAATGTTCATTCATAGTAACACAACTTTTCGTAGCCTCTCATCCTTAGACACCTCTCATCCTGCAGACATTTGTCGATATCTTCAACTCAAAAATAAATAAGCTGGTCCAAATGACTATTTTTCAAAACCTTTGTTATATAGACAATATTCCTTAAAAACATTGACCACCACACCACACCCACCTCAAACATGTTTGCTTATAAATCTATCAAGGTTACTCAGAGGCGGATGTGGGCTACATTTACTGAAATAGCCTATCTGCCTTTGAGTCACTTTTTTGGAAAATAAATCCAAGTGGAATTCTTTCTCCTTGAGAAAGACCAGTATTGTTTAGTAAAAATAAAATCTTCATACATTTAAAACAAAGTAGACATTTTTACTTGAGTAATTATTTCTATCTTTTTACCTTTTTCGTGTGTAAATGCTGTATTTTATGCCCGACTGTATCCGTGCCGTTTCTTCTATTGCCGCTGTGGGGCGCTGTGAGCACACGGTGACACTACACGCCAACCGGAGAAGAAAACCGTTTCATAACAAATCACATCTGCTCCTGACCAAGGTAACTGTAGCGTTTCATTTCAGAATTACGTTTTTCATGTGAGAAATGTATACTTTAATGAACACTCACGTGTCATTGTATTTACTCTGATAGGTGCCAGTGAATGCATAACGTATGTTGTCATTATGTCTCAAAAAAAGCCAATAGCTAGCTCGCTACATCGTTAGCATGTTATCTAATGTAAGGGGGCTCTTATTTTGAAACAACAACGGATTGGCATTTTGGCAAAAGCGATTAGTTTTTGCCAGACAGAAATAGAACGTTTGACTTCAGTATTTTCAATAAACATTTGTCAATTAACAGTATGTAGCTTTTTTTTTAATGATTATGTAACATGACACAAACATTCACTGTTAGTTATATGTATTGCATATTGAATTTTAATCTGTAAAACATTACACAATCTTTAAAGTAGTTAATTATATTTGGGGGCCCTGTGGGATCTTCGGATAAACAAGGGGGCCTCGACTGTCTGAACTTTGGGTATGGCTGATATTGCTGATTACAAGACTGTTGTGTGAACATGTTTTTAGTGCAAGATAAAAAAACAAAAAACAAAACATGGTTGTATAGTTTTGCTTTTTATTTCTAAATGTCCTTGCCCATTGCTTATCAGTTTGTTTCTTCTTCAGGTATCTCGATCTCAAAGTTGCATAAATGTTGCGCTTGATCGCAACTTCCCTCTGTCTGCGGTGCCAGCGTGTCCCGGTCCTGCCTCTGCATGTCAGGCAATGTGGCACAGTGAGACCAGTGGAGAACCAGCAGACCGTGGACACTTTATATGATCTGGCGGTAGACCTCCAAAAGGTCAGAAAACTTAAGGGCTGGGTTCTGCATCAGCACCCAGCTTATGCAAAGGAAGTCGCTCACCTGTTGAGGGACATGGGCGCTTCGGGCTCAGTCATCGCCAACGTTTTAGTGGTTTACCCTGAGGCGGTACTTTGCAAACCGGAGGAGATGGCAGCTCAGCGAGAACTGTGGACATCTGTGTGTCCAAACAAGAGGGAGCTAGTTAATATTATTGAGAAGTTCCCTGCTTCGTTCTTCACGTCTGCCAGTCATCACGACAACCAGAGAAACAACATTGCTTATTTTTATAGCTTAAATCTCAACAAACGAATTATTACTAAACTCATGGCTAGTGCGCCACAGAGCTTTAGCCGCCCAATGGAGCAAAACCAGGTAATGGTGGACACTCTTCAACTATCCTACATAGAACTAGGAGGAGAGAAGGGCAACATGAAGATCTGGCTACAGAAACTCCTCAGCCAAAACCCATTTGTTTTGATCAAATCTCCTGACGTGCTAAGGCAAAACTTACTCTTCCTCAAAGCCCGAGGCTTCACCACGGCAGAGCTTCTCCGCCTGCTCTCCAAACTCAGGGGTTTTGTCACTGAACTCAACCCGGACAGCATGAACCAAACCCTCCTCTACTCCCAGGAAATGATGAGCTGTTCTGAGAGCCAGCTACGGGAAATTGTGCTGAAATGCCCAGGCCTTTTGTACTATCCCAAACACATCTTGGCTGACCGCTTCAAAGGCCTGCTGAGTGCTGGGATCAGTATGTCCCAGATCATGGACACGCCCACTGTACTGGAGCTGACAACCCAGATCGTCAACTATCGCATACAGAAACTGAGGGCGCATCGTTATGACGTAAAGACAGGCTCTTTAGATGTTCTGAATGGCACCAAAAAGGACTTTGAGCAGAGCTATGACAAACTTAAGCTACGTGCGCAGAGGCCACTTTTTAACCCTGTTGCACCTTTAAGGACAGATGACTGAAAGTGTTATGGATATTGGGAGACATTATTGGAAGATATTATTTATTGAATGATTAAATAAATTTAGAATTTTAAAGTGAGTTGAGTATTGCATTTGTTTGACTCTACTGGAGATTTACTTGTTAATGATCATATCAATCATCATAAATCACATTGACCAGTTACTGTCCCTAATCCTTACAAGTGCTGAGAGCATTTGTGCTTCCATCTGTTGACAGAAGTCGGCCATTTTCAAATATTGTCAACCAGATTGGGTTGATTGAGTTGTGGTGTCCACTTAAAGGAACAGGCCACCGGTTTTCCATACTGAGATGTGTTCTTACCTTAGCTTAGACGAGTTCATGCGCACCTTGTCTGGTCTTTGTGCCTGCGCTCTTTCACGCAAAAGAACTAAAGATGTTGTTAGCCTCTCCTCCTCTCCTCTATGGGGCCAAACGGGGGAAGTTAGAAGACTATATAGAGTCAAGTATAGTTACACAAAGACATTAAAGACATTAATTTACAATAAAAGAAGTCTAACAATTCATCAGTCCATACTGATGAATACACAATGTCCAGGTAATAAATTATGACATTCAACACAATTTCGCTACCTGCACTGTAACCTTGAAAACAAAACTTGAAAACATTGGAACTCTATTTGTGCAGTTTTGTTTTTCCAGCATCCACGCTGTACCGTCTAATTCTTAGCCGTAGTTAAAGGCAAATAGTCTTTATTACCCTCTATTTATAAGCTACCTTGGCTAAATGGGCACATAAAAGTAAAATATGAGGTGCAGACTAGTCTATCAAGTGCATTACGCTTCATGACCGGAGACTAATAGGACTTTACAACCTTTTTATTAACAGCCTTGTAAGTGTCTCATTTCCACACAGTGTTTCTGGCAGCCCAACTGTTCCCCTTAGGGACGAACCTAACGTGCCTCTGATTTTACTGTTACTTTACAGACGGAGACTCTTTATTATGGGCCATTCCACTGCTGAAATGTGGCTTCATTATCATTTCAAATGAATTCTAATGCACTCACACAATGACACAGAAAGGAGAGGCAAAAACACAGTACCTTCCCTTTGATTTAGACAGGGTTTATTTGAACATACTTTGCAGTCTATGCCTGAGTTATGCAAAATTGATTTTCCATTATGTGAGCTCTTTTATTAAGCTTTTCAAGTCAGGGTTCATTATAGAAAAATAAGTAAAATGGCTTTTAGGGTCAGCGCTTTTATTCTATAAAAAAGGGAAAAGCTAAATCAATATCCAATCATACAGAGCATTGTCTGAGAGGGTGTTAGAAGAGGTTCTTTCTTGCATCTCATTTGATACAGAAAAGCTGACAAAAGCCCAGGGAAACTGCTTATGAGTGGCTCTTAATGGGAGAGACTTTTCCTCTTCTAATGAAGCTGCTGCATGACTTAATGCCCCAAGGTGCCAGCCTCCCTCCTAATGTGGACTACAGGGGTCACTGCAAAGACACAGGCAGAAGTTGAGCATCCGGCGGGATCTTCATATGCACTAACAACTTCTCCATCCCATCTGCCTCGGTCTGCCTCACCCGGCCCGTCATGCTCTCGTTGTCATGGAGATTGCCACTGGGCAGATGATGTGTAAGTGAGTGCATCTTAGTAATGACTTGGTGACATGCAGATGGATACTTGACTAGACATCCTTTTTAAAACCACAGCATGGAATTCCCCCAGAGGCCTGCAAGAGGAACTCTAATACAACATGTGAAAGGTTAGTAATTTAACACACATCAATGGCCTTTGATTGAATTCACCACGCAAGGTTACAAGTTCCCTCTTCCTCACTGGTACTTTGTAATAAATATGAAGAGTTAATCAGGATGTATTGAGGTGCAGCAGCCCAGACGAGGCCTCGAGTGGATTGTGCAAGTCACCTCTATTTCTTTTGTCCTCTGGCGACCGCCCCGTAAGCCTTCACCACTGCCCTGAATTATACACACGGGCTGCATGGGTTAATAGGAGTTATATAAATTGTCTTGACTTGTTTCATTTCAAACACGGCACCAGTTGATTAGCATATTGCTTTTATGGGTCATAACTCTGCAGAAACAGATGTGTAATTAAAACTGTGATATCCTATTAAATTATGACCCATTAGTGCTACCTAAAAGTATGTGAAATGGGACTGCAACATCCCTTTAGACGAGGGGTGTCCAAACCTTTTTCGCAGAGGACCGCATATTGATATGTATACAGCGCGGAGGGCCACAGATCTGTTGTCAATGCATTCAAAGATGTTGAATATGGGTCAAGAGAGGTTAAAACTGTCCCCCCCCCACCTTTATTTAGGCTTGGAACCATAATGCTTGCTCTGTCTCTTAATAAATGTTAGTTTAGTGAGGTTTTAATTGTGTGGAATTATTAAAATGTGTGCCAATAGAACTAGAACTAGAACTATAATTGGTCTGAGGGCCGCATTTGGCCCCCGGGCCACACTTTGGGCATCCCTGCTTCAGACCAAATAAACTACTGTAATTATTATCATTCCACTTTGTCAATGCATAATAAGAATCTACATTATTTATAGCATATTCCGAATATGTTCCAGTCTTGGCAGTTTGCACCTTGCCTCACTGATTATGTGTCCTCCTTGGGAAAACAAAAACTGCGAGAAAATCAAAACAAACAAAATACTGGTTTATTATTCAGTATTTGTTATTGTCTATTTACCCATGTAATATTTTAGCTTTCTGTAATGTTTATTTGCAGCAAAGATACCATTACAAGTTGTCCAATGTAGTGGAGTAAAAGAAATACTCGTGCACATCATCAAAAACATAAATAAGTACAGTACTAAATTGACATTGTTACTGACCACCTCTTAATACAAGGGCTATATGTGCAGTTATGGGACCAAGGGACAGTGCACGCTGCTGAACAATAACCCTCTGGTCGCAGAACTGTTGACTTTAACGTACTATTGGGGCCATCTTGTGGCTGGCCTTTTCTTCTGAAGTCAGAAGAAGCATGCAACAGTATAAGATGGGCCCATATATTCATGAATGAATTATTTATGTTTGTGTACTTTAACAGGCCATATGTTTTGGATATATTTTGGTACTGATGCTGTATAAACCTTTATTCTGTTATAAGCTCTCTGCCATTCAAGGGCCCTTCAGAACATGGCTCTGGCTCCATCTAGTGATTAAATTTACACCTTGCAGCTAGAGTTATAACATGTATAAAATATGTTTCTAGAGAATATTGTATTGTGTTAAATACATTTTTCCTTCTCAGAAACTGTCCATTCATTTAGTTTCACATCAGCTTTATTGTTCAGAAAGTCATAATAATAATAATAAAAATAATAATAATAATATCACACAGCAACCTGCGCTCACAATCTGATCGGTGCCATAATCAGAACGCAAGCTGACTGGTGTGGGTTTGCCCGTGGACTGACTCATGAACAAGTATATTCTCAGCTGAGGTGTGGCTGAGGACGTGGCCAGTGCAGACAGTAGAAGACATAACAAAAGATGAAACAGTAGTGCCATTAAACATACATTACAAACTGGAGTGTATATAGAATTGAAAAGTGCTGAGTTTGATTTTAGTCTCAGAAAACATCAACCATGATTCTTCTCCATATGTTCATCCTTTTTCTTGAAAACTTGGAATTTGAATTTTATTCCATTTTCTTCTTGAATTTCACTTGGCACACCAGTGAACCTTCATTTGAATGGAGATAAAGCAAACATACAAATATTAAATATAATTGTCAGAACAAATAGTAGAATTGTCATTGAGGTCAACTTTTACTTGTCCTGTAGTTGAAATATACTCCTGTCAAACTCTGGGAAGAAGACGTCACAGTCAAAAGAGGCCATAACATCAGTGAGGAAGATCAGGTCACACCAGGGGTGCATCATACCGTCCTGTGAAAGCAACATGTTACTGCTTCAATTTACAAAAAGCATCACAAACCTTGTCATCAATTTACATTTTGTGTACAGAATCTTAACATTTACAATATTGTAAACGTCATTCTTTAATAATGGAAGCTTTTTTTTTAGCCATACTGAGATTTTTGTCTCATTCTACTCTCCAAATATTCACACTCTCCAAATATTACATAAAAGAGAGGAAGTCGAATATCAAGAATAGTCTGACAAGAACAGGATTGACAAAAAACACGTAAAACCAAGAAGTTCAATCAGACTTTCCCCTGAGCCAATCGGCAACCTGCCTGAGCCGATTGCATTCAGACTAGAGCAGTACCTAACAGCTTAGCCAAATCAAAGCAGTTTCGTTTTGGACAAAGTTACTGCATATGCTCCTCTGCCCCGAAAACCAAATGTCAGGCTGCCAGGGACATAATTATTGTGTTAGTTACTTCAGAGATGCTATTATGCAGCATATTAAGCTGTGCATGACAGGATGACGGGAGAGCTAAATCAGCTCTAAGAATGTGGCGAAAGAGACTGAGAGAATATTCCCATCAGAGATGCATCTTTAGATATTATGGGCTCTGTGCTCCAAGCCAAGCTGAAGACTTATACCAACCAAAGAAGCACCAAGTCATTTTCATGAGTTTGAATATGAATGTCAGATATTTTCATATAATTCTTGGCAAAGGTGAAATGTGCCTAATTGCCTTGGATTTCTACACCATGTCCTCTCGTGCCAATAAGGAAAATTAGCAAGACAGGAAAGTGGAAAGTATTATTGTAATAGTAATCAAAATTACAGAAGATACTTGAATAAAACCATATGTTATCAAAGTAAAAACTGAATAATACTGTAGGCTGTTATAATTTAGACAAAAAAATAAAATGTCATGCCTCTGATTTGGTTATAATTCAACATAACTCATGAGCAGCGATAATAACTGAATTACGAGTACTTAACCAACAGAAAAATGTAGATTTTGTACCTTATAAACTCGAGTGCCTCCTACAACCCAGATGGTTTCTACGATGTCACTGAGAGGTGGCTGTGAGGCCAAGAGTGTAGCGCTCTCAAAGTCCTTACTTAGAAAGTGGGCGTGCTTTGGAGCTGTTCTATTTAACCATATAAAAAAAGCAAATATAAAGTGAGTACTGTAACATCGATCAGACCATGTTTAGGTCACCAAACCATATTACGTACTCCAGTGAATTAGTGAGGACCACATGGAGAGTGTTGGGCAATGGGAATAAGTCTTCTGGGTTTGAAAACCAACACAGTTTCCCCCAAATCAACATGTTCATTTTTCCTGCAAGAAACAAGGGTGGAGACAAATGTTCACAAACAACAAAAAGTAATCATAAAACTTAAAGGTGCATTATGGAACATTTTATGTGAAAAAAAAAAAAAACTTAATTGATCCGCTGTATGGGTGGTCAGTCTTGCGCCTTTACTTCTGAATCACAGTGGCCTACCTGGTTTTGACACCTTTGTGATATTGTTGACAAAGTACTTGAATTCAGACCTGGAAAAAGACAGTTGTTACTATTGAACATTTTTGTCCAATCCCACTGTATCTTATTGAACCTAAGCCTAACTTTGTGACCTAAAGCGGTTAAGTTGATTAGACTGACTTGGACACTATTCTTATGCCAGGAGCTCTTGTTCTTCCTCCTCTACTAAGCAACAGGTTTTAAAACATCTTCGCCTTGAAAGCCTACTTGACACAATGCGGCCTGTCAATACCATATGTTAACTTATAGGTAATGTGTGTAGGATGTATTGTTGTGACAATGCAATTCCTAATTTGACAGCTAATAACCGCCAGCATTTAGTCACTGAGCTTTAACTACTGGAGGCTTGCCCTAGCAATTAGAGCTTGAATAGGGCTGGTACCGGGAGAGTGGAGTTGGAGAGTCTTTTTCTGTTCATAGGACTTGGAAATCTAGTGTGGGACTCTTTCTACTTTTTTTTATTGGTAATAATCTTGAGAATCAAAGCAAAACATGTAAAACATAAGCAACTTTTACACCATGTAAATTTGTGAATAAATTAACACATTTGATTTAAGCATGTTATCATGGGCTATTTTATTTTACAGATTGTTAATGAATAACCTGTGGCTTGGGCATTGTGGGACATTTCTCTTGCCTGGACTTTAATTGCTTAGGCTCATTGTCTGTCTGAACAGTGTTCCAGATTCATTTTACCATCCATAGCCTGCTCACTCATTCATTCATCTTTAAAAAAAAAAAATTGAGCAGCTGAGTATCGGCAGAAATTTAAAAGTAAAAGTTTACAGTTAATGGTTACGTTTCAAAAGCATGTCGACTAAGTGCATCCAGTGCCATATCATGCACATGACGTTAACGTCTTCGTAGCGCAAAGTATAATGAGCTTCCTGTTTTTGCTTTCAATAGCGCGCAACGACCAGCCTACACCTGGAACGCACGAGAGACTTCAAAAGCCTTACAAAAGCCTACACGCTGAACACGTGCACCAACCAGCTGGACCAAATAACAACGTCACGAGTCGCTCACTCACGGTAAATGCCAGGGTAGAGTCCCATCCTTCCCGATACCCAGACCACTGCAAGCAGCAGCGATCAGACGCACGGGCTTCCTCTGCACTCTCTCCATCTCCATCTTCAAAACAGCCCTGGTCGATGTCTGCAACACAACCTCCTCGTTGTTCGGAGCAGAAAACTTTATATTGGACGTTTTTGACTCGTTTGTCACCGCCCCCCAGTCGGCATCAGCTATTGGTCACGAGACATCTTATAGGCAGAAGCATGTCAAATTCCACTAAACGCGCAACGCATCAGCCACCGGGAAGCAACGACACAGCGATTACGACGCATTAGTATCACTGGATAAAAGACCGGACTGTTGTTTTTGCTGTGATATATATATAGTTTGTTTTTCATTGTTCTTTTGTGGGGGGAAATAATGAATACTACATTTTTGTGCCGCACATCTAGCCTAGAACATTTTAATCCATCGTAGTTGAAGCCCGTTGTAACATTACCCTGAAAGTTGTGAATCATAAACTCATCCATGTTAAGAATTGAAATACTAAAAAGGCTTGAGTTTGGACCACAGATAATTGTGCTTTTGATTTGTTGAAAAAAATCAAATAAATCAGGAGTGCCTGTCTGATGCAGTGTGTGAGTTTGTGATCGCAGAGTCCGATGGCGCAGATTGGCAGCCTCGCAGCTGTGCCAACAATACAGCTTACCACCACCATATAACATGTACAATCGGTCAGGATGAGCGCGAGACTGCGAGTGTGTTTGAAGGTGTGGCGTGTTTACATCAGTGGGCACATGCAGGAGTCCCATGTTCATGCACTGTCTCATCCAGATGAATAAAGTATGGAATGGATGAGCGACATTGGGGCGCTTTGACAAACTTGTCAACATTGGCTTGTAAAGTGCAATACTAGCATAAGCCATTATTTTTACATTATCATGATCATCATTTACATAGATATCATTATCATTACAGATCTAGTCATAAAACTGTGTCTAGAAAGAGAATAGTTCATAGTAGTTTTGTATGAGCTACAGTTCATAATACAGAAATACAACACATGCTAGGTGTATGCCATATTCATTATTTATTTATTGCCTTTTAAGCACATTCAATTATTTTAGTCATTTTTATACAAAAATAATAGATTTGAAACCACAAGACAAAAGAACATGCAAGAGCTGTTTAAAAATATTTACAGTCGTGCCATGGCAAAATATACAAAAGGTTTGAACTAAAACACATATTTACAAAAGGTACAACAGATCTTTCCCAATATTGTCACCTCTTGGGCTTAACCCGTAATGTAACACGATACCATTGACTGTGTGGGTCAGAGATATGCTTAAGGAAGCCTTGTCCTGTTTTGAAGATTCTGGAATGGAGATTACTATGGCAGTGTTTATACATATGAAAAATAAATACATCAGGCGAAAGACTATTGACTGGTCGAGATATACTTACAAAGACACTGATAAACCAATAAAATATTTTGAGTAATGTCAAACTAAATTGCAAATATCCAATCTAATGAACTAAAAAAGGAAAGATGGGCTCAGAACTTCAATGTAATCCAGGGGTATCCAACCTTTTTTTGCCCAGTGAGCTACTTTTACGCAACAAAAACATCGGAGAGCTACTTATGCTTCAAAGACACTTGAGTAAAATGCGACATTGGTGGAGTTCTTCCAGGAGAATTAGTATTAATAGAACTAGTGAGTCAAATGTTTGCAAATTATGTTCCGCGTGTTCTGAACCAAAAGGAAATACATCTAAAATGTCAATCATCAAGCGTCTGTTGAAACGTAGAAAGTCTTTGGCGAGCCACCTAGAAAGGGCTGGAGAGCTACTGGTTGGAGATCCCTGATGTTATCATTACTTCCCTGGACGCTGGTGTAAGAGTGACTATATATTTGTCACACTATGAGACATTAGCTACCTCTATACTAAATAAACATATTTCACAAATGCAATCTGAAATCATAGAGTATGAAGATCACTTACGTATGTCGTCATAAGAAATGTTTACATCACGACTTTACAAATGCAATCTTGAGGTGAACACATTTTGGTTTTATCAAACAAAACAGTGTCATGTATGTACTCTGTAAGCCAGGATTTCTCTCCGTTATCCTGTCAGATTTGCAGACTTTTACGGCAGCAAAACATATTTAGTGGCTTGGACCATTAAGTGTCTCAGAAATCCAATTGACATCTTTATCTTCAGTTCTTTCTTGGTCAATGATTTGCGCTGTGGGTATGCCTTCCTGTTATTGCTCTGTGGTATGGTGGGGTTTGTAGGAAAGGTCAGTGGGTGATGACACAAACTGAGCCACTGTCTCTTCAGAAGATACTACTTGCTTTGCCTCCAAGACTTTGAGCTACCTGCGGCCAGGGGTTCTGGATCGTGGCGCCGTTTCTGTGTTGATTGTGTTCTTTCTACATAGAGAGGCAAAATGGAAAACATTTTCACTTGAAAGTGGGCAATGAACTATATTCAAAGGACTCCATAACCATGTTTTTCCATAAGAAGTATTAAATATCCAACATGTTGCTGATACAGTACCTGTCCTGGATGGTCCTTCCTGAGCAGAGGTGTGTTCGACTGAGTTTCCGGCGTGTACAATATTGGCATTCGAACCATTGCTTGGATTTGCAGGAACTGTAGCCAGCAGACCTGTCACATTCCAAACAGAATAATGCATGTCAATAAGACAAGTCAGAAAAGTAATCGGATCATGTGAAACTGGTGATAAATTGCATACCAAGCCCCCTGTAGCAGGAAAGTTGCTGATAAATCTGCTTCATTCGCTCTACATTGATGCGACTGGCCTCTGCATGGTTCACCATCGGCTTTGGGTAGTGTACTCCGATTATGCATTTGGCTGCCTTCTGTATATCCTCTGGGGCGTTCCAAGGATCATAGATGTACTTGGCTGGGTAGCCTCGCAAAATAGGCAAGTAGCGCCTGCGAATGCACATAAAATTTAACTAAGCAGTCATCTTCAGCAAAATGACACTTTTGTTTTCAAAATGCACTCCAGATTAGAAATACAGAAACAACAAGAAGCAACAACTTGCTGATGACTGACCTTATGTAGTCACCATTGGGGTCTGTACGACGCCCAAATCCTACAGGACAGTAGCAGTGAAAAAACTGCTGGAAAAATGAGCTGCACGAGAGCCACATCCAGCTACCAGCATTCACACTCCAGTCTGCATCCAGGAGCAACTCTTCAAAGACCTGTGCAAAAGACACAGTTGGACAGTTAGTCAAATAATGCTAAACCAGGACCAAAACCAATCTTAAATGTTTTAATCTCAGTCAGATGGATGACCTTAGCGATTTTTGCAATATATTGTTGCCTCTTATGATGTGATGACTCAACATAGATTTTTTTGCCGATATATCGTGCATCCCTATGACCTTTTTTGTCCGTTCTTACCTTCATGCCTTCCTCCCAGCTGATCCAGAGGTCTCCCCTGGTTAAAAAGCAGGCCACACCGTGTCGCGCCAAGTGATGGATCCAGCCCTCCTGCCTCAGCTGGGTCATGATGGCATCGATCCATGGGAAACCTGTCCTCCCTTCAGCCCATTTCGCTAAAGCCTCTGGATTCCGGTCCCACGGTATTTGGACGCACACTGGGTTACCGTCCATCTTGTCAAAGCAAGGATTGTTGGTTGCTGTTGTATAGAAAAACTCCCTCCATAATAGCTGGCCGTATAAGGACAGTGGTGGGGTGCTATTCTTTTTGACCTATAGGACATTGCACAGTTAAAATGTATAGTATAAATCCAAACTAATCCATGAAACAATGTCACTGTCAAGTCATGCATTCTTACCTTCCTATAAAGATCAGTGAGTTTAAAGTAAAAGAGACGACAGGAAAGACAGCCGAAGCGAAGGTAAGGGCTGAGACCAGTGGGACTGGCCAACAAAGAATTTGCATTCATACGTGGACGCTCGAAGTTTGCCACCCATGCCTACAAAGAAAAACGTTATTCTTTTTATTACAGAGGTTTTTGAAGTCATCATGAAAGTTAGAAAGAATTGATATGATATGCCATACTTTTCTCTCTAGATGCCGCTCGAGCCTCATGAGAGCTTCTGTTTCGCCGCCTGGCCACACCGCTGTTGTCAAACCGTCTGTCTCAAAGCCTAAGCACATCAATAGTTTTGTTCAGTTCATGTACACAATTGGATCTTCATCAAACATTTCATTTTATTCAAATGGTTACCAAGTTCCTCCAGTGATGGCACCCCGTACTTGTCGTCGTGATCGTCACTGATGGGTGTGACACACTTTTTGATCAAATCTGCAGTGATTGTCTCGGCGGGCAGCTCCACAGCCTCCATGTGGTTGATTAGGGCCTGGAAGCGCTTGTAAGTGAGAGGTGGCTGGCCACCATTCAGCTCTATGATCCTGAAAGTTGGGAGATTGAAGAAAAATATGTAAATAAAACTAAGGCAGCATTCACTCACAAAGAAAAACATGGAGATTTGAGGCAAGTACTCACTTATCCAAATTGTAGAGCGTGTGAGAGATCCGCACCATCAGCTCCACTCCTGCCTCACTGGCAAGTTTCTGGATGGCAGCGTCACGTTCTTTGCCAAATGGCTCGGAGTCATACTCGTATGATAAACGATTGATGTGCCATTCCTATGATACATGGGTATAATAAAGAAGATTGATGATTAGAAGAAGGCTGGGGGACATTAAAAGACATAAGACATAATATGGAAAAATTAACTTTTTAAACCATGTTGTAATGTTCCCTCATCAAAAACATATCTTTACCTTGAACAGCCGAGGGAAGACATCTGTTGGTTGACCTCTGATGACAAACAAACGAGAGTTGATCTTACGGAGACTGGTGTCCAAGTCCTCCAAGCACTGCAGAAGAAACCTAAATAAAACATAAAACAAATCTTATTAGTATTGCCTATTGTAATGTTGATTGTCAAAGCACAATTACTGATTATTAAAAAGAATAACCATTATTGAAATATATATATTTGTTTGGAATCTAAACAGTTGTGATCATATGAGTGTCAAGTGATTTGGAGCTTCTTTACAAAACAATGCAACTTAAGTTTCCCTTCATAACCATAACCATGTACGTCACATGTAATACAGGTTCTGTAGATAACCATCAAGTAACCCTGAGTTGAAGTCTAATTTGATATAGATAAACTTTGAACAAAGCAGTTAACACAAAAGCCATGTCTTTACATGTCAAAACAAGATGAATTAGTGCTTGACCCGGAATAAAGAAGAGCTATTACATTGTATGATTTGTTCAGTGCAGATGAAAACATGTGAAGTTTATATGTTCAGCTGAGGCCAGTCTTAGTCAAATGCAAAGGTGAAAGCATAGGTTTACCAACAGTTCCCTGTAAATGAGTGTTGCTGAGTAAGGGGTAAGATGGGTATGTATTTATTGTAGCTCAAAGATGTAGGGGCCATGATGTAATGGTTGTCACAACACACTGACCCAATTTCTGCTACAACTGTTCAGGGATGAGTTAACACTTTAGTAAAGGACTTGAGAGTAAACTGGACGGCACAGTGACGCAGCGGTTAGGGCTCATGCTTCACAGCTAGGGGGTTCCAGGTTTGACCCCATGCTGGACGGGGCCTTTCTGTGTTGCGTTTGTCTGTGCAGGTATCCTCCGGGTACTCTGGTTTTCCCTACCACTAAAAACCAGACAATAGCACAATAGTCCAGGATGAGTGTGTCTGAGAGTGTGACTGGGGGACGACAGATGGAAATTAGCCCATAGCTACTATCCGGTGTGGCGTGTTTACATAGATACAAGAGATAGACGGTCATCCATTCTGGCCCATTCATAGTAATGGTCCCGTGTCAAAATAAGACGCGGGAAGCCCCACCCTCGCGGGGGAGCAGACCGGCTAAGAGCCTCCACAGAGCTCCAATCAAACATTCTACAGAACAAAAACCAGCACGGTGAAAAATATTATACCCAGACCAATGTTGTTACATAGGTCACATCGTTTTTTGGAAGGAAAAAAAAAAAACTATTGTAAGAAATTCTTGCAAAAAGCTACAATATTGTGGCAGGGTCGTCCATCAGACTGAGAATTTGCACAGTCAAACAAAAAAGTCAACAAAAAATGAAGAATGTGCAGTTTTACTCATGATTTTCTACATTTAGTAACATATAAGCCTTGCTTTTCTTGCTTTTTGGAAGTTACGGTGTTGAAATACTGTAGTAAATATTGCAATATTGAAGACCAAGATATGACATAAAATTTTCAAATTAAGCATTATATTATTGCGCTAAACTTTAATTACTACACATTTAAATGTGTTCAAAATTAGCAAAAAAATATACATAAATATATCAGATTATATGGCTGCACTATAAAAATGTCTCATTTTAGTAAACAACATGATTCTGTAAATTTACATTTGTTTTACAGTAAATTGTGTCATAATAAGCACAAATTCAGGACCAAAAGGGTAAAATGGGATCATCCATCCATCCATCCATCCATTTAAAAAATTACTATACTTTTGCACATTGATAGGTTTCATGCATTTTCTGTTTTGGGTTGAGTTAGCAAAAAAGGTCTAGATGATTTTGCAATATCTTGTGGCTTCTTGTGATATATTGCATTACTTTAGCATAGGGCTGGACGATATGCCTAAAAAATTAATCACTGAATCTTTTTCGATTCGATTTGTTTTTTTCATAATAAAATAAATGTAGCTGATTTATGAACTTGGACATGCGTTTTTACATACTGAAATATATTCTTACCTGAGCTCAGACGAGTTGATGCGCACCTGTCTGGTCTTTGAGCGTGCCCTCAGTCACGCAAAATTTGACCCCTCTTCCAATGTGTTCCTATAGCTCCAAACAGGGGTGAAGTTGGAAGCTACCACGCTCTTCCACGGGCACGCACATAGACCAGACAGGTACGTATCAACTCGTCTAAGCTCAGCTAAGAACATATCACAGTATGGAAGAACTATGTGCCCTCAGTCATGCAAAAAGACCAAAGATGTTGTTAGCATTTGGTCTCTCCCAGTATATTTCCATGGCTCCAACTGGGGTGAAGTTAGAAGCGACCAAGCTCTTCCACAGGCACACACACTGTCCAGACAGGTACGTATCAACTCGTCTAAGCCCTTCATGTAAGAACATATCTCAGAATGGAAAAACGGTGGCCTATTCCTTTAATATAGCAATACAATATTTTTTTTTGTTACCTTTGAAAAAATCGTGAATACCAACTCTAAAGTCTCAAAAAGTGTTTAAAGCATATTTATTATTTATTCCCAGATAGCCTAGTTGTTCCTCTGGGCTACAACTGCGTGCTCTGGTGAGTTCTCTTACCTCCACCTGTTGATGCCCACATTTGAGGAGCCTGCGAACCAGGGGTCCAAGATGTAGATGCAGCGCAGGCTGTCAGAGCCACGGATGGAGTCTCTCAAGGCCGCGTTATCGTGCAGCCTCAATCCTTTCCTGAACCAGTGGATGGTGTTGACCACCATCTTGCAGTTTTTGTTATGAGGGTCGAAAGATTGCAAAAAATCTCAAAGCTGCTCTGAAGATGCAAGGGGTCCGTACGTCCAAAATAGTAGTGTTCAAAAATGGGAGGAGCCTTCAGATTATCCTTGTTCCATTAATCTTTTAACAAAATTGTGTCTTCCGACTAATAGAGACATGTGGATATCAGAAGCTAAACGGGTTATGAACTGATTATAGCAATACGACCGACTTTAAATGCAATCTAAACGTTTAATCCCAACATTTAGGATAACGCGCGTTGTAGCAGCTGCCAACGACGGCGAAAGGAAGCGGCGGAGAGGCGCTTGAACGACGGAGACGCCCGTGATAGCAACTTAAATGAAATATTAAAAACACGCAACGATTCCAATAGTTTCCGGTGAAGCTCTGATAAGACACCTCCAACCTCGCGGTTCCCTCGAATATCAAGCTGAATTGATCAAAAAAAAGGTAAACTCTTCGGCCATGCTACGCATCCGTACTGCATCAACATCGCCACCCACAACAACACGCACATAGAATAGAGGCCGCTGATTGGCTGAGGATGACCCTTATGCAACGCTTTCTTGGTCACGTTTTCGTAACGTGCTAACCCATTCCTGTTTACAGGCCAACGGGTCCGCTATTAAACAGCGTTATGAGTCCTTATTTTACCACGTGGAACATATTTTTTTTACCCAAGGACGTGAAAGTCCGTCAACAAAAATCCTATAAAACGTCGTAAAAAATAAATAAATAAATTAGTGACTCAAGATTGGGTTACGTTGGAGAATCAAAGTACCCGGATGTTCACATGCTCGGCGGCGAGGATGGGCTCTGTGGGGGTGTGTCCTAATAGATCCAAGGGTGTGTTTGATTTACTCGACTGGCTGAGACTGTTTCACTTTGAGTCTCTTTTTCAATGTCTGTTCCAGACACCGCCCAACCCACAATGCAATAAATTGTCATCAATGAATACGCAGTACATTATATAAACCGAAATTTGCGATAGGGATAATCTTATTTCCATCCGCTGTACAAGCTCGTTAGTTATATAAAATGTTAAATAGGCACTTTTGTGTGTGTGTGTTTTTTGTTCTATTTTTTTTCGACGGTTGAAAAGAAAGATATATTCATAATCCTTCTCTCTCTCTCTCTCTCTCTCTCTCTCTCTCTCTCTCTCTCTCTCCCTCTCTCTCTCTGCAATATAAAGTCCATCTTGACAAGAGATGATTAACTTACCATGGCCATTAATCAGTAGGCTATCTATGCTATAGCTATGTTTAAATTATCTCAGTCTCAGCAAGTGCAAACAAGACCAACTTAATGTTTTGTCAAGCTGCTGCAAATCCGAATAGGTGTTTCCAAAGTGCAGTAGGCTATGTAGGAATTAATGAATAAATTATAATATATTAAAATAAATATAGCCTAATAAAATTTAGTGAAACCATTCAACTTAAATAGAATAATTAAAAAACGTAAATAAGATACAATAAAAATCGTTTAAGACATTAAAAAGTGAATACAGTTGTAAAAATAAAAATAAAATAAAAACAATCAAACAAAATAAAAGACACAACGGTTTGGGAAGCCCTTTGGGTTTTGTTGATGCATAATCTTTTGGAAGCTGAAACGATCTAACCGTTCCAATCCCCCTATGGGCCTGGCACACCCTAGGCCCTAAAAGAGGACCTCGTCCGACACTCTGCTCCTTTGAACTCAGCAGAGGGCACGCCTGCTGGGCCCGGAGCTAAAGGGCTTCGCAACATAGAACAGTAGTTACATTAGGTAACTGGGGTTCCTATTTATGTGGTTTCAGCCCTTTAAGCTTTTGCTAATGCCGAGGAGACCAATGTACTCCCAGCAGGCATGGACTCGAGTGATTGTAGCGAGCCCAGGGCCAACATGCACCCTGACAACAACCAATGTGTCAGTAAGGCAGAGGCCCACGGGCTGGGTAAGGAGTGCTGCCACCATCCAATTCATCCCTCACTCCAACATAGAAGATGGGAATGCTACCCCAGTCACCAGCCAAAAGGACTGGAAGCGCCCCGGTCAAAGGCACAAGGGTGCAAGGCCGCCTCTCCCAAGAGCTCCAACACACACATGAAGAAACATGGTCAGTCCCGGACAGGCAGCCTCTCCAAAGAGCGCCACGAGGATCCGAACTGACCATGTCCAAACACAACGGGTGTACCTCAAGCAGCCTCTTCCAGGAGCACCGGACACACCCAAGACCACCCAGTCAGGCCGCCACTCCCAAATGCGCCACTGGGAACCAAGGTCGCCCGCCACCCAAAATGGAATGGGCGATAGAGTCGGAAGTGCCTTCCTTCGAAAAGTCGAAGAAGAAAACCAAGAGGCTGCCCTGCAGATCTCCACGACTTGCCTCGGAACAGTGCCACGGAGGCTGCCACTCTGTGCGTGGAGTGTGCTCTGACCACTGCTGGTGGTTGGGCCACAGCTCCATTAGACCATCACCGACCTGCAGGGACAAGCAGGATGGATGCAGAGAGTGCACACAGATCGCCCGATGTCTTGGCTGAGGCCAGGGCCAAGAGCAATGTGTTGCGGCAGCCCTGCCCCTGTTCAGCAGGGGCAGGGCATTCACATCCTGAATGGAGCGAGATCTGGGGTCCAGATCCCTACTAGAACACCATTCAGTAAAAAGCAGCCATCGGGCCTGGTAGGCCACAAACGAGCAACTTCCCCCTTTCAGCATCTAAACTATGACAACTCCCCCGGCCTGGACCAGGGTGTTGGGCCCAACTGGTCTGGGAGGCGTCCGTGAAAACACTTCCACATGACGGTCCACCAGACCCATTCGGACTCCCACCCGGAGCGGACTGCGGACCAGCCAGAAGGCAATGTCGTTCTGTGTGGCTGCACCCACACAGGCCTCAATATCCCTCTGAGATGGGAAAACCACCTCTGGAGAATCCTCATATGCAGCAGGCCCAGCTTCACTGGGTGAGCTGCCGCCATCATGCCCAGCAGTGCAGCCCGACCTAGGTCCAGTATTGCCGTCTGCCTCTCATGCAAGAGGGAGGCTCTCGTGTCTCTGGAATCCAGGAATAGCCAGACACAGAAGCAGCTCGATCGGGTCATTCAGCTTGTCCTGAATGATGGCAAAGCCTAGACGGGAGATGTGATCTAACACCCTGGATGTACGTAAGGGCTTCTACCTCCTGCGGAGAGGACGCCAAGATCAGCAAGTTGTCGATGTAGGACAGTATTTTGAGACTCTGACGATGGAACGGGTCCAGGGCCGCCTCCACGCACTTGGAAAAGGTGCGTGGGGCCAGCGAGTAGCCGAACAGTAGGCGGCAATACTCAAAGCATCTCCCTCGTACTGCAAACCGGAGGAATTTCCTGCGCTCTGGGACAATGAATATGGAAATATGCGTCCATGAGGTCCACAGATGTCATCCAATCCCTGGGCCTGACGCACTACAGCAGCTGCTTTGACTGTGAGCATGCGAAAAGACCGTTTGGTGACACAGCCGTTGAGGACGCGCAGGTCTGGGCACAGCCATTTTCTTGGGGATGAGGAAGTGGGGCAAAAAGAACCCTGTCCCTGCCCTGAGCGAATCCACTTCCACTATGGCTCCTCGCCGAAGCAGAGAGCTCACCTCCTCTTGGAGAGCTGCTGCTTCGTCCAGGCCGCGCAGTCTTGTTTCTTTGAGAGAACTGCCGCAGACAGACACACTCGGCAAATCCAAGTTCAAGGCTGGCTGTATGTTTGCAAAGCTTAAAGGTGCATTTTGGAACTTTTTATGAGAAAAAAAAACATTTTTTTTTTTTATTATTAGTGCGTATTTGATCTTGTAGTGACCCAGCAGCTGTATGATTGGTCAGCTTGGTGCCTTTACTTCCCATTACAGTGGCTCCAGGATCAATTGTTTTTAGAGTTTCTGGTAGGTTTTCACTGTTGACAGACCTCACACACAAAAACTACAATTCTCTTGAAGCATTGTACAGAGCATCGTGATCAAAAGTAAAGGCACCATGCTAACCACCCAAACAGCCATTGGATCACAAAAGGTTAGTTAAGCACACATATCAAGTTTCTTCTACTACAAAAAAGTTCCATAATGCACTTTTAAATCAGGGGTATCAAACTCATTTTGGGTCGTGGGCCGAAATTCATTCCCCACGGCGGGTTGTGAGCTGCATATATTGTGAAGGACTGTGGCTGGATAAATATCAATGGCTTACAATTATTGCGCTTTATCAGCCTATGTCATTATTATCATTATCGATGGCGGTAGGCTACTCTACTATTGTAGCCAAAGCCACAGTGGGGCAGACTGAGCATTTAGACTACCACATGGCTTTAATATGCTGTTTATATCCTGATCTCTTATTATGTCAGGGCCCTCTGCTGGACACGTGTGGAATTCTTTCCTTTTTAAAATTTAAGTTATCCCCTTGTGGTTATGGTGCGCATGACTATCTTTCAAAATGAGCGTAAATTTGAACATTGCATTTACCTTCATACCCAGGCACACTGCGAGTCAAGGGAAAATATGCTTCAAGGTTCGATTTTAATCTAATTCAGGCTAAGTGGTTGTCGTCTATTGTAGGAGACACTCTACTTGCTTACCTAGCGGTCTAACCTTCAATACTTTCTTTCTTTCTTTCTTTCTTTCTTTCTTTCTTTCTTTCTTTCTTTCTTTCTTTCTTTCTTTCTTTCTTTCTTTCTTTCTTTCTTTCTTTCTTTCTTTCTTTCTTTCTTTCTTTCTTTCTTTCTTTCTTTCTTTCTTTCTTTTTTTTTGTAAATAATGAGACCAGACCCGAAAACAAACACGAGAGGGCGCTGTTGCCTCAGAAACCACGTTGGCTGCAGGAGGCTGATAGCCTGGCTATTTTCCTTATGGACGTCATAAACTCAAGTTATTCTCTGTGCGGTTAAGTTGAAACATATTTTGGTAACTGTGTCGATAAATGTTTTTCTTAATGTTATATGCCTTTTCTTTTTTTCTCCTTGTTTATTTTTTTTTTTAACACTTTTTTGTGGTCTTAGATTATTCGGAGATGAAGAGGTATTTATTTATTTATTTTCATGGGAGGAGACACAACACAGCAGCTCATAAGCATCCTTCGATCCCATCGAGTGACCTTGAAAGTAGGTAATGCAGGTCTTTTCATTGAGTTGTCCCTTTGAGGAACAGAGAAGGATACATTATGCACGCAATCTATTATTAATGCTCTTGAGTCATGTTACGATCAGACATGAGCCGAGAGAATATAACTAGAAAGCCAGATTCCCACGAGAAAGTAACACGCAGCAAAGGAGCCTACTTAACTGTTTTTCAACCAAGTTATTTGACGGTCTTTTAGCCTTGTTTAAGTCATGCAATAGGCCAATTACAATAGTAAGACATTTAGTCATTACCAATGATTTTGAGGTAACCTAGCCTCCCCAATCCCAATTTGATAAAAAGTGATCAGAGCCAATAGGCTATCCAGATATAGGACTATAGACTGATTGATAGTTTTTCTCCAACCCCGATTCCTAACCAGTTAAACAGCCGGTAAATGATCGCCACATGTCTACTCACTGTTTACATCTTCTGCTATTATTAAGCCTTGTTAATGGCAACATGAATAGCTCTCTATAGATTCTGCAAAGCGGTCCAATTAGGGCTCGTTCCTGCCTGATTCTCGCAGTTCATTGGCTGACATCTGTTCACAGGTCTGCATGGCTCCGCCCCATCTGTCAGGGACTGCGCTGCTTCTGCTGCTGCCGAACATTGTAGTGACACACTACTCTAACTTTCCCAAACAGCTCTATGAGGACTTACTCAGACTGCGGTTCCCAGGCGAAGTGTGCGGCATCTCATTTCCACTTTTTGACAATTTATCTGCACTTTCCCCCCCAAGCCCTCCTTTACAGTATGAAGTGCAGTTATGGCAAGAAGTAGCAAGTCTGTAGCGAGGACCCTGGAGGATTTGACGCTCGACTCTGGTTATGGTGGAGCCGCGGACTCCTTCAGATCTTCCAGTGCGTCGCTGTGCTGCTCCGAGGCGCATGGGGGGAACTACTGGCATTTAACCGACTCGATGCACAGTCGACACAACAGTCTGGACACTGTTAACACGGTCCTGGTCGAAGACACCGAGATCCTGGAGTGCAGCGGGCAGTGCGCTAAACTACCCGAGCTTGAGGATGTGCCGTGGAGCCTCGGGGAAGTGGCGAGCGCGCTGAACAAGGACGAGGAGATGAGCTTACCGACCCCTCCGCAGGACGTCCTGCACCGGCTGTCAGTCTTGATCGGCCGGGTCCTGGTGAGGGTTTCTAAAGAAGCGCAGCGTTTAAGTTTGCGTTATGCCAAATGCACCAAATATGAGATCCAAAGTGCCATAAAGATGGTCCTGTCCTGGAGTGCGTCTCAGAGCTGCATCAGCGCGGCCCTCAGTGCCTTGTCCATGTACAACATGAGCACAGAGGAGGATAAGTTCAGCCGGGGAAAGTCCACACGCTGCGGCCTCATTTTTAATGTGGGCAAGTTCTTCAGGTGGATGGTGGACAGCAGAGTGGCGGTGAGGATCCATGAGCATGCAGCTATCTACCTGGCCGCGTGCATGGAGAGCCTGTTCCGCGAGGTTTACGCACGAGTGCTGCGCAGTGCGCTGTTGGAGAGGGACAACGGGATCCCCAAGTTTACAGTGGAAGTCCTGGAGCAGGCCATCAACGGTGACGCGGAGATATGGGGCTCCCTGCAACCGTGGCAACACCTGATCTGTGGCAAAAGCGCAAATGGTGAGTCACAATCCAGATGCTCTATTAAAGAGTTCATGGTTCATTCACTTTATTGACTTTTTCTTTGCATCATTTCCCCCCAAGTAATCGCTATAAAACCTAATTATGCCTAAACCAGTATATCTATATAACTCCTCTTCTCCTCGATGTAAGTGCTGATCAGTGATGATGATCAAAATTACAGTGTCTCCAGTCCTCAGGTATATATATATATATATATATATATATATATATATATATATATATATATATATATATATATATATATATATATTCAAAGTAAACACCACATAAAGTCTGTTTAATGACTGCCTCCACAAATTCCGACCCTTTTAATCTGAGCGCAAATATTTTGTTCACAATCTTCCTTAGACCTTTCCATGCAGTATTCAAACTCAGTATTAAGTCAACATGTTTTTTTCTTTGAAAAGCATTAGTCATGAAGTGCTTTGACAGAAAGCTCCATTTAGCCTTCACTAAACTGCGGTTCACTCACGGGTTACCTTCTTTCAGCTGTGCCAGACTTTACTCTCTGCTACTAGTGGCATTGTGTTTCTGTTTTTCATACTCGCTGGGATGACGACGAATCAGGGCCCATATCCCCCGGAGTCATGCTGTCTCTCCCCCCACTCGGAAAGGGCTCTCCCAGTCTGCTTCTTTACACTGATGTCTTGCAGAAGTGTCTTGCATCCAGCTATTTCACAGGGATGCACACTTAATAGTAGTACCACCCTGCCTGGTCTTCCCAGGTTTAGAAATGGCAAGCACCCCTTCAAAGCATAGGGCTTACTGTAATTGCATTCAGACTTTGCCGCTGCTTATCCAGCAATACATCACGGTGCTCTCCATACACACTCGGCTCTGTTTTGATGGATGCTGTAAAAGTGCTACTGTGGCTCCTCTTGCAACAGGTTTACGTAATGAGAGGCCTTGGGGGACCTGCGTGCTATCATGCATTATGCAGAGTGATGTGAATAAAAGTGAATTAGAGGAGTGTGGAGGAGACAGACAGATGGACAAGCGGAGACGCTGAAAGTTAGAGAAACACTGTGGCAATATTGATGACAAATTACAAACCCAAGTGCTGTATTGCACTTTCTTTATGTTAAGTTAGAGAGAAACAGATGTAAACCTGTTTGTTTGTTTGTTTGTTTGTTTGTTTGTTGCATTCCACAATATTCAAGTTTGATCATTGCTACAATCCTGGATCTCAACTTAACAAAAATAAAAAGGAATAAGACTTGGTTATGATTTATACTTTTTCTGTACTGTGCTGTTGTTTCATTCAGTGAAATTTTACTTGCGTTTGTATTGACCTTAATGTATTTTATTATGTTCGTATCGGAGTTGAATAGTACTACCCATGGGTCCAAAGAGATTTGAGGATCGTTGCCATAGATACAGTATTAAGAATTCTAATCAAAATATGAAATGATTTTAAGGCCAAAAATAGTGTCCTAAAAAGGTTTCAGTCACATTACTTTTTTTCAGGTGCCATTTTTTATTACTTTTTACCATACAAACGTTTTGTTTTATGGCAACAATCCTCATATTTGGTTCCTGCCCCCAGAATAGCTGACCCAACCGGGAAAGCTATCCTTGGTAGTAATGGAGTAACTACATTGATGCTGAGAAAACACTCCTATTACAATCAAATACAAAATGCAGATTCTCGCCTCTTGCTAAAGTGTAAATTTTAGTAGTATGTTTATGCCACTTGAAATGCAGTCCATTTCAACCTCTATAAAGGTGTGTGGAGAGTGTTCAGTGGTGCGTAGCTGCATAGAAAAACATGTAGTGACCCACCGACATACCATTTGACTGCAAGCTACCACTGTGAGTTGTGAGTGTGCATATTTGAAACGGCAATTGCTATTCATCTCCTGCATGGGTTTTGCTGGGTCATCTTGGGACGAGTTGAGAGGAAGTTTTTTTTTTTTTTTTTTTTTGTCCTTCAGTGTGTGTCTTTGAGTTGAGAAAGTTAAGCTCAGGAACCCCTCTGGCGTGACTGATAAGGCCAAGATGGTTCATTTTTCCCCCCTTCACCACTAAAAACCAAACAGCCAGTCAATCTGAAAAGGGACTTGACCTTAGCTGTGCCACTGCCAGCCAAATAGAACTCCCGTACAACACCATCCGTTCTCTCTTCCAAGAGGGAGTAATTGAGGCGATTTTTCCATATTATGCTAAACTAGTTCTTCTGAAGATGAATAATAATGTGGCATCTCCTCAAAAGACAATTCCCCACTTTCCTTTTAGCTTAAGTGGTTAAAAATAATAACAGCACTTTTTCTTCCTCGGCGACAAACGAGTCAATTAAGAATTTGGAAGACTATGTTACATCATGTTAAATGCACTGGACTTCAATTATGGGCTTGGAAAATGTAGCCATTACGCTCTGACACTAGATCACTTTAACAATCCTGCGTGTATTTTGCAAGTTTCATTTACGCAGACTGATTCAAGCCCATCCTGCGTACTGATTGTGTCCCGAGTTGAGGCACTTGCAAAGTGTGCAACTAGTTCACTGTGGCGACTCACGACAAACAAACATAAAATAAGTTAGCTGAGCTTGAGGTGAGTTAATAAAAAAATAAGTAAAGGATCTGCAGGTCAGGCAAGATGTACAAATGGACTATATGCTTTTTACAAAGAGCTACCAAATAATGTACAGTGAGAGTCAGGCTGTCAGAGCAAAACCTAAATTTGCACTTGCCGTTTTTCTGTTCACGTTACCAACCCCCACAACAATCTGTCTATTTCTAGCCCTAAAATCGTCTTTCAACCATTCATGCTGACGAGTAAGGTAATTGTCCAGTGATATAATGTATGTGCCATGGCCTCTTTCTTTCAGCGACACTGGATACATAGTTGTCCAGCGCTGTAGTTGTGTTGTTCTCGCCTACTGCTTCTCAAAGATCTGCTTAGGTACAAGTAGCATATGGCAGGCCTCCCACTCAGCCACAGTACATCAGGCTGTCAGGGGTTCCTCTCCAGCCTGACTCACTCTTAGTGTATGTATGTGCTTGGGGATGGTGGGTGTTGGATTTCCCGTCTCCTCCGAGCTGGGATCCTGTCCCAACAGGAAACTGCTGTGGGATATTTCTTCTACTAGAGCTCCCACTCAGAAAACACATATGCACCTCTTTGATTTCCCTAATGTGACAAGGCAAATGTTGGAAGTAGATATCGGGGGATCTGTACCGCCCTCAGGACAGGTTTGCAATCTCACTTTAGGTGTGAGATGACTTGGTGCGCAGCGGTGATGGCACTTTCAAGTCTGGGCATATATATGAAGAGGCGGCAAAGACTTAATTTAGCTCTCAAGTTATTTGACAAGGCAACCGAGACCTTTCTGACACATTTTGTATTTTTTCCCTCTAACACACATACGGTTTTTGAAGCTGGCCCCCTCTGTTCTTCGTAATGTATGGCTGTTCCCATCACTGTCTTTTGACAATGACAATTTTTATCTATCTACTAGCAGTGTCCATGATATTCCTTACCTAAAGAGTCAAATTCTGTAGGGATGGAAGTGTTATCTTGCCAATTACATTTGTCTCTATGAACTTAAAGACCATATCTGATTTTTGTGTGCATATTGTACAATAAAAAGCAGGAGAATGTGGATTTTAAATTGTTCGTAGTGGTCCAAACTCATTCCTAACTTTCCCACTACATTTGTAAAATCCAAATTCTTCTCAGGGGTTAGTTCATAAGCAGCATAGTTCACAACGTTCGGAGACCAATATTGTCATGGCAATGGTAGCAACAACTTTAAATAGCTGCTAGTTCACAATTTATAAAAATGCTTTATAATTAGATGGACAGCGCACAATCTTTTTCTCAAATATCGTCTTTTATAATTTACAGAAGGGCAAAACTACATTTATTCTGGAGGAAAAACATTCTACGGGGCCTTTAATGACGCTATACGATGTCCTTGAAATAGAGATGAAAGTATAGAAAACCTGATTGGTCAGTGTTAGGATCATGAAATGCTTTATGATAATGACACTGATGCCTCTCAAGATAGAGATTGTGGGGATGTAATTGAACTGTATTGGTGACATGATTGTTAATGGTTAATTGCTATGGTTTAGGTGTTGGTGTTGTGTGTTTCCTGCCTCAAGCTCAGAGTAGCTGTAATAGACTTAAGTGCCTCCGATAGACTCTCTTTGACCTAATAGGGACATGCTTTAAAAGATAAATGAAGGCAATGATTTTTTGACCGGAGAATGCCCTTGGATCTTTTTTTAAGGCAATTTTAAAAGTCTTTGCCTTGGATCAATGATCCCATAAATTAAGACCGACCAAGTTCATGTCTGAACTGCCAATGTCATTCTCACAGAGGTGAAGTGAGGACTTCAAAATCCATTTCTTTTAAAAGTCGTATATACTTTGGATAATGTAATACAACACAATATAAGCTATACCATGCAGTCAGTGACGGCTGTTGTCAATGGAGCAGGACACGCGGTTCGGTGCGTCACGGTGCAAGCACAATATTAAAAAAAAATAGACAATTATTCATCCTTTGGCAGTATTTATAATCTCAGAAAAAATAGGCAATTTTTCAAAGCTGCTTTATTATTCACAATGCAAAACAAAATAGAAAACAAAACTGTAAAAGTGTATGTTTCAGTTTCGCTTTTCCATACAGGCCAGCTAAAACACTCACAGCAGTGCATATAAATGGTAAATGGTCACATCTACCTGCTCTAGGCACTCAAAGCGCTTCACATCAAGGAACCAGTCACCGATTCATACACCAGTGTACGCAGACCTAGGAGGCAAGGAGGGTGAAGTGTCTTGCCCAAGGACACAATGACAGTGTGCACCTGCAGGATTCAAACCACAGACCCCCTGGTTACAAGACTCTACTATCTGCGCCACCGTTACACCGGATAGTTTCCTATTAGTGCATCTGACGCACGTGCACACACACACAAAAACATGTAGTGATTGACAGATGTTAGTAAAGCGCACGGTCCCGCCTCCTGCACCTTTGAGGACTAATGGCAAATTAGTCCAGCAGCCAATCACAGAGCACACACACACAGCAGTGGAGGTCTACATTAGGCACACACAGAAGCTCCCCATTGGTTCACCTTCATTCACACGTGGCTTTTCAAAACACAGAGGGAAACTTGCTAACGCCGGTGGATTATATTTGCTTTTTCACGCAAGCTCACTGATGCCGGTGCGTAGATTTGACCCTGTAGTATAAACTAGCCTATTAGCCTCCCTCTTACAAGTCATTTTTGATTAATATATTTTGTTTTAGTGCTTTTGTGTTTTCACCTTAGATAAAAAAAAAATGAAAAAGAAAATATATCACAACATTAATGCAGAAGTGTGTGTGTTGTTCTGCAGCTGCTGTAAACTTTGCATCAACAAGGTCTTTCCCATTTGTACTTTTCTCATTTCTCTATTTCATTCTCCGTATAAATGCTTTGTTTGGAATTATCGTTCATCACACATGCACGGATGACAGAGCAGGCGATGCTTCTGCCCTGATAATAACCTCAAATGAAATTCAACACTGGCTCAAAGTGCGTCTCCTTGCAGTTGTTGCCAGTGGCATGTGAAATATAACGCCGGGATAATTTGAGGTAATTTGAATGACAAGCTGGGTTGCACTGTGCCATTGTGCTCTTTACTTTTTACTTTACTGTTTTTCCCCACTACCTTTTGCTATACATATCAATGCATTCACTGCGTCTTTTCAAGAGATATTCGGGGGAACATCACCCACTGAAATGGAATACTAAAATAAAGTGCTCTGGAAGCCTGCTGGCTATTATACATATAAAGCGAAACTTCTTAAAAAATAATAATTCTTAGAGTCTGTGTTATTGTTCAGCTAGTACTTGTATTGTTAATGAAGTGATAATTGCAAGTAAGTGTTGCTGATGCAGTGGAACGAAGCGCCCGGTGTTACAAAAAAGGGGCTCTAATGATTATAGTGGACTAATAACCAGCAACATGTACTGAGATTCAAGGGGACACGTGCACGTTCCACTTTTAGAGCTTTTAACAATGTTACCAATGATCCCTTGTCAAAATATATTTGCTTCATTGCCACAGGTTTGAGTAAACCTTTTCGTTATCTTTTCTTCTGCTGAATCCTTCCATTTTGTATTTCCTGGATACTGATCCTTAAAAAAGGATATTGCTCTAAAAATGTAAAAAAAAGATAAAGAAAATCCAAGGTTCAGGTTTATAAGCCACAATTATGCATGACATGTCCACTTTAAAGCATTTAATCGCAGAGAACATTCTTTAACTTTAAATTTGCTTTAAATCCAGCACAACCATTCATCCTTTAAGATCTCCTCCATGGCCGTGTGTGTTCACTTGCAAAGTTGCCATGCATTGACCCGTCACCACTCTGCAGCAATGTGGCAATTACAAAACTCTGGAGGAGAAAAAGACTTTGAGCCCTCAGCTCTATTGTTTCCGGACTGGTGATGTGGTGTAGGGCTGGAGCCTGGTGTGCATATGCTCAAGAAAAAAGCACACAGGAGTGACTTGAGTTCATTCTTCAGCTGTACCACTCTGTACCAGTGCAGCCAGTCCTCATTATGCTAAAAATATCAGCAGTGCTTAACACTGTACCTTTTGAAAAGATACATTTTTCTGTACTTACAGTTCAGAAAAAAAAATCTATATGTGTTTTTGACTTGCTTTTGACTAATAGGACTAGAAGATGGCGAATTGCCATCCAGGTTGTTGATTCAAAATCAGACAGCTTCACCTTCACAATGATTGGCAGTATTTCAGCTGGCAATGATTGGCAGTACTTGTTGCTCAAGCCAAATTTATATTATAGGTTTACCGGTATTTTGACATATTTCATAGGTTTATTTTGAGGTAAATGTCAACCTTATGAATTATAAGCCTATTAAACGTCTTGTTTTTTAGTTTTAAATATTAAAAAATGAAATTGAATTGAAATCCTTACCCTAACCCATCACTTCGCCCTTTTTGAACTTATGTGTGTGATGTCATAACATAGCAAAAGAAAACTGAGTGACCATGTCTGCTACTCTTATGTTATTCAGCCAAAGACTTACACACACAAGAATAACATTGCAGACATGGCCACTCAATGTTCTTGTGCTATGTTATGACATCACACAAATGGATTTGTCCATTTCTATTTCCATTTTAAATGAAATAGAAGCTCTGTAGGCTACAGCCAAAACACCCTTAGAAAACACCTGTTAAACATCCGGAAGCTAACCTGTAACCATGGCAACTGCAAATGGTGCAGCTGTTGAATGTAGTGATGAACTCTCAAAACTCTCAAAAGACCACTAATGCTGCATTTTACTGAAGCCAAAACGCTTGTAGAGCCGAGAGATTGTAGGCTATAGTGTCACCGTATCGAGTTTGAGTAGAGTTTAATTGTGTTAGCCAAACGAGATTTAGGAGATATAAAGTTTCAAGCATGAGACTGGGATTGTTTTTGTGGAATTCTAAAAAAGCAGATGTGAAATATTCAAGTTAGAGTTTGAAAGTTATTTGTTTTTTATGTATTTTTGAGTGTTAATGTGAGGGTTTTTAGCCAACTCTGCTCAGAAGGGCATATAAAAGATCAGCCCAAAGTCAGAAAGGTGCGACCCATAGACAGTAAAACGCGACCATGCCACCTTCCCTGTGTTACCAAGGGTTACGTGAAGAAAAGGAGTCGTTCCTTGTCTCTTTTCTGCTTGTTTGTGTAAGCTCAGCCATCCAGGAGTTGTAAAGTAAAGGATTTCAGGGTTGTCAACTGGGCACTTAGGTGTTTGACTTGAGGATGTTTCACCTAGCTGAGAGGAGAGATTTTTATGTTTTTTTTTTTTTTTAAGCCTATGCGCAAAATAAATGTGAATTTTACATCAGTAACTGGTGTGTGTTTTGAAGCTGTTGAGGGCTGTTGAGCTCCTCACAAGCACAGTTGTTACACAATGTTACGGTGCCCTGGAGATCCTCAAAAACACACAGGAAAATTAGCCTACTTCCTCCTCCACTTCAGTGTTTTCCTCATGTGGTGCTCAGGAAACCCTCTCAAAGAAGGAGAGTGTAAGCAGCAGGAGCAGCGCTGGGATTAATTGCGAGAGGGAAAGGAGGAGGAGAGTGAGAAATGCTGATGTGACAGGACGGCTGGTACGGAGAGGTGCGAGGAGAGCCCCAGCCGCGGTGTGCTCACTTGAGTTAAATGAGTGCGACAGGTGATGGAGTACAGTTAATTCTGCATGCAGTGCCAGTCAATGTAATAGATTCTACGCTGTTTTCTCACTCGCTGCCTTTTTCTCTCTCCTAAAGTCCTATCAGTTATGCAGCGTTGTTGATGCACGCCGCTGGGCTTGCTATCACTCAGCTGTGTTGGTGTATCGACTGCAGCCATTATACAAAAACACACGGAGAAAAACAAAGATGTATTATTTGCATTGCAGATTGGTTAAGGTTACGCGCCGCGCTTAACGTATTAATGCGCTTAAAATCTCATCAGCATTTGCGCTTATCAAACCCCAGTGGTTTCGCAAATGAAGCAGCAGCCATGTCATCTAGGGGATTGATCTAATTTTAAGGCTTGACCTTTATATTGAATTAGATTTTTGTAACATTAGTGAAACTGTTACTAACACATTTTGTTGAAGGTGCCATGTGTAAAATCACGTTATTGGTGCTGATAAGAAAAATCAATGAATCTTGACTTTAAACAAAAACTCTAATCACATTCGCATTTCTTCTTGTCAGAATAGATTAAAAAAAAAAAAGTACAACGTTGCCCTATCACTAACCACATTTATCAAATTTGTTTTATTATACTCTGACCTTGGTATAGAAATACCCCCAGGAAAGTAATTTGTACAGGATACCTTAAGATAATGAATCTAACAAATAGAATATTGAGACTAAAATGTAGGTCATGCACACTGTTTCTAAATGGAACTACAAAAATAAAGACTGGGTTCTACAACATATACATGTTTATACAATGGACTGTCAATGGTGAATGCTTAATTCTGATTGGCTTACTGGCGTGCGTTAAAACTGTATAACGCCCAGTTTAGTTCGGCAACAGTTAAATCATGATCTAATGGTGCATGTGGACTGGGGCGCTCGTTTTCCCGAGATGTGATGTCATTGTCCCCAGTTGGTTTGTGTTGATGTGGGAAAGTAGGTTTTGATCAAATAAAAACGGTCTTTTATCACTGATAAACCCTTAGCTGAGCTAATCATTTAAATGTGTTGTTAGCGTCTCAAGTTAGTTAGTTTGTTTGTTTTAAGAAAGTATCACGTAAATGTACTTTTTGCTAACTTTGATGTCAGGCATTTCACTCGCAATTTTGTTACTACGAGGATGATGACAGCTCACACTACACTCAAAAAAGTGCTTAAAGGGACTATACGGAGTTCAAAAATGGTAAAATTATCTAATTTCCTCCCCCAAAATGTTCCAACAATGTCCTAGTGTGTAGATTGAGCTCAGACCTGTTCACCACAACTGCCTCTAAAATCCTGCACTGTCACTCAAAAAGGTGTTAATTTGGGTCTGAATTGCCGTCATGCACGCGCTTAATATAGAAGGTGCAGTTACACGTATGACCTGAGGTGGCAGTAATGAGTATAAAATGGCTAACTTGCATCTAGCCCCTTTAACTAAAAGCTCACATAGACAATAAAAGAACAAATCAGCTGATTTCCACGTCAGGTGCGTAAGTCTTGATCCGAGTTACCCAGTTGTTTTTCCCAGTTTAGCAAGCGTTCACGTGCATTCCCCAACTGGGGAAGTAGTTCCCGAGGACCACATGAACGCACCATATATCACTCCACTGCAGCTGTTTCCATAGTAATGACAAACATTTTTCATAGTTTCAGGTAAAACAGCCTAAAACATGAAATAACTCCTGCCCCGGACTTAAAAAAAAAGACAGGCCACAAATAAGAGTTTCAGCTTGTCTGACCATGGTATAAGCGGATTAAACAACTCGGAGCCGTGCATTATACAGTTTTAATGCACTCCGCTGCACATCGTGGTGTTCTGGCCTCCACGTCGTGCATTAAAACTGAGTTGTTTAATCCTTACTTATTGTCTTTTACCCATCAAGTGTCATTGCCTGTATAGGAATCTGGCAACCCAAACTCTGCTTTGCTCTGTCTGCCGTCTGAGAGAACAAAAGGCGGTGGGTTGGCTCGAGAAACATAACCACATCATGCGAATGCTTTTGTAATTGTGTATAAATCCACAGCAAAATCAATGAAACATATACTAAAAATTGCATTGCATCCCTTTGATGAGTTTAAAATGATGTGTTAAGATGGAATTTGTTGTCTTTGGTGTCTCCAGCTTCCTCCCATTGTCCGAACTTCAAAGACATGTTAGGTAAATTGATATTGCCTCTAGTAGGGAAGGGAGTAGTACTTGAATGTTGGAGTCTCTCTCAACCATGGGAGAGAGCACAGGATAAATTAATGTGATTTTGCACTTTGCTTAGGCACAAAGGCACACTGTACACTATCCTGTATAACATGCTTTGTCTGCAAGATGCTGCTGGTGGCATATAATGATGCACTGGACCATTATTAATGTGACCCAGTTGGATTTGTGCCTTTGAAATGATTGAAGCGTTAGGTTTCTATTTTAGAGTTTTCTTACGCACAAATATTGTACAAGGCATACATTCAGACACTGGTCCAGACTTAGTGATTGAGATGCAAGCAGTATTTGTGTATTGTGTTATGCAAAAAATCTCACCTTTTTTTTGGCAGTATTGGTCTATAAAAGACATGATGGTCAATTTGGCCTAAGCATGTCTATTGCACTCAGCCTGTTTAGTCTAGTAAGTTTGCGTGCGTTTGACTGTATATCAAAGCTGCCTCAGACAGACTTGCACAATGGATCACAGTGCCGCAGAATGACTTGTGCATGATGTTGACTTGGGGAAGTAACTGAGAGGAAGAGAAAGAGACACAGATGGCAAGGATCAAAGCATGAAATTTATAAGAGATGCCAAGAATGACAGATAAGACTTCAACTTCTTATTATAGCTAGGAGACTACTGGGACCAAACATGTACCAGCTAGTGGGCGAATTAGGCCAAATCACACTTTCGTTCACAACGCTTGGGTACCATTATCACTGGGAAATTATGGGAAATGGAAATTAGCTTGATATTTTTACCATAGGAATAAGAAAAAATATATATTTGATCGCCACATGTCCGGGCACGTCTTCATTCACACTTGAATCAAATTCCAAGACATTTGCACAACAGCCAGATCTTATGACAGTGTCTGTTTACATCAACCGGGACAAGGGGCTGATTTCAAGATTACAGAGGAAACCAAGAGCACTGCTGTCTCTCATAAATGTTAACAAGATCCTTAATCCACTCCTGGGACAAACTAGTTACCGCACCTGTTTGGCACAAATCACATTAGAAAACAAAGATGGCGGCCATACACCTGTCTCCCTTCAAAATTAGTAGAGTATGAAATCTGGAGTGACAGTCGGAATGTGAAGTGGACTTAAGTCAGTGTATATTAGAATCATATGTGAACTTTAAGTGACAGCGCTTTGCCTTCAGGCTCGTGGACAAGTCACCAATTTCGGCGAATTTGAGTATTTTTCTCTTCGACAAGCTAATACCATATGGCAGACGCACTCAGCTTTTAACTACCAGCTCAGAAAAACAGTTTTTGTGCAGCGCTTCAAGGTCTGAAACCAATACAGGGCAAAGAAATGAAACCAAGTTGAATGGTCAAAAACAATGATAAATCAGGATGAAGCAGCGTTGTTAGAAGTGTAAGATTGACTCGTAAAATATGTTCTGTTGAAGTATGTCTAAATATCTTCATACAGTATCTACTATACATTATAAAATACAGCATTTAAGACTATATTAACATGGCTAATAATATTAATATGACCATTGCATATTATTTATGCAGTTGCTATTCAATTTGTCTTCTCTTCCTAATTTTCTTGCTGGTTGCCATAGACAAGGCTTGTTTATTCCCGCCTCTTTTTGTGCAATGAGGTATTCCTTGAATTTCCAGAACACTTTACTTGTGCATTTAACAGATGTTCGATGGGATGCAGGTCCGTCTTAGATGATAAACCTTGGCTGGAAAAAATTCCCCATTGTGTCTCCCGAATCACGCAGTAATGCACGACTGATTCACATGGTAAAAGCCAGGTGGGCGGCTTGGGAAATGAATTTTGAAATGGGGAAAACGCATTTTTGTTTGTGTGTGTGTGTGTATTTCAGGGAGATCTGGAAGAGATGTATCTAAGTTGGAGAGAGAATTTGGTTCTACCTTTGTAAACGTTTCGTCATATTCATCAACATCAGAGATACAGGTTGTTTTGGTATGTATCTAGGGGCAGTTAAAGGATCCACTGGTGTTATTGTTTTCCCTCTGTTCTATTTACCTTTACATAAACAGGATAAAACACAGTATTTTTTGTGTTTGTGAAAAATATCTAATCAAACATGCATCTTAACTGTGAGTGGGCTTGCACCACCTTATACCAGACGAGTAACTTGGCGGGACATCAACAGCTCCTCACCATTGGATGTTTTGCTTCGCCTACGAGTAGCCAAACACTTTTCCAAAGGCTTTATATTGATATCCGTCTGTCCAACCTCTCATCAGGAGCATGTTTGTTGTTTAATTTAAAGATGATATGGCTAGCTTGCACAAAATAAAAGTCATAAAGTATTTTCGATCAATCTCAGTGATGCTTATGCGTCATTTTCCTGCCAAAATATTCCCCTGAATCATCAGGGCTGCTTGTGTCTGGTACCTCTCCTGTAGTTTTCACTAATCCTCCGTAGACATGGGGAACTGCAGGCGTCTGGAATTCCCCTTGCACTTCTGAAACCCAAAATGTTGTATTTTTTTAGTTTTTCCATGAAGCGTGTTTCCCCACTATACTACACGACGATTATGCCTCAGTCAGCTGTGCAAACACTGTGCCAGTATAGTGCAAGTGGCATGAGTACATAAACAGTCTGGGCCGGCATGCCAACGCTCCCATGAAGTAAACATATACTTTTACTGTAGTACATAATTACAGTTTGAAGTATTGATATATACATCGGTTAGCCGTAATCACTGCTGCTACACGCAGTAATATGTCGCAAAGTGCCTCGTGGTTTCATGCTGAAGTGCAATGTTAACCTTGGGCGTCTGGACTTCATTTTCAGAGCGTTTTTACATTTAATGGTATAGTGTTGTTCGTCACCCACATTGCTGCGTTCCCACAAGTCCCAGGATGCCCTTCGGCTGCACTCTGATGTGCCCAAACACGCCAATGAAACAAGAGGACAGTTACACCACGAAGCAGGTTTTTCCTCTCGGAACAATACCTGAGGTTCTGAGAACGTTTCTTAACTGTCTTCGGCTGATTAATCTCAAACAAACCGTCACTGATGCGATTCATGGCAGAATAGTGTTTTTTTTTTGTAGCCCTTTAGTAGATTCCTGATTCCTTCCTAGATAACTATTATAATTGATTATTCTGTGTACACATTGTGGTCTATAAACTTCAGTCAGTCAGAATGCTGCAAGTACTGGTGGTACACTATGTTATTAATTATAATGCAAATTATAACGCAAATTGTTTTTCAGTACCGTAAAGGTAAAAACAAATATTTCTTCAATTAAACTCATGGATGGTATTGTGTCTCAGGGCTCTTTGAATCACTAAAATCAATCTCTGACTCCTGTGATAATTAGTTGTCAGGTAAACCCAGTTAACCTGTTATCTTCCACCTTAGGGTTTGGATTAGGGTTAGGATTAACAATTATTTATATCCAAATCTCAAAGCATATTGACTGGAGAGTTTACAACCTATACGCCAGTGTGATACATCATTTGAAAGCCAAGACCTTCTAGTTTCTAAAAATATGTGTGAGATCTGTGTGAGTGAAACACTATTTACATTACATTTGCCGTCGTTAACCCTAATCATATCCTGATTAGGATTAACTAACCCTAACCCTGGGCCCCTGATTGAGAGGATGGCAGGTAACAGGTTAAGGGAAAAACTACTGAAAAAGGATGTTCACCCTCATTAAGCAGACCACCATTTTCAAGCAATATGGGAAAGAAAAAGAATTTCTCTGCTGATGAAAGGCGTGGAATGGTTGAACGCCTTCGACTAGGTATGAACACCTTAAATTTTTGACGAAAGATTAAGCGTAATCATCGTGTTAAGAGATTTGTGACTGATTCAGAGCACACACAGGTTTGTGCAGATAAAGGCACAATGAGGACGGTTTCTGCCAGACAAATACATCAAATTAATAGAAAAGCCGCTACAAAGCAGCAAACAGGTATTTGAAGCTGCTGGTTCCTCTGGAGTCTGCTGAACATCTGCAGACGTTTCTGCTCATGAGCATTGTGGCCGGATAGACGGTTTATGCACAACTGCAGCCTCTGGAGAGTCCTACACCTTGATGTTTGGGAGAGTCCAGCAGTTTCAGCAAATGTTTGCTGCTGTTCTCTTAATCTGATGTATTTGTCTGGCAGAAATTGTCATCATTGTGCCTTTATCTGCACAAACCTGCATGTGCTCTGAATCAGCCACAAATCTCTTAACAGTACGTTGATTACGCTTAATCTTTTGTGAAAAATTGAAGGTTTTCATACCTAGTCCAAGGTATTCAACTATTTCACGCTTTTCATCAGCAAAGATCCTTTTTCTTTCCCATATTGCTTGAAAATGGTGGTCTGCTTAATAATGGTGAACGTCCTTTTTCAGTCGTTTTTTTTCAGTGTTGTTGATGGTAATTTTTTTGGACCAATTTTAATTCTGGTTTGTAAGAATTCTGCTTCACTGCAAGGACAACTTTTGATGGTATTTTGGTTTTCACACACGCTTGAGTCAAAGTGAATGCCAGACAAAATCCCTGATGCTGAGGCGTGCGTGAGCGGCAGGAGGCTGTGAATTTGCTGATGCACTTCTGCCGCTCTTCCAGTGGACTGCGATCCTATTACCTCCCCTGAGAGCCGCAAGCGCTGACCTCCGGACCGCTGTGTGCCTGCGCATATCTTCAACATGCCTGAGTCCGTCCACCTGCTTCAATTTTCCGAACCAGCAGTGATTGATATTGATTGATCATAGTAATCCGCGTTAATTAGTGCAGGGAAACGGTGACGAGGGCGCTCCGGGAGTGGCGCGGTGGAGGTAACCTTGCCGCGTCCTACTTGTCTGGCAGACGTCTAACAGTTCTGTCAATCCCCTCTTGGAAGCCAGCCCGTCAGGGAGTCTGCCTGCTGCGGCGTGGCGACAGACACATGTGCCAACCGTGACACTCTGCCTTCGCGTTCATCTACAATCATCACTGTCTCCTTGAGAGGCTGGGATTTCTGAGGGAAAAATGTGACTGCCACTGCACTTTCTACCACCAAGCTGTGGGACGAGAAGTGAATATTTATAGAATTGTTTATAGTTTTCAGATTTATTATTTGGATTGAAACCAGGTTAGTAAACAGTTTGTGCTTGGGTGGAATTGGAACCAGCAAACCCTTAAGTTGGTGGGCAAATGTTAAAAATGCACTTTCTAAATTAGTTTAGCCTAACCAAAGCATCTCTTGAAACGGCAACGAAACATTAGTTATCTTTTTGGATTTAAGTATATCTGGACATTTGAGTCGTCAGTTAAACAATCGGACTGAATAGGTTTGCACTGCCCCCTCCGCACCACTCACATATGGTACACATTACCAATCGAGAAGGTATAGATGTCCATTTAGACCATGACATGTTTTATTACTAACATATGCGGCTTTTGTGCTTTTTTTTTTTCTTTTTCCTTTTTCATTCGCTGGGTGCATCAGGGCCGGGTGGAATAACAAGCACACTGTGAAAAACTAGATGCCAGCAGCGACTGTGCTGCAGACATGCTCCCATTTCACTCTTCAGTTTGTCAAAGCAAACATGGGCTATGTGTAGTCTCTCTCCCATAAGCAATGTACGCTTCTACCAAAACATGCTGAAGGAGAGATTTCATGACTATTGTTGAAAATGGACCGCCATTTGGCCTCGACTGTGCCCTTGTGTTGTGAAAGAGAAAGAGCCTTTTGATTTGAAAAAGAGAAAAATGTGATCGACTTTTTTTTCAGTTCTCTGGAGACTTTCTGCCCGATGGAGAGGGCAAAATAACACGTTATGGCGTATTCAACAGCTTTTACTAGTGTGGAGATCTATCGTTTCACATTATTCTCTTGGCTCTATGGATTTTCTGCTGCTTCTTTTTACCCAGGCTTGGGACAGCGACATTGAGACACCAGCTTTTCACTTGGGGGAGCTGGAGGCGACTTTAATCTGCCAAGTTATGTCTGTCAGTATATTTGCAAAACCTGCAACTTCGGTTAAGGTGACTGTTTATATTGAATTTGTTGTGTTCATATTAATAAGCAATACAGCTGCAAAAGTTTCCTCTGGTACCTTATATAAGCCGACTGTTGAGGCTTGACTGAAACAATAGTCATATCATTCCCTTTCCATTTTGTAACGCCTGTTCCTTGCTCTCTTTATGTGGGATGAAGAGGGAACCACATCACAGTGTTTCTTCCAGCACTAGCCTTCTGAGGAGTGAGGCAAGAAAGAGCACTCTACTGCAGTGGAAATGAGCACAAAAGATTTTTTCGGGACTTTTGATTTGAAAAGCATAAACAAAATGCATTTAGGTCACTCTGCCGGATCTGCCTAATTTAGCCCTGTTTTGGTTCCGTATTAGCTTTGGCTTGGTCGTAGTTAAAGGAACAGGGCACCGTTTCTCCACACTGAGATATGTTCTTACCCGAGCTTAGACGAGTTGATGCGTACCTGTCTGGTCTTTGTGTGTTCGCTCAGTCACGCTAAAAGACCAAAGATGTTGCATTTAGCCTCTCCCAGCATATTCCTATGGAGCCAAATGGGGGTGAAGTTAGAAGCGACCAAGCTCTTCCATGTTTTCCCTATTTAAATACGGTTATGTGAGTAGTTACACAATCCAAGTACTGTAATATCTTCACTCCTAAAGAATTCTGAAGATATTACTGCGCGGACATCGAAGTGCTCCTAAGGTGTTATTGCGCCTTAGAATATAGTCCCCCTTTGTATCCACTTAGAACATCAACATGTTTTATTTTGTGTAACCGATGGTATAACTACTCATGTAACCATATTTAAATAGGGAAAGCGTGGAAGAGCTTGATCGCTTCTAATTTCACCCCCGTTTGGCCCCATAGAGGAGAGGAGGAGAGGCTAAATGCTAATAACATCTTTGGTCTTTTTCTATCTCAGTATGGAAAAACAGTGGCCTGTTCCTTTAAGTATATTTCTTTTAAACAATATGATATATCAATATTTGGAACGTGTTGAAACGGTTTAGCAAAATATCACATTAATATTAGTTATCGCGACATTCTGAAGTTTAGACCATTACCAGATATTGCAGTTTTTTTCTCGCACAATTCAGACCTGCTCGTGGCATTTTCTGAGTTGACCTATCTGCCGCGGAAGTGTCTCATGTGAAATCAGGTTAGAGTCACCACTTCCACTGCATGTCTCTATAGTCCTGGGTTAATTTGTGGGGACCGCCCGCGCCATAGTACAATGATGAAAGGTTAGTAACATGAGTCAGCCTTGTCATTATTGTTGCTCTTGTTCCGTCGCTGTCTTTGACAAACAGATGTAGAGATGCTCTCTCCCTCACAGACAGCAGAGATGACAGACAAACAAGAGGATATGAGTTTTTGCCATTAAAGGTCAGAAGTTACAGTAAATTGAGGTTTGCTTCTGTTCCCAAATGACTCACAGTTATTTCATTGAAATCTGAAAGGCTCTGGTAAACATTTTTGACTTGAAACATATTGAGCTCAGATTGGGTTGATATCGGACATAAAGTAACCAAACAAAAATCACTCAGACATGGGGGAAGGCATGCAAACTCCTCATAGAGTGCCCCTACATGACTCTTGAATCAAAGTTTATCGTTTTGCTGTGAGGCGTCAGTGCTACCATGAGCATCAAGTAACCTAAAAACCCGACGCTGATGCTGCTTAGTCTCATGAGCTTGCGCAGTAACTTTGAGATATTCTCAAACCAAACGGGAAACACATTAAACTTTAATCAGTCCATGGCCTCCGTGGCATACTGCACCAATATGACGATTCATGCATCCAGAATATACATTTAACAATTTCTCTGCGTACGATGTGCAGATCTGCCCTGTAACACTCCTGAGTCCTTATTTATTTTAATGCTTTCAAATCTCTCGGGTGCAATGAGGCTAGTCCAATTTTGCTCATGCGTACCATTGTGGCATGAACCTTTCTTGCAGAATGTTTGCTCTTCATCCAGATTGGCGCAAACTATACAGACTGTCATGCAAGCTTCTACCACTGCAAATGTCACATTTCTTTCCTCGTCTGGGCTTTCCATTATTGATGCGTTTGCGACAAAGATGACTGATTGTGAATGTGATTTGTGCTGTTGTAACCTTTCCCACACCTGTCGAACTTACACAGTCAATAATATGATGAATTCAACCTCCAGTGCACTCCCTCCAGAGACTGCTTTCTGTATTGTGCACGATGCGTAAAGAAGCCTCAGAGAAAAAGGGAAGAAATCCTGGCGAGAAAGGTATGGAAAGAAGGTGGAAAAAATATTGAGACTGGGAGGATTTTGTGTTTGTGATGAGAAAGTGCGTCTCTTAGATCTGAAGTAGAGTATATAAACCTTGTCCGTACCAGCAGGAGAAGCCGAATCCATCCAATGTGGTCTATTTACTCGGCTGTCAGGGGTACAAACCAGGTGGGAACAGAGTCAACTTTTGAGTAGATGCCAGAACTGAGCCTTACAGGTAGCAGGTAAACAACACGTCAAATAGGGCAACAGTGCGTCACTTCTCTTTTCAGTCAAAGTTGTGGACCGTATCACTGAGATAGATGGCAGGATGGAGTTTGGTTACGATGTATTTTGTTGTTGTTTTTTTGTTGTTAGTGTGATGGCGCAGCTTACCTTTTTCTTCCCTAAAACTGGTGAAACGTACTTATAGGGTTTGGTCCACAACTGCCAATTCGAAATGTAAAAAAACCCCAGATGTGATGTGTGTGAAAGGGACTATACGGGGTTTAAAAATGTTAAAACTAAGTATTTTCATCCCTCTACATTGTTTATTGTTTATTAATGGATCCCCATTAGTCTTTACCATATAATAGTAAAGACAACTCTTCCTGGGGTCCATGAAAATGCTACATTTAAAATTTACAAAACATCATTACATGTACAAATACATCATTAAAAATCCTTAAAAATCCCGTTTTAGAACACTACCAGAACATAATACAATATTACAATACACCTAATCTGGGATGTTCCAGCCATGTCCTCATGTGTAGAATGAGCTCAGACTTGTTCACCACAACTGCCTCTAAAATCCTGCACTGTCACTCAAAAAGGTGTTAATTCGGGTCCGAAGTGCTGTCATGCACGAGCTTAATATAGAAGGGGCAGTTACACATAGGACCAGAGGACCAGTAGTGAGTATAAAATGACTAACTTGAATCTATCCCCTTTAAGTGTTAAATGTGATTTAGAATGGATATGGTTAATTTTCCACTTATGTGACTGCAGATTTAACTAAGGCTGCCATGATACTTACTGTATTGACACTTTTACCGTATTTTCCGGAGTATAAGACGCACTAGCCAGAAATTGCCTAATGAATAAAAAACAACAGGCTGAATAGGTATGCCAACGTAACACAACGTAACACATTGCTAGTTAGTTACATGAAACATAAACAAACTAAATAGGTGTCTGGTATGTTAACGTCACATAAACAGTTCAGCTAACTATAGCATAAAGAACATACCAAACTCTCCATCTCACTCTAAATCACAAAATCCATTGAAATTTTCATCCTCTGTGTCACTTCTGAACAATCGCCTTGGCAACTACCTGAGCATGGAGCATGGTAACTGCACCGTTGACAAGTCTCTCCCGGCAGCACGTTTTTCAAGCTGTCATTTGTGAACTCGTTCCTCTAGCTGTGGCCATCTAGCTTTTAGCCCGTGATTTTCTTTTTTTGCTTTATTCATTGCAGTTTAAAGAGTAACCTCCGCTTTTCGCAAGTTTCTCACTCACTCCAAACTTTCTTTCTGCTGCTCGATTTGCCTGCAGTGCCCTCTAGTGGTCTGGAGAATAAGATGCACCCCCAGCCTTATATCTCTCTCTCTCATTGTATTTCATGTGCATTGTGGTATAGTTATGATTAAGTACTTTTCAAACAGATCTTTTTGAAGCTTTAGTGTTGGTTTCTGTGGCATTATAAGGTTCTTCAATAATATCGTTTGTCGCGATTGTTTCCTGCCTCAATATTACGAAGTACAGATTTTGTTATCGTGACAGGTCTAGATGTAACAAAAATGAATGTATTTCTCTCCAGAATAATTCAAATTTCAACTCAAAATGTAGCTAAAGTAAATCTGCTGCTTCTACCATGCAGTGCTTGACATATTACCCCTCAACAGATCATCTCCCTTTACTATGTTTGTTTAGTTTCTGTGCTCCAGTTTGCTTCTCTGACTGGAATTGACCTTCACAAAATGCTTGTGTTACTGCACCACTTGACTCTGTTTGTGAACCCGGCTTTGAGACTTTGGCACAGTCCTAGAAGCCATACGCGTACGTACGCAGTTTACTGAACATAGCATTGAAACACGAGGTAAACCATGGTGGTTCAATTCAGGGCATCTCCGCACTGCTCAGTTTTCAACATTTCAAGTGCATAAACATGAAAGTCTTTCACACGAAGCCTCTTGGCAGTCGTAGCTCATGCACAACTGACATGTTGATGGACGCTGCATCATCACAGCTCATATTTTATTATGAATGAAATTGGATGGTTAATAACTGGAAACCGCCTTAAGTTTGATTGGACACATTTTTCGACCGTCATTTTGGTATTTTTGACAAACCTATACAGTAGAAATAGTTGAGCAATGTCATTATTTTCCAAGAAATGTAGATATTGCCAGTTCGAACCCAATTTCATTCTTATTAATGACATTTATAGTCTTAATTCTGGATCTACGGTATTCATGGGAGGAGGCCTCGTGGAAGACCCAGGACAAGCTGGTGGGACTATATCTCTGAGCTGGCCAGGTGTCGCCTCGGGGTCCCCCCAGAACAGCTGGAGGAGGTGTGCGGGGATCGGGAAGTCTGGGCATCTCTGCTGAGACTGCTGCCTCCGCGACCCGGCCTGGGATAAAGCGGAAGAAATAAAAAAATTGGATGGATGGTATATTCATTTAATGACTTATAATTATTTTTTATTCCCAACGGCAACAAATACTCATTGCACCTCCAAACTGTCAACATAAAAAGGTTTGTTGACCAAAAGACATTAGTTATTAGTTCATCACAGCTGATCTGATCCCTGTGACTCAAACATTGACTTTTATCCCCACTCACTCCTCCTGTTGGTCTTCATGCTCTGACTGGGCGATTTAACCAATTCCAGAGAAGTGTGATCTGTCTTAAGCAGAAAATGTCATTAGTCACCGCCTCGGCAATATGAAGATAGTGACATTGTGATAAAATCTAAATCGTGATCTAGGCTTTAATAAATGTTTTTAAAATATAGCCTAGTTTCACAGCAGGCAAAAGAAGGATCACAAACTCAAGTCAATCTGGAACAGCTGGAGTATAATCAAATTAGGGCCGTCTATGGAGAATCTTTCTCAAAACTTATTTGAAGTCTGGGCTTCAAACCTTTAAAACACAGAGGAAGTCAGTGTTAGGCGGTCTTTGATATTTTATTCTCTCTGTACTGTGTGTGTGTGTGTGTGTGTGTGTGTGTGTGTGAGTGTGTGTGTGTGTGTGTGTGTGTGTGTGTGTGTGTGTGTGTGTGTGTGTGTGTGTGTGTGTGTACGTGTACAGGCTATACTGTATTATAAAGAAGCATAGCCAACAAAAGCCTGAAGCTGATTATATCAGTTGGGATGACCATGTTCAGAATCATAACATCTTTATCTCATATAACATCGTCCCAACAATCTGGTACATGTTTATACTGTAGATAATTTTCACAGCATTCGCTTAAAGGCGGCAACCATGGCAACAAACCGTAAATAATAGCCACATGGCGGCAAGCAGATATTTTTTTATGATGCTTGACAACTTCAAAAGAAAATACAATAATGAGTACGCTATTTTGTGGGAGCTGTGATTCATGCAAGGCTCTTCTCCTTTGTTTTTTTTTTTATCAAGCGAGACTAATTGACAGACTAATTACATTTTTTCTGAGGAGGAAATCAACACATCACTTGTTTTTCTGATGAGAATATGCAAAAACAAGTCAAAAACAAAGTCAAACTTTAGGTTAATTTTAGTGAATGGTACTTTAAATGTGTTACATGAAAATTATCCATAGTGCATTGCTTCTTACAAACTAAAACTCATTATAGCTTCACAACATAACAGTACCATAGTCTGTGTCTAGACCTTCTCTCTTTTTCATTAGGCCCTATCCTATCCTGTCAGTAGGAGGTGCTGACTGATGGTGCCCCTATCTCTCCTCCTATCTTCTAATCTCTAAAGGATGTAGTATCTCTGGAAATGTATTAAAGCTGTGTTCTGCTGAGTCTTTTTGCTGTGGCCTCTCAGGTTGTGGCTGTTTGATATTAACAAGCGAAGCCCCTCTGTGATGTTGACCCTAGTGTTCGCCCTGTGAGATAATCATGCAGGCACTAAAGTGTGCGTTTATTCAAAACAGCTGAGAAGATCTAAAGGGCCGTTCAGTAGCCGACACAGCCTCAGGAAATCTGTACCGAGATAACGCAGAATTGTTCCTCTTCCTTTGTTGCTCTGTCACCCTAAGTGCAGAGTAGACAATATAAAAGGCAGTATTGATTTTTAGACTGATTTCGCCTTTTAATGGATGGAATGATGAGATCAGATTTAGCTTCATTGGGATACAACTGTGTGTCATCCAAAGTATCCTTGGTAAGAGAGAAAAAAAAAACCTTTTGCACATAGATGATTTAAAATGAGTACATATTGAACCATGCAGCATATTGTTTATGTAAATATAATTGGCTTGCACATATCTTTCCTTACATTTCACTGGTTCTTGTTACTCAGTAATGTAATGCAGTACCTATTTTGTCATCATTTAGTTTCTCTTGATTCGCAAAATGATTGACCATGAGCTTATATTTGTACTCCGCAGAAAACAAGCCCCAACAATATTTCTGTACCTACAGTATTATGTTCAATCATGTGCAATCCCAATCTCATAAATTGCATTGCTATTTTCTATTCCTGTGTCCATGTTATTGCGGCTTGACTTCTTACATTTCTGAGAACACTTTAACCACTGTAATTTTACCTTTTGGGTAAAATCATTCCGAACTGCTTGCACAGGGAATGTAAAAGCATTTCAGAAGGTTAGAGAGCATCGGTTCGCAACCTTTCCTTTTAAATGCACAAGCTCAAATCGCTCAATAGCAAAATCAGCCTTTGGAAAAAACAACTCAAGATCATGTCCTACCTCCGCACTCATTTGCTGAAACACTCATACACACTTTCATAAACTCACTACTGGACTTTTGCAACGGAGTCTTGGGCAGGCTCCAATAAATCCACAACTCCGCCGCCAGGATCCTGACTCACTACAGGCCCTGATAGCACATTATCTACACTGGCTTCCCATAAAATTTTGAATTGAGTACAACGGGGTAGACAAGTTTGCTTAGTAAGTCGAAGGGGGCTTGAATCTCTCCAACGCAGCCAGAACTCAAGGTGTGCAATACAAATAATGTAATGCGTTTCTCCATGTAGATTAAAAAAGGGGGTCTGAGATTCCTCACCCAGGAAGTTTGTAAGAAATGGACAATATTTTGATGCTGTTTTTTTTGAGTAACTTGTTTGTGTCTCTGTTCTGTGCAATCATTTTTCTCAAAGTCATCTGGAGGGCAGGAGGCTCTCGGGCCTGACGTTGTCTATTCAAAGTCCTTATCCCCACTTTCAAATCCCTCCACTCCCTGCCCCTGTCAGACCCCCTACACACCTCAGTTCACCCAGGACAGTTGGTTTCTGAGATGATATTTCAACACAATTAAAGAGAATGGCTTGAGTTTCTTCTTAAAGCAGTACTAAGTAACTCATGTCCCTAGAGGCCATAAGTGCCACTGCAGGTGTCGTAGCATGTTGCGTTTTTTTTAAATGTTAATTGTCCGTGAGAGTAAATACTACGCTGACAGAAAAGAGAATTGGAGAGAGTGTTATTGTACATCCAATTACACAATGGAGGTTATTTTATTCACTCAAACCTGGCTGTAAATACTGTTTAAGTGGCGCTAGCCCGCAGTTATCTTTGCCCGTTGGCCAGTTAGCCCTTTCTTCATGATTCCATTAGTGTGCATTGGTGACTCGGACCCGGTGCAGCAAAGTTGCAATTGTGCAAGAAACACCTGGGGGAGATGAAAGACCCCCCCAATTATCCCATTAACACTTGTATAACCCCCAGAGGGACTACGAAAAGGATTTATTAAAGGGACTGGATGCAAGTTGCCCGTTTTTATACTCACTACTGCCACCTCCGGTCTTATGCATAACTGCAGTGTCTATATTAAGCTTGTGCATGACGGCACTTCGGACCCAAAGTAACAACTTTTTGAGTGACAGTGCAGGATTTTAGAGGCAGTTGTGGTAAATAGGTCTAGGGCCTAGGCTCATTCTACACATTAGGACATGGCTGGAACATGTAGGGGGAGGAAAATACATAATTTTAACATTTTTAAACTCTGTATAGTCTCTTTAAGGTAAACAAGTTACTGCTTTAATGCTTGCTATATTTACCGGAATGTTTGCAGATGTTCCAAACCAAAAGAAAATGCCCCTAAAATGTGATTCATCAAGCCGATGTAGAAATGTAGAAAGTCTTTGGGGAGGCACTTGGAAAGAGCTGGAGAGCTACTACTTGCAGCTCCCGAGCTACTGATTAGAGATCCCTGTTCTTGGCTATCGTTACTCACAGTACTATTTTAGTCGTATCGTCTTTCCCTTTTGGCAATAATATTTCATTCTATGATCAAGTACCAGTATTTTGTTCCTCAGAAGACAAATTGAAGATACACGCAAAAATGGGAAGAGAACAACTTTTGCCCTGTGTTGCAAAAATGGGCCGTCTTACAAATCAGTTAAATTACCGATTCCTAAATTACGTGAACTCTACTGGTAAAGGAGTTCTAAGACAGTGATGATACATGTCGGCTTTTCGGTGGCAGGAGATGAGCTGTTGATCCGTTATCTGGTCTGCCGCTATAAGGCCACTTAATCCTTTCCTCAGAGCCGCTGATTTGGTAGATAGTGCAGTATGTTGTCCCTGGAAAACAGTCCCTCACAACGGCTCTCATCTCATACTCCATCTGAAGAGGTGGAATTCTTCAAGACGCTTTAGTATTGGTTTCCCCTATAGATTATGGATTACCACTCAAAACACTCATTTGCATATCCGTTCTGCCGGGATGAGAGCGGACCTGCCCCATCCAATCTATTTTCATCAAAAGGCATATTGGATTTTTGATACGAGGGATAAGAGAATTGCTTGCACCCAGGTTTTCATTTAGGGCAGACATTGTGAAGGTTAAGAGTGAATACTTTGCCGGCGACGATCGTGTTACGACGAGGGGAAAGCACAAGCTGTGAAATTTGTGAATGCAGATTTAAAGTGTCTGGTTCGTGTAACGCGGGCGTCGTGCGAATAAATCATGTCGGACTTATGGCATGAGGCATGGCTCTCCAGATCTGATTGTCAGCGGTAAAAAATGGGAACATGGTGGAGATGATTTTGATGTGCTCAGGGATGAAGGGGAGATCCATCATTCAGTTACCTCCAGCTGACAAACTCTGACTTTTTTTGCGTAAATGTTGACTTTTGCAGTACAATCTCGGAAAGTGAGGTTGATGAGAGATGATACAGCCGAAGGGGTTCAAAGCTTTATGCAAGAATCTCAGGTGTGGAATCATTAGATCTTGTGCAGGGAGATAAAGGTCACAGAACAATATCGTTGCCATTTGCAGATCCGAGCCCTCAAGCTATTTCTGTACGTTTGCGCTGTACACAAATGCCAATCAGCTACTTTTCGAACAAGAGGAGGCCTGGAAGGAAGCACTAAAAGTAAACTCAGAAGGATCTTCTCAGATTTTTTCTTTTTGGAATTGTTTCATTTTCAAGCAAGTGCAACTATTTGAACCTGATGGCTGTTGCAGGATTACGCTGCCCAATTATTATCAAATGAATGCTATCACAATTTTAGTTGACACAATATACAGTATATGAAAAGAAGCCATAATATATCATCCCTGAGGTCTTCCATCTGGCTGAGATTCACACTTTTTTCCCCAACAGAATGGAACGTACTGTATTGAAACGATTTGGTAAAATATCACAATAAATGTATTATTGCAATATTCTATATTCTATATAGTTATTGCAACCTCTCTCAGTGTAGCTGCATTTTTTTCCTTTTTTTGTGAACTGCATTTGTGGTTTCTGTGGTCCCCATTGTTTTACTGGATACTTTGTACGTCTTTGCTGTGTTTTTGTGGGGATCAGTGGATTTTTTTTTTTTACTGCAGAGTCTATAATGGCCCTGAAGTAAGCAGCTTTTTAAAAGTAAACAGCCATTTGAGATGTACACATTTGTTCTTCTGACACACTGAGGAGGCACCAAGAGCCCCCCACACCTGCAGCACAGTGGAGGCGTCACAAGAGGAGCTACAGGAAACAAAAACGGGACAAATGAGGATGTATCCGGGCGAGACTCACAGTTAAGCCATACGCCATAAGCCATGTTGTTCTGGCTAATGGATGTTCACTGGAGAATAAAACAGATTATCTGCTAAACTCTTCCCAGAAGATGGTGAAAGGCTGTTGTGGAGCGGAGGGAGCTGCCCAGGAGGAAGAGGAAGGAGGAGGTGGAGCTGGCCAGTGCAGGACACCATGCTCTGAAACAGGGACAAACCCAGGAGGTGCTGCACCCTTTTAGAGGGTCAGAGGAGCACTGAAGGCAGCAAGCCAGGTTTCCTCCGGGTGCTATGGTTTTCTCTACCTCCAGAATCATGCTGGTCAGGTTTGGCCCACAGTGGTGGCGAGGCTCAGTTGCAGCAGCTCAGGACTAACACCTTTACACTATTTACACTACCTCAACACTATTTTGTTGTACGCTTGTACAATGACAAATAAAGCACTTTTTCGTATTGTGCAGCAATAAATAATCTGATAAAGTGATATTTGATGCAAGTGAATGGTCCGTTTGTGGTTGTGTTGTCCCTGCAATTGTCTCTCTATACTCATAACTTGATAGTGGCTCCCATTGGTTCAGAAACTTTCCATAAAACTTCAAGCTGTCACTTGTACTGGGCTGCTGATATGGGCTCTGAAATCAAACCATGTGATTAAAGTAGAAATCCATTAGATTGCAAAATGAGGAGACTGAGAGAGAGAAATTTATAAGGTAAACGATCTGAAAGCCCTTCCTTGCTCCAGGAAAGCTTGTCTTATTGGTCCACACATAATCCTCTGAGACTCTGATTTGTTGCTGAGATCAGCAAAGGGAGGGATTTATTAAAACTGTTACTTTATTTTACTTACTTTACATCAAAATGCAGGCCCAGGTCAATTATATACATTCTATTCAATCTGTAATACACTTTGATTCACAAAGATTTTTTTGTTTTTTGATATAAAGCTGTAATCTACACTGTAAAACCTCTTCTGAATTTCCGTCATGTGCACTTTAAGAAACATCTTGATTTTTTATCAGCATGAAGGCCTGAAATCATTCTTTGAGAATGGCAACTTCCTAATTTTGCTTTTTTCATGTCTGCTGTCTTGTCAGCCTTCTTGCAGAACACCGAGCACATGTTGTTCTCAGAATTATGGAGTGATGATGAGAGAGATTTTGCATGTGCTAATAGTTAATCTAAACTTGTGTGGGAATGAAAAACTCCAAATAATATTCATGCATGCCTTGTTGTTGATATATATGGTTGAATTAAGCTTATACTGGCTAATTTGACTTAGTGCAATAAATGCACTTCACTCATAGATGAACAGACACTTTATACGCAGCCATTGCATTGTCCAAACTCATTTGAAACTCATCCACAAAATTATCCAGAAACAACCCTATTGGATTCAGTGCTTTGATGAATCTTTTCAATATTCTGTCCACATTGTTTAATGATCTTGAGCTGCCACCATAGTTCCCATTTCCCTGCTATTGTTCTTAATACATTCCGACATTTAGTCAGAAACACATTATCATTAGTCTTTAACAGCGTATCACAGCTTCTCTGCATGTATCGACCTTAATTTATAAAGAAACTGTTTTACCCCAAAACATCACACGATATCTTCTGCGCGGTGTTCATAAGATCCCCTTTTAATTAGACATTTTTGTCCTTGTGATCCCAGCCACACACCGCGTCGCCGCTTCACACTCTGCGCCTTGGCTGGAGGCGACGGTGCTCATTTATTATCACTAATTGCTTGTCTCTACCCGAACATGCATGAATTGGATGTAGTCACAGGAAGTCTTCTTTGTAATGAAAATCGCCCTATGACATCACTGCGCACACATGAGAGGCTGCATTGTGGAATCGAGGAGAGAGAAGAGACCCACACGCTTGGACTGCGGTCGTGATGGTTTCGATGTTGTAATGAAAGGAAAAATGGCAAAGGGCCACATGGAGCAAGCCTCTGTTATGAGAACAGCATTCCCCTATCCACTCACTTGAAGTCTGTGTACTTCAGAGTGACAACATCCACTCTGCTCAAGGCAAGTAAATAGTGGTTCACTCTTTTATGTGATCTCTCTGAAGAATAGACACGGATAAATAGCGCCTTGAGGCCAACTACAGGATCATGTCTTCTTTTCTGTTTTGACTCAGGCCTTTAAGCCTTTATGCAGACTTTACCTTTCATGATGATTTTGGACAATCTAATCTAATTGCTATTTTTCACAACTAGATCTGCAAGTCAAAGTCAAGTCAAAATCCAGTTCACAGTGCACATCTTAAGAGAAGACTGAAAAATGAAGTTCTATACAAGAATCACCTGCATTTCAGAAAGTGTTTGTAGAGGTCTAAAGCTGAGCACACACTTGCACGAGTTTTTGCCTTTTCAGTCGCGGTCAGTTTTTCCAAGTCGTGACTAGTTGAGAACAGTCGCAGAGAGTCGTGTCTCGTCCCAGTAGATCAAACATATCTGAATCTTAAGGCTGGTTTTGGACGCACAGGAAAAGCATGGGTGGATTTAATGACCTGAATGTTAACACACGGAAAGCAGCTGCCAACAACAGAGCGGAATACTCACATAAATATACCTCACCTTTTCATTTCTCTGTAGCCAAACAGAACCACTTTTTTTCCAAGCCACATGTCACCCGCAAACAGGCTTTAGCGGCTTTCGCGGCACTCACTGTGTTCGGACAATGCGGCTACTTCTCCCCGCTATCACAGTGCTGATGTCAGTTCCTTTTCTTATTAAATCCACTGGAAATACATCCCTCTGCTTCGCTTTGCCTGCTCATTTCTCTCACATGGAAATCAGTTCTCTTTCATTTCCATTTGAGTGAACTATAAACAAGCTCAGGAAGACTCAAACCTGCACCATTGAAATGTGTTGGGCCAATAGTGATCACATGACATTGTGGCATTATACTTTGCTGATCTGGGGTCAGTTTTTTTTCTCTCCAAAGAGAGATAAAGCAGGGAGAGAGGCAGAGCCATGGGAAGATATCTTAGTTACGGGGTGCTGAGGGACCAAATTTACCCCAAAAACGATTTTTCTGTGCAGAATTCCGTTTATTGATATTGCCTGCAGTTCGCAAACTATCCATCAGGGGGTGCTGCAGTGCCCTCAGCACCCTGGGTTCCCACAGCCTTGGAGAGAGGACAGTATGGGGAAATATTTAAACATAATACTATATAAAGATGTGATATCAAGTCAAGTATCAAGTTAAATAACCTCGATTTGATTTTGTCCGGAGGTTTAGTTAATTTCCTCAATAGCTGCTTTCTTGTGCACTTCCTTCCACCATGTTCATGCCACGTTTATAGACACTTTCTTTTTAATAATTGCGCTTAATTGTTTGGCCTTGCATTTGCCATTGGTTGTGCTTCCAACTGGATCTGAGCACTCATTTTCTATTTGGAAATTCCCCTCTCTGCCTCCAAAGCTTTCTGTCTTTGTCGATCTTCTCTGTTCAATTTTATGGATGTTCGCTGCAGCATTCATCAAAAATAAACATGTGTTTCAAGAAGCTATTCAGTCAAAGAGGTCATAAATTAGCTGCACTGGAACCCTCAAAAGCAAGATTTCACTGGTGCATGATTTTGATAATGTATAAAGGCCCATTTGCAATTTGTGTTGCAATTGGGATTTGCTGTTTATTTTTTCATGAATATTCAGCAAATTTTAAACAGGAGCAGTAACTTGTGAGTGAGACTAAAATATGAACTTCCAAAAGAATTGCATGCTTTTCCAGAACCTGTTTATAGAGGGGTAAAAATGACATGGTTTGCAGTTTTGTTTTTTAGCCCGAAGGCTTTTTTGTTGACAGGACAGTCATACCATTATCACTAATACTGCTGCTTGTTGTAATAATAAAAAAAAAGAGGCATCAATCACAAAATGATTGACATACGTTTATCCATGTATTTAGTACGCATTGTGACTCCGTGTGTGGCAGCAGTGTAAAAGTCATGATCGTCCAGGCCGGCTGTAATCAGATATTGAACATTAGACTCTGCTGACAACTGCAAAGTGGATTTCCTCTTTTACCTGTTGTTGTGTCCTGGTGGTGTCAGGTTCGCCAGCGGGCAGCAGATGAATTTGTCATCTCTTATCGTTAATCCTCGCGGCCTTGTGTGCACCCATTACTTTGTCTTTGCCAGTCCCCACAACCCCATCGCCCCATTACTGTGAATGAATAATGACTCGAAAGCAGCTGCGTCACTCTTTCCGTGTATCGTCGTGAGCCATTTCTTGTCGATCACACTGGGCCCGTGTACTGTCTTTGCACCATGAGGGAGCATTTAGGGCAAAGCATCAAGGAGTAGTTTAACATAATTGAATCAGTGAAAAAAAAAAGCATATATTTGCAAGAATCCACTGTTCCAGAGCCTATTGGAGCAACACATATCGATGTACATGAGCAGCGTCTTTGCATCGCGAGGCCTCTTTACACATTCCAGATGGCTAATGGGCTGTTGAATTTGTGAGCTGTCACCTGTGCAGCCCTCTGACTTCGCTGGCTGGCATCCAAAATGCTCATGTATGCATAAAGCGCGAGATCAATGGGAGATCAATAGGCACAAACATCCAGCCATTATAAACAGCAACAGCGCTGTTTGATCAACACTCATGAGATCAACGGTGAGCTGCGCTGCAACTGACAAATCATGAGGCCCTCAAAGGGACTTCTGTGCTGGTGCTGCTGCTGCTTGCACATGTGTAAAGCTATATTACACTTGCGCAAAAGGAAGATTTTGTTTTAAAATAGTTTCTTTTCAATATAACCGACTTGAATTTTCATTTCTTCTTCAAGCTCATGCAGGTGCCCAGGCAATACAAACTGAGGGTATGTTTATTAAAGTGCGTGTTGCTGTGAGAATAGTCTTTATCCTGTGTGGACTCGGGCACTCACAGTACAGTTTTTGACAGCTCATTTGCTTGCTCACTGCCTACGTGTTTCCGTCTGTTGTTGCAGAAGAGAGTGCGAGAAGTGTAATTGCAACCTATCAATTTTGATTCAAGAATCTTTTTACACTTTATTCAGACTTGGAAGTCAGTGCCGCTTTATTCACTGCATGTTCGAGATGTAGTCTGCAAAAAGCCTTGCTATTTCATGTTACATACTACAACATTTTAGCCAAAGCTAATTCTCAATGTCCATTCCTCGTTGGGCCTTTACATAAAAATTAACCAATACATAGTTAAAACACATATCATAATAATAGAGTACAACACAATAAAAAACACAGCAGAGCAGACGGTCAGTGGTCACATTTCTGACCTCTCTTTCTTTAAGTTTGACTCTCCCTTCAGGTCAGTGGGTAAACAGTTCCAGGCTTTTGTGCCTTGTACAGAGAAAGTTGGATTGTACAAATGAAGTGTTTCGTATCAGTTCCTGTTCTGAGCTCCTCTAGTCCTAGAACCCACAGCCCTGAACAGAACTATACACTCACTCAAGACCTGTGGGGCTTGCTGGTTCAAACATTATGATGATGCATCGGTTTTATACAGCGCTTTTCTGGACACTCAAAAACGCTTTACATTGCATTATTCATTCATTCCATACTTGGTGGTGGTAAGCTACTATTGTAGCCACAGCTGCCCTGGGGTAGACTGACAGAAGCGAGGCAACCAGTCTGCGCCATCGGCCCTTCCGACCACCACCAACCACTCACTCACTACATTCGCTAGGCTTCCTGGTGTTCCCAAACGGTCTCCCATCCAAGTACTGACCAGGCCCTTCCCTGCTTAGCTTCCAAGGTCTGACGGGATTGGGCATAGCAAAGGCGGTCTGACCACAATTAATGCATCAGCTTCAGCTGGGAAAATTTTATGAGGTTTTCAAAAGTTAAAATGTTTAAAATCCTCACACTGATACAATGATGTAACCTAATGGGCTTCCTATCTAGGATTTTGACCGCTCTATTATAAATCATTTGTAGTGGCTTGACTGTAGTGGCTTGACTGTAGTGGCTTGACTGTAGTGGCGGTGGCCTGTGACCACTAGCAGATGCAGTAACTCATATGCGAGAAGATCATGGCGTGCATGAAAGTGTGAGCAGCATGAAACGTTTGTAGTCCCTGATCAGTGTGAATGTGTAAAGTATGGCCATACCGCCTTTGCTATGCCCAATCCCGTCAGATCTTGGAAGCTAAGCAGGGAAGGGCCTGGTCGGTACTTGGATGGGAGACCGTTTGGTAACACCAGGAAGCCTGGGGTGAATGTGGTGTGTGAGTGAGTGGTTGGTGGTGGTCGGAGGGGCCGATGGCGCAGACTGGTTGCCTCGCTTCCGTCAGTTTACCCCAGGGCAGCTGTGGCTACAACAGTAGCTTATCACCACCGAGTATGGAGTGAATGAATAATGACGACAATGTAGCGCTTTGAGAAACTTGGTAATACAGGCTTGTAAAGCGCATTACAAGTGTAAGGCATTATTATTATTATTATTAAAGATTTGCTTTGGCCTCTCGACAGATTTTTTGATATGACTGTCAAATTTAAGTTGTGAGTCAAGTACAAGGCCCAGGTATTTAGCCTCTGAGACATGCTGGATCTTGTGATCATTTATCTGTAAATTTAGTTCTTCGGATATGGACTTGAATCTTGAGGCAAAGTAAACAGACATGTTTTTTTTAACATTCAATGACAGACCTGTGTTTTGAAACCACACCGCCACCGTTTGCAGGTGTTTTGCCAGTTCCTCAGACACTGCATGCACACTTTTCCCTGGCACATAAACCACTACATCATCAGCGTACATCTGAAATCTTGCTGTAGGACATGAGTCTGGCAGATCATTAATGTACAATGTAAAGAGCAATGGCCCGAGAATGGACCCCTGCGGCACTCCTGTCTTCATTTTTAAAAAATGTAGACATTTGATTAAATTTTTATACTGCTATAAACAAATATAAGCTAAGCCTTGTTTTGTTTAAATGCAATAGAATGAACTGTATTGATGGTTTAGTAACTTTTAGCTATGGTATTGTTTTATCACTGTAAACAAAGCAATGAAAAAACAATAAAGCCAACAGGTTTTAGTACATTGTTCTTGAATTTTAACTCCAGCCATAACTGTGGAAAAGTCACTAATATGAATTGTTTTGGCACAACAGCACCCAACATTGCTAAACACGACACGACACGAAACATTTTCCTTTTATCACAAAGTCGAAATCTGAATTGCATGAAATATGACAGCGATGTGCGATTTCTACAACATTGAGCCTTCCCTGTTCTCACAATAAAATGACTCTTTGTAGAATAGTACGAAGAGTACCCAGAATAAATAGTACATCAACACCTTTGCTCCTTTTCCTCTGTTATGTAAGCGCTACTATGGTGTAGGTCTTTCACATGGCCACACCTGCGGCTAAAGGGATGGCACCACATGGCACTTTTGAACCCGGTGGCATATGGCCGGCACATGCCCAGGTCAGCGCGCAGAGATCCGTCTAAATATGTCCAGGACGCCGCTGGGGCGCTCTTACAACTGCACTCGGTGTACACTCACGTTGCCAAGTTTTTTGCCAGGGCTTTAACTGGACCCCATTCTTTGGTGATATACTTGGCACAATGTATGACCAAATTATTGTTAGCGCAATATTGGGTTGCACGATATCCACATGGAAAGAAGCCATAACACATCGTTCAATTACTGAGATTAGGTTTAGTCCTGTATTTCCTTTATTATGTTCCATTTTAGCCCTGTTTTGATCTCAATTAAGTATTTTGTTTTGACACAATTAGTTGTGTGGAAATGGCTTCGTAAAAAACAGATACTAAAAATTGTATTGTCCTCACAGTGACATGCCGCCACAAAGAACAGAAAAGTGTAATTTCTGTCAATCACCAGGCTCTTAAAGTTGGAATAAAATTGACTCATCATCAGCAGCAGTTATCATTGCCCTGGTAACCCTGACAAAGTTACTGCAGAAATAGCTCTTATACTGCTTTGATAGAGTTGTTTTGTAAGTGGGTTGTTGACTCCCCGTGGAGGCTGTTTACTTGTTCCAGTGTCATTACGAAGGACAAAAAGGTGGGAGTTTTTTAGCAGAATAAACACACGATATTCTGATTTCCATTTGATTCGCTCTTGATCGGTGGTTCTCAAAACCGGCATGTGTGAACCACTGGTGGTACTTTGGCTTTTTCAGCTTGTCATCTACAATTTTAGACATTAGATATTTTTTCTGGGTTAGACATGTTTTTTTTTAACCCAGTTTAAGATTAGACAAGATGGGACTTTTTTTTTAATCACACAATGGGGAAATTAACCATCAGCTCTCAAGAAGCGCTCAGAGGATGAAAATACTCAGACAAATGTGCCTTTAAAGAAGAACAGGATAATGTGCAAATAAGTAATATAGTCATAAAGGTATCTTATGTACAATGAATTAAACAATTTTAAAATATAAATGAATTTACATTTTAAAATGTCGATTAACCACAATTTAGCCCAGACATGTCAGGCTTACGGCCATAGTCCCTAAAGTGCTCATTTGACATAGTGCACAATGTGCACAATGTTGTGTTCGGGTAAGTGCTAGGGTGAGCAGGGGTGCCTGACTTTTTGTTGTTGTAGAGCAAAATCAAATAGACTGTAATTGCCTAAACACATTTTAAAAAGCAACAAAATAGCTGCAATTATACAGTATCCTTTTTCATGTCAGTGAAAACATAGGTCTTTCCCCGTTTTAGGTAATGCATATGGGGCTTTATCATCTCGCATTTGGCCCCCGGGCCTTCGTTTGCCCACCCCTGTTGTAGAGGAAATGTATTTTTGCCATCACAGAGTTTGTTGTAAACACAGCAAAAAGACCAGACCTTGTTGCGTTGTGTTCACCTGTTTATTGCGTGATGAAGATAGAAATAGAATCGAAATAAGCACAATTTATTCACTTTGACAACGTTCAAAGCTTTTCACGGGTATAACTTTGAACGGAAATGAGCCCGTCATTAATTTGCTTGAACAATTCGGATGTGCAGGAGTGATTGTGAGTTGTTATTTCATTTCATTATATTTAATAGTAAGCATCAAATATTGATATTACATTGTACTCATATGTCACTTTTTGTGTGGAGTTTTTTTTGTCCTTGGCATAAAAACCTGCTGCAATCTACTATAACCTGTATGTTCTGAACAGTCACTGGGGATATATTTTCACTGTCAAATACAACTCTGAAACATATTTCAGTTTAAATGGCTTTCACTCCAGGCAGAAAAAAGTGTCTCAATAGTTTTTCAAGCTTCTCAGACAACACAAAATCCCACATGCTCATAGCTCACCTAATCCTGTAGAAAGACGGCAGCTCTCAGCACTTGCTCCATCCTTCTGTCCAGTTTTTCACAGCCCGACAGCCTGGAGGCCATTTCCCTTTTAAGTTTGATTAAGGGCAAGAGGTGCTTTTTATGGCTCTGGACACCTGCAGGGTCAGCAGCCGTACACACCTAAAGAGAGCTCTGTGAGTCACACTACGTAACCCTTTGAACTAGTTTACGCCCCCTCTGGCCGTGTCCTACATCCCCCACCTCCACCACCGATCACCCTTCACCACTGGAAACATTATTGCCTTTAGTCTGTAAACTGTCTGGCAGGTGTAATGGCAGCTATCAGGTATCGTTCTCGCTCTTGGGCAGTTTAGACAAAGCACTGTGTTAATTTAGTCGACATGCCGGGGACAGGTTGTGTTTATTACCAGCAGTAGCTTTTAAATCTGCATTTGCATAATTTTGTTTTGTTTTTGGCATTTTCACATTTTGTATCAATTACAAACTGAATTACAGTGATTGCTTTCATGAAATGACATCTCAGCCCGTTATTTTGAATTATTTTTCATTACACTTAGAGAAAGTGGAAGACAGCCCTTTTTGACATGGGAGTGCCTGCATGTTGAAGTCATTAGTTTATGTGGTGCAGGGAGTTTTATTGCTTCCTACTCATGCTCAAGTCAATCCAACAATCTACTGGGCTGACCTCTGCCTGCTCTCTGCTGTCATTCCTGCGCTGTCACTGCTGTCAACTACGAATGTTTCTGGTCAATCAGGGCAATGCAATGTTCTGGATGGCTTGGCCAGTGGTCCATGGTGAGGGAAATGCTGATGGGTGGAGCGCTTCATCTCTTGGCCCTCAAGTAGATGGCTGTGGGCCATTGGCTAAACAAGGACAGCCTCCAGCTACTGATGTCATAGCGGCTTTTCTGGTATCACTACCCCCAGGATGTGTGTTCAGCCTTGGCTTGTTTGTTTCTGAAAGACAAGGATTCTTCCAAATGACAGCCCAACATTTAAGACTGTGTTGATTTCATGCATATTTATAATCTACACTGAGCTTACTGACTCAGACTGCTAGTGGAGTAAGCCTTGTTTGCTGGATTTCTCTATGTGGTGTGAGTCAAGAGTCATCCCTTTGGTTTACCATAAAGCTATTTCAACCTGGATAGATTCAAACAGACAAAAGCAGCGATTAGGAAGCTTTATTGTCATGTGTATATTATTTTTGGCGATCAGACCCCGTCAGTAGACAAGGCAAGTTGGAGTTAGGGATGTCTTCCCCCGAAGCCTGGACACTGGTGGTGGTATGGGAGACCGGCGAAGGATGAAGCAGGGTGAAGCCGTGGATAGAAGAGGGGGTGGAGGTGGGTCGCAGCACAGCTGGGGAAGCAAATGAACCATGAGGTGCAACGGTGGCGCAGTTGGCAGAGCGGGTTGATCGGAAGGTCGTGGGTTCAAATTCCACCTCCCTCAAATGCACACAGTCACTGTGTCCTTGGGCAAGACACTTCACCTTACTTGCCTCCAGTGTGTGCGTACATTGGTGTATGAATGAGAGAGTGAATGGGTGACTGGTTCCTTACTGTAAAGCGCTACCTGATAAAGGTAGAAAGGCCCTATGTAAGTTGAGTCCATTTACCATGATTGCCGGAGGCTTAAAAGCAGGACTGAGGGCGATAATTGGCTGCTCTCATAGCTGCTGATGGGCTGAGGTGGAGCTGTCACCCTTACAGAAGCGATTATTGGCTGGAGGTACGTGACAACATTATAGCTTTATGGCACACCTTTTTTACATTATGCTCTATGGCAGGGGTTCTCAAAATGTTCACACCAAGAATCGCCTAAGAAGATATTTGACCTTCCAAGTCCCACCAGGCAGAGATCCAGATGAAATCAAGACTAAAAAGTGTCTTAAAGGGTATAAATGTTTAAAGCATAATAGAATTGTCACTGACTAAAACGAATTAAGTTTGAAATTGCTGATAACCCTAAGTACGAACCAACGAAGTTCAAGGCTGTAAAATAAATTAAATGGAACTCTCTTCCCAGATGTGTTTCCAAAAAAAAGGGAAAAAAAAAACACAATGCCAGGCCAGAAAATCTACGCGATGGCAGCCAAGCTTTCTTTCGTAAATGTGCAAGAAACCCTCACTCCGCCCCCCCCCCCCCCCCCCCCCCCCCCCCACACACACACACACACAAAGGGTTAGAGAGAACTTCAATTTCTTCTTCATATTCCACAGTAAAAGCATTGGATCCGCCTGTAAAGTCAACTTCATAACTTTTAAAAATAATCTTCAAAGAACCTTGGTTTAGTTACTGACACCAAAAGGAAAACCGAACCGAGTGAAGTTTGAGTGAACAAAGTGCTGGGGGAAAGCTTTAGCCGACTAATAACGTGAGTGGACTGTGTTGAATGTATTAGAGCTGTATGCTGTAGACTGGTTTGCCACAGATGGTAAATACAGGCACAAGGTCAGACCTTTGCCAGGCATTGGTATTAAAGTCACGGTTATTAAACTCATAATCGTGTGCAGTCAAGCAAGAATAAAAAAATAAAGCTCAACGTTACTTGTTTTCTTTTTACAGGTTATTCTTAAGGGCATTTTGTGTAAAGCATTAGCATCATAAGCATTAACCTTGAAGCCAGCCAAAGCGTGCCCTGTCTGCTTTTATTCACTCTCAGTGTGTCACTTAATTTACTGTATTCACCCTCAACCTTATCACTGAATCAATGCATGAGCCCCCAGCCCCTGGTCTCTGTGTGTGCAGGAGCAATGAACAGACACTGTATAATGTGCTGGTGTGATTTAAAAGGAACATGTGTGGAAAAAGATAGCCTCGGACATCACTGTGAGCCATTTTATGAAGTCAAAGTAAATAACAGTAATCACCTTTTAAATTAGCCGAGTTGATAAGCACGACTGCCCACTGAATGCAAATTAACCTCCGTGGCGTACAGTGAAACATTTTGTTGTTTGGTTCCTTAAAGTAGTGGTTCTCTACTAGTGGCCTAAAATTGTTTTGATTTATTGATATACTGCCTGACCAAGAAAAAAGTTGCCACCTGAATTTAACAAACTGTTATGCTCTGGGGTTGCTGCCGTTGGTCAGGAGTAGATTCAGCAACACTAATTTATGTGCCCAAAGAAAAAGATCAGCCTGAATGACCATTTTTTTCCCCCACCAATGGATTTCTTCTCCCCTGATGCATATTCCAATGACAATGCCAGGATTCAAATGCAAAAAATATGTTGACATTAAATATAGTAAAAGGATATATTATAGGTTGATGTTGGTGTTATTATTCAGGCCGCTGCTTGTTGTGATATGTTGAAGGTGGGGCCTGAAGCTTCACTAGATGAGAACCACTGCCTTAGAATAGTTTGAGCATTTGTTTGCTTTGAGTAATTGTCTTTCAGTCGTCTGAATGCATCAATCTAGATCTGACAAAGCGTCTTGAGATGGTGAAAACTGCTGCACAACCCCCGTGCCCATGATGGATTAAAAACCTTTGCCTAAACTCAATAGTCATCATATAGATGCTGATAAAAGTGCCTCTTGCTCCGAGCCGACGTTTTTTCCCTCCAGCATCAACAAAGTGAGCACATTTTAGTCACTTTTATGGGCCTATGCTGATGCTTGGCAAGGTCAGAGTGAGAGGCAGCACTAGTTCTCTGTTGATTGATAGGCGCTTGTTGGCAGCTTGTATCTTCATAACATTTGATGACAGCGGAAATGACTGTCACTTGTCGTTCATGTTTCTCTAAATTTGCTCTCCCCTATTGACCGTCCATCACTGTGCCTACTCTCACCATTGATTTTTCTCGTGTAGTTTCACCTTATACTCTTATACTACTCTTACCTCATCGCTCACTGTCACCAGCATTCGAACACTTGGGCAATTTCAGATTTATTTAGGGTTAAGCCTATACAATGTATTGCTAAATTGTTAGCTCATTATTAGGTCACAAGAAGCCACACTATAACACAATCCAATGGCCAGTGTAAGGACTTTAAAATGTGCTCACGCTTTTTAGTGCCAGATAGAAGGCGTGCAACAGCATTTTGGACAAGTTGAAGCCGGGCTAGCGAAGCTTGGTTGCGCCCAACAGTACAATGCATTACAATAGTCTAGGTGACGAGTGATTAAGGCATGAATTAAAATCGCAAAGTGGTGCCGGGAAAAAACAGGTTTCAGTCTAGACTTTACCTGTATAGTCCGCCTGACAGACTGCTCAACCTAAAACAAATTGTGAATTGTGATTCAAGATATTGCAATCCTTTCCTTATTTAGGGTACATTTCAGCCAGTTTAAAAAAATAAAAAAATAAAAAAAATAAAAATAAATAATAATAATAATAATAATAATAATAATAATAATAATAATAATAATAATAATAATAATAATAATAATAATAGTAATAATAATAATAATAATAATAGTAAGGTGACCCATTTCCAAGCTAGTTTTGCTTTAGGGATAATGAGGGGAAAAAAGTATATTATAAATGGTTGTGACCTGTTTTTCTGTCGCTAACATTCATACATTTGTTGGCTAGAGTATATCCTGTGCACATAAAAAAACATTTAGATGCTGCAGATGAAGCAGAGTCCCGGCCAGAGCTTACTTAATAACAAAGGAAACAAGCAAACACATCCCAGGCTATTGAACAGCATGCGTGGATGTCTTAATGTACAGGACACAGTTACTTTGATCCGGTTGCGTTGAATTATTCACTAGTATCCAAGGACGACCAAAAGAAATGAAGTACAAAAAACAAAAAACTCCATATGTACCATCTGGTGGCTGTGTTCAGATTACGTGGCATTCAGCAGGTCACTACAGTGATGATGCACCGGACCAGCGCTGGTCTATTCCTACCTGTTGCACGCTAAAATAATAATACAGAAAACCCGTAATGGTGCTACCTGTGCTTTGTACTGCTGAAGTGAGTGTATCTTTAGAGCTGCAGCAACAGCCCCACAGGGAGGATATGAATGGCTTGCCAGTCATTCATTGGCAAATAAACATTCCCTGGCAAATATTATGTCCCTGCAGGAGCTCAGTGTCACTGGAGTGACACAAGCTGCTACTGAGTACAGTCTGACTTCCTGTTCCGTCATAGAAGTACACGCTGAAGATCTTCAAGTAAATTAAGTTTCTACTGTATATGCACAAGATTAATGCAGTCAAGGAATACAAAAATAAGCATGCACATGTAATATAGCATAATATTCTAACCTTGAGTAAACGTGTACTAGAGTTGCATCATTCATTGTATTTCACAGCGGGATTATCAAATTATATCTGCCAACTGTATCCAACGTATTGTTTTAGAATAGGGCTGAAACGACTAATCGATTAATCGACGACTAATCGATTATTGAAAGAGTCGACAACTATTTTAGTAATCGATTAATCGTTTTCTGGCTCACACAGACTAAAATGGAGTAAAAATGACCAAAAAAATTTAGCATTTTTGATGAAAACCTACTTTGATTTTATATTTAGGGTCTGTAGTGGTTTGTACAATGTAAATTTCATGAATAGAGCCTTCAAAAAACATTTCCCTTTAGTTTACTCCATCAACACTTCCTTAAACAGCGCGACTTAAGCTATAATGTGATAAAAAAAATTGAAAAAATAAAATTTTACTACACCATTCACAGCGAAGCGATTAATCGATTAATCGTAAAAATAATCAATAGATTAATCGATTACAAAATAATCGTTTGTTGCAGCCCTATTTTAGAACCTGTATATAATGTACTACACTGGTATTAATGTGACATAAGACATTTTGGCAGTGCTAAAGATTGCAAGTTCATTACAGTGGTGTTGCAGTAGAGTAGACAGGTTTGTTCTCAGATTGCAGAGTTTTGGCTCCTTCTATCTATAGCTGAAGGATTACAGAGTATGGCATAAGAAAAAGTGCTTCAAATACTGACCGATCCCCTGTTTTTCTTCCTGTCTTACTGTGGAATGTGAACTTTACTGCACTGGATTTCCACATTACAAGAGAAATACATTCAGTGCATGAGTTAGATAATGGTTAATATGGGTTTATTGGAGCATGGCAACAGTTTTGTTTTTTCTTTTTTATACTGTCTGCTGAACAGTGTACATTACGGGGGATTCTCTATTTAATTCACTTTGAAGATCAAACTCAGTCCCACTCTTCTGGCTAATTCCAAATTCTAATGCGGGGCAACTGCAGCTTCATCTAAATTAACTTTATTGATCGACTAAGCCTCACATCCATCAGACTTACATCACCACTGTTCTTGACGCTGTTTGCACCATTGCCGCAACCAGTTATGCCTCATCAAGCTATTTTTTTTAGTATACTAGCGTGTTGAATTTAGCTATGTATAAGTGTTGTTTGTAGATCGTTCTCATGCACCTTTCCCTAAAATCGAAACCTAATTAAAACACAGTCAAGGTTGTGGTTTTAGCTCTAATAGCATCGAGAAGCTTCGTAAGACTAGACAAATAAAGCATTCTTCTAAAACAGCGTTGACTTGTATTTTTCCTACCGCACCTGGTTTACGAGATATACTTTTATCCACAGTGTACTGCTGATGTAAAGAAAGCGCAGTGTGAGACCCAGATGAACTTGTGCTGATGCATAATTATGAATGTTGATGTCACCTATTTTTATCTATGCAATGTAATGCCTACCTTTCTGTGAGGAACCTCAAGTGCAGTGCTGTGCAAGGCTGGCGCATTATAAAAAATACATTAATGCAAAGTGTAAAGTCTAAATGTAAAGTGCTTTATTTGTGATCATGTAACTGTACAACAAAATTTGTCCTCTGCATTTGACCCTTCCTTCAAAAGGAGAAGTGGGCGACTGCGTTCAGTATTTAGGGACCCATCGGTAACATTTTTTTTTTACTCTACCCTTGGGCTATGTAACAATCTGTGCCTATGGGTTATATATACACAATGGAATAATGCGTATCAGTAGTTTGGAGGTACATAATGTAATAACCCCTAAGACTTCTGTGTCTTATTACATTGCAGCAACTGATACCCATTATTCCATAGTGCATGTACTACATTGAAGGTATGCATTAAGGGTACTGTAAAATAAAGTATAACCAAAAATCATATCATCACTGGAAGGCCACTGCACTGTTCCAATGTTGGGCATTTGTGCAAAGTTTCTCTTGACCCCACTGGTGCATCTCCATCAATATGTGCGACCAGTTCGAGTGTTAAACCCAGGCGGCAAAGCAAGTAAACCTGACAAAACATAACTTATATGAATAACAACCACCAAGTGTTGATGCGCTGGATTCAAAGAGTGACCAACACCAGTTCTTGTTGACATAAATATTTGTAATTTGTTTGACAATCCCTAATTTGACAATCCCTTTTAACAGTAAACCTGTTGATTATTTCTAAAAAAAGGAATTTATTCTGTTCATATTCCTGCAGTAACAAATCAGTATATTTGTATTTGTTTCCAATGCCTGCCTCGCTGTCACATGCTGGAGATTGTATTGTTTCAATAGATGTGTCTTGTCACCTCTGAACGTAGGTGTAGGTGTATGTTTTGTGATTTTACCTTTTGTAGAATCTCATCTAAAGTCTATATGAGGAAAGACTCTTGATCAGGAATAATAATTGAAAATAAAATCAAGGTTTCCAGTGCAAATAAACCCATGAGGTTATGATTTTGACAAATCCTAATTAACATTAATCTGGCTTCCAATAATATATCCCTGATTTAGCACTTTCATGCCATAGAAATGTATCTCTGCTACCAACCGACTGCAGCATTTTTCCTCTTTATATGCACCTCATCTGCTGCAGGCATCCATCTCACACACCGCGAGGTATGCAGCCCACTGTGATGTGTAACCACGGCTACAGTCTGGCTTTAGATGTGATTTTCTCCAACATATTCTCCTTGGCCAATGACCTGCGCAGAAATTCCCTGCAAGTAATGTCCTTACGAATTAGTTGTGTACCCAGGGTGAGACACACATTGGGTTCGTCCAAACATTTTCCTTGATTGCCCCGGTACAAGTGTAGTTATTCTTGTTTCTACAGGAGAGTAGCCTTTGAGAATACAGCCTTGATTATTCTTTTCAATCAAGTTCATTGTCAAATAATATAGTTTAATGTATGATTAACCGAAGAAGCAAAACACTTTGTGAATGTATTGTTGAAATGATGGGATTTAACCTAGTTTTAAGATGCTTTGGGAGAATTTCTCAAGTGGTACACCGAAATAATGTTCAGGTGCAGTCAAGCCAAAATGTTAGTCTGAGCCCGGCAATTTTGTGCCTGTTCTCTAACATTTCAGGGGAGAACGTACACTGAAGCAGCTACTACAGCTAAAATAAAATCAGTGCCCAATGATTTTTATCAAAAGTGCATCTTGTCAAAAAAATATCCCAATTTGTACAAGCTAACCAATGTTTACACAACACAAAATCTTACTGTGAAATTAAATTAGTTTGTGACCCAGTTGTTCTCAGACGCGCTATAATTAGTATAAATGTGTCATACCACAGGGAGCAGGATTATACCTGTAATATGTGACTAGCCATTACTTTGCTACCTCACGCTAGACAAAGCCAGTGCCTCAAACCATTAGATTTGTTTTCTAATTAATCTCATCATGTTCTTTTTACTTTCTTTTTTTTGCCAGAGCATCTACATCATATCACTGATATCATGTTGGCCACAGTGGCACAGATGGTAGAGCGAGTCAGCTCACGATTGGAAGGCCGAATCCTGGCCCTGAAGGTGCACACTCTCGTTGTGTCTTTGGGCACCCGCCTTGCCTCCAGTGTCTATGTGCATTGGTGTGTGAATGGGTGAGTGGTTCCTTTATGTAAAATGCTTTGGGTGAAAGGACTTTATAAATTGAAACCATCATTTAAAGTAATATTACAAAGTTGGCTACAACAAAAAATGTCAGAGTCAGTTTCTTTCTGTTTGTAATGTTTAGTATTCACTTAAATCCGGCCCACCCACCTTTACGGTAGGCTATATTGATTTGTGTAAAATGTCCAATGTTCATTTGCACCAACAAGTCAACACTGCACTGTTTGGACGGGCACAATTCATGGCGGTGCAAACTTTCGGAATAAGGAGAATTCGACCCTCTTAAACGTGCACCTTTTTTTGCGTTTATTTCTTTAAAGGTGCGTTTACACCAAACGCGGCAAAGCGTCAGGTTTACATTGAAAATACATGGAGGACGCGCCTCACGGAGCATCAAAATATCCCGCAGCGAGTCACACGCCTCTTGTGCGGCGCGTTTTGAAGCTTTCCGCGTGTGTTAAAAAGGCTAGATGCAAGTTAGCCATTTTATACTCACTACTGCCACCTCAGGTCAAACATGTAACTGCACCTTCTATATTAAAGCCTGTGCATGACGGCAATTCGGACCCGAAGTAACACTGTTTTGAGTGACAGTGCAGGATTTTAGAGGCAGTTGTGGTGAACAGGTCTGGGCTCATTCTACACATGAGGATATTGTTGGAACATGTAGGGGGAGGAAAATACATAATTTTAACATTTTTAAACTCTGTATTCACCTTATTCCGGAGACTCGCATGGGCGCCGCCATGAATTGTGCCCGCCCCTTTTCTCCTATCTGTTAACATGGGACTGGAGAAGTCCAGATAAAATCAGTTACTACACGAAAACAACGCCATTTTTCGGCCGTGCACAGAAGCGGTGCAGTGTTGACATGTTGGTGCAAATGAACATTGGAGATTTTACACAAATCAATCGACTAAACATCAGATTTGAGCGGAGACTATTTTCCCTCGTTCTCCGTTTAAATGAACGGGCTTCGCGCTTGACCGGAAGTGTCTGTACAACGGAAGTGCCGAGACAACGCAAAAAGTGGCAAAAGTGGGCGGGGCGGAATAAGGTGAATAGTCCCTTTAAGCTTTTGACACGCCTCCAGGGCGTCCAGCGCGGCCCACGCTACAGTTGGGAAATGTTGAACTTTTTGGAGAAATTTGTGACGACAGTGACATAGGTTGTAGCTGAGCCACCGGGGCAGTTTAGTTTAGTTTAGTTTAGTTTAGTTTAGTTTAGTTTAGTTTAGTTTAGTTTAGTTTAGTTTAGTTTAGTTTAGTTTAGTTTAGTTTAGTTTAGTTTAGTTTAGTTTAGTTTAGTTTAGTTTAGTTTAGTTTAGTTTAGTTTAGTTTAGTTCAGTTCAGTTCAGTTCAGTTCAGTTCAGTTCAGTTCAGTTCAGTTCAGTTTAGTTTAGTTTAGTTTAGTTTAGTTTAGTTTAGTTTAGTTTATTTATTTGAACAGGGACAGTGTACAATATACATTAACCTCAAAAAGAAGAGAGGCATTGTACCAGGTTGTAGCACTTGTGCTAATGTCCACCTGTAGTCCCTGGGCAGACTGATGTCAACAGATGCTATGCCCCCCCCCCCCCCCCCCCCAAAAAAAAAAAAAAAAACAGTCATTAGCTTCATTGTGAACTGGAGCTACAGCAGCCCTGGGACTTTTACAAAGACACACATCAGTGTTTCTTTACCTAAACACCCTAGATTAAGCAGCGACTAGAAAACTTATATCAGTGGCTGAATCTGCGCTAGGAATGTGTTTGGGCCTCGAGGATGAATGTTGCGTCTAACTACGGGGTGCGCGTTTTTGACGCCCGAAAAGCACTTGGTCTGTACGCACTTTTAGAAGCATCATGCTGGGTTTTCTTGCACACACAGTGAACTGATTTGGGTTGTAACATTTCAGCTGAAGAATGTGAGAAAAAAAGATATTCTATTGCTATAAAGATGATTTTACCTAACTGTTTCAACACAGTACTTTAAGTAAAATATTACAACAAAAATACCCTCACATTTTGTTAAAGCATGACTTTTTCATTATTGATGTGCATTATTTATTCATTCCATTGCCAGAGTTGGAGAGCTCAGTGTGTACCCACAGCTGCCCTGGGGTAGAATGATGGAAGCAAGGCTGTCAATCAGCGCCATCGGCCCCTTCGACCACCATGAGTCATATTCACAAACTGAACTGCGAAAAAGTGTGAGGACTTGAACGGGACTTGATTAGAAAATTGGTGAAGCCTCAGGCTGACGGCAAGTGACATATTTAAAGGCTGTGTCACTGTCATCCATCCATCACTTTGACATGGCTGCAGGACTGCGCTGCATGGATAACATACAGAAGCCGTGATGCACGCAGACTCGAGTCAAGTCCGAGAGAGCGTCTTCTGTGAAAGGAGTCAAAGGGCGATTAGCGACCTTGTGTGAAGACGAGCGGGGTAATCTATAGTTAGGCATAAAAATATGCATGGTTATGGAGGCGCAGGCTGGGAGGCACTATCGACCAGGCACACTCCACTGTGTCCGCATATGGAACATCAGCAACGTATCTTTGAGGTCATTCATGAGCCCGAGTGGGGGCGGTTAGTCGCGAATTAAAGGAAAACAAGTGCAGAGGTGCAACTTTGAAGTGCTCTCAGAAGTGAACACAGATCTGTGTGTTTGAGAGAAGTCTCCTCCGTCAGGGCCTTGGATCTGATACCGTTGGCAGCCTTGTCACCGATTCACCGTTATATAATGTATATGAGAGAGTCTTTGAGCAAAACAACAGGCTGCTTATAAAAGCTTTAAGACATTGAAGAAAGCACACAATCCATTATTCATAGCAATACAGTATTTGGCACTGAACAGAAACACACAAATGATTTTCCAATAGAAAGAGGTAATAGTAGAGAATAGGGATTTGTGGTACTTTTATGTTTAAAAGAAGAAGAAGGCATAATTTTTCGCATGTTTATGTTTTGATTTGCTCAATTATCTCATATTTGGCTGCTGAATTATTTTGACTGTTTGACTTTTTACAACAATAACAGAATGGCAATGAAATTTAGGCAACATGGTACCAAAATTCACATTATTAATTGACAAGATTTAAGATAACCCTTTTTTTTCTAACCCTAACCCAATATTCGAAAAAAAAAAAAAAAGTCTAACATTTCCAAGGCCGCGGAATGCATTTACCCGTTACCGCTAGTGACCTTTCTTTTTCTTCTTCTGTTACCCACATTTTTACTGCGCTGTAAAGCTAACTTACTTAAAAAACGACTTCTTTCACAGATGTACAGCAAATAAATGAGCATGCCGACAGTTTTAGCAAAATACACAGCCTATTTATACCAGAGTGCTGCAGACTTAGTTTCTGTTGACAGAGTGATATTAAATAGTGACAGGCCTCTGGGTGCTGCTCTCATTTTGCCCAACAACGCTCAGGACTCATAAGCCGGCACAAGACTTCCTGCCTGAGTTCTCATAGCATTTGTCAGCTCCGCCACTAATGACTGCCTCAAATGATCTTTTGGTGCTACAGCAATCAAGCACTCAAGCAGCATGCTTTGATAAAGATGACTGAAAAATTAGAGTTTAGCACCCAGAAAAAAGAAAGTGTGATTGATTTTGAAGTGAGGTATCAACAACTTAAACGTGCCTCAGGATTAAGTCTAACTTCGATCTAGTCAACAAAGTAGGCCTGAACTCCTAACAACCGCAAGAATAATTGCCCATCAGAGTTTGAGCAACACCTAAAAACGTTATAATACCATATATAGGACTTCAGAGACAATTGGCTTGCAAGGTTATACAGTGTGTTTCATGTGCAGTAGTTAGGAGATATGAATGCATGTGGATACACTGAAGAGCCTCTCAGAAACAGTCAGCACTTCTCCAGCATAAAAAGCAACATGCGGCCCACTATGAGGGCCCTGAAATGTTTGACTTTGGTTGGACTTGTTGCAGTGTTCTAGAGGTTTCTGAGCATGAGTTATGTGGGTCAGAGAACCTGCCCATCAAAACTCACCTTAACAGTAAATTAGGTGCTACTTACTTTCTTCAACAAGAACTAGTCGTCTAAGTTTGACACTAGGTAAATAAAGAAAAAAGCATTTATAAGCAGTATCGATGTGGTGCTGTTTCAACCACTTCACCTTCCTCCAAGTTGAGCTCTATAGGACTTGGCTCTTGAAACAATGAGTCTAATGTCTTTTCTTGGTGTGTAGAAAGTCCAAAAACAGGACTAAGGGAGAGAGAAATACCTTGAGTGAGTATGCATAGGCCTATTGGCAGTATTACAACCAGGTTCATGACAGCAGGACCAATGAGCCCGAGGGATAGGCCGGGGAACTAGGCTAATGCCGTTTTTTCACTGTCACTGCCTGTAAGGTACAATGCACAGCTACATTTGTTTTGTTGCATTTCAACTTGGTGCTAGCAAGTTGAACCATGGCCGGTTAGGGTACAGTTGGGAACCGTCTTCCCCCCTGGGCCTGAGCGAGTTGCCCTGATACTAACGTGAGATGAAGATGCTGTTGGCCTCGGATATGTCAGAGGAGAGAGAAAAAGGAGCGCTCTCTGCAACTGGCTTATCATACGCCACTACGTAAAGGTGCATTATGCAACTTTTTATGTGGAAAAAAAACAAGTTGATATTTGTGTGTAGCTATTGACACCAACGGCTGTATGAGTCTCTAGGACTCAGTTGTTTGGAAGATTTTCACTGCTGACAAATCCTCTCACCAGAACACCTACAAAACGATTGATCCTGGAGCATTATAGAGACCACCATGATCGAAAGTAACACCATGCTAACCACACATACAGCCGCTGGGTAAAGGTCAGATATGCACAAATGTCAACTTGCATAAAAATATGCATAATGCACTTTTAAAGCAGTACTAAGTAACTTGTTTATCTCAATAAATCCTTTTCGTAGTCCCTCTTGGGTTAATATGTCAATAGGGTGATTGGGGGGTCTTTCATCTCCCCCTGGTGTCTCTGGCCAGAAAACCACACTTGCAACTTTCCCTGATCCGGGTCGGAGGCGCGATACTAATAGAATCACAAAGAAGAAGCTAACAGGCTAACGGGCAAAGCTAGCGCCACTTAAACAGTAGCCAAGCTTGAGTGAAAACAATTATCTGCATTGTGTAATTGGATGTACAATATCCCTCTCTCCCTTTGTCTTTTCTGTCAGCGTAGTATTTACTTCCACAGACAATTCTTTAATATTAACTTACCATCATAGTTTGTCTTTATGTTGTTTCTGTCTTCTTTACTTCTGAGTAACGTCATACTTCACTTTCATACAAAAGACAGTTTACTGTTCACCTCGCGACCCACAGACTTTCCTGGTTATATTTTTGCTCCCTTTATTCTTGTGTGTGTTGCCGTGGTCTGCATATTCTTTTTCTTTCATAGGACTGCCCACCTCTACAAGGTACTACTGTAACGGATCATCACAAGTGCAGAGTGGAGTGAAGCTGCCCACTTCATCTTGAATTGTGCTGTATATATAAGAGCTATAAAGATAGCGGGACATACGTTTGTGGACTCAGTAGACTCTGTAGACTTTAGATTGGGCTGTTGAGGTGTGATTTTAGACCACACTACTTGCTAATATTTGCCTTGGCTCTCTGTTTGGATGGCTATAGGATGTGCTGTATTACCCATGACCTGCTGTAACAGTCCTGCTTTGTGAAAAACTGCCTGTACTGCAACATGGCGCCAGGAAACATTCTGAAGGAAATGTCAAATACCTTCTTAATAAAACCCACGACTTTGATTTCCGGTAACCTGCAAGAAAAAATGACAGACTTTCTTTCTTGAATTTCATAAAGGCCAGTTAGATTCATGCCAACCTCAGTAAGTGTCTCGCAGAACTGACTTTATCAATAAATCACTTAGCCTTGCTGTTCATGCCTTACATTATCTTTCTTTTTTTATCTGGAAATGTGCTTGTGCCTGCAGTAAAACAATATACATGTATCCCAATGCACGTCAACTAACTCCCCTTGACAATGACAAGGTGAATCCTATCTGTGGGTCTTAAGTAACCTGAAATTTGGAACATTACCTTTGCAACTAAGTTATCGAATGGTCAACGGTCCTCAATATAGTGTCTAAAACAGGAAAACATAATGTGTGATCATCCAGCTACTGTATGTGAGGCTAAAATTAACTGCCTCTCAACTAAGTGCCTGAAGAATTACAATTGTGCACCTCTGTACCAAAAACCTTGTGTCAGAAACATAATTAAGATTAATTTGTTTGTCTTCCGAAAAGGTTGCCATGGACACCGGGACCCAGACAGGGATGGAGACAAGTACCTATAATAAAGCGCGTAATCGAATGTTATAAATAGACTTTGCTACAGAAATGCACCATTTTAAAGCAGAAAGTACTGGAGAACTTTTTTTTTTTTTAAACCAAAAGTGACCTGCCAGAATGTCACAGAAATGGCACCGCCTGGAATTAAGATCGGATCCATATTACACTCTTTATGGCATTCTTCCTTTGTACACATTTGCGTTACTCTCTGTGGTGTTTTGTACAGGAAAACAGCACCATTTAAAGCAATTTCATACTCTTTAAGGTGAGCTTAAATGACAAATTTACTGCAAAATTGCCCACTTACAACATGACGTCCCTTTACCCCTGAGGCTTAGCAATATCATTACCTGGAGAGATTCACAAAGACGCCATTGTTTCTCTGTCTGATTATCTATAAAAAATAACTCTGAAGAGGTCCGTCGGGCTGTTCTCCTGAGACTCTCTGCATTGTTCACTCTGAATGATCTTATTTCCGATACTACTACCCGCACATTATGGGAGTGACAGGGATATTTGCTAACAGTACGGGTCGCCCCCGAGAGAAGAGACTTTTGTACCAGCGTGGGGGGATAGAGGGACTGCCCCTCAGCCCCAGGGCTCATCACTCATGTCAGGTATGGCCCACTTCCAGTCCGTTGTGGTGTCGGTACAACTCTCCACGCAGCCACTTTGCACAGTCACAATGATAGATGACGCTAGGTGAGTTAAACAATTACAGAGCAATTTGGAACTCTATGCTTCATAAATTGCTGGTCTTCCATCCAGAGACAAGCTGGGGAACAGTAATGAATCAACATCCAAAAAGGCAAGTCACATAAATGGCTTAAGTGCTCCTTTGATGGCAATAATAACAATATGAAGTTAGACAGTGTTTTTGCTGTGTCGCTGATTCATCCTTATACCCCGCGGAGTTGATGTACTGTATGGGCGTTTTATTCTCACATTATCGTTGCATGTGTCTAACTTCCAAATGCTTCATTCTGATTCTTTTGTCTTTCTGAACTAGTCTTTAAGATGAACTGGATCACACCAAAATGTAAAAGATATGCAGAAGTATAATTACAGGTTTTAAAACTAAACTGGGAGCGGGGGGCATCCCCTGCTCAACTCAAGCAGCCAAATATGACATTTACATAGGTTTTATTCTCATCAGAATCTACTCTTTGATTACCCATGGCTAAGATAAAATGTTCTGTGTCTGACTGGTCATCAGGAGCACGTTTTAGTACACAGTTTAGTAGAAAATGTTACGCTGTGCGCCTTTAAGTAATGACATGGTGTTTTTCGGCTGCCTCTCTTCTTGTATTGTGCCCACATTAAACATTATTAAAAAATTTGGACTCACAGGGATGACGCACTCGACTACAGGGGTCCGCCGGTCTGTCTGCTGGGACGACACACTTATCAGATTATTTGCGACAGTTTGAAGATATGAGACTCGTGGGGAACAGAGTGCACAAAATGAAGATACATTCTAGAGGCAATGGCAGACTCAGGTTCATTCGATACAATGTGTGCAAGTGCGATAAAGGGGTCATGGTGAGAGACCGTAATATAGTAGGCAAGGGTAGAAAAATTGACATTACACAAGCCCGTGTGATTTTTGTAAGCAACAGCAAGACAAAATTGTTCTTGGTCTTAAGCCAAAGAACGAGGAGGAATGCATAGTGTATGAAAATGTTTCCTCATCAAAAACATATGGTAGTGTTTTGAGGCATTCGCGCATGTTTAATTATGCTTTGACACTCAACTATACATGCTGATACGAGTGCTGATGTCCGATAGCGCGCTGCATCCACGGGGGGGCAGAAACAGAGGTTTATTTTGATTGGGAGCCAGGTGAAGAGAGTCTTACCAGGACAGATGCTCTAACCATCACAATGGGAAATAGTGAACAAGATGTGCTTGAATTTATTGGCAAATACCAGAAAAATCATAATATCCATCCATCCATCCATCCATCCATGTTTGCACCAGCCCCTTTGGCTCCTCCTGCAGGTGGTGGGCCCACGGAAGGACGGCATCAGGGGGGGCTTCTGAAAATATCTTTGTCTGACCCATCACCCAGGACCTGTTTGCCATGGGAGACACTACCAGGGGCACGAAGCCCCCGACAACAGAGCTCCCAGGATCATTTGAGCGCTCAAACCCCTCCACCATGTTAAGGTGGCAGTTCCAGGAGGGGGAAGTCATAATATTACTTAAGAAAAAAAAAACCTAATAAATAGATAATTAAATGCATGTAAAAAGCTTGTAAAACCCCTACATTGAAAACTGGTATTGGTGCTGACGGGTCAAAGTAATTCATGCACAAGTCCTAACCGAAATCTTGGCATAACAGTGGGTCTTCCCAGATGGCCGGATAGGGATGGATTATTATGCAACTGGTCTTATTAGTTAGCGGTGAGAAAACCCAAATAGCTAGAGATTAGCAGACAAAACATGCAAACGAATTATGTGTTTCAGTTTAGCCACCACCAATTTACGATCTCTAAATGTTTTTTTTATTTCCTGCTTACTTGTGGTGCGTTGACAATAGGGCTATTTTGGAAAGATTCCTAATTGGGATTTTTCTGGGAAATATTAAGCTAGATAATTGCGGTTGTTGTGGTTGGCTAGTTGCGGCCACTCAAATCAGGATCTTTGTTGTGCCTCGATTCAACAATGATTCATTTTGACCCTGGACTCCTCCTCAGTGATGGCGTTTTGTGCTGCGCCGTACACTGTTATCAAGTAAAAAGTGAAGGAGAAGCTGTTACTATTTGGGCATTAGCTGTTCTGTGTTGAAAGCATTACAGATTGTTGGGGGCTTAGTGAGTTGTGCAGCTCAGTCTGTTTGCATTTTTGGTTGATGAAGAGCATTAGCAGTTTGTGAAAACACTGTCTGGAGCCTTATCGCGCTTATTACACACAAAACTTGCAGAGGCGCGCACAGTCATGGAGGCCTTGATTCAAATGCAGCATTCTCTCGTGCCTTAAGCCTTTCCCTGTCTTATCTGCTCTGCGCTTTGGTTCACTATGCCGACACTTTTTAGGTCCAAGAGCTTTTAAAGGCTACACTGTTTACTTTACTAGCTGTCATGTCGTGATGTCATCGCCTTCAGATGACCCACAAGGGACCGTGCACGAAAGGCAAAAGCTCATTTCAAGACATTACTCACTTTTTTAATTACCCCAGTGCCTTCAGTGCTAAATGAGCAATTATATCAAATCATTGTTGCATTTGGCTGCATGTTTTGCCCCACACTTCATATTATTTAGTGTCTTGTGAATCAGAAGGCGTGATGATTCAGCGCGGATATTGCAGTTTTGCTTTGGGTGCAGTCAGCGTCCCGGACAAACTGACTTCTTCTTCGCTGGCCCATATCAGATTATGAGCTAATTTTAAAACAGGAGAATCCTCAGAGCTGCAGCTTTATAAAGGCACTTTGCAAAGGCTCAGAGAAATAAGGTTGGTGGGATTATGGATCAGTGACTTTAGAATTTTCATTGCAGTTTATTGCAACTTATTGTCTGAAAAGTAACCTTGCCTGAAATGGGATTTGAACAATAAGTGGGACATAAAAAGACGGAAAGTTGCTACTTTGGAGTCTAGTGGGAGGCCATTGAGAGATGATTGGTAATGCTAGCAATGCGCTTCTTGCTACATCCATCAGAACTTACCTGCCTACAGACATAAAGCAGACAGACACCACTGTGGGTTTCTCACCTTTACGACTAGGAAGCAGTAATTTCTAGAATGAAATAGTGAGTTGCAATTTTAAAAGTAAAGAAAAGTATACACAAAGAGCAATTCTTTAGTTTCATAGATTAGAGCTTATAATGTATAATTCTTTTTCCACATGTTTCTGTTATGGCTGTTGATTATCCCGGCAACTATGGGCCTAAAGTAGGGTGAATCCTGCATGGTACTTCCAGGGAATGAGCTGCTACAATAACTTAGCCCATGAAGATTATGTAAATCTTCAGTGTTTGATTTCTGGAAGTTTCCTCTTGTTAAAGGGCTAAAATGTACCTATTTTCATTATTACCGTATTCCGGACTATATGTCGCTCCAGATTATAAGACGCACGAGCCAATAATGCTTATTGAAGAAAAAAACAACAGGCTGAATAGGCGTCCAGTATGCTAACATAATACATTGATGGTTAGCTACATGAAGCATAAACAACAAACTAAATAGGTGTCTGGTATGTTAACGTCACAGTTCAGATAACTATAGCATAAAGAACATACCAAACTCTCCATCTCACTCCAAATCACTAAATCCATTGAAATATTCATCCTTGGTGTCACTTCTGAATAATTGCCTTGGCAACTGCCTGAGCACGGAGGCGTAACTGCACCATTGAGAAGCCTCTCCCGGCAGCACGTTTTTCAAGCTCTCATTTGCAAACTCGTCCCTCTAGCTGTGGCCATCTAGCTTTTTGCCCGTGATTAGCTCGTTTTGTTTTCTTTATTGCGGTAAGAGTAACATCCACTTTTCGCCAGTCCCTCACAAGTTTCTTGCTCACTCCAAACTTTCTTTCTGCAGCTCAATTAGCCTGCAGTGCCCTCTAGCGGCATGTGAAATAAAAAAATGACATAGTCGCTCCGGAGTATAAGACGCACCTCCTGCCAATGTGTTTGCTGCCATTTGTGGGTAAAAGGAGACCGCTGTTCGCCATCTGCGGCATATTATTAATATTGTTTACAATATTAATATCGTAAACCCGATGCTAAAATGATTGGTCTGGTGGAGGCTATTATTGTGAGTAATCCCGAAAGGTGTGAAGCAAGGAATGTGTTGGGAAAGTTAAAAATGAGTGTGGACCACCATAACAGATTAAAGAAGAACTAAGTAACTTGTTTACCTTAATAAATCCTTTTTGTAGTGTGTTAATGGCATGATTGCAACCACAATTGAAACTTCCCTGCCTCTGGGTCGGAGGCGCAATACACACTAATGGAATCACCAAGAAGAAGCTAACAGGCTAACGGGCAAAGCTAACTGTGGACTGGCACCACTTAAACAGTATTTACAGCAAGTTTGAGTGAAAAAAATTATCTCCATTGTGTAATTGGATGTACATTATCCCTCTCTCCCTTTGTCTTTTCTGTCAGCGTAGTATTTACTCTCACGGACAATTAATGAGTAAAAAAACGCAACATGCTACGACACCTGCAGTGGTGCTTATGGCCTCTGGGGACATGAGTTACTTAGTTCTGCTTTAATTATGTAGATGGCTTTACTTTTTAGATTTTATTAAACATTTGCAGACATCATATCAACAAACCACACAAACATAATTGTCTTTTATCTCCATCCGCTTCAGACACCCAAAACAAGCTTACAGAAAAGGCGACATTTCTCAGAAGAAAAGTTATGCAAATCTCCATCACTTGTTGTACAGCAAATGTCACTGCTCAGCAAATACAGTTTCCTCGTGGAAATGAAAAGCCCACGCGGCGCCTTATTACAGTCTAAACAAGACAGGTGAAGGAGTTCGGCATTCTCCTTCTGTTCCGGTACAATGATCATTACTGCAAAATTCCAGGATATGATTTTATTTCAGGGATTGTTGTTGAATGCCGAGAAAGATCGCGGGAACGTGTGTGATTGAGGCCTGTAAATATGGAGTAGGCCTCTGTGGCAAGCCACCCTTTAATTACTCAAGAGTTCCCAGAGCTACATGCTTCGGCTTAATTACTTTTTAACTTGGCGATAAATACATGTACAATCTCCCATCGTACATGAGCAGAGAGGAACAGGCAGAAATGAAGAAAGAAAGAAAAATACTATACTCCAATTTTACTCAACAGCACAGTAATGACATGGTAAAAACATAGTAACCATGTTTCCTGGTAGTATAGATTTACAGTATTTTGGGTTAATCATAATAAAATTATGCAGGTGTTTGTCCTCTCTGCAAAACAATAAAAAATATGATTTTATTTACCAGGTTTTTTTCATTCACACCTTAATGTTAGGCTCTATAGTATTTGTAACAGAGCTTTCGTCCGTCCGTTAATTTACTCAGAGCAATTTTTGTTCCTCGCTTATTCCAATAGAGACATAAAAACAAATGAAAATCCTCTGCTCTACTCCTGCGGAGGTCTTCTTAATTTAAGAACCATAATAAAAACCAGTATCCAAGATTTCCTTTGGTGTTTCACTGCTCAAACACGCAAAATACATGAGGAAGTTATTTTAGTTCGACCTTATGAAACCTTATGAAACACAGAAGCTTTTTTCAGTCCTGCGTTTAAGACTAAACAGGACCGTCTTTGACAGAATGGTTGCCCAGTGATGGAAATATTCTGGTTTTATTTATCTGCACACAGTGTTCATTGTGCAAGACTCACACCCCTTCACTGTCACACATTAAAGTACTTAGGATTAGACACTTTTTAATTACTAATAATTATCACTGAGTCTGCCGTTGTTTATTGCCGAGGTTTGCTCATTTGCAGATTCAGACTTTATAAGCGCTTGCATGGGCGTTTTGTGCTGTTTGTTTGCATGCAGCTTGTGGTGCGGCCTTAACCAGAGTCTTAATTTGAGCCGGCTTGCACACAGAGTTTCCTCCCAGGACTTAGGCTCGTACAACCCCAGTTCACAAAACCACTCTCTGTCAAATGGTCTACTGTCTTAAATGAAGTAGCTGCACAGCAAAGGGGTAGCAGTGAGAGAGGCTTATTTGGAGCGCGAAGGATCCCAAAAATTTAAACATGGGATATTTAGTTTTAGCCATTTTAGATCAATGTTGCATTTTCTAACAACAAGGTGTAAGATAGTGGTAAAGATGTGTTGGAGATAATGACTAAATACCTGAAACAAGCACAATACCCCATCTATATCTTAAGTATATTACAACAAAATAGTTCTGGATTTCACAATAGAAATACAAAAGTTATTAAATGAAAGCAGACTTTGGTTTTATGTAGGTTTTGCCCCTGACTTTTACTGATGTGCCTGGCACACGACAAACCCATTACAGACTTGTGGCCACCTCAAACCATGCTGCGGTCACCTGCTGAGCCATACTGCAGTTTTACAGCATGCATACCGACACCGCCAGTCAAAACACTTGATATTCCCACCTCTGTTTCACTGCATGGACTCAGCTCACTGATATATTTTAGAGTGAATAAAGCTTCCATTTAGAGCAGGAAGGCGCCCTAACACTTCGTAACTCACGTCACTACCCCGTTTCCCGCTTTCCATCTCTCTCTGTCTCCTCCCGTGATAACTCGCTCCAATACATATGGTAGCCATCTGGCCTGGCAAAACAGAGCCAGGGCCACTCTGATCCAGGAACTGTATTATGGTTAACCCTTTAGAACCACTTCACTGCTATTAGAACAGAATACATCTGAGGCACTTCAGGTAAAAAACAAAAAAAAACAGAGAAAGGGTCGTTGGTACAAATGCATTTCTGCACTTACATGTTATAAAAATAATAACTGTTGCGAGGCACAGTAATGCAACCTGGTCTTATTTGGTAGTTCTCTCTCTGCTTGTTATGTTGTTATGTACATGTACATGTTCATTTCAGCGGAGAAGCCTGTTGAAGTACTGACTGATGCTTGAGACATTTGTCTGACTACAGCACCAAATGGAAGATGAAAAATGTGTGCTTTTTGGTCAACTGACGACATAGATAAAGTCTTTCATAGCAAATATAATGGACTGCGTCATTATGCTGCATGGCTGAGCTACATTTAGAACAATGCGTCTACAAAAGATGATCCACTGTCTGATGTCACAGTGTAATGGCGCCATATGTTTGATAGAACAGAAACAACATTGCATCATCTGCCAACCTCAATCAGGAAGCAGAGCCATGCAACATCTCTAAATCCTACCTTTACTGAGAGTTTAATGCGGTCCCCTTCCTCCTTTTGTAAAAGTCAAAGCAGGTCTCTACGAAGCAGGCAGGCGCTCAGGGAAGAGCAGCTCTCTCAAAGTCCCTCTAAAATAGATTTAAGTGCAGGGTACGAGCCACATGGAGGTCAGCCCTGCTCTCCTGTCCCACTGCTCCATTCTGCACAGAGGGGGCAGCATGCATCCAAACTGTATGGCCATATGACCTTTACTATACAAGGAAAACATGCAAAACTAGCAGAATTTGAATAAACCAAATTCTTATGGTTCAGGATGAAAGAAGAAGAGGTGAAATGGATTGTATAGTCAATAATGAAAATGGATGCATAGTTTTGAAATTGCGCTCTAATGATGTTGTACAAGGTCATCCACGCTGTAAACCATTCACTCCAACACTCTCTCATATAGCCTGAATGTCGCACGGTTTCTGCACTGCTTTGTGTCTCTGATTGTTTGGATATTTTTAAAATTGTGTTGGTGGTATGCAAATTAATTTAATCTGCTTTCATTTGTTCGGCCCCATACAAATCAAATTTACATCATCAGATAGCAGGCGCATTCTTCGATGCAAGGTCCATTATGATCACTTATCTAGAATAGTCCGTGCATTATGTTATGTCTGAGAAATTATCCTTCGTCTCAAGTTTTGTTTGTTCGTTTGGCTTTGATTAAGTGCTGTATGTTTGTTAAACTCCTCAATGTGAAAGCTTATTGTCTTGACCTTACCACTTTCTTCAACCTTTCTGTCTGGCATTGTTTCTAAAAATGAAGAACTTTAAGGGACATATGGCTACAGGACTGGTCCATTTATACCATTCTCAGTCACCAAATGAGATTAGTCAAAAGCGGAATGGCGGGGCAGAAGTTTCATCATCTTTATTGGTCTGTGTACGTATATGAGTGATCCCCTCCGAAAAAGAGTTTCTGAATGTCAACATGGCTTTCCTGGTTAAGTAATAATCAAACCCTGACTGAATTTTCTTCTATCCTCCACACAAACAGACATAGAATTATTGTAGAGTGAATCTTGATTGCTGCGATACATAACATGTAACCTAGTTTTATGAATACTATATAGTGGTTCATTAATTCTGTACGTTATCTTTTCTATACATCAACCTACCCAGGGACTAAAGGTGTAAATTGCCACATTGTGCTATTTCCTTGCACCAAACATCTAAATGTATTGTTGTGCACTGTCCCTGTCAAATTAAAGCATACCATACACACACAAGATGGCCACCGTCACTCAGTCGATGGCATAGTCTCCATCAGAAGATCCCTGAGGGTGGGTGCTGCCTTGCGTTACTGAGTCACCTTGCCCCGGTACATCCTTGGAGCGTTCTGCACTTGATGGTCAGCTGCTGCATTCCAGTCGCTGCTCTTTGCCAAGGTTAAGGAGCGGCATCTTAAAAGCATGAGCGGAACTGTACGGTGAATCAAGCGTAGAGCTCTGATCTGGCCGACAGAGGAAGCTTTTTTTTTTCTTACTTTTTTTGAACATGCAAAATGCACTCGCTGCTGGGAGGTTGTGAGCTTGATGAAACGGCATCATTAGCCACGTCAGATTTATGTCAGCTCTGGGTCATTACAGCAATCTATAACCAATTAAGTTATAAGGGAATGTCGTTTCCCGAAAGGCAAGTGCCTAGAAGATTTGTGGACTTCCATTTGTAGTGCTATTGACCTGTTTATTGACATGGGTTTGAATGAAATTGTTATTTGTCTGCAGGAATTCTGTTGTGGTGATATGTTTATAAGTAATAAAACTAGCAATTTTCTCTACTAAAACTCGAAAAATCTGAACATGACAGTCAAGCATAGTTCCTCAACAGTAGTTTATTTTATTTTATTTTATTTTACCTTTAAAAAGAACAGACTGATCACTTTATGAAGTGCACTTTTCATCAGGACATTTCCAAATTTGAGACGAACAATGTTTCAGTGCAGTGAATTGCCACTGGGTGCTGATAAAAGTAATAACTGCTTCTACCAAAATGTTCCAAAATTGTGCAGATGACAAAAAGAAAAAGATGGGTTTAACTTTGTAGTTGCCATGCTTTATTTGTACAGTCATTTCCATTCCGAATCACATGTCCAAAAGCAAGGAATCCATCCAAAAAGCCAATTCTTAACCAAATGTTTTTGTGTGTAAATATTATTGTCATTTTCATTGCTGTGTTTATTGTGAATGTGAGGACTGTAGCAGGGCTAAACCGTTAACATAAACTAAGTCTAAGCGAGGAATGATTTGAGATTCAAACAGGACTGAAGCTTGTTCAAACCAGGACTTTGCGAGACCACCTTTGACTAAATATCCAAAGGGCCACAAGAGAAGGGATTTGGCTCTAAAACTCTCGCTTAGGCTACACCATTCGAACCCCTGGGTATCTGTAGTAATTCCCTATAATTATGTGTGTCGGTATTGGCGTTTTGTGTTGAATCACACCTGGTGACTTGTCCTGCACAGTGGATAGTGGAGGCTGGCAATTCCCATATTTGGTCCATAATAGTGAGGTAGTTTGTGTGGTGGGTGTGAATGTATAGACCGCTTGTTGGTCTAAATGCTTTAAGATGGGTACCCTGCAGCTTTGCACAACTACACATAATGAGGGGGAACACTATAATAGCAATAATAGCAATCCCTTAGGAGAGAGGGGGAGATTGCTGTAGCTATTGTCAATTTTTTTTATAATCTGGTTCCAGGTATACAGGTACTACACAGTTACAATTACATGATTCTGACCGGATACCAGTTTTGGCTTTAAAAACACAACTTTCAAACGCTAACCTTAAGGGTAGTGGAGTTTACAAACTGAGCAGGCTACGCTCAAAACTTTTGTCGGAATAGAGGTATTAAAGGTGTCGGGATGTCGCAATGGAGTGTTGTCGGAATTATGGGTCGACCCCTAATCAAGGCTGGGTAAGAAACTAAATACCTAAAGTAGCCTAATAAAATAAAATATAATAGTCACTGCCCCTCCTGGAACCGCCACCTTAATGTGGTGGGGGGGTTTGAGCACTCAAATGATCCTGGGAGCTCTGTTGTCGGGGGCTTCGTGCCCCTGGTAGGGTCTCCCATGGAAAACAGGTCCTAGGTGATGGGTCAGACAAAGAGCGGTTGCTCTTTGATCCGACACATTTGTAATGCAAAAATTGTAACGATCAAATCACTTTATGTGAGTTGTTAATATTAATGTAAGCTAATAGCCTGTCATGTAGCGGAGAATAGTAAAAAGTCCAGTGATCCTTGTTAAAAAAAATGTTCCACTAGTTTATTTATTTTATAGATATAATCGATAATTGATCTGTAACATCATGGCAAGAAAAGATGAGACTTTATTGATCTTAAAATGGAGAAAAGAGGACCCAGAGAAAGACACTTTAAAGGAAGTCTGTTGGTAGCGGTTAATATCAGATATCGGCAGATACTTAAATCACCAGTTTCGATATCGGGAGCCAAAAAGCTGGATCGTTCCATCTCTAGTTAGAACAGATGGTAAAGCATCCTCAGTAGCCATGTCAGGGGTTTTCTATAACCTGAACGTGGCTAATAACATGAATAAGAGCAGGCTGTGTGTCTCCATATAGGCAGCTGCTGGTTTTATGAGCTTTTTAAAATCCCATGGAGAGATGCACTTCCAGATGTTTTGCTGCACTTGCTTTTATACTACTTAATACTGTTGGCATTGTCAGTCCAAAAGCCGACGATAGGCTCAAGGAGTATGATGCAAGGAGTATGATGCATTTCACTAGTCACTTGCCTTTGTACTATATGGACCAATCATATGCCTGATCTGAATGCTATAGCGTAGGATTGCATGTAATAAATCCAAGCCAACCATGTTTATAAAGCCATAATCGACCAAAGCGCTGTTCGCAAACTCTATACATTGAAATAGAGGCTTGGTTTTTAAAGCAATACTTAACTAAATTGCTTTTTTTTTTCTTCCTGAAATTGCACTACCGAAAGAAAACAAACAATCTTTTATATTAAATGGTAGCTCATTTGCAAAACGCACAAATTGAGCACATCATAATATTTCCCATCTGTTCCCATGTGTTTGTGAAATAACTGACTTATTAACGGGATAAAAGCGCAGACAGATGCTTTCGTGAGAATATTGTGAGAATTGTGCGTTCATGTTTATGGAGACTGCTGTGCATCAGCTTCAGTACACAAGAAAGGCTTTATACTTTGCATTGGTTTCTGGCAAAGTTTAAGAGGCCAGTTTTGTCCAGGAAAAAAACTTTGCTGCCAACACTCGGCCAGTGCACCCTCTGGCTGCTAAAGTTTGTGCCACAAAAGTGATGCTCCAGGCAGTGTATGCAATGAATCTGCCAAAATGTTCTAAAAGCCGACATAAAATCAAGCTACTGTTCCCTCGAGTGACTTTAAAGCTATTCTGAAAGTCACTGCATTCCTCCACTTTTCTGAGATGACACCCTGCAAACAAGGGGATGGGTGCTGCACGACTCTGCGCCAGGGAAAGGCAAACTGTCACAAAGTGAGACGAGAGCAGAGCCGTGTGCTTCGTCACTCTTCTGAAGAGCTGAGCTACAAGAGACAGAAACACATTTATAATACTGTATTAAGCAGTACAGCCTCAGGGAGAGACCACTGCGGCAGGTGCCACTAGAAAACGTAATTACTGCCTCTCAGAAACTCCCATGTTTTCTCATTCTCACTCCAATAATTACACGGTTTCGTAACACCCACCCCTTGGATAATTTTTAATGTGCAAATTATGTGTATAATGAATAATGAAGAATTATCGTAATGCAGTTGTTGGGGGAGTGTGAATATTGCCTTGGTAAATGTTTATATTTGAAAAGCCAAATGTAATTAGTTTTAACCCAGGTTCTCTATCTATATATTTTTCTATTATTATTTTATTTTACCTTACAAAACCTTAAACATTATGGTTAAAGGGGCTAGATGCAAGTTTGCCATTTTGTGCTCACTACTGCCACCTCAGGTCAAACGTGTAACTGCACCTTCTATATTAAGCTCGTGCATGACGGCATTTCAGACCCGAATTAACACCTTTTTGAGTGACAGTGCAGGATTTTAGAGGCAGTTGTGGTGAACAGGTCTGGGCTCATTCTACACATTAGGACATTGCTGGAACATGTAGGGGGAGGAAAATACATAATTTTTTAACATTTTTAAACTCTGTATAGTCCCTTTAAGGTGTAGTATAATGTTCCCATATGGAAATTTGTCCTCTGCATTTGACCCATTCTTCGATGTCGCCGGAGCAGTGGGCTGCAGCATGGCGTCTGAGGACTCATCACCAAATGTCGAGCCAGGCTAATGGTCAGCATACCCGCTGGAGGATTCCCCCATTGTGCATGTTTTTCGTGTTTGAGAAAACTGGATCACCCAGAGAATGCAGACATGCAAACTCCAAAGAATTGCGCCACCCGACCTGCTATGCTGTGCTCATGATGTATTCCTGCCTTATTTGTTCCTTACTGTTGTATAAAAGCTGTTGTGTCTGTTGTCTTTAGGCGTGCTGAGTTTACCGGAGGGACTGTCGCTGCACAGAGACCAGCCGGTGAGAGTTGGGAAGAGCACAGAGGCCATCGCACACAGCCAGTCTGAACTGCGCTCCATTGAACAGTGTTTACTGGCCACCAGAGTGGGCAGCATCTCTGAACTCAGTAAGTGTCTGTCCACACACAAAAGTCAATGCTCCCTGTACAGCGCTTGGCCACAAACAAACTGGGCACCAAACACATCGAGCTTGAACTTAAAGTTTAGTGCTAAAAGTTTACTGAAGCTGAGTACAAGACGCTGACCATTGCATTTTGACATTTTATGTTGTTTATTTGTGTAAGCAGAATAAACACGGGTTCAAATACAAGAACTTTCCTGTTGATGGGCTTTAGTCACATTAATTTCATTTTTGATTGTTGACTGCTATGGCAACGGGCATCACCTGAAAAACATACACAATGCATCTATCAATAGTCTATATGCATGTGAGCGACTTCTGAGTGGATCCTCAGTCAGCGCTTTCTCATCCTGTCTCCGTTATTTCCCTTTGAGGTCTTGTCTTAAAAAATAAAAAGCTCAAGATTACATGGCAGGTACTGGTGGACAGTCACAGCATCATGTTCAAAACGTCGCGTCAGGAGCAAAGAATTCACCAGAGGAAACTTCCGTGCTCATCACGGTAAGTGTTTTTGTCTTGAAGCTAACGGCTGACACTGATTAATATTAAAATAGCAACAAGTTTTTGAACGAGCCACTCTAAAAATACTATAAATACTTTTTAGTTGTTTATTTTCTGTGGTGTTGTTTTTTGGAGATAAAAAAGTCCACAGGCAAGAATTTACATCCAACGTAATGTTTTTAACACGTCGCTAGTGACTTCCCATCAGTATTTCACTGTCAGTGATGTTTTCTTGAACTATATGTTGCAAGACATGGATAATCCTTAATGGGAAAAAGCGAGAGACGAAGGAGCGCGACCACCGGGGATCGCACTTGGGAGTCACGTGTCATTTGCGTGCATAGAGCCTATTCTTTCTCATGGCCTAAGACCATACAAGTAGATAACTGTGTATGCTGCAGTGAATTAATACAGACCTGTTGGCTCCACTAAAGACTGATGCACATAATGTCATATGTGCATTAGCATAATGTCCCCAAGTAAACAAACTTATTTGGCCACTAATACAATACTCTGTTTTGCTGTTATGGTAATTTAGACTTTGTGACACCAGCAGAAGTATATTTTTGGGTACAACAAATCCCATTTCAGCCCTCGGAGAGAGGTTTGCACAAGACTGTTAAACAAATGCATACAGGTACTGCACTGAGACTCCTTCATTGATCTGTCGAGCATGTTTAATTCCCCAAATGAGATCTGGGAGCAAACTGTGGATACATGCAATCTTAAAGTGCTGGATAAATGCGCCAGGGAGCTGTAGCTGAAATTGCTGACATCTGGGGTTTTGGGCATATATTCAAACACTTACATTGGACTATTTTCTTCACTGAAATAATCCCTGTTCAATACTTGATGTTTCCCCCAGAATCGTGTTCTTGGAATGAGAATCCACCAAAGCAGCATTTATTAAATCAGATCGTGGGAAGACAGCTTTTTTTGAGACGGACTGCTTTGAGATGTGACTGTCTTATCTTTTAACAGCAGCGGAACAGTGAGTGCTTTGAGCAAACTTAGATTTTAACATTTACTTGGCAAAGTGCAGTGAAAACGCTTACGTTTTTATTGCAGCGAGAAAAAGCATTACTCAGCTCTAATTTCATTACACCTTACAATGAAATTAGAGGAAAATTAGAAAAACTTTTCAAATGCAGTAACGTGATTCGGCCGGTGGTAAAGATATAGTTTATTTACCCATGTCAAGTCGGAGATTTATACCTTATTATATCTTATCTTATTTCTCATTGTGGAAAAGAGTACAGTATTTTATTTTGATTCGTGACTGAGCCCACGTCATTGGAGTTGGCCTCTTTAGCAGTGCCATCTTTCATTGTTGGATCCAGCTGTTGTTTTGGAATTACAGCCTGTCAAACAAAATAAAGGTGACGTTGTAGCTTTATTTGTCACTGTACATACAAGTGAACTCTGAAATTGCACAGATCAGATGGACTATTAGACCTGAGCTGCTGTGACTGTGTGCAGTGCCCCACTTGTTACTGGAGGCAGGGGACAACAGTGCACCCGGAGGAAACTTATGCAGACACAGGGGAGAATATGCAAACACCACACAGGAGAAACTTGTCCAGAACCTTCTTGCCATTCAGCCACAGTGCTGCAAATCTATTCTGTCCTTATCCCCTGAAGCTCATCAGTCGCCTCCTCGATAAGCACCCCAATTGCAGAGGTAAGATTTCCAGAAATTCCTTCCTAGACTTTTGGGGAAATGAAATGAAAACAGTTTAAAGGCATAGACGGGAGCAAACGTCTGTGTCACATCAGTGGCGTCAAAAGGTTTACCGCCCAGCTTTGAAATGAGGAAAGATCATATGAAAGGTTTATTTGGTTTATTTATCAAACGAGAAAAGGAAGCCATGTAAGTGACCTGTTGCTTCAGATAACCCTAACCCACAGAGAAGACGGTTAACATTTTAAACGGAGCAGCTAAACCCACTGTGATCGTGACTTGTCGGTGACTTTTGCTTGTGTAGTATTTTTGCTGGTTGCTTTATAACGCCATTACAGATTTAGCTTTTAGTTAATCATATCATCAACCTTTATTGCAGACTCGAGGTCCAGTTAAAAACAAAAAACAAAAAAACAAACACACAACAACGTTACATACATACAAGTTTTACAAAAGTAGTTTTCTAGCTTATGAGCAAATGGTACATGGTTCAATCAGCAGCTAACCTACTAGCTGCTAATGCTAAAGTTGCTGTGCGTTTTAAAACCCAGAGAATCATTATTTGAGCATGTTTAAAAGGACTATATGTTAAAATGATGTATTTTCCTCCCCCTACATGTTCCAGCCATGTCCTAATGTGTAGAATGAGCTCAGACCTATTCACCACAACTGCCTCTAAAATCCTGCGCTGTCACTCAGAAAGTTGTTACTTCGGTCGAAAGTGCCGTCATGCTCGAGCTTAAAGGGATATTTCAGGATTTTTGACATAGGGCCTCATTTCCTCGTTACCCAGAGTATTGCTGATTTCTGGAGATATTTTTTTTTGTAATTAATGCAGTTCTTGTATTTGAAGAGTTTTGCGGTGCTAGGCTAGTGCAAGGCTAGCGCATTTCTATGGTATCAGCTAGCCTGCATTAAAAACAGTCTGACCCGCTCCACAGTGCACCTGACGCAAATCACTTAACGCTAGACTAACCATATAAATGTCTGTGTCGATAGAATAATTTTTGGAATATAACTGACCTTGCATCACATGAATGATGCATTTTGAGGGACTATTTTCTAGCGGATCACTCCACCGCTGCGTAGCTTATACAAACAAATATAAGGTCTTTTAAATGCAAAATGGTTAAAATGATTCTATGGACACAGACATTTATATGGTTAGTCTGGCGTTATAGGTGATTTGCCTCAGGTGCTCTGTGGAGTGTGTCAGACTGTTTTGAATGCAGGCTAGCTGATATCGTAGAAATGCGCTAGCCTTGCACTAGCCTAGCACCACGAAACTCTTCAAATATAAGAACTGCATGAATTACAAAAAAAATATCTCCAGAAATCAGCAACACTCCGGATGACAATAGGAAATGAGGCCCTATGTCATAAATCCTGAAATATCCCTTTAATATAGACGGTGCAGTTACATGTACGACCTGAGGTGGCAGTAGTGAGTATAAAAATGGCAAACTTGCATCTAGCCCCTTTAATAAGTCTGAGGATTAAAGATGTCACAAAGGGCATACTACACAGCCACAATGTGGAGGTGTTTACTCAATAATGAGCCCTAACAGAGAAGAGCAATCAATAAACTCGCTCATATCATTTTCCGCAAAAAAAATAAAAAAAATTCCAATTGTCCGACAGTGAGTTGATGTGTCTGTAATCAAGAACGGACATTTTCCTGTGGTTCTTGTCACTGGTTTGGGAGAAATGACCCCTGTTCCCACATACATACACACCAATGCAATTTTTAACTCTTGATGCCCTCCAAAGGGGGCGTGGCTCAGCGAAAGTTCCCGGATGTTGCTCCCATCTTTAATTTTACCTACTGTAGCACAGACATTAAAAATTCAAGATAACACTTGATAATACAGTAAAATACTGATTAGTTTCCATCATTATTTTAAACTCTTACATTTTATGGGAAAAATATTGAATGGGAATTTTACTTTTGGAGCAGGAGCGGCTTTCGAGGTGGGCGGAACTGCTGAGCTTAATCACAGTTACATAATGGCTGGTAATTCCATCCTCACAGTAAATATTACGTTTTGACAGTTTGATGATGCGCAAATGCCACATCTACCCACATCTTGTGAACTCAAAAAATTGCTTTATTTACTGTAATCCTGTGTTGTAGAACAGCTGACACTGCGGCTGCATTTCTCCTCCACATGCAATGCAGATAATTAATACGAGAACGCACACAAAGACGATTCTGCTCATCATCCTAAGTGGAAAGGGCGAGGGTTAATGTCTGCCCACAGCACTGATGAGGTCGCGCCAGGTCTTGTAATGTTGTCCCTGCTTACACACACACAATGGCTCACGGATAATGCCTCAGCGCTAATATTATCCGTGAGGGAGCGGATGCCGGTAAATAAGCAGGATTTGCAAATACAAAGTCATTTCAGAAAGCAATGAGGCTTATTAAACCTTCAAATATATGAAGTAAGAGACCAGAGAAATGCAAAAGACCTTACAGAGAAGTGTTTCCTCGCTGCAGTATACAGAATTATGGGATAAGGGCGTCTCATTTGCATTGTGCGTAAGACTCGGTGCTGGCATTTAGTCTCACTTTATGTGCTTTGCTGCTGATTTATGTCTTTGTATTATCTAGTTTTCTCTTGTGTCAAAATACCAAATTAGCATTTCAGCAATAGAGGGAAACCAAAAGGCTGCAATTATCAACAGTCTCTGTGTGTCGCTCATCGTTATCACGCAGAAGCATGCTTGAGACATTCATGGGATGGTAGTGTAGTGTAACTCAATATGTCCAATATGTCGGTCAAGGTTATTTTTAGTCCTGGGCGTTCAATTGGGAGCATCTCCATACATGAAGACAAGAAATCTATACGCAGTACAAAGTGAAACAAGGTCAAATGATAATGGCAAGCTAATGAGACTGACCACAACAAACATATGCACCAAAGAGATTTATATTTTTGGACTATTTTAAGTCTTATTGTGGCATAATTTGATCATTTTTCCTGATATTGTGCAGCCCTGGCTTTGAGCAAGAAAACGTAATCCTTTCAGTAGAAATAAACAGTTTGTCGAGGTCATTAAGCCTTTTATCTCATCGATAAATAATATTAAGAGCACTGACATATGAAATTTGAAAGTGCTTTTGTTGATAATTCACGTTTGGCCATTTACCCAGAGGATACTTTTCTAAATTAAGCAGTCAAGAACAGCGAGATTTATAGTTACAGCTGGCCAGGTACAGAACTGCATTAATCGTCTCCTATATACAGAGTATTTAGGGGTTGTTTTATTTTTTTTATTTTCAGAAATGACCTCCGCTTCCGTCTGACTTTTGCTAAGCTTCACGCTAATTGAATTGAATCTGCACCATTTTTGTTGACACGTTTAATCTCTCTTTGAACAACAACCTCATCCTGAATTACCGAATGCTAAAAGATCAGTTCTTGATCTGCAATAGGCCTTATCTGCAGCCTGTTGAGCGTTATACATACGGAATGGAAAAACATGGTACATTTGCGGTGGGATTTGTATCACATCATAATCATCATTGCCAGAGCTGCCACGTCATGTGTGACTGGCCCCTAATTGGTTAAAGCTGTCATTGAACCTACTCTGCCAACAGTCGAGTATCCAAACATGTGAACATATTTATAGACCAGTGCTACACGCCATGGGAGCTATTTTGAGTAAACATAATATTGGATATTTAAATTTATCAACTTAGTCAATATGTGGACAGGGGGCAGCATTCGTGCAGTGAATCAGAACGGGGAGCTCGACATTTTGAGACCAGCCTGAGCACTACTATCAAATAATAAAAGTTTAAATGGCAATGATGGGGTGGAATTGGCGTAGTGGCAGATTGACCAGTTTATATGCTGCCAGTGTGTCCTTGGGCAAAACGTTTTCGCCTACCTTTCCTCCATGGTCTTTACACCGGAGTATGAAATATAGTGTGCCTGGAAGCATGTAATTCGACACAGGGCTGGCCTGAGGCATAGGCGACCCAGGCGGCCACCTAGGGCGCCATCTGCTGGAGGGGGCGCCGAATTGAGCTTTAATTTTTTAAACCCATACTCTGGGTTACAACATCGCCGATTTTCTGACATAACTTTGGAAGGGAAAGTGATAGAGACTCGCGTTCTTTTGTGTTGGAAACTAGAGATTTCAATCTTTCAAACGGGTCCTCCCTGGTCCTTCCTCTGGCAATTCGTAAATTTACTTCAGAAGTACTTCGGAAGTAGAGGTTGCCCGAATGTATTTGTTTTTTTTGCATAAATAGATAATCATAATAAAATAAAAATATTTTTTCATATCAAAAGTGTGCCCAAAAGGATTGGGGGGAAAAAAGACAAACAAAACAACTATAGAATGCTATTTGGGTGAAGAAACATAAGAGAAATATAAATTTAAAAAAAGAAGATGGCCAACAGCTACAATCCGACGTGTTTTCTTGTGTGATACTATATTAACATGCACTGTTTTAACCAAATAGACACATAATAATACTATAGGGACATAAAAGTAGAAATAAATGCAAGATCGCCTTTACCTTTGGATCATCTCCTTTGCCCAGTGCTTACTGAGTCAAGTCCAGTAGGAATTCTCCCGGATACACCTGACGGCCTCTCCTCACTCGGCTTTCCACTGTAATGGAGCCTCCAGAGACCTCTGACTCTGCCATCATCGCCATTCAGCATAGCTCCTCTCATCGTAGTTCAACATTTTTCTGTTTAATGCTTTGTTATACCAGATGCATAGCAGCAAAACATTAAAAGGAGTGAAAAAAGTGGCACTTTGCATTTTGTCGAGTCAGCATGGCCACAAGCGACCATTAAATGTAATCACAACTGCATAGCGGCGCATAATTGAAAGACGCAGGCAATGATGGTGGCATTCGTTGCACACTGCAGCCACAACTGCTCATCAAGGCTCAAGGAGAAGCTCATATATCTCAGTAAATACAATCAGTCAGAGCAAAATGAGCCTATTTTTATAGAGACCCACGATGAAGAATTGGAGTAATCAGGTGCTGTTGCGGGCTTTCAACATGTGCCTGTTTACTGGCCTCAGAGATGCCACAGGACAAAATATTGTGCCTATCCTATGAATGTAATCTAAATTACAGAGGTTTTAGAACCTTGAAACTAAAGACTATTACCTTAAGGCTATTACATCAATGCTTGTATGCCCTCCGCCTCTTCTTGTTCCTCTTAGCATCCAATAAATTACCTGAATGAGGTATTGATTGTGGGTTTGGGATGTGCAATAAAAAGCCTAACACAGGTTGTACTCATTATACACCTGGATTTCCCAGTTCTCACCCCCTCCTAAGCCCACTGCATTCACTGAACTTAAAAGATATGCTCCACGTTAATGAAACAAAACGTCGTTGTAGAACTTTTGCCAATTGTAAAACGGGAGATCCATCAAAGACTTTGTCATTTCAATCGTTCAGGATCCTTTTAAAGGTTGTCTGCACAGTGCTGTGTACATTTGCAATATATCAAAGACAGCAGTCCATTTAATAAAGGCTTTATTGCGTTAAATTAAGTGATAAATTATATGAGCCGCTTAAGGTTTTTTGAGTCTACTTCTAAATGTCAGTTGGAAAATTTATGAGCAAAGAGAATCTGGCCAAGTAAAGTGAATCCGGATTTCAACAATCAACCCATGTTCAATAGAGCTCGGGATTATGTCGTCACAAATCGCTTAACTGTCTGGGATTCTTGGTGTAATAGTAAAACAATGGAGATTTAAAGAAGAATATAGTAACTTGTTTACCTTATTAAATCCTTTTCATAGTCCTACTGGGTGTAATGCAAGTGTTAAGGGGATGATTGGGGGGCTTTCATCTCCCCCTGGTGTCTCTGTCCAACAAACCACCCTTGCAACTTCTCTTCCTCCGGGTCAGAGGCGCAATACACACTAATATAATCACGAAGAAGAAGCAGGCTAACAAGCAAAGCTAACTGTGGGCTAGCTCCACTTTAGCAGTATTTACAGCCAAGTTTGAGTGAAAAAAATTATCTCCATTGTGTCATTGAGTTGTGGCACAATGATTATTATGAGGATGACAATGATCAATTTTATATTTAATACTTGTCTATTTATAATATTGGCTTGTAAATAAAATCCTATTGTTTTTGTGTAGCTTAATATCTCAAGAGCAGTTGCGTCACACGGCTGAACTTATACTGCTGATTTGACAAAACAGAAGAACAGTTTGGAAATCAGCAAAAATATATGTAAATTTGACTCGATAGACCAGTGGTTACATAGCATTTACCACCTCATGAAAATACAGTACCTCAGAGTTTGACAGATTGAGAACCACTGCTGTGACTACCACTCCAGCTGTATATTTCTGACTAGCATCCCTCTGGCTACGACTTAGAGAAGGGTCCATGCTGCAGTTCTCTCAGACTACTTTGGTACTGACCAACTATATTTGGTGAAGGATCTGATGGATAATTAGCTAACTGTTGATTTGCATTAAAATCATTACTGGTGTTGATGTCTATGTCTATAGGCTATTTTGGTTATTATTTTGGTTCTTATGAGCATTTTTACCTGAGATTTTTGCTACCATCTGGAAAAATATTTGTGTTTACATCAATCATGCATTAAGCGGCTCACTCCTTTGGCTCTGCCTGCTGAAAACATAATCTTTTCCCTGTACCTGCCGTCGATGTGGCATGCCTCTTCTGACTGCCAGCTCACTTTCCTCCTCAGAACAAAATGTCACTGAAGCTCCATAAATAAGACATGAGGAGTGGCTGAGGATGACCACACTCTCTCTCTCTCTCTGTCTCTGCCCACCTCCAAGGCCCAATGCTTCAGGCTTATCTCTCACGACAAATTACCTCAAAGGGAAAACAGAGTGTGATAGACTTTTGCCATTCATTGTTGTTGTTTCTCCCCTTTGCATCAGAAGTAAATGTCCAGAGCATTTGTCTTCATAATTCCCATTGTAGAGTTCCCACAGGACAGCGCGGGGATTGACTGTTTTATTGCATGAATGCTCTTCTCTCAGTCAGATGTCCTTTTCACACGCGGCTAACGCATTGTCAAAGCTAAATGGAATCTTGGCGGCATTCACACAGCACAATTGCGATGCTAAACAACGGCTTTGTCCGGCGGGATGACTATTTGTCCGCTCGTCTATATTGTATGTATTCACTGTAGTTCAATTAGACTTCTCAGTCAGGACTGTGTCTTTGTTCCTCTTGTATCAAATGGAATGAAGAAAACACTAGGACACACTGTTTTTGTCAATAAACCTGGCCTGAGAATTTCATTACATTTTCTAAGAGTTGCAGTGTTGGTGGTGGCGTCCTGAAAAAGGAGAAGCTGAGCTGACAGCACTCAGCGAAATGGGATTGCAGGCCGTGTGCTGTAATAAAGCAAGGTTGTTTTTCAAGTAAGTAGCCAGTGCCACTCAATGACTACAGAAAGATGCCACAGTAACTCCTTTAAGTGGACGGTCATTGTGGCATCCATCCCAAAAGAAGCATTAGTTTGGACTTAAAAGGCATTTTCTTGTTCTTTACAACAAGATTGTTTCAAGAAAGGCCAAAAGTTGAAATCCATTTCTCGGCAAAATGCATCAATAAGAGTTTGCCTTTTTTTCATCTTCCTCCCTTGTGTGTAAATGGTCAAATAATCATGTGCTGATATTGAGGAGCAATCTTGAGTGCACACAAAAGGGATATATTATAGCTCCCCATCCATCTTCTACAGCTTCACACAAAAAAAGACAGCTGTCAGGAAGAGACTTCCTTTACTCAAGTAGTTTCCTCTGAATTACTGTGGCAATCCCAGTGCCTTCTGAGACAAGGTGAGAGACATAGTGCCTGTAGTATTCCTTCATCTGAAATTCTGGAGTGGTAATGTTCTTTTATTGTAATTGTATCCTGATCTGAATGCAATCAAGTTTGAGTTGTAACTGTGTTTGCTGTAGTTTGAAGCCCTTTACACATACATACAAGGTTCAATCAACTGTATTTTCTTTCCAAGCTTAATTTTTTCCAATACATTGTGTACAGTTCTATTATTCAAGGGGAAATCGCCTTGGGTGTAATGTTTCTACATAAATATTCATTCCAAACATAGTGCAATCCTTTTCTCGCTTCCCTTGTGCTACGGCTAGTCCAGGATTCCCACTCAATAATGCATATTGCTATTGTGCTCACAGGTGACCTGGTGTCCCGAGCCATGCACCACCTCCAGCCCCTGTACACCAAGAACCACAACAACGGCACGCCTATTCACCAGAAGAACAGCGTGATGCACTGGTCGCCTGAGGCCATCTACACACTGTGTTACTTCATGCACTGCCCGCAGATGGAGTGGGAGAACCCCAACGTTGAGCCCTCCAAGGTCTCGCTGCAGACAGAACGGTGAGACTAAAGACACAAGCAAAGGTAGTTAGCGGGAAGACGGGGTCAACTGTGGCGTGGTGTGTTGCTAGCCACTGACTGCAACAAGTACTTGTAGCTTCTTCCCCTTTTCTCATAACTTCGCCATTGGCCATTAAAGTCTGTCCAACCCATATCGAGCCCCCGTTCAACCCACTTACTGCACCAGGTGAAGATTACACAGAGCACACCTCGTCAGAAAATCTAAAGCCTGAGTTTAGATACACAACATCGGGTGCATTATCTTTAGCTTGCTTTGTTCTAAAAATGAATCTTTTGAAACATGCTTAGCCAAATGTATGGACCTTAAATGGATGGTGAACTAAGGTTGTTATTGATAGAGAGTGTATTTAACAAAAGTAAAAAGAATTAAATTATCGTGTGGACATGTGGGTAAGGTGAGTCATGTGGGGTCCTAAGGTCTGCAGTCGGCAGCTCTGTGAGTGAAAGTTGTTTTCATTTGTAATTTCATCATGATGTTCACACTTTATAATGTCTGCACCGTCGGCCTCTCCGATCACCACTAACCACTCACCACATGCACACATAAACCCTAATGTACATGTTTTCAGTGTTAGGGGAAACTGGAGTCGGGGATGAAACCTGGAACCGTCTTGCTGTGAAGCATGAGAGCTAACCACTGTGCCACCGTGCCACCTAGAGATTTTAGTTTGTACCCCAAAGCAAGGACCTCGGGTTTCAGTTGGAGAACTCTTGAACTAAGTGTTTCCATTTTGAAATAGCTTAAAATAGTAAATTCCTTTCCCTGACATTGTCCATCTCCAGCTCGTCTCCATGGTGATGTTGATAAAAGCAGCCAAATATGAGATTTAGGTCCTCATTCAAATCCAATCTTTGCTAACCCACTGCAAATATAGCTTTTCTGAGTCTAGCCAGTCATTGGGAGCATGCCTTAAAATGTTGTGTATCAACATGAAATATCATTGAACAGATGGCAGCACTACCTTATCATGCAGGTGCATACACACTGTTAGATTAGAAGGCTGTCTGTGGATCAGATTTAAAAACAAAAAAGGTAAAGTGAAACATTTAAAATGCCCTCCATCTAATAGTTTGACTTCATCAGATTATAGAAATGAACACAGTCTATAGCATTTTCTTTCACATATTTTGCTAATGAAAATAATTGCCATAACTACTTTTTGCAGATGATATCCGTTAGTATGCCAATGTGCTCAAATGTTGCTCTGCTCACACTTTTATTGTGCTGAAATACCATTCTGTTGTTAAAAAGGGTGCTATCATGCAGGCCCACATGTGCAGTTCAGTTCTTATTATGGCCGCAGGTTTTCATCACCCACCTCCACTCCAGCTGCTGCTTTTGTTGCTTCTAATCTTGTCTAATGGCACCTTAAGTTTGCTCAGTCTGCTCCCTATAGAAAGTTAATTTGCCACATCCAGTCTGCACACTTGTCGAAAGCCACAAAATCCCTAAATGTTTTAGCAAAGGATACACTGAAAGTTCTGTTGGAATCTATTATATACTGAATTAAAATTGAAACTCCCACCAACAAGCAACAGTAATCAGCCAGGAAAGCCGTGGAGTGTAACAGGCAATCCTATCGTAATGTACCATGATATATTATTGGCAACAGAAAACATAATAGAGAACTCTGATATTGACTAATCCTTTAGACCTATGATCCCCTTCTGTAAAAACAACCAACTCATATAATCAGTCTTCTTTAAGGGACAGCAATAAAAAGTAAGAAGGGACTCCCTAGATACGCTCATTTTACACCGTGCAAGATAACTGTCACCTCATTACAGCTGTATACTTTCTCCTCTATTAGTTAGCTCCCTTGAGTATAGATCTGCACTGCACCTTGACACTCTAGTCTTTTTTTTTTAAATATATATATATGTACCTTGGCTGTATCCCTGTAATACAGAACCAGATGTTTCCATAAGTAATGCCCAGGTTGTTGGAACTTAGACAAAGCCCTGTGTATGACCCAAGCACACACCAGCGAGAGTTAGAACTGGCCAGAAGAACTTATAATTACAGATGCTATGTATATATTATGCAAGTTTCATGTTTATTGATAGGATCCCTATAGTGCAGTCAAGCTGTCGCTATTCGTCCTCGGGTTAGTGACTACTTTTACTTGAGTTTTTCTGTCTGTTTTTGAGCAAAATATTAGTCTAGAGGGGTTTCCTAAGGGGAGCCGCGATTTTAGACATTATTCATTTTAATGAGAGATTATTTCTTTTATGGTTGAGTAATGCATGCTCATGCTGGTTGGAGACGCTTAGCTCAGAACAAAAATATCTTCTTATTTGTATCATGTTTGTGCAAGTGTGGTTGCTCTGTATTCCTACAACAGCCCTTGTCAGCTCTGAGTCAAGGTGGAATGTGGCTGAAAGCAGTCATCTACAGACTCCGATACAGCAGGGGTCTCTAGCCTTTTTTACCCGGTGAGCTACTTTTATGTAACAACAAAGCTACTTATGTTTCAAAGAGTTCACCCTGGAGAGGCGCCCTATTTTCATAGTTTGGCTTGGGGTGCGATTCATACTCAGGCGCGATTTATATATAAAAAAATATAATCCCCCAATGTTTGTCATTTCACACTGACAGCTGCTAGAGGGCGCTCTAGGTTTGTGTACCAGTATTTGCTACTCCTGTACCACTGAAGATTTAAAAAATGATAATCGAGCAGCAGAGAAAAACCTGTGAAGGATTGGTGAAAAGCGTAGGTCACTCTTACTGCAATGAAGAAAACAAAATAAGCTGATAGCGAGCTAAAAGCTACATGGCCACAGTGAGAGGAACGGGTTCACATATGGGTGCTTGAGCAACGTGCTGCAAGGAGAGGCTTGTCGACGGAGCAGTTACGCCTCCATACCCCGGTAGTTGCCAAGGCTGGTGCTACTTACTGCGGAGCGACTTATAGTCCGGAAAATACGGTACTGGCCAAGATTGTGTTTTAACATTATAAAGAAAAAACTAACTCAATGTTGTCCTTGAACTTTACATTTTGTACTCAAGTGTTTGCAGATTCTGTTCAACATGTTCAAAACAAACACAAAATGCCTCTAAAATGGGACTTATGAAGTGCTTGGAGAAATAGGGCTGGAGAACTACTGAAGCTCCCGAGCTACTTGCTGCTAGCATTCAAGCAAATCCCCACGGCATACAGTATTCCTGGTTTACATTTTAAAATCCCCAAATTGTGTTTCTTTTAGCCATATATATGCAGACAAATGCGCATCGTAAAGCTGTAGATCACCACCACGTCCTTGAACTTCATGTGAACTTGGATTTAGGTGAAGATCTCCCGAGGCTCGGATTCATGATTAGGTATAGTGCTGACTTAATGAAGCCTATGGAACTAAGGGCGTTGCTTTGCAGTGTGGTCTTTGAAGAATGTCTTGGCAGATCAAGCAGAAGATCCTCCATGGGAAGCTGAGGAGCGCTGTTCATGAGTGAGTGACAGATGATGGCTGGAGACGTGTCAAGGACGTTACAGGCATTTAAAAGGTGTTTCTCTCATGATGCATACAGTCAGTCCCAGGTGGAGGAGGCCTAGTTTCACTGTGTGATGACTTGACTGGATCATTGATTTGATTTGAATTGATTTGTTATTACATTACAGTCCTCTCTGACCACTTAGCATGAACCAGTCCTTTTCATCACTTAGAGAGTATTACTAAGATTTCCAACCCATGGAACTTCATAATAGATCAAACCTGATTAAAGAGATATGAAATGTGTTCAACTCAACCTTTGGTACGAAGAAACACATCTGGACGAATGAGAGACTACATAGACATACTTGTTATACATGGTTGTTTCAACTGTAGGCCTATAGCTGCTTCTTTACTGTAATGATTTGATTTGAGCATGAGGAACATCTCAGCGTCTTTTAATAGTTAATATTAGCGCTCGCGTGATGTCATCAGTCCCAGCTCATAAGGCATAAGTCCCGTGGCATGAGATTTCTTCCGTGTCTTTTCCTATGAATATGGAATGAACATGGATATATTTAGCATAATCTATTCATGACAGCTTGTTGAAATAGCGAGCTTTTGCATCCACGGAGCTCTGACAAGCGCGGTCACAGAGGTCGAAATCTTGCGTCATGCATTCATTTGAATGCATTTCCTGGTCAACAGTGAGAGTTAAGTATGAGCTATGGGATAGGGACACGTGTAATTAAGCCTGTACATGGTTCTTGTACAGAAAGTTACAAAATACACTGCCTGACCATAAAACAAAAAGGTCACACACATTAATAATTAGTTGGACTGCCTTTAGCTTTGATTACAGCATTGATGTGGCATTGTTTCCAAAGGCCTTTGCAATTTTTCGCCAAGATCTTGTACTGATGATGGGTGATTGTGACCACTGCACAAAGCCTTCTCCAGCACATCCCAAAACATTCTCAATGCAGTTTTACACTCTTTTTTTTAGTCTATGAGCGCTCTATCTATTGCACTATATAGTTATAATAGTAAGTATATGATATTATGGTCAAAGTAAAATTATGGTTATTCAGTTTGTTACTTATAGAGTCTTATACTAAATATAGTGAGAGTAGCGACACATTGGTAAGTGCATTTCTGCTTTGCTTTGAGTCATTGATTTCAGAAGGCTCTATTCTGTGACTTCTCTCTAACATAGCTCGCAAATCTAAATTTTGTTTGGATTTCCAGTGTAGTTATGTGCTGACAGAGTGTGTGTGTGTGTGCGTGTGTGTCTGTCTTGCCCCCTGCAGGCCATTCATGACGCTGCCTCCGCTGATGGAGTGGTTACGCGTGGCGGTGGTCCACACAGAGCACAGGCGCAGCTCCTCAGTGGACAGTGATGATGTGCGGCAGGCAGCCCGACTGCTGCTGCCCGGAGTGGACTGTGAGCCACGCCAGCTCAGGTAAACACATCAGCAGCCAAGCATAACAAAAGTCTGCACAGTATTATACAATTACTCCCAACACTTCAACCAACACCTCAGCAGCAGTGCTTAGTGGGATTGCCTCATTGTCTGTTTGATAACACGGCTGCCGTCACTGAGATTTCGATTCCATGAGTTGTAATTTTCTGTAATTGTCTCAACGCCTCTGTAAAAAAACAAAACAAACAGTGATCCTGCATGAGCCTCCAGTTGACAACCATTGCCCTAAAACTTTACTTGATGTTGTTTAGTCTCTTACCTTTGGCTAACACTCAGTGCCAATGACTTCCACCAATCTCACAACACAGTCATGAGAAGTAAGGCTAGGGCACAATAATAGTATGCCTCCTTTGGGTTTGTAGCTACTCAATATACACATAGAAAAATGTGAGAGTTTGGTACACGGCATAATAGTCAAGTGTAGACAGGACTATCACCATGCGTCTGTTCTTTTTTGGAAAAATCATTGTAGAGGGCACATTTTCCCTCCGGGGTCACGCAGCATGTTGCTCTCCAAATACATAATGTCTGTTTCACACTGAGCCCCGTCACACACTCCCGTCTTTGTACTGTAGGTGGTCTGGAGTGGTATTTGTCAGGTGTTAGGGGGAAAATGCGCTGCATTACAGTCAAGCCCTGAGCATAGCAAGGATCACTTTGCGTGCTTTGCCCTTCAGAACGGATGACTGCTTCTGCGCCTCAAGGAAACTGGATGCAGCATCCACAGAGGCAAAGTTCCTGCAAGATCTGGGCTTCCGCATGCTCAACTGTGGACGCACGGATCTGGTGAAGCAAGCTGTCAACCTGCTCGGCCCCGACGGCATCAACAGCTTGAATGAGCAGGTAACATGCTCAGCACGCATTTGCATTGTTTCAAAAAGCTTCTGCAATGTCAAAAGACCCAGTGTTGCATTAATTTTGCATCAATCTTGCATCGATGATGGGAGAGTGTGACCACTGCACAAAGCCATCTCTAGCACATCCCAAAGATTCTCAATGGTTGACAGTGTTGATACCACTATGAATAAACCAGTATGTTGACAAAAGGTTTGCGACTAATTCAGCTCAGCTCATGTGTGTGTATACATAACAAAATTATATTTTCTTTCTTTTTTTCCTTGTTTTGACCTTTATTTTAACCAGGAAATCCCGCTGAGATTGAGAAAAACCTTTTCAGGGGAGTCCTATTGTACATATTTTTTGTCATTGTACATATTGTTTCTGTAGCTCTCATGGAATTGTGAAATTGAAGTTCCATATCTAGCATAAATAAAATAAGTCATTGGACCAATCATCTCAATGTGAGATCCTGTAATTATTTATCGGTGCTTGTATGTTGCACTTCATCAGTTCCTGCATGTAAATGTGTAGACAAGTGATGGTAAACAGTCTATTATAAGTCTATAGCGCTTTATGAAAAACATGGAAATCATTGATGCTCAAAGAGCAAGAGCTTGCAGCTTTATGACTGTATACGCTGCTATAGTCAGTCCCATTATACATTGAACAGCTTATTCTGACGCAGTGTCTCTTTGCAGCAGAATTGTCAAGCAGTTCTGCATCACTCCACATCAACAGTGCTGCAAACCATATCACTGCTGTGGGTGGAATTTGCTCAAGGAAAATTAATAATTGAACACCAACACGTTTTTGTTTTTTATATTTACGTCAGACCGATTGATGTCCGGGGGGAGATATTGAAAAATATCTCCCACTTTCGTCACACATCAGCAGTTTAGTAGTAAAAGGGCGTATGCCGTAAGGTCAATAAGCATCTCTCTCTGTGATATTGAGCTTAATGCAGCATTAACTGTTCTCACACATTTGTACGGTTGTACCTGTGCAGGGGATGACCCCTCTAATGTATGCGTGTGTCCGTGGAGATGAGGCCATGGTGCAGATGCTACTCGACGCAGGAGCTGATATTAACAGTGAGGTTAGTGCTCATTAACTATATTGGGCCTTTAAAAGCACAACATAAAGGGTCTATTATATAAATGTCAAAGTAGTGATATGCCTGCTCTTGATTGTGAAAAGATGCAATCATTATACTGTACACTCAAGTGGAGAAAACTGTCATGACATCACTCACCTTCATCCATGTACAAAAATAAGGATCATGAGACTGCAGTGTTGCTGGTATTGCATTAGACTCCCTGCAGCAGGAAGTTTTCTCTGGTGACTTACAAGGTCATTCTATGAAGATCTCATGATCCTTAATGTCATTAGTCACTCCCAACAACATCATCTCACATCACTGTGTCTCTCTTCACCTCAGGCCAAGGCACCGAACAGTCTTAATTGTAACATGTCCACTCGCACACAAATCATACCATGTTTTAAGCTTAAGACTGATGCAAGCTGTATAGTTCGTCTCAATTACATTTCTGCTTTACTCTTCAATTTAAAATATATAAATTCAATTGTTTTGTCTATTCACTTTTTTCAAAGGTCTGTTAAGAACTTAACCCATCAAAATAACAAATATAACCTGAAAGACGCTTGTATTAACCTTAAAAGCTCAGTGTTTCTCCCCACGTGTCTCCATCCTCAACCCACATGGCCGTCCCACGTCGTGTTCTCATTTGGCTCAGAGGTGTTCATTCCTGCTCCCTTGAGTCAGAGACCACAGAGATAAGCAGCACAGAGGTCAGGTCAAAGCCCTGTCTGAGCACATTCAGCGGAGAGCGAGTAGATCAGAATAGAGCATTTGGATGAGGCCTAACTAGACACATCAATCCATTGTGTTCATTAGGGCGATTCTAGTGACAGGAAGTCCTCTGCAGCCCCAGGGCTCCCAGTTAATTACTCTCCTGTACAAAGTCCTCGTCCACCTCTTTGCCTTGCTGCAGCTTGTGTCATAGTTTTAACGGCTTCATATCTTTCTTTCCATTTGTCCTCTCCCCTCTCTCCCTTGTGTCCCCTCCCCAGGTGCCAAATTCAGTTCACAAGCATCCCTCAGTCTTCCCTGAAACGCGGCAGGCCACGCCCCTCACATTTGCTGTGTTACACGGACATGTGCCTGTGGTGCAGGTAGTGATGTCTTCTTTCACCTGTGATTTCTTTCATCACCTCACTGTGTCCCATTGTCACATATTATGCCATTAGCAAACTTGTTTTCTCCTATTTTAACTAGATTTAAAAAAAAAAATGTAGGTAGGGAGGTACAGTCATGTGACTAGTGCAAATGCTGGAAACTCTTTGTGTCAGGGTGAACGTTTTTGGCTAAATAGTTCGGAACCCATTTTAGGAAATGGAGGGTGGAAAATGGTCTAATTGTTATTGAACTTGCTCACTTAATGAGTTTGCCCTTTAAATGTTCTGTCCATTCAATTTCGAATCATTAAGTTCTAATCAAAAATAATGATGCACCTTAATTTAAAATGAGAACATTTAGTAGACATAGGTCACATATAGTGTAAGTCATATGTGACATAGGTGTTTGAAAATGCAGATTCTAATACTTAATGAGTAATACCCTGATGAGTAATTGTGGATATACTGTAGTATGCCTTTCATAGGTAATGCTGCATGTGTATTGCATGTACAGTCGAGCTTGACCATCTCTAAACTCTCCACCTCTTCCTCGTGTGTGCCCTGGCATGTTGTATGTTGCTGACCACTGTGCAGCTGTTGCTGGATGCCAAAGCCAACGTCGAGGGTTCCCTGCAGGACGGGATGGAGAACTACACAGAGACCCCACTGCAGCTGGCGGCCGCTGCAGGTAGGATCATCCTCCTGTTTCCACAGACTGTACAGCTCCATGCTGACTGTGCCAGCTGGCCGTCTATAAGCGGCACATAATAACACCTGATAGCCAGCATGATTACTGGCAGAGCAGGATACTTTTTCTTGGGGGCTGAAATAAAGACAAATAGGAACATGCAAAACAAATGATGAAGCCTGCTTTTCAGTGTCATCTTTCATCCTGTCCATTTCACGGCTTAATTGTATTGTGGGTGGATAATGGAGCATTTCTCCTGCAGGTAACTTTGAGCTGGTGAGTTTGCTGTTAGAGCGGGGAGCTGACCCCATGGTGGGCACCATGTATCGTAATGGCATCTCCACAGCACCGCAGGGAGACATGAACTCCTACAGCCTTGCAGCAGCGCATGGACACAGGTAAGCATACACTGGTTATGTAACGACTAGAGCCTCACAAGTGGATAAATACAAGCTGACTGAACTTTTACTGCACGTTCAGCATTAATCTTGTTTATCCACCAACACAAATTCTGCAGTGCACGTCAATACAATTGACACTACAGCAGCTGAATCACTGTGCCATTAGATGTTCAGCACACCGTGACCAAGCGACTTCTCCATTTGCTTTGTCTTTTTCTCAGTGTTTGTACTTTATATCAAGAAGAAAATCTAACACTTAAAAATGCAAATTAACTTTATGTTTTTCTTTACTCCATTTTAGCTCACCCGTTTCTATAACTGCACAATGTGAGTTATAGATGGGAGTAGAGAGAATAGACAGAGTAGAATATTTGACAATCTCCTCACATTTCATAAACAACAGCTCAGCGACAATGGGTATCATATTAACTACCCAAACAAGCCCAGATATGGCCCACATGGGGCGCTGCACAATTGCTTATTTTTCTCATATAGACTTTTTATTACGCCTCTAATGCAACATAAATCCTTGTTTTGAATAGAAAAGTTTTTTGGCTGTGTGATTTACCCTGTTTATTCCTTATCTTACAGAAATATCTTTCGGAAGTTACTGTCCCATACAGAGAAGGAGAAAGGTGACGTCTTGTCTTTGGAAGAGATTCTTGCAGAGGGGTCTGAGCTGGAGGGCAGGAGCCCGTCTCAGATTGATCTCATCCGAAGTGGAAAAGCCAGACTCAAAGCCCTGAAAGAGGCTATGTACCACAGTTCAGAACATGGTCATGTAGACATCACTATCGACATTCGAAGTCTGGGTCAGTTTCTGTCTACATTTCTGTGAGTGGTTTTCAGACTGTCTAAAGATTGCTGATGATTATGAATGTTGTTTGCTGGCCCCAGGCGTCCCGTGGACATTGCACACTTGGCTGGAGTCTCTGCGCACATGCTTCCTGCAGCACCGACGGCCTCTGATCCAGGGCCTTCTGAAGGAGTTCAGCTGTATCGAAGAGGACGAGTACACTGAGGAGCTCATTACACACGGCCTGCCTCTCATGTTTCAGATCCTGAGAGCCAGCAAGGTACTGCGCCACCGCTACTATCTGAAAAACATTACATTTCTGCAGATCTAGCTATATGTACTCACTGACCTCTGGCTTTCAATTGAGTATTGCCTGTCAGTCTCTCTCTGTACCTGTGGGGGTTTTTTTCTTACAAATAATGACATTTTTTTGCTCCTCCTTCAGTTGGTGAAAAAAGAATGCCCATTAAGTAATTAGCAGTTTATTAGCATTGTTGTGACTTTCCCTCATAGACATTGGAGAGGAAGACTGAGAATGCTCTTTTGTTTTGTTTTTTAAAATTAATTTTACATTCAGCTGCCAGTATTTGCTGTTCCGCCAAACATAAAAGAGTGGAGCGCATATTCGTGTGTAAAGAAAGGGCCTAAACACATTTTTGGGGATGCACATGAGTCTTTGGGCCACACACTTACAGTACCCACTCTTAGCCTTCAGTGGCTCCGTGCACTGTCAGTCCTTGTCTGTGTCTGAGCTGATGTATGGCGAGGCCACTGACCCTCATCTCTCTGAAGGGCCATGGGAGGCTGCTGGTTCTGTTTGTCCCGCCTTGAGGACATCAAAGAAGGAACTGTTCATCTTTCTTTACAGTGGGCTCTGCTGACTAATCAGAAAGCACAGCATTTCTTTTCACAGTTTGCTTATGTAGGAGCCAGTGATTGTAGAGAAATGCAGAAAAGCATATTTGTTGTTATGAAATGGGTATTGAATGGCTTGTTAATACATATTTGTTAGTGTCACGCTTCAGTGAGAGCAGAAGTGAGGCAGCTACATCGCAGCTCTGCTCTGATTTGAACAACATACACCCACACAGGGGCAGATAAACACTGAAATACTCAATATTGAAAATGATTCTTAGATGTTAAAGCATTTAATTCACTCACTATGCAATGACACACACACACACACATTGTGCATGTGTCATGTCATGTATAATAACATTAATTTATCAATCTATCTATACTTTACAATGATTTAATGTTTAACACCTTCTTGCTCTTGGATTTTAATGTCTTGTATCAGAATGAGGTGATCAGCCAGCAACTAGCAGCCATTTTCACGCAGTGTTACGGTCCTTACCCTATCCCCAAACTGGTGGAGATCAAGAGGAAGCAGTCGTCGCGCTTGGGTAAGGGTTTATCGTTAAACTCGTCAACAATTAACAATTTCATTAATAAACAATAATGTGCAAAAAGGCCACTTCTTGGAAGTGTATTTCTCTCTATGGTTGAGAGACATTGCCCCCTGGTGGTAACTGTGCTAATCACACTGCCTTATGAGACTGCAGTAGATTTTTTTTTCTTCTTCTTCTTACTTATTGAACACCTTTATTGTTTGTGAAGTTTTATTGGCCTGTATCTTTCAGACCCTCAGTTCCTGAACAATAAAGACATGTCTGACGTGACCTTTTTGGTGGAGGGGAAACCATTTTATGCCCACAAGGTCCTGCTTTTTACCGCATCCACCAGGTAATTTGTTCTATTCTTACTCAGAGCTTATAGCTATGGCGCACACACGGACATGGTGGTTCAAACAGACATTAAAACACTTCCCTCTGCTCAGACATAATGCATGTAACTGCACAATTAAAGGGTAAATGAATCAAAAGAACAAACTGGAAAAAAATATATCCAAAGCCAAACAAGCACTTTCAAATCACGCATCTCTTCACCTTCACTGATCCATATAGTGATTCCCACTGTCCTTGGGATGTTGACAGCATGTCTATTGTACTCCCTTATCATTCCCCATTGACAACATGCTGTCAATGGCTTCATAAAATAAAAGACTGCGGGCAAATACCACATCACTCTTATTTAAATTGACAAAATGTGCTTGGGGAAACCATCAAGTAGCTCTAATGTAATCTTTTGTGAGTCACAGATTAACACGCTCTGTGGAAGAATTCATAATGTGCTTTTCTGGAATGCAAATGACAAAAAAAAAAAAGGAAACGTTTGTGTCCTATTTCTCAAGGTTCAAGACCCTTTTAGCCAACAGGCCATGTGGTGAAAATACTTGCATCGAAATCAGCAATGTGAAATACCATATTTTTCAGGTAACACTGCTCTACCCAGTTCATTTATTATTATTGTTAGTATTTTCCCGTTTATTTGATTTGATGCTTGTCCATTTTACCTCTCATTTTCAGATGGTAATGCAGTATCTTTATTATGGAGGCACTGAAGCTTTGCACATCAGAAATACTGACGTCATGGAGGTACGGTAATCGTTTTTATGGATAGGCATTGCAATTGTGATTTGATTTTTTTTTTTTTTAAATAAGATTCTGTTCTGTTCAGGAGCATAAAGTCTTGAGCGAAGACTTAAAGTGCATACGACAGGTTTGAATGCTTTTGAAAATATGACTTATTTAGCTGTATAGCAGCTGTATCATTTTATTTCAGTGAAGCAGCAAATTAATGAAGACATTTTTGGTTTCTATTTGAATTTTTAAGCTACTGACAGAGAGGTAAACTTCTACAGCAGTTTGACTCATGCATTTCCCCTATGTCAGTGATGATGTCATCTCTCTACCTCCAAATCCAACAGATCTTTAGCCCTATTCACTATAATGGGATTTTGCTGATTTTATAGGATAGGTCTGTATTGTCATAGCAAAATCAATCACAATGAAATTAATTTTGAGAGCACTCCCTTGCATAACAGCATGAAAAACATAAAATAAAGGCTTATTTTATATAAATAATAATAATAATAATAATAATATTAAAATATCTTAATTTTGCCAGGAGAAATTGTGAGGTGTACATCTGTTTTAGGCCTTTCTTCAGCAGGAGATTCAGATAAAGTTGCTTTTTTTTGCTGTGTTTATCTATAGGACTCTCAACAGTTTGGACCTGGAAGTAGCTTATTATTGTGTGCGATGTCACACTTAACACACGTATTGACATAACATGGTTGGCACGGCACACACTCACACAGTGCTATACACCCTCTCAAACCTGCACCCATCACCCTCTTTCAACAGTTTTAAATTGTTTGCCTTTATCTATGTCATTTCCTGTCAGTGTCCAATAAGATAGTTAATAATTGTGTCAACTATGTTTCTGAAAAAATTGTGTCTAATGTGTCATATGCACTTTAATTCTTGTGGAGGCTTAAAATTCAAGTTTTGTACATGATTCATCCCAATGGAGATTAATTAGTTTGTTGTTTTTAGACTTTATGCGGTATTATCTGAATTGACTGCAGGTTTTAGAATTCCTAATTGCGACCATTAAAATTGCAACAACAAACTGTTTTTCAGCTCCTGTCAGCTGCCAAGTTTTTCCAGTTGGAGGCTTTGCAGAGACATTGTGAGATAATCTGCTCCAAGAACATCAACACTGAGACTTGCGTGGAGCTCTACAACCACACCAAGGTCGGGATAACAGGGAAGCACAAACATTTCGGTATTGTTTTGCTCTGTCAAATGACACACCTATTCCCTGTCGACAGTTCCTAGACGCTCCGGACTTGTCGTCCTACATCGAAGGCTTTTTCTTGAAAAACATGGTGATTCTGATCGAGTTGGAGCCATTCAAACACCTCCTGTACGACTCGCCTCCCGATAGCCCCGGCTGTGACATCCTGCAGGACCTGGAGAAGACTCTGGGTGTCCGGATCCAGTCCATCCACCTGTCGTCTTCCAAAGGGTCCGTCGTCTGAATCAATATAGGAAAACGTCAATGATATAGCACTAGATGATCTATTTTGATTTAGAAAAAAAGACTGTACCACTTAGAGACAGGACTATTCTGGACCAATCCTTGTATCTGTGAATCTCATCATTTACTAATAAGCTTCTTAGCGCAGAGGGAAGTCAGTCTGTCAATAGGTTGCGTTCACGATTTTCTAGAATTTGATGTTGCAGTTTCGGCTTCTATGTGGGAAATTCACTGTTTTGTAAAAGAAATCTCCAAACAGGAAAATCCACACATTGACCCTGATCATTATGTTCATTATTACCGTATTTTCCGGACTATAAGTCGCTCCGGAGTATAAGTCACACCAGCCTTGGCAACTACCTGGCCATGGAGGCGTAACTGCACCGTTAACAAGCCTCTCTCGGCAGCACGCTGTTCAAGCTCCCATTTACTCATTCCTTTTAGCCCGCAATTAGCTTTTTTTCCTTTTCTTCATTGCAGTAAGCATAACCTCTGCTTGCACTGGTACACAAGCCTAAAGCGCCCTCTAGCGGCTGAAAATAATTATATATTTTGATATGTAAGTCACACCTGAGTATAGGTCGCACCTCCAGCCAAACTATGAAAAACAGTGTGGCTTATAGTCTGGAAAATATGATAATCCTGTGGCTCAAACTCTTTTCAAACTACTAGAGTCCTGCCTGTGTGATAGAATTATGTTACCACTTTTCAGTTCTATTGAAGAAAAATGCATACATATAGTATGTATTAGCTCAGTTGAGAGAGAAGACAATAAACTTTGTACCAGTTTTTGTTTCTTGTGGAAAGGCTCAGTAACAAGAGATATTAAATAGCCTGGCCTGTCAGACTACACACGGATCATACTCTGTCCAAACACCTTGCGTTATCTGTGCAAGTTGCGACGGGTGGGCTTGAGAGGTGGATTAAACAATGGCAGCTTACCCGAGTACAAAGAAATGAAACGAACAAATTAAAACTACGCTGAAGATTGAGAAACACTGCCGTCTTCTGCCAAATCTACACACAAAGCACCAAACACTGTTAACTACATGTGAAAGAAGTTATAAAAATGGTTCTGGATAATACAGGATTTGAGAAAGCATTGAGTGACATTTGCAATTGGATTTACGCCATACCTGTAAGTGTAAAGATAAAAATGCACTTGCTTTTACTAAGCTACTAAAGTCAGGGCATGTCAGTAATATCAAATTATGGGACTGTGAACGTGAACGCAACCTGTACCCATCTCACATTTTAACACAAAGACAAATAGTTATATATATCTATCGGACTGTATCAAAGAGCTCACACATTGTACAGTATACGTTTATTACAAATGCAGTTGGACAGAACACGTTGACACAAATATTTTATCCTAATTTAATAAGCCATGAGTGTCAGTTGTCGAAGTCGACTGATCATTTGCTTGAAATCCATTTTGTAGGTACAGTATGTCAGTCAGATAGCCTTTCTTCATGAAGCCAAACATGAACATTGCTGACTCACATATGAAATAAAGACTTTAAGTGAATTTTATCTAGACAAATGGAATGACAAATATTTTTCTTTCCTCATTGCTGTGTAAATATTGTTGATAAAAACAGAGCTATTGATAATGTAAGTTAATGTACATATATATTATCCACAGATGTTTTTCCCATGTGTCCAATTGTTGAATATGGCTTTTAAATATGAATGTTTCAGTGTTGCATGTCTAAGGGATGATAGTTTCATGGGGATGACTGTCAGAGCTGCTCATCTAAAGTTTATATTTAGAGAGAATATCTTTGTCATCAGCATGGGTGTCACTAATCTGCAGCGATGTACATGGTGTCTTTAATTGTCACTTTGTGTTACACGGGTCAAAACCTGTTTCAGTCTTGTACTGGGCACATAATGCTTTGGGCCTATTCGTTTGGGATTGTGAAAACACATGACTTGTATATGTGTGACTTTCCTCTATAAAGAATCATGTAAAATTGCTTTGTATCGTTTATGTTTCTTCCCTGTAAATTACGGCTGCTCAATATATCGCCAAATTGTTATTACACACTCTCAGTTTGCACAATATCTATATCGCAAGAAGCCACAAAATATGACAAAATCACTGAGGTTTTTGTATTTTTGTATTTATTTATTTAAAAGGGACAATTCATTTACAAAAAGTACAATTTACTTAAAATGCAGGATTATGGTTAAAGCTAATTTCCATCCTCTGTCCCAACTGGACCAGGCCCGGCTACCACACCACACACCATCACTCTGTGTACATTGGTGTGTGAATAAGAGTGTGAATGGGTGACTGGTTCCTTGCTGTAAAGCGCTTTGAGTGCCTAATGTAGGAGGAAAAGCGCTATACAAGTGGAGACCATTTACCATCTATTCTGCACATACACCCATGCACTCTCACACATAGTCCTAAACACTCTCTCAAACCCGCACCCATCACCCTCTTCCAACTGGCCTACCCATTCCCACACACTTCCACTCGCTTACCCACACACTTCCACCCGCTTTCCCATACCCACACACTTCCACCCGCACACCCCCGCTTTCTCATACCCACACTTCCACCCACTTTCCCATACCCACACACTTCCACCCGCACACCCCCGCTTTCTCATACCCACACTTCCACCCACTTTCCCATACCCACACTTCCACCCGCACCCACCCGCTTTCTCATACCCACACTTCCACCCGCTTTCCCATACCCACACACTTCCACCCGCACACCCCCGCTTTCTCATACCCACACTTCCACCCGCTTACCCACACACTTCCACCCGCTTTCCACTTCCACTCGCACCCAACTCTCCTTCCCCACAACCACATACTTCTACCTGTTTTCCCATACCCACACACTTCAACCCGCTTTCCACTTCCACCCACACCCACACACTTTCCAATACCCAAACACTTCCATCCGCACACAACCCTCCTTCCCCATACCCACACACTTCCACCCGCTTTTCCATACCCACACACTTCCCCCTTCCATCTGAGACTAACATTTTTTGCTAACTTTGAAACAAAAACTTTAAAATTCAATTTGTCTTTGCTTTGATGTTAATATAGTATTTGCTCTGTATTACTTTGACCAGTAGTTGCTGATTTTTTACATTTTATTTAATAAAACGTCTCATACCGTACATCCCTATAAGAGATCTGTTCTTGTCTGGTAACAATGAGGACTTCAGCAATTCTGTTTGATCAAAAGTTTTTAAAGGGCAGATCTCAGCTGGAAAGTAGTTAAATGTGCGCTCCACAGCACTACGGTCCATCAAACTTCTCCAAAATCTAAACTGCGTGAACGTCTGCCATAGACCTGCTGTATTTTTAATAAAATACTGTATTATGTAGAGTTCGAAGCTAAAGATGCAGGCCTGCCGAGTTCAAAGAGGCGGAGGAGTGGAGAGAGTGTCGCTGCCAGGGAGGACAGTCAGGTGGAAATCAAAGAAAAGAGCAACTCAACATGAGCCAGCTCCATGTAAAGAACAAGAACAAAGCCAAGAGAACAACCTTCCTTTGTTCCTCATGTCTTCACCTCTGTGTATCACCCACAAGGAAAACAGACTGAACTTTAGGTGGCAACGTAGAAATCATTTAACTCCAAAGATTCAGTTTTGCAGAGACACAATATCGAGTACGTGGAACAGTAAAAGGTGGCAGTTTGATACAAAACAATGCTGACAATTATGGGGGTGGTAGATATAATATTATAATGCCTGGTAAGCTTGTCAAACTGCTACAGTAGGCCATTGTTATTTCACTCCTCAAACCCGGTGGCGGTAGTTACTAATGTGGCTATATGGCTGCAGCTGCGATTTCCTGACAGATGGAAGTTGTGCTTACAGTGGGTCTGTGCGGACTATCACCGCCCACCACTCTCTCACACTATCCAGGCAAGTTGGCTCAAGTGTCTTGCCCAAGGACTCAGCAAAACTAGATTTGTGGCTAATATTGGCCATAGAGAAAGTGTAGCCTAGTTGCTCTATTATGATGCCAAAATAGAAAAGGTTGCACTTGTTTGAAAAAGGTTTGAACATGAAAGGTAAAATGTAATAATAAATGCAAGATTTTCTGAACTTGACCAAGCTACACTGCCTGACCAAAAAATAGAAAAAATGCCGCCTGGATTTAGCTGTTGTGATCTAGGGTCTAGGGTCGGGTCTAGGTTCAGCAATACTGTGTGCCCAAAGAAAAAGATCAGCGGACTACCTGAACATCCTGAATTACAATATTATTCTATCAATGTATTTCCTCTCCCCTTCCCTGATGGCACAGGTATATTCCAAGATGACAGCATGAGATATATCTTAATCCCATCGAGAATCTTTGGGATGTGCTGGGAAAAGCTTTGCACAGTGATCACACTCTCCCATCATCAATACAAGATCTTGGTGAAAAATTCATGCAACACTGAATATTTTGACATTGCAGAAGCTTATATTGAAACAATGCCACAGTGAATGTGTGCCGTAATCAAGAGCGTGTGACCAATATTCAGATCAAATGTTTTTATTGAAAGCAATAATAATGTTGATTAAGTTGTTCAAATAGATGGATGAATACACACAAATTGCATGAACGTGTGATATGTCCACATCCTTCTTCTTGTGTCCACTGCACGGGTTTAGCTGCCATTGTAGTAACTTTTTTAAAACCTATAAACCAATGCCTTTAAGGTTTTGAGAACACACTTAACTGAAAAAGAGGTCACATTGGTCAGATTCGTCTTGCAAAAGTTGTTATATTTTGTAACTGTACATCCTATTGTGAGCATCAACAATATATAATCATAAAACAAAGACAGTTTCCTCAAGGTCATTGGGTCATGTTCCGGCCAGTGGTCCTGCGGTCCACACTTATTGAGTTGTGTCCTTTTCGATTGGCCTTCCTCTAATCCCTTTTAAAACTCTCCAGGGAACTGTTGCAATGTCAGGCCTGTGTCTTTGAGGCTGTTATGCTGTTGGTAATGTGTGTGTAGGTGTGTGTGTGTGCGTATGAGGCGGAGACATCAGCTTGGCAAGGGACGCAGTGACAGCAGTTGTTAAGGAGTCGCTATGGATACCGCCGCCCAGGAACAATGTTGAGCGGGGAATGCAGCGCTGTGTTAGGGCTGGCGGGATTCCTGTGGTGCGAGATATGTGTTACATGCCTATAGTACACTGATACTATGTGCCCAGTCCAACACAGGGGAGGCTTTTCTAAAAATCTTGCTTTTTACAGAATTGTTCAATTGATGGGCAATCTCTATTCAGTCACGTAGCCCATAGGCCTTTGCAGAATAGCCTATTAGATCATAGAGTATCAAAGTGATTCAACAAAACTGTGTTACTGTCTCAGTCTCAGCTATGTTTTCCAAAACTTTGCGGCGTCTCTGCTAGTTATTCAACACTACTGCCCATGTCTATGAAGGATTTGCCCCATCCTTAAAAACAAGGGTATTGAAGCTTAGTGGGATAAACTTCAATCACAGTACGACTAGATGATTAAAAAAAAAAAAAGTCCTACAATTTCGGCAATTGTTACATATACAACCACACGACTGTAGGGATGACAGTGGCTCAGATGGCAGAGCTGGTCGGTCATGACCGAAAGGTTGGCGGTTCGAATCCTCGCTCCTGCCCCTGCACGCTGATGTTGTGTCCCTTGCCTCCAGTGTTTGTGCAGATTGGTGCATGAATGAGAGTGTGAATGGGTGACTGGTTCCTTGATGTAAAGTGCTTTGAGTGCCTAATGCACTTGAAAAAGCGCTGTATAAAAATAGACCATTTACCACACTGTATTAGTCCCAGTTCTATTCTTTTTTTCTTTCTTTTCTTTATTGGTTTATTTGGTAAGGACAGCGAATGTTAATGCAGATTGTAGCCTTGGGGTAATTTCCATCCGTAGTCCCCCATGCGCACTCTCAAACACACTCTCCTTCATCCTGGCCTATTATACATGTTTTTTGTGGTAGGGGAAACCAGAGTACCCGGAAGAAACCTACTCAGACACATTGAGAATATGCAAACTCCACAAAGAAAGGCCCCTTTCCAGGTGGCAATCGAACCCGAACCTTCTTGTTGTGAAGCACAAGCGTTAAACGCTGTGCTACCGTGCCACCCATTCTTATAGTAAGGAATTATCTCCCTTTCACTAATGTTTTAAAATAAATGGTGGTTCCCAATCTCTGTATACTGCATTAGGGCTTCTCCAGGTAGCACTCTTGGTCATCTGCATCAAACAAGTTAATTTCCTCATCCTATTTTAACTTTAAGGTTAATCTATGCTTTATTAATGCATTATGGTAAGGTGTTTTCTGGTTTTAAACATAATTTAGTCCAACTTCAGTATTTTAGACCTGGTTTATTCTTGAAAGTAGGATAGTTGGAAGAAAGAAGTTTTATGGTAACTTGTGTGAAAAGTTTGCAAACAAATTCTTTCCACGGTCAATATCTCATCAAACTAAGGTAGGCACTTTAAGGTTTAGACCTGATGCATAAGCCACCGAGATTAGATGAAGAACATTAATGTCCGTCACTTTGCTTTCAAATAATGGAATTCAAATTGACAGTATTTTTGCACAACGTAAAGGTTATTTACTGGGCTTGTCTGGACATAGCTTTGCATGTGCACAGTTCTGAAAGTCTATTGTTTGCTTGTGCGAGTAGGCTGATATGCATGCGTGCGTCATGGCATGCACAAGCAATCAGCAGGGTAAAAGGGGTATTTGCCCGGCTAACTCTGCCCCCAGAGCGAGCCCCCTTGTTGTCATGCACAGGCAGTTCCTCTCCAGCACAAAGCAGGCTGGCAACACAAGAGCCATGTGTTTGAGCTCCACGCTTTGAAGGACTCCAAAAACTTTTTTTTTTCCAGCGCGATTCTAGGGGGGGAAAAAAGGGACGTTGCAAAAGGGAGGGGAGAAAGAGTAAAAGAGTGGGGTTGAAAGAGAGTTTAAGTGTAAGACAGAGACATGGGACAGGAGGAGCAACAGGCAAAAACAAGTTGGGCTCAGACTGATCTTCTTTTCTCACTTTGAGCGCACTGATATATACTTGTTCCTGCTACTTTTGGGGAGATCTTACGGCAGTCCAAAAGGAAAAACGTGTAAGTTTAAACTAAATTCTACACCTACAAAATGGGGATAGCATACCAAATTGGGAAATACTGCAAGTGTTGCGTTGTTTGCACTGGTATTTAGAAAGGAGGGGCTGTTGGGCGTCCGGACTGTGGCAAAACTAATTAGTGGACTAATAGGACTTTGGGGATTATTGTGCCAATTGTTGTGCAATCCTTTGCTTTACTTATATGTTTTTGTTCTCTTTTAAAACATTGATTTATTTATGTGCACTGGCTGAAGAAGTATTTTTACTCGCTTTATTTATTTATTCTAGCTCTCTTCACATTTGCTCTCCGAAAGCTCACCAAAGACAGCTCAGTCTACCATGATGCCACGTGAGGACCTGTCACTCAGAGAGGAGTTCACTTACAGCCACATGTCCACTTTGGAGAGGGGCGGGGGGAGCCTGGGACGCCGGGGGGACAGGACAGCAGACAGGAGGCTGGACAGAGGGGAACGGAACAGGTTGGACCATGACAGCTACACAGTGGAGGTGAGGGCCAGTGACCTGCAGCTATCCCAGCCGGAGCCTCTGAAGCACCCCTGTTTCACATGCAGGGCCTGGCTCTACAGTGTCGTCATCGGGGTGAGAACACTTCTGAATTTCTCAAACCTTTCACACCAAGTCGCACCTAAGGAAATATTTGAGACTCCCAAGCAGCATCTTATCTACTGTATAAAAGAAAATTAAGAGAAAACAACATAAATGACATAAAACACTTCTTCTGGGGAAGAACAAAAGTGGTGATAATGTTTCCCGGAATATTTTCTGTAAAATAAAAACAAAATATGTTTAAAAAAAATAACTTTTACCTTGGAATCCAGCTTGCAGTTGATTAAACTAGACTGTGTTCAATATTGTTAGTGTTAGTTTTGAGGAGACTTCTAATTTCTAACTGCAAAAAAGTCAAAGAAATAAAATCTAATTGTAATAACTGAAAGCCGTAACACTAGGCCAGGAATAAAAGGCTGGGAAGAAATGCTTTTGGCTTGTATTATTTATATTTTGCAGTATAAAATTAATTTTAGAGGAAGAGGAAACTGCAATTTTCTCACCTACTAAAATTTCAACAAACAGGTGAAACTCTAAAAATTAGAATATCATTAAAAAGTACATTAATTTCTGTTATTCAACTTAAACTGTGAAATTTATATGTGATAAACTCATTACATGCAAAGTGAGATATGTCAAGCCTTTATTTGTTATAATTTTGATTATTCTGGCTCAGCTTGTAAAAACCCCAGAACCCGAATGATCCTGGGAGCTCTGTTGTCAGGGGCTTCGTGCCCCTGGTAGGGTCTGTGACTGTGAGATATAATCATCAAAATTATAACAAATATAGGCTTGACATATCTCACTTGCATGTAATGAGTCTATGTCATATATTAGTTTCACATTTTAAGCTGAATTACAGAAATAAATGAACCTTTGAACGATATTCTAATTTCCAGAGTTTCACCTGTATTTGGTCAATTTCAAAAACACCAATCTTTGGGTTGTAGTAATTTGTGCTTGTGTATGTTTCCAGGGTAGTTTGCTCATCACTTCTGGCTTCTCCCTGTACCTTGGAAATGTCTTTCCCTTTGCTATGGACTACCTTCGCTGTGCTGCTGGCTCTGTAAGAACAAAACAACAGAAAAGCAAACAAATTATTTATTATTCAATATATTACATAATGTGTGGATAAAGTTGTAATTTTTGTTCCGCGAAGTTGCTGTTTGCTGTATAAGTAATGTTACCCTTTGTTGTTCACAGGGCCTGCCAGCAGCAATAGCTAGTTTTGCCATAGCAAAGAACAGATATGTTGCCGTGAGTAAAGTTCATTTCATTTTAAACTTCATGAGTGGGATCCTGGTCTGATGGTTTGAATTGTTCTAGGTTTCGGATTTCCAAGTGGTCTATGTATCGACTTTCGCAGTGACAACCACATGTCTGGTTTGGTTCGGATGCAAACTAGTGCTAAACCCATCAGCAGTCAATGTAAATATAATTATGAACCCTCCATAACAACATCCGTAGATCTTCACTTTGATTTTGCTGGACAGCTCTGCATCATACACTCCTCTGTGCTCCTCATCTCAATGTCCTCTCTAACTTATCTCCCGACACCTAATATGAGCTGCCCCACTGCGATAACCGTAATCACATTTTTGTTGCTCTCCTCGTTTCGTTCATAGATCAACTTTAACCTGATATTGATGATTGTGCTTGAGGTGTTAATGGCGAGCACAGTGATCCTCTCTGCACGCTCTGCCGACGACTGCTGCTGTCACAGAAAGGTGTGCACGAGGGTGATTGATGGGCTCTGTTCATGGTGTTGTTGTCTTTTTTTTACTCGCCTGAAGCGCTTATTCTAAATTCAGCTTAATCTTCCTCTTTCCAGTCCGGGGCATATAATAGATCTATGAATAAGCCTGCAAGATTTCCTAGGAGGCTCCTCAAAGCGTATTCTGTAAGTACAGTCAGATGTATAAGCAGATTCATTAAATCGTATAGATTTAGTAGTTACTTAGAATGCATATAGAGATGTAGAGATCCTTTTCCAATTTGTCTTGGTTTACGATTATATGATTGTACCCCATGCTACAGGTGATCGAAGTGATAGTGGGAATCTCTGCCGTCTTTGGAGGAATCATTGCTTTGAATATGGACGCCCTGCTGCCTGGGCCCTACCTGTCCGTTACGTTCTTCTGGATACTGGTGGCTGTAAGTAACATCAAAAAAGGTCATACTGCGTCATATACTTTACAGCTTTTGAGTTATTGCTATCTTTACATGCATTTGGCAGTGCTTTCCCAGTGCAATTGCCAGCCATGTTGTCTCTGAGTACCCCAACAGATGTCTGGTGAGTGCATGTTTCCAAACTTTTTAAGATTCAAAACCATCTATAGAATGAATGCACCTTTTTATTTGCTTATAGGTCGAGGTGTTGATAGCCATCAGCAGTGTCACGTCCCCCCTGCTATTCTCCGCTTCGGGTTTCCTGTCATGCAGTGTGATCAGCTTCATTGAGATTTTCTTGTACGATGTTCCCACTGCCAAGGTGATTTTAATGATCTCTCTTGGCATGTTGTCAATTACTGTTACCACTTGACCTTTGGCGCGATGAGATTCTGATGTCTTTTCAAAACGATGACTTTCCCTGACGTTCAGTAAAAAGCTTATTCCGTGCTTTTTCGTTTTTCAGCAATCCTATGACATCCTGCTACTCATTTTGATGGTGCTGTTGCTGGTGCAGGCAATTTTAACTGCAGCCACCGTGGTGCACTGTGCCGTGTACAAGAGTCAGCTGCGCAGGTCACCAGAGGAGTATGAGGATGTGCATGATGCTACACAATACTGTGAGGTACTACGCACTAACACTGAACTTTAGTAACATATTGCAGGACAAAATTGATGCAACATGCAAAAAAAAACAGTGCTTGCTTGATCACCACTGAAACCGGTGCTCTTCGAGATCTTGGAAAACTGAAAACAAAATAGTTTGAGGCACTCTGTATTCTTTTTGATTATTTATTTCCCTAATGCGGTTAGAGCTATAAATTATCAAAAGGAATATGGTGTGCCTCATTTCAATTAGGGACATAATAAATGAATATCCCAGTGCGGGACACCTTGTACTGTTTATGGTTAGGACTCTCCTTGGCTGCCCAAAACCAGCTCTCTAAATCTTAAATGAATGTGAGCCGTTCATTCTCCACACCTCATTTACCTTCATTTTGTTGACTCCAATTCTTGGCTTGTTCTTTACACTCCGTGTCTTGTCTTTCCCCATTCTCCCCCCTTATCTGGTTTGGCTCCCACAGCAGCAAGCATCCAACGGTCCACTGCAGGATTTTGACAAAGACAGAGCCTGGAAGGCGGTTGTGGTCCAAATGGCACACTGAGCTCCTGTGGCACCCCATTTGAGGAAGAAATGTTCACAACAGAGAGCACATTCATCTTGTCATTCCTCACATTAGAAGACCATGGGAATACAGGGCCGACACAGAAAAAGCAACAAGACATAATTTTGTTGCTGATGCATAGCCATGCCCACTGCAAATGTGCAAGCTATTTTGTGTCACTTTGAGTTTATGCAGTAGCTAAGTGTCTGTATGCATATAGCTTATAGGGAGATTTTCTTTTATTTATATAGGATATCACAATAATTTACAGGATACAGCTAAATTAATAAAGAATGTTTTCTAAAAAAAATAAAAAATAAAAAAAAAGAATTGTGGCCTGTTATTAATAAAATACATTTTACAAGACACATACAGCCTAATAATAATAATAATAATAATAATAATAATAATAATAATAATAATAATAATAATAATAATAATAATAATAATAATATGTATACATAGATAATAATTAATTGATAAAGCCTTTTTGATTATGTTGCCAACTATCAGCACCGTGCTTGACTCGAACACATCAGGATCAGCGGTAGATCATATCGGTGGATGACAGCAGATGTGAAGACGTGTCGCCCTCTTTAGCTTCTGCTGTTTCCGATGAGAGAGCTGCAGGGAGGGTGAGGCTGGCGGGGGAGAGGCTGAGAAAGGCGGAACAAACCGGTCCCGGTGTGCTCGCTCCGATACATGCTCGCCCGCACTGCAGATTAACTCTTCACGTGCCGCGGGATGCTGCTGCTGCTGCTGCTGCTGCCTATACTGGAGACACGGTGAGTGGCATTTCTCTCATTTTACCACTCGGCATGCAAGTGTTTGACGCTGCAAATGTTGAGAGCGGGCTCTGAATTCTCCGTGATGCGCCGAGACGGACAGCTCAGCAGTGACTGACCAGACTAAAAGAAAGAAGCTGCAGGGCTTCCGCGATGGATTCACACGGATCGTCCTCATCTTCACACTCTCAAACATCATCAGCTCCTTTCTGTGGCTTTTTCTGGAGCTGTCGACTGCTCAGGTTCTGAAAGACAGTTGCAGCGCACGATCCACTTGAATAGTGTCCTGAGCTCACACTGACAACCTGTTTAGGTACGTCACCAGCACACACTGATCATATGTTCTCCAACCTATAGTTTACTTATTAGCTTAAGTTCTCTCAACACAGTATCCATTTTCGGGTTTTAATACATATAATATTTCTAAATGTGACAAGTGAGCGGAAAGTTCTGCCTTCTTCTAATCAAAAAATAATACGATGCTGTATTTTGGATGAATCTAATTCCAGGGTAGGGATCAAAGGTTTTTGGATCCATATAATATCTCAGTAGTGATTTCCATTAGCGAGGCCTATGCATAATAATATGTTGACATTTAAGTCTATCATTGGCTTTTTAAATTTTAAATTATTCAAGATTGTTTTTCCTGACGCTTTGTGAAACCAAGCAAACGACGTAGCCATCCACATTATGAATGATGCAAATCCCAAGAGCATCCTGCTATTTAAGTAACACAAAGTATACTTTCATGAGGATGCGGTGTGCATTCTAAATGACTACGCTCTCTCAGTTGATCTTATATTTAGAGGAATCATTAATTAAGATGAATGTGCAGTAAGCTGTACACCCACTGACAGCTTCATGTAAGATAAGAGAGAGAGTAATTAATCTTGTTGGAAATTGATCAAAGATGCAAAGGAGTTGATGCAAATGAGCATGCCCAGTGTTTATTCAGCAGTTGAAGATTTTGCAGATGGGGCCACAAACAATTCTCATTCATGGGATTAAGAAAGTTTTCTGATTCTGATAAGTTCCAGTCTAACCTCCAACACCTATCTGCCTGGTTATCCTTATATGCAGGCAGTTGTGAATATAAGATTGTTGTTTTGTTTTTTCAGAAAAGGACTTCCCAGAACATTACTTGGACAAGGCCTGCGTTGCCACTCATCAGCCAGCAATCACTTACCTGGGGACTACAAGGACACCTCCCAAACTCCACTCATATTTCAATCTACCCGACTCAGCAGAAGGAGCTCTACAATCCAGGGATGAAAGACTTTCAGAATGTTTTGTGAACATACCCACACAGTGTGTTCCTTTTGAGCAGGGGCAGTTCATAGTGCATCTCTAAGGATGCCTGCCTCAATCTGTGTTCTCTTCTGAGGACAGATGCTGAATGTGACCTGTATGCACAAGCGTGACTGTGAAAGACTGTGCAGTGTTCACCTACAGCAGATTTATAGGCTGAAGGCCAGAACGGTTCAGGGCGAGTAAACTCTATATTCCGGATGCAGAACCTCCTTGATCAGAACTTAGACATGGCCACAGCTCTACTCGCTGGAGAGAAGCTGAAGGAACTGATTCTGCCAGGCTCCTCTCAGGATGAGAAAGGAGGAGCACTGGCAGGACTCATGGTGCAGCTTAAACTGGAGTTGCCCTTTGACAGAGTTGTTACAATAGGCACAGTCATCATTCCCATCCTGTTGGTCACCCTCGTCTTCACTAGAAATTTTGCAGGTGAGTAAGTCTGCCACTAGGGGGCTTCCGTACATTATAGTATAACTTCAAAGAATAGCGTCATGTACTATAGTATTTGCACACATAATTATACATTTAAGTAATTTTACGATACATAGAAAGATAGGACTTTTAAACTCCTCTGGGACTGTAAGATCGTTTTTGATCGCAAAGGACTTATTGATTTGGACCCCAGGGAGAATAATTATTGCTGTTGTAAACCATTATTAGAAAAATGTAAAGCTAGATTGTATAAGAATGATTTTTTGTTCATAAAGAGAGTAATTGGACTGGAAGGCTGGAATACACTGCTGAGTCAGGTTCTCAGCAGCTGCAGCATTGAACTGTGACTAGGTTTAACAACAGTAAGATGTGAGAGTAAAGGAAATAGAATGAAAAAATTAAACATAATAAAACACCAAACTTTTTTTTCTCTGTTTAGAGGAGTCCATATATTGTTACACACCGCACAATTTCACCAGAGACCAAGCACTGTATGCGAGAGGCTACTGCTGGACAGAGCTGCGTGATGCCATATCTGGAGTGGAACCTCACCTCTGGCCTTCCCTGTTCGAGCACAAGTTTCTGCCCTATGCCCTGCTGGCGTTTGCTGGGATTATGTATATACCTGTCTTAAGCTGGGAGTTTCTCGCCTCCACACGGCTCACCTCAGAACTAAATTTCCTGCTTCAGGAGATTGATAACTGCTATCATCGAGCTGCTGAAGGAAGAGCACCTAAGATCGAGAAGCAGATCCAATCCAAAGGACCTGGTATAACAGAAAGAGAGAGAAGAGAGATCATTGAGAATGCAGAAAAGGAGAAGAGCCCTGAGCAGAACCTGTTTGAAAAATACTTGGAAAGACGAGGCCAAAGTAACTTTCTGGCTAAGCTTTACTTTGCGCGTCATCTGGCCATTATCTGTCTCAGCTCCATTCCCATCTCCTACCTGAGTGCATACTATGCCCGACAGAGACAAAATGAGTTCACTTGTGCTCTTGGAGAGCCCCCAGATACAAGCAGCTATCCTGAGCTTAAGATGAAGGTGAACTGTAAGTTGCCTGCTGTGCAGCTACAGCGAATCATGGCGGCTGTAGACATATCCCTGCTCTGCTCTGTCAACCTCATTATTCTGATTAATCTATTAAATTTGTTTGTAGTTCGTAAATCGAACTTTGTGTTTGACAAACTGCATAAAGTAGGTATAAAGACTCGGAAGCGCTGGCAAAAGTCCCAATTTTGTGATATTAATATTTTGGCCATGTTCTGCAATGAGAACCGGGACCACATCAAGTCACTGAACCGGCTGGACTTCATCACTAATGAGAGTGACCTGATGTACGATAATGTGGTCAGGCAGTTGTTAGCAGCTCTTGCACAGTCTAACCATGATTGTACACCCACTGTGAGGGAGTCTGGGATGCAAACTCTTGATCCCAGTTTGGACCCTGCTGACTTTGTGGGAGAGATGGGTGGAGAGCCACTAGTCATCAAACGACCACGCAAAAAGATGAAGTGGATGACATCTTCAAATCCACTTCCTCAACCATTCAAGGTAACATGAATGTTTAGTATAACTATGCACGTTTAAATTAAAATCATTTCAAACATCATTGTGACAATGACAGCCAATTCTATAGGACGCATAATTAAAATAACCCAAAAGTTCATTATCCTCCAGATTAGGTATCAATTATTCTGAGACTCGCTGTTTTATTCTGTTTTTGTACAGGAACCCCTTGCTTTGACTCGTTTGGAGAGTAATGCAAAACCTGAGAAACCCAAACCACTGAGACGAAAAACAGTTGCAGACAGCTTCATTGCACCACTTCTAGATAACAAGAGCACACCTAACCCTCCAACAAAAGGTATGATTTCTGCATGATGTGGTTTAAACACTGAGTTATGACTCAGAGAATGTAGTTATAAGTAATATTATGCTCTTTTCTATTTACAGACCTAACTGGGATTGAAAAGAAACATGCTCGCAACTTTTCTCTGGATGTCCATCCATATATGTTAACAATTCGTAAGCCCAAGGTTGAGACCCCGGCAACAGTTCCTGTTCCTTCAGAGCACAGCATTGATGAAGTATTTCTAGAAGGCACACACACAATTGTGCATGTTGCTGGTGGGGTGACAGGTATGTTCTTTTTTATCATTCCAATCCCAAATTTGTACTCATTAAAAATAATTTTCAGGATATATTTGATATCTTACCATTTACACTATTGCCTTCTCAGAGACTAAAGTTTGCTCTCCAGAATCAACCACCACTGCCTTTTCTACTGTGAGCCTCCCTGCCAACACTTATGTCAATGGTTTAAGTCCAAACCCACCGTCCAGTGAGGATGCCCTGAGTCCTAAATCCTCCCCTTCTCAAAGGGATCCAGTTCTTCAGGCAGAAAACACTGAGTGTCAGCCTCCATCTCTGACCATTGCTCCAGCACACCAACTATTAAGTATTCATCATACGCTGTTTGAGGAAGAGGAGGATGAAGAAAACCGTAGAAGCCGACTTGCAGAAAGACCAGGGGAACTCATTGCAGCAGGAGAATGTTAAAAGGGGGAAGGTTAGCTTCTGTTTCACATACACTTTCCTTTCACACTTGATGACCTTGGTCACCTTCTGTCAACTTCCCATTCTGTGATAACAGACTGACTGACAGATGAGCAATGAAAGAAATACAGCAGTATAAGATGAATGTTGACCTCAGAAGTTCCTAATGAATGGATCTACGGGCATTAATAGCACTGTGTAGTATTAACTAAGGGGCTGTTGTCATGTCTCAGGATAATGCTTATCTCTTTTCTTAACACCAGCAGTGCACAAACAGGGTGCTAATGTGCAGGGTCATGCACCAACATTCATTTTGAAAAATATAAGTTTTTTTCTGAATGAGCTTCTCTATCAGTGAACTCAGCACATATTATGGCTTGAGTTTTTCCACTTTATCCCACACTACCCAATAGATAATACACCCATGCAATACACAATATCTGCACAAGTATTATGCAAAGGATCACAGTATATTTGTGGCAATAATGTCTGCGCTTACTGCATCGTATTTCACAAAATGCTATGTATAGATTAGTATTTTTAGAATATTACAATGTAAAAATGATTGTGGCTCATTTTGTGATAATAACTAGTGCTCATAACTATTACATCTGGATTTGGATGTCAACTTGAAATTTCAGGGGTTGATGCCAAAATAGATGGGTCAGTAAAGCAAAGCCTTTTTATAAGCTTTGAATATAGTCAGTAGGTAGTTGTCAATGCTGACAGCTCTCAAAATATGTTGGGATTGTTTTTTTGGGTGAATTGGTAGTAGCTTAAATGTGTTCTTGTAAGAATTGGTGCAAAGAGAGAAAGTGCAAAAAAGAAAAGAAAGAAAATCACCACTTCATTCTTCATGGGAAGAAATTATTGCCAGGCAGACCACAAATTGGCCTGTTCTCACAGTTCATAAAGACACAAAACAGCCCTTTTAACAAAATATTAATTTCTCTATTAAGGTTGTCTGGACATGTCACATTGTTAGCCTAGGGAAAGTCTAAGAATGGTCTTATCTTATAATATAAATACTGAAGCACACCAAATTTGCATCTCAATGCACTTTTAGATTTGTAGCACAATGTTGAATGTGACACAGCTTATTACAGTTATTTCCTTTCTGTAATTTTTCACCTGAGGCTGTAATATATTGAAATAGTAGGTATAATAACATTTTATCAACAAATAAAGTAAACACCAAAATGTGTGTGTGTGGTGTGGTGAAGTGTAAAATGACTACATAACCCAGGTTGCACTGCGGTGCCTGTGACAAACCTGCTGCTGTTTGGTGCTTCTCTCTGACAGACGGAGCTGGGGTTCAGTAAGCTGTAAGTACCATATGTGTTTTTGGACAGCTCTTGTGGGTCTTCTCCACGTTAGCACAGATCACCCGTACCTTTAAAGTGTGGTGTGCTCTTTACTGGGCTTAAACTTACTGTAATATTGTGCTCCAAAACGCGCTAGCTTGAGTTAGCAACCATAGATCCAGCGCATATGAGCCATTCCTGATCGCTAGCAAACAAACCAACTATCAAGCGCGTTTACTGTCCCGACCAGGAAAGTAGCTCACAAAACTCCATGCCCTGTAAACGATTATTTCAAAAAAGCTGTATGAATGTTATTTTCCCCCCCTAATCACTAGTATTGTGCTTTTTGGTCTCAACAACAAAATATGGAAGACAAATTTGAGTTAAGCAACGTCAGCAGTGCCAATTGAACGCACCGCACGTGAACGCTTCATTGTACCTATGTTTGCTCTTTAGGTGTCAAAGTTTCGATTATGGACTCGGACCATAATTCAGAGGTACGTAATACATAGTGTTCTTCTAAGAGGGCATGGTGTAGCACATGTGTTTTTATATTTGTTTGGTTATCTTGTATAGACAACAGCTGTTTTTATAGGACTTCGACCAAGTTGTAACTTAAATCGGATAAATACAATATAATTGAGATGAAATGTCATGAGTCATGACTATCCATGTACTGCTCCTGTAGGATGAGTCAGTTGGTCCGTCAGAAGATGCTTCAGAAGAGGAAATGCCTCGCCTTCCCCCAGGCCTCTGTAAGTAACATAGTTTGTGTAATAATGCTGTTTCACACATGTGTAATACTGAGTGTGTTGTTTATGGTGAAGAGTAGTTTATAATCTCTTTACGTTTGTGTGTGTGCTCTATTGAAATTCTGATCATCAAAATTGTGTACGAAGAAACTTGCAGGTGTTTTCTTTGGTCGGTCTTATGCAATGTGTTACTTTATGCAGCAATCAAGATGATCCATGGCTCTTCTTCCAGGTCTTAAGAAAGACTTGCCAACCCATGATTATGGGCACACACACTCTTGTTTTGTGAAGGCTCTCATTCGTCCAGGAAAGCTTAAGCTTCACTACAACACTCTTGTTTTATGAAGTAGCTTAGTGCGACGTATTTTTACTGATGCAAAATAACAGATTTTTCTCCCTCTGAGTGTATTCATTTGAGTTTACTTTTTAATATTTACCAGCCGATGGAGAAGCCATGGAACTTCTCTGGCAGCTGCGATCACGTCAGCGCAACTCATCCCCCGATCTCCCAGAGACGGTCTCCCGTCTTACTGCCCCCGATGGGAGCACTTTATACTTGGTGGGCACTGCCCATTTCAGTGACAGTAGTAAACAAGATGTGGCTGCTGTAAGTACTCTCTGCTCTTTATTTGAAATTAATCATGGGGAAGGAGGGAAATTATGAGTTTCAGTATCTGGTAAATTTTAATCTTACCCCTGGCAATAATGACCATGCATTTTCAAACCTACAGCCATTATGATTATGATTATGATAATGATGATTATTATTATAGCATTAATGATGATAAAAATAATCTAATCTATGGTGATGGCTCACAGGCTATTGCTATAATCTGTCAAAAAGATGCTTCGACATATTGCATGTCGGTTCATCCTGTTGGATGGACCAACATCATCCTCTGGTTTAATGAACAAATTGACAATCACACATCACGCCAGAGTTTGCTAGCAAATGAAGCTACGATGCTCCTGTAAAGAAAACGCCTAACGCTAACAATTCACCCCCGACACTGCTCCTATGAACAGTATATCATATCTCTTTTTGCTTCACATAGACAATCCGAGCTGTGCAGCCAGACGTAGTGGTGGTGGAGCTGTGCCAGTACAGAGTGTCTATGCTAAAAATGGATGAGAATACACTGCTGAAAGAAGCTAAAAACATAAATCTGGAAAAGGTTCAACAGGCCATCAAACAGGTATTACTGAAGGAGTCATCCTTCTTTCCTGTCAGTGTTTTAACATGAATATTTATTTACATGTTTGTATTAAACAGATGATATGTTATTCAGTCATTTTTTTTGGTAGTCATTTTCATGTACTATTACTTGCAAGATATACAACAGTAATAGTAAAAACATTTTTTCATTTATTTATTTTTTCAGAATGGGTTGATGTCTGGTCTGATGCAGATACTTCTACTCAAAGTTTCAGCCCATATCACCGAACAGTTGGGCATGGCTCCTGGAGGAGAGTTTAGAGAGGCTTTTAAAGAGGTACCAAAAACAAAACATAAAAATTACTTAACTGAAATAAAGGCAAAGGTTTTGAGATGTTCTTAATATACAGGCCGGGCGGATTCCTTTTTGTAAATTTCATCTTGGAGACAGACCCATACCAGTGACTTTCAAAAGAGCGATTGCTGCTCTTAGTCTGTGGCAGAAAGCACGGCTGGCATGGGGTCTTTGTTTTCTTTCTGACCCAATTAGGTACCAGAACACATTTTTTTATCATACATTTTGTCAGTATATACAAAAAACTGTTGCTATAATTAGAATTTTTTTCCAATTCCAACCTGTGGTACTTTCTGTTTCAGTAAAGAAGATGTTGAAAAATGTAAACAGAAAGATCTCCTTGAACAGACCATGTCAGAGATGATTGGCGAGTTTCCAGCTCTACACCAGACCATTGTGGCTGAGAGAGACATCTACCTTACTCACACTCTCAGACAAGCTACGCGCTGTGTGGAGGCTCCCCCTAATGGCCAGAGTGCGTATGCATTATTTTTCTTAAATGATGTTAGAGAAGATGTTTTACAGAACAATATACTGTATCAATGCTGTACATTCTTATTTGTTTTTTTTAGAGGTCCCTGGTGTAGTTGTGGGTGTTGTGGGGATGGGCCATGTCCCTGGAATAGAGAAGAACTGGGAGAAAGAGCTTAACGTCAGTGAAATCATGAGGTATGGCATTTTGCTACATTTACATATCATTATGTGTTGAAAAATATCTCAATGACGCTGCCTCTCTTTTCCTCAGTGTGGCGCCCCCTTCTCGGTTTGGCTGGGTGATACATACAGTCATAAAGGGTGTCCTGATGGGCATTGTGGGTTATGCCTGCTATCGGGCTGGAGGGACTTTAGGCAGACGTCTTTTGTCATTACCTGCTGTTAAATCAATAGTGGAGAATCTTAGACTATCTGACGCTTAATCCCAAAGATCTTCCTCAAGCCATCTATGACTAAATCTATATTTTTAAAACAAAATCAAGCAATGCATCTATCACCAATAGCCTTACAGAACTTGAGGATATGACCAGTCACTTCAATGGACCTCAGGTGTTATACCTCATAGCAATGCCCTTATAAGTAATGCAGTGCTGCCCTGACAGTGACGGTACTTTGAGCATATGCTACATTTTGCCAAAATTTGAAAGAGGCTAATAACCATTTTATTATTATATTTGAGACGCAGCGAAGGTCTGTCATAACATGGTGCTGGTGAAATACCTGATGTCATGTCAGTTCATTGCAGCACTTTGTAGCTGACATTATTAGTATATTATCATAAACTATACGATGTATAGATTTTTTGAATATAATCTTCAAAAAAGATACAAAAAAAAGATACAAAAATCATAGTAGAATAATAATCATTTTAGGGGTGGATGTAGGACTGGAAGCTGGAATGGAAACAGTTTGAGATGCTAAAAAGGTGCATTTGGCCTATTACCCCAATCCATCATGCCAGTCCAAAATTGTTACTGCAGATAATTATTTACAAACTAAGCACTGGGTGTATGTTCTACTGATTGGTCACAAGCGTTGTCATCAACAGCAAGTGCCTCATCTCTAAGCTTTAAAGGGCTGTAGCTACGAGAAAACAAAACACCTAATCTTTACAGATGAACGTCTGTAAAGATTCATCATTTCTTCTTTTTTAATGGGACATATATGTTCTGTGGAGTTTTATACTTGCTCATTGCCAAATCAAGAGCATGACCTATATGTGCCTTTTTAAACAAAAAAAGGAAAAAGTGCATTACTCTTGAAGTGCATCTATCAAGTTGGGTTTTTAATATACTGGTGTTATCTCATGTCGAAAAAACAAAGTTATATGCATACATCCTAAAAAGCCATCGGTATCACTTTTATTTTACAGTACCTTGATACATTGTACCCAACTAAATTTAGTACAATGTAATGTGCTCTGTAACAATCTGTAATAATTTGTACCTATGGTTTAGATACACAATGGAATAACTTGTATTAGTACTTGGTATGTGCATAATGCAATAGGACACGATACCCTTAGGGTTTGGGCTAAAGGTGAGGTTTAGGGTTAGATAAGATAAGATAGCCTTTATTGATCTCACAATGGAGAAATTTACTTGTTACATTCAGCTCTTAGAAACACTTGGTGTGCAAATAGGCAGGAAATGTAAGGAAAAAACACTTGACTAGTAAATAGTGATATCTTGTATACAATCACAACCAAGGAATTTGTGGGGACAAAAAGTATAAACAGTAAATAATAAGTAAACTAACTATAACAAAACAAAGTGATGTACCTACAAAGTACTAATTATTCCATTGTGTATCTAACCCATAGGTACAAGTTATTACACACTGTTACAGAGCACATTACATTGTATTAAATCTAATTAGGTACAATATATCAAGTATAGTGTAAAATAAAGTGTTACAAAGCCATCTTTTATTTACAATGAATTGCACATTTATATAAAAACAAACAAAAATGCAATAACCTCACAGAAATGTTTTACTTAAAGTTTATTTTTGAATTGGATTTTGCGCTGTAGATTTAATTTTGCACGTATCAAATGAATGACTGGGCTTAGACCGTACCATCCTCTTTGTATACTTTTCCTTTATTTTTCTAACTTATTCTACACATTGTGTAATACTGGTATGTGGATTTTTTTTAATTTTTTTTTTTTTGGGGGGGGGGGGACAAAAACGTTTCCAAATGCTTATAACCATAATTCTGACAGCATGGCAAATGTGGATACAAAAAGTGAGCATTTTAATTTATTTCATATGTAAAATATACTGTAATAAATCGATCTTTACTGTTGTAATTGTCTACAACCATTAAAATATTATATTCCCTCTTGTAAAATAACTTTTTCTCTGTGTTGTGGGCTGAATGTACGAAAAATGAGAACGGTCAGTAGGGAGCGCTTTTGTTTCAGTACGACATATTATAGTGTAACACCCTGTTGATCGTAAACATCCGGATTACGAAAGAATGACTTGAAGGAACTTCGTAACTGCGACATTAGATATAAACAGATGGCAGGTGTTGAATGGCTTATTTAGGACGCAGACCGGGCTCATTGCGCTGTTTGCTTTCCGGTGTGTCCGTGAATAGACTCTTCTGTGCGGTCGGAATGGAAGACATGGGGCTGACTTTGAGTCGGTCTCCGCTGGAGCGACTCCCCTTTGACAACCAGGCTCTGAAAAAGCTGCCCCTGGACACTTCCGAAGAGGCAGGTGTGAGACAAGTAAAAGGAGCGTGTTTCTCTCGAGTGAAGCCACAGCCGCTGACCGGACCACGTTTCGTGGCGGTGTCGCCGCAAGCGCTCGCTCTTCTCGGGCTGAGCCAGGAAGAGGTGCTGAACGACCCCTTAGGTCCGGAATACCTGAGCGGCTCCAAAGTGATGCCCGGCTCTGAGCCTGCTGCCCACTGCTACTGCGGTCACCAGTTTGGACAGTTCGCCGGGCAGCTGGGTGACGGGGCGGCTTGTTATTTGGGAGAAATTAAAGTACCACCTGGACAAAGCCCTGACCTTTTGCTTGAGAATCCAAGTCTTAGATGGGAGATTCAGGTGAAGGGTGCTGGGGTGACCCCTTATTCCAGGTCAGTAAGCCTGTTATTTTATTTTAATTGGAGCACGTAAACTTTTAATAAAGGTTGAATAATAAAAATTCCATTAAGACTTGTTTGCCATTAGTTTGTCAATGAGCAGAGATTTGTTACAATGGAATGGAAATGGCATTTCTTACATTTGCCTTTAATATACTTTATATATAATGTACATATATTTCCCCTGCTTCTTTAAGTATGGATTTGGTTGTATTCTCTTTGATAGACAAGCAGATGGTCGTAAGGTCCTGCGCTCCAGTATAAGAGAGTTCTTGTGCAGCGAGGCCATGTTTTTCCTGGGAGTGCCCACCACCAGAGCAGGGTCTGTTGTTACCTCTGACAGCAGAGTCCTGAGAGACATACGTTACAACGGTCACCCTCGCCACGAAAGATGCTCTGTGGTCCTCCGGATTGCTCCCACCTTTCTTAGGTAATCCTTTGACTCTCCTCTTGATAACTTCGAATTACACTAAAGTATTTTTTTTTTTTTTACAGGTTTGGATCTTTTGAGATCTTCAAGCAAGCAGATGAGTCCACAGGGAGACAAGGGCCTAGTTATGGACGTGATGAGATCAGACGACAGATGATGGATTATGTCATTGAGAATTTTTATCCAGAAATCCAGGAGACTTTCCCAGACCATGTGGAGAGAAATGTGGCCTTCTTTAGGGAGGTTAGAGCTCTTTTCTTTCTCATTAAGTGATTAAAAAACAACAACTGTATCACAGATATTATAACAAAGAAGATCAATGGAAACATTCTTCAATGCCAGTTTTGTTAATTCCTTGAACTTTGAATTCTTTTTATCGAGTGCTGTGGATATTTCATGGAAGAAATTATTATAAATGTATTTTTCTTTCCCTACAATAGGTAATGGTCCGTACAGCTCGACTTGTGGCGCAGTGGCAGTGTGTAGGATTTTGCCATGGGGTTTTAAACACTGACAACATGAGTATTTTGGGACTTACACTCGACTATGGCCCATACGGATTCATGGACAGGTAGCATTTTGTAAAGAAAAAAAGAAATCATAATTTGTAATGTAATTTTAATGTATATTTAAATGTAATACAAGTTCTGAAAAAGCTGGTTTGTTCTGCGCAGATTTGATCCAGATTTTATTTGCAACGCCTCAGACAACTCGGGCCGTTACTCATACCAAGCCCAGCCGGCTATCTGCAGGTGGAACTTGGTGAAACTGGCAGAGGCGCTTGCACCTGAGCTGCCTCCTGAAAGAGCAGAGGCGGTCATGGATGAGTACATGGATGTGTATAACCGCTTCTACCTGGGCAACATGAGGAGAAAACTCGGGCTGCTTAAGAAGGAGGAGCCTGAGGATGAGATTCTGATCACTGAGCTCCTGCAGACCATGCACAACACAGGTTGGCTGAGTTTTTGAACCTTTGCCCAAAATCTGTTTTTACTTAAAGTTGAGTTATAAATATTTTTGTAGCATACACACAGTACAATGGTTGTAGTTTGTAATTGTGTAATTGCAAAAATGAATAATACACCCTCTGGCTCTTTGTGCAATACCCTATGCATCACAACTATTTTACCCTGTCCCTTATATAGAGAATTTGAAGCAAAATGAGGATTTCTGTGACTATCATTTCAGGTGCAGACTTTACCAACACATTTCGCAGTTTGAGCCAAATCTCCTGTCCCAATGAGGGGGAAAATGAAGAGGACATTCTCGGGCAGGCCACACAGCTTTTGCTAGAGCAGTGTGCATCTTTGGAGGAACTTAAGGCCGCTAACAAACCCACCATGGACCCACGGTATGGTAGTGACTGCAATAAAATGTAGCTCAAATGTCAGCTTGTTTCATAACCTGATAAGATTGATATGGTGTTATTTATCCAAATCTTAAGAAATTGTATTGTTCAATGCGTGACCTGCTGGGAACCTGCACAGGGCTAATATTTAACTTGTGACACACATAAAAAAAATACTAATGACGCGATCATGTTTTAGCTTATCTCTATTGTCTTGTAATGTAATGTTGGCTTAACTCATATCCCTTCAGTGAAGTCACTCACTATCATTTATCACTTATCTGATACATTTAAGGCTTTATTTTTACCTCCGCTCTTGACAGGGAGCTGGCAATGCTGCTATCGTTGGCCCAAACCAATCCAGCACTGTTCCAGATGATATCGGACAGAATGACAATAGCCAGGCAGTTAGATAAGCTCAGCAAACTTAAAGACCTGATGGAGTCCAGCCAGGAAGAGTTAAAAGTCAAGCAGGCAAAGGACTGGACTGCCTGGATCACACGTTACAGGTGAGAGAGCTGGGTGTAAAATATCAAACTTTCACCTCCATGAAAAGGTTAAAAGAAGTCAGTTGGTGGCTTTTGACAAAATGTAGGACCAGGAAAGGTGACGTGAGATGTCTGGTGGATAAATGCATGTTATCACTGCTGCAGGAAGCGTCTGGGTAGAGAACTGGAAGGCCTGAGTGACGCTGTGCAAGCTGTGCAGGACGACAGGGTGAAGGCGATGGACAACGCCAACCCACGTGTGGTGCTGAGGAACTATATTGCTCAAAATGCGATCGAGGCTGCAGAGAATGGAGACTTTTCTGAGGTACGGAAATAATGTTTTTTGTTCTAATGTTATCTATTAAATCATAGTTTATAACTTTTCTATTGTCTGCATTAGTCAGTTTTATTTCAGGCTAAAGTATATCTGAATATATTGGGTATTGGATTTTTTAGCAAACCTTTAAAATAGCATTACATCTTTTGTTGTGATGCTTGCTCTGACCTCTTATCTGTGTTACAGGTCCAGAGAGTTCTTATGGTTCTGGAAAAGCCCTTCTCCTCACAGCCAGGCCTGGAACTCCCAACATGGGTCAGCAAACATGGAGGCACTGAGGAGGGGGAGAGGGATGAAGCTGAAGAGCAGTCCGCTTCATCTTCCACTGTCAGAAGTGCTTTGCCTTACGACAGCAAGCCCCCTGCATGGGCACAGGAAATATGTGTCACATGATCTTCGTAATCACTTCCTCGACAGTTAGCTGGCCTGCCCGGTACGGGCGAGTGATGTACTGTACTCAGAGCTGCCAGTTTCGAGGAAGCAAACTTAAACACACAACAGCCCAACAAAAGCAAAATACACAGCAGACAAGGGAATGAAGATTATTGACTCATGGTTTACTTTCTCCAGATCTTGAGTCAAGTTCATTTTAAACATATTAGACGGATTATTTGACTTTTTATTTGGGGAAAAAAAAGTTGATATTTGTCCGTATTTGACCTTGTAGTGACCCAGTGGCTGTATGAGTGGTCAGCATGGCGCCTTTACTTTACATCACGGTGGTCTCTAGGACGGTCCAGGATACATTTTGTGTAAGTTTTTGTTGCTGACTGACCCTCTCACCAGAAAACCTACAAAACAATTGATCCTGGAGCATTGTAGAGACCACTGTAATGTACAGGAAAGACGCCATGCTGACCACAAAAACAGCCGCTGGGTCGCTACAAGGTGAAATACGCACAAATATCACATACATAGTGCACCTTTAAGCAATATATAATGGACAATATCTGTGGACAAATGATAATACTAAGCTACCTTTTCCATGTCTGCTGGGTATGAACAAGCTATTAATGATGAGTCAGACACAAAGGTCTTAAAGGAACCAGGTCAGACTCTGAAAACGTATGGGCTATTGTCAACATTACATCCATAATGGAAACTACTAGGGAGCCTTCCTACGTAGTATACTAGGACATCATGCTATATCCGTACAACACATGTGCAAATTATATTTTCTTTGACTTTTACAATACATTTTGTTTTTCACTTTATTGTAATAAATACACAAGAAAGGCGGTTTATTGTTACTTTTGACTAGCTTTCACAATACACTCATTACATGAACCAAATATTAGTAATAAACAATTGCCAAACTGAAGATGCCTTTATTCCTCTCTCTGCTTGTTTATTTGCAATGTGTACAATCCAGTAAACTGTAAAGAGTAAGTAAATGATGATTACGCTATTACAGTAGATTAAAGTCTACCCCATGTTAGTTGGTGCATTTTACTTCTGGAGCCTGGAGCTGGGTCGTGTCCCTACAAGCTTCCCGAATTCTTGTCCACGTGGTTAAAAAGAATTCAGCCAGCTGTGATGTACAGTTTCATTGGGAAGTGCGATGATGAAGTGTAGCTATCCCCCGTCCTTCCCCCGTTGATAGAGCAGTGCACTTTGCTTTCCACCTTTAATTGCAAGCCTATCAGGATCAGGAGTGGCTTCGGGTAACCTCTGGGTGCGCCCTAAGCCGCCAACAACACAGAGCAGCGCGGGGAAGCCTGGGTAACTCCGGAACAATGGGCGTGTAGCTGCGGAAACGACAAAAGCGCTACAAAAATCTTCTTCAGGGTGCTTTTATTTGTATTTAGTTTATTTTTTTAATAAGATGTCTAAACGCGTCAGACCTGGGTACTGTCGCCAGGAAGTAAATAAGACCACTTGGGAGGTCCCGGAACGGTACCGGGACTTACGGCAGGTTGGGACCGGAGCGTACGGGACAGTATGGTAAGTCAACATTTTATGCGCGTACTTGTGAGAAACTGAATAAGCGGGAGAAAAAAAAAATCAAATGTCTTTGTACGTGGAAGGGGGGGCGTGTAACAAAGAGCGACGTGACATATGGTGCCATGGGGCCAGGCGCTTTGTGTCACAGACAGTCAGACAAAAGAAGCATTACGTGCGCTTCTCTGCGCTGTGCGGCTGCTGTTTTCACTTCCTGATGCGAGGGTGACACACTTCCACACGCTCTACCTGTCTGTTTACTATCGGCACATGGACGTGGCTTTCTCGAATCACCAAACGAAGCATGTGCAAAGAATTTTTTTTATTGGGATATTGTGCGGGTCTCAACACGAGGACCGCTTCTGTGACTCCGGGCTGTTTTCCCTCACCTACCCGTCATACACAGGCAGATCCATTTACCTGGCAAGGCTGAAGAAATGTTGAAATACAAGATTAATGTTCACAAACAGCTCCCTCCTCCACCTCTCATGCCAAAGCTGTTCTGCACTACTCCCTTCGTGGATGGATTATTGCACCATCAATGTTAATAGATAAAAAATAGCCTACATGTTTTCATGAGATCGCAAACATACATGTACTCAGGAGTGTGGTTTAACCTAACTCACTGCTTGTAAGGGCGCATAACACATTCATTGCAAAGTCTTTTATATTAAATTTGTGCACCATTGAGTTTCCTTGAGCAATTTGGACAGGCCTGTTAGATGGTAACAGACAATAGTAACTCTTGCCTTACTCAGCTACATAGTGTTGTGTATGCAGGGCCAATTTATCCAATGGGCTAGCAGGGGCTGAAGCTCAGGGGCCCACCATTGTCAAGGGCGTATCAGATATAAGGGGGAAAAAAAGAAAAGGTGATTTGTTGATTTTCATGTCAATCACTTGTGCTGCGCTATCTGTGTACCTGGACTAGGCCCACCCTACCTGGCCCAGAGGGATACATGTAGGAGTATAGCAGGGTCAGGGTTTTTGTGGGATTTAGGTTTAGGGTTATGGTTATGGTTACGGTTGGGGTTAGGGTTAGGGTTAGGGTTAGAGTTTTGGTTGGGGTTAGGGTTAGGTTTGCGCTGAGGGGGATGGGGCCCTACAATTCTGTTTAAAGGGGCTAGATGCAAGTTAGTCATTTTATACTCACTACTGCCACCTCAGGTCATACGTGTAAGTGCAGCTTCTATATTAAGCTCGTGCATGATGACACTTCGGACCGAATTAACACCTTTTTGAGTGACAGTGCAGGATTTTAGAGACAGTTGTGGTGAACAGGTCTGGGTTCATTCTACACATTAGGACATGGCTGGAACATGTAGGGGGAGGAAAATACATAATCTTAACATTTTTAAACTCTGTATAGTCCCTTTAAGCCCCGGGGCCTATGGGTACATTAAGATGGGCCTGTGTGTGTATGTGTGTAACATTGGGATTTTCTCTTTCCAGCTCAGCAGTGGATTCCAGAACAAGAGCGAAAGTGGCCATAAAGAAGATGTACAGGCCTTTTCAGTCAGAACTTTTTGCCAAACGTGCCTATAGAGAGCTGAGGCTTCTGAAACATATGAAACATGAAAATGTATGTAACTTAAGTGCCCAAATTGTTGAGGTTGATAATATATATAGTGCACTACACATGTGTTGTTGAATTTTAGGTTATTGGCCTACTAGACGTGTTCACAGCAGACCTCTCTCTGGACAGATTTACTGAATTGTAAGTATTGATCAAGAGAGTGAAAGCATAAATTGTCAAAAGCCACAATGCCACAAAGCCACAATGCATTTTCTGCTATAGCTATTTGGTGATGCCGTTCATGGGCACTGACCTGGGGAAGGTGATGAAGTTACAGAGGCTTTCAGAAGACAAGGTCCAGTTTTTAGTTTATCAGATGCTCAAAGGTCTGAAGGTGAGTACATTTAGAATGTTCTTTTATCATGATGCTGCATGCTCTCTGAATTTAATTTGACTTTTATTGTTGTTTTAGTATATTCACTCTGCTGGGATCATACACAGGGTAAATCAAAAAAAAATTATATTAGCGTTGACCTCATTTGTATTGTTATGTGATATACCAATACTATATTTTCACTTTTATAGGATCTTAAACCGGGAAATCTTGCCATCAACCAAGACTGTGAACTCAAGGTAAACGTCTGTGTCACAGTTTTTGTGATCACGTTTGTTTGACTTATCCTTACTCTTGATCACATTGCAAAAAATAAGCCTGAAGACATTAATTATCTTTTCGTATTTATGCTTTATGCACTTTGGTCAGATCATAGATTTTGGCTTGGCGCGGCAGACGGACAGTGAGATGACTGGGTATGTGGTAACCCGCTGGTACAGAGCCCCAGAGGTCATCCTCAACTGGATGCACTACACTCAGACTGGTAAGAAAAAACATGGCACTGCATCATATTACGACATCCCAACAGGGGAGGGGATGTTTTTATTGCCTGGAAACCGGTCTGGTGACTGTAGCATCAACTATTTCTACAGCGGTACATACGCAACAGGATGTGTTAATATTAGCACTGAATTATGAATCACGAAACTCACCTACTGTTGATGTATTTTTGCTCATTTACCGACGGTTGGAGAAAAGCTCTTCCTCTTTCTCGTGCATCTCATGCACAGTTAGTAGGTTATTGAGGGAACTTTCACGTCCCATGAGTGATGCTGCTCGCGATCAACACGTGACCACAAATAAACAAGTCGGATTGCACGGGCTCGTTTGAGTTTTCTGATGCCGCCAACGATGGCGTGGGTCCCAGACTGATATCATATAGAGGGGTATCATTCTGATCTCACCAGGCCAATGTTTTTACACAAGACGAGATATAATGTTGAGTTTATCTTTGCTGGGCCCTTTCTGTTTTGAGCTAATATTTTATTTAATTAAAGGGGCTAGATGCAAGTTAGCCATGTTATACTCACTACTGCCACCTCAGGTCATACGTGTAACTGCACCTTCTATATTAAGCTCGTGCATGATGGCACTTCGGACCGAATTAACACCTTTTTGAGTGACAGTGCAGGATTTTAGAGGCAGTTGTGGTGAATAGTTCTGGGCTCATTCTACACATTAGGACATTGTTGGAATATGTAGGGGAAGGAAAATACATAATTTTGAAATTTTTAAACTCTGTATAGTCCCTTTAAGCTAAAATCTTTCCATGGCCATGCTAACCTTCTATTAAAGTCCCCTACACTTTCTAACTTTACATTAGCTATGACAGAGCACATGAATATTGATTATTTTTGTCCTTTTCAGCACACATTATTGGATAATAGAATTCATACAGCCTTCTTTACAGTGTTGTTATTGCAAACAGCCTCTAGATGGAGCTGTGATTGCACCTGTGCAGCATCAAGTTGAAGCAGTCTTTATTGCTGGTAGTTTATGCCTCTCATTTGCACACATTTGACATCTCTTGTGTTCGTAGTGGACATTTGGTCTGTGGGCTGCATCATGGCCGAGATGCTGCAGGGCAAACCTCTGTTTAAAGGCAGTGACCGTATCCTTTCCCCACGCTGTCATCTGTTAACACTCGATGCTTTGATAACATTTCTTGGTATTATTTTATTTCAAGCTGCATACATGCCTCAACCCTTAGCGCAAATCCTTCAGACTTGGACCAGCTCACTGAGATCATGAAAATAACCGGGACGCCATCTCAAGAATTTGTCTCTAAGCTTGAATCAGAAGACGTGAGTCCAACAGCCGTGAAATATTTACAAATGTTTTAATTCAATATAACTCATTTATTTGTTTCTTTGTTTTTAGGCCAAAACTTACATTCAAGGTCTCGATAGAATAGAAAAGAAAGATCTCACAAAGGTGTTTCCAGACAGTAATCCACAAGGTCGGACATGGCTAGTCTTAATACAAGCTACATGTACTTTGGTGCTGATTTGATTTTGTCCCCTCAGCTGTGTGCGTGCTGGAATGCATGTTATTGCTTGACCCAGAGAACAGAGTGACTGCTGCAGAAGCCCTGTCGCTGCCATATTTCTCCATTTTTAGAGAGCCAGACGAGGAGACTGAAGCACTGCCTTATGACCACTCCCTGGACAATGCCGAGCTCACTGTCGACCAATGGAAACGTAAGCATGGATCTGAATGTCGAAGACTAACTTTAACTTGGAAATGTCTGGGAAAAGTAATGATTGTGTCTTTTTTAGGCCATACTTTTACAGAGATCTTGACTTTCAAACCTGTTTTGCCGGACTCTAAAGAAACGTCACTTTGAACAGGAGCTGCAATGGAACAACGTGTAATGGCTGAGAAAACACCAAGGAAAAGCATTTGTTGTTACGTTCAAAAACATGTTCAGAGGTGGGTAGAGAAGTTACTTTAAAATACGTATTCATGTAGAAGTCAAAAGTAGCAATCTAATAATAATAATAATAATAAAGGAATGGGTGAAAATATTAGTTGAATACTGTGTAATTGAGTGAAAAAGTCTGATTTATGTTTCATTAGTATGTGTAATTCGTTTATTAGAACAAACAAACATACAGTATAATATGGACATTTGGATATTTCCAAAGAATAGATTAACAAAACGTCTGAAGAGAAGACACAAACATTAATTATTTAAAAGTGCACATTAACTTCTTCACTTACAGATTTAGGTAATGGAGAGAGTAAGCAAATATTTTACTCAAGTAAGATTACAGCTTCTTCAAAATAGAATTACTCAAGTAAAAAGTGCTATGTGATAAAACTACACTAAGAAGTATGCAATAGCTATTTCTAAAAGTTACTCAAGTACATGATTATATTAACTTAGTACGACCCACCTCTGAACATGGTCAAAACTCAAGGTACTACTGGTAGTGGAAAAAACAAACAAGAAGAGGCAGGCCGTTTCTGAGACAGGGCTGCAGAACATGACTTGGCAGTCCCATCATAAGTCAATGAGAAGTGTGAAAGTCTTGTGGAAAATATAAACACTATTCTAAGTATCAGAAACCAATAGCTTAAGTAGTGGAATAGTAAACCTGTGACCGAATGGTACCCAGCCCTACACACAGTCTAACACTATGTTGACCATCTCTGCAGATGAAAATGGTACAAATGCAATACCTCCCATTAAAGTGAAAGTAGATCATTTACAAATTGACTGTGAAGTAGATGTAGTCATTGTACAAGACCCCGTTCTGACAAAGTTGCGCTATTCAATTTTTGGGGGGAACTGGTATAGCCAATAATATGAATGAATTTGTCAACACTGTCTGTAATGTACATAAGTATCTTGTTTTGGTGAGTTCACTATTTTCCCCACTGCCTTAATGACAAACAGTTTTGCTCCAGTATAACAATATTGTGAATGATTACCATCACTCAGGCTTTTCTCGATATTTTTGTATGTATTTTTTGTGGTAATGTGTCAAAACTATTTCAAGTAATAAAACTTGACACTTTTTCATAATTTGGTGTTTTTGTTTTAACACACGTAATAACAGTAGGTGGCAGCACACATCAAACCTGGTCTATGCCGCTGTCTGGTCAGTGAGTTCACCAAAAAAATAGACAGAGGGAAAATAGAAGGACTTCAATGAATCTTGGTATTATTTTTTTCACATGATGTTATTCTTAGTCCAGGGGAGTGTTGAAGATTTGTGGAATTTCCTTATTTGACCACTTAAAACGTGCTCTTATATAACCGAGTTTTGACTATGTTTATATAGTAGCTCAACACGCCGAGTGGATTTACCGTCCAGATTTCAATGGAAATGGAAAAAACATTAGCCACTTTCTGTGTTTCATTGGTAGAGATGGCTAGGGTACTGTGTTTAGGTGTTTGAATGTGCATAATGTATCAGGAGGCTATATTCTTTTGTGTACAATTTTGCCTAATTTATGTATAGAAATGACCAAAAACCCAAAACGTTCTTACATTTACAATAGCTCACCAGTTGAATCATAGGTCATGGGCCGTCCTTGGCTCCTGAAAATCACTGGTCCACCACTGTCCTCCCTTGGACCACTTGAGACTATGCAGATTTGTGTGTAGGCAGGTACACACAAAAGAGCATCAGTTTTGGCTTGATATTCAATATTTACAATTTCTTGTCACAAGTATTTTGCATTTTTTTTTTCTTCTAATCTTTGCCTTACATGCGTCTTCCTTGTGTGAATGTGTGTACATTCTCGCCTTTAGATGCTGCTCATCCCTTGACATCTATTTGGTGGGTGTTGGATTTAACAAGCTTGCTTTGACTGACCTCCAGGTCCTTGACCCCTTGTGGGTTCCTCCCCAGAGGACCGGCTTCCGTCCTGGGTTAGATCAAGACGCACGCAGGGTAGGCCTGGGTGCTGCTACTGCCTGGACAGTTCACTCAGAAGTCACCAAGTTCTCTCTGAAGACAGGAAAACAGAGAGGAAAGCACATTTCTGAGCCTTCAGCCCCTCCTCTGCACAACACAGCAGCACATGGACAAACTGTCTCTCCTCTGACTTGTTTGTTGACCCTGTGGTTTATTTTCAGAGCGCCTTGGATTCAAACAGCATTTTTCCTCCAAGCACTGACACACACAAACCATCCCACAAGCTCCACTCACCAACACACACACTTAAGTAAGTTTTAGATTGACACTTGAGGGAGTTTGTTGCAATAACCACAAAGCCCTAACAACACTCCGACCTGGGTCATTCCACTTCTGTAACTAGGGAAGTCCGTCTGTGCTATTCTATGTGGGATACTACTCCGTGTTCTGCTAAACTAATTGGAGCTTTTGGTAACCAGCGCTGAACTTTTTGCTTAGAGGAGCTTCTTGCTGGCTCTTATATCCCAGTAGGCAGACTAATGGCTAATCAGCTGACAATTCTGAGCTGATGAAATAAGTGGTATGGAGCAGCAAATCATAGACTTTCATTTGTCAGTGTGACCGACCACAGAGACGTGAGCGGGTGTTTTTATTCCACAAATAATTAAGCGTGTCATAAACAAACCCAAGAACAAATAAACAAATCCAAGGGCTCAGTGGAGATAAATAGATTGGAGTTTACCGATGGGGAAAGGAAAGAGCGTGTCTGTGTGTCATTCACAACGCCCTATATGTTTGCGTTGAAGTTTGTATAGTGTTTAGGTGGAATTTGCTCTTGTTGCTTTGAGCTTCCTTCCAGATGTCAGTGTGCATCTGCTTTGCTTCTGCAGCCCCTGGTTGTACTGTCAGGGATGTGTAAGAGTGATGTATTCTGGGGGAACATAAACAGAGCTGCTTTTATATAATACTATGAAGGCATTCCCAGGCGCTTTATCTTTGTCAACATTTTTGAGAGAAGATTCTTTTGGTTCGTGTGTGTGTGTGTGTGTGTGTGTGTGTGTGTGTGTGTGTGTGTGTGTGTGTGTGTGTGTGTGTGTGTGTGTGTGTATGTGTGTGTGTGTGTGTGTGTGTTTTTATCAGTAATTTTTCCATTTGGCTTTACGTAAGAAACTGTCTGTATTGGAGAGACCACCCAAAGTTACCAGTACTGGACAAAATACAAAAAATGGTGACATACCAGTCATAAATTAACACTGCAGCCTGATAAAACTAGCTTCTAATGTTTGAGGTTGGAAGTTAATGTCTTGGCTATAGTTTTGAAACTTTGTTGAAAGTTTCTCAAAAAGCCACACTTGTCATTATTCATTCACTCACTCTATACTCAGTATAGCTACTATGGTAACACCCTGCCCTGGGGTAGACTGAAAGAAGTGAGGCTGCTTATCTGTGCCATCGGCCCCCTGACCGCCAGTAACCTCTCACGCTGCACATTCATAGTACAGGCGGTTCCCTTGCTTGCTGATGTAGAGCTGATCATTCGGAGCGCGTTTGGTATTGCTATATCTGTTGATGTTTGAAGTTTTATGACAGCAATAGTCCATAGTGTGGCTTTAATATCACGTCTGCCACACCAAATAATTCACCCCTCTCTGTTGAAGGTGCACTGTGGAACTTTTTATGTGAATTTTCTTTCTTTCGTGATCCAGTGGCTGAATGGGTGATTAGTTTCCGCATTTACTTTCCATCGCTATGGCCTATATGACACTCCAGGACCAATTGTTTTTAGAGTTTCTGCTCACCTCCAGTTGTTCGGGGGATCCGGAGGTGACACCAGGTCAGCTCAGAGACATTTGGCCTGATCTTGTGTTTCTAAATGCAGACTGTAGCATAACTGTTTGTGCTTAATAAGAGCGCACTTTGACATCTTGCAGCTTCTAGACTTAGTGCATTAAGTGGGCAGGACAGACTCCCGTGTCCAATGGCCTCCAACCAGACGCAAGGGGAAGGGTGGGGTGGGGGGTGAGTGAACATGTGCTTTTGTTTGGATCACCTTAATGCAATTACAGCCGAGTGAGTGCTGACCCGCGCCACAGCGGGACCAGCTGTATACCGGACAGGGACAGTGTTTAACTGAAGTACTTAGTTTGACCGATAGTGCACAGAGAATGTATTACAGAAAGAATGTCAGGCTACTAAACCACGCCTTTTAGCTATAGCCTAAGCCATGCCCTATCGCCAGCGGCACAGTTGAATAGAGCAAGATGACGCCTGTCTGACAATGTGTTTGGAGCAGGGCTGTCTTTGCGCCCAGCACAAGTTCGGGCCCATGGTCCCCTCCAATGTGTCCTGATTGATGGACTCTCTCACCAGAAAACAATTGATCCTGGAGCATCGTAGAGACCAATTGAAAGTAAAGGCACCATCCTAACCTACCATACAGCCATTTGGTCACAAAAAGCTCAATTATGCACAAATATCAAGATTTCTTCCCCCAAGGGGCCATCCCAAAAAATACTCATTCAAACTAAATACAAAAATGCTGTATCAGAAGAGCAAAGGACAGTTCCCTTTGATCTAAGTTGGTTAATTGCCTTTGCAAAACAGCCTATTCAAAAGGTGGAGCCTGAGTGCACTGTGGAAACTAATACATTTTTGCTTTTGGTGTTTATTTGTATTGGCTAATGTATGTTCGGGTCAATTGCCACCTCTAATAAAGATAAAGTAAATAGATGACTAGTTTTTAAAAATACAGTTCATTCGCCTGTCAGATTTTTTTCTTCACGTGTCAGTGGTATCTTGAGCCCAATCTGTGCGGTCCGTATCCAGGCTGCACGTGTGTCCGAGGGATGCTCAGGGCAAAGGAAATTCCACCGGCTCACATGGTGCACTCCTATTCTTCGACCTTGAGACTCGGGAGATCCAGGACACTCTGGAGGCCAAAAGGAAGCAATGATAGCAAAGGTATTGGGATGGGGCACTGAGATGTTGGGACATGAAGGACACACTAGGGGTGGATAAAAGCGTAGTGCCTCTGGGATATTCTATCTATGCAATTTCTCCATCTGTAAGATCAATAAAGTACCATCTTATCTTATCTTCTATCTATGCTATCAGTGTTTATATGATGTCATTCACTAGACATCTAGACCATGTTTTGAAGGCCATTTGTGGACAAGGCAATGCAAAGAACGCATGCCACACATAGTCTCATGGGAAACGTTTCTCTGCCCATTTGTGATGCGATGACACTGGACCTTGAGTGTTTGGATTACAGTATAGCACAGAGAGGCAGCATTTAGACCCCCCTGACCCACACCGAGATAGAAGCCAGCTGCTATAACTATTGGAGCCTTCTCATTTGAGCGCTCTAAGCTGTCGAGTATTACTAGGAGATTGTTTAATTTAACACGCTTGTATTTAAATTGAACTGGAAAGTGGAACAAAAAGCTTTACAAGGTCTTCTTGTAATCACAACTTGAACACGCAAGATAGATCTTTGTGTAGTGGGATTTGGGCTGCTGAAGACAATGGGTCATGACTTAAAATTGGAGTGCATAGAGGCTATATAGAGCAAAACCTGAAATTGACTTGAGTTGTCTTGAAGATTCGGTCATTTTCCACTTATATGTCACCCCACTATACATCAAAGCCATTGCAAAACCGTAGGATCCTGCTTAAATGCCTTTTACTCCCTGTTAAAAGTAGAAGGCACATGCACTAAACTACCGACTACACTCCCAGCCAGTGGGTTAAAAGGGGCCATTAAGAGTGGCCACTTCCGTCGAAAGGAGTTCAAACAAGCAGCTTCAATATTTTTGTCAGAAGGGACTCTAAAATCTGCTAACAAAATTCAAGTGAGTCCACTGTGGCTCTTTCTTGTGTGTAAAACTGCATAAACAGTCTCTTTCCTCAAATGAGATCCTTTCAAATCCTTTTAAGATTTGATTCAATCATTGTAGCATCACAAGTCTGTTCTTTATTTGAGTTTGTGAGTTCATTAAAACCTCCTTGTTATGTGCAGGTGAGCTTCGCATGTGGTTTTGGGTTAGCTAGCGTAACAATATGTCCAAAGTTGGCCATAGATGATAAATCCTGGTTGTTTTTTTTCTATGGTCCATGGGTACAGACCTGTTGACCTCGGCAGTGAGAGCAGCGGGGGCTAACAGCTTGACCCAATGTTCTTTACTATGGGTGATAAAGCCAGCATTGATGGGAGCTCCCGTTGAATCATGGGAGGAGGCTGGCAGAAGGAGCAGAGGTGACTGTATATCACCGGGCCCGTGTTTTTGAAGAGCTGCTCCTGGCATTTTGGGCCAAGGTTAAGAGTGATGTCATTTAGAAACGAGAAAGTACGGTGTCACTGCTGTCAAAGTGCTGAACAGGGGTGTTGCAATGGATGGATTTTTACTTTAACTTTAACTTTAACTTTAGCTTTTTCACAACAAGAAGTAAATAGTTTTCGTTACAACGCACTAATTGTGTGAGTGTGATTTGAGTGTGATTTTTTTGGTAACCAAATCACTAAAGCAAGACATGGATGAGGTCATGATTACGCACAGCATTTACCCCTGAACAAATAGAAGCTGCCTTGTTTTATCGCAGATTTAGGCACAAGCTAAAGACCAAACAATCAGACAAAATCTGATTTTGTTTATTGCAATCCACGCAGAAGGTTTATAAAGCCAGAGAACTAGAACACCTGGCTTGTGTAATTTATCTGCACAGAACACTTTTTATTGGGTGCTCCCCTGTATAATGACGTATTGTTTCCATGGCCTTTTAAATGAACACAATTATTAGAAACAAATACAGTCTCCAAAGTCCACCCCATCTCAATATGTTGATGCTTGTTCTCAGTTGCAACAGCTTCGCGTGGAAAGTGGTCTGAAATAGAGTCTGTCACATTTTTCCCTGACTAAACCCCGTTTTGCTGAATTAAGGAAAGTCTGGCAGACACACGTGCGTCAGTGGTAAGGCACTGGAGGGAATAAACCATTTTTCCACACGGGGGGTTAATCGCGTGGTGAAAACCAGACCAGTGTTTGTGTTTTCTCTCTCTCTCTCTCTCTTGTCCACATGCACTAATGGTTTGGATGTAAATGTATGGGGAAAAACAAGACATTCAAATGGTTGTTGGACTCTGTGGGCCATGTCGGGTCCGGACCCACAGAGGATTGGGAATAACTTATGTCGATTTATAATAATTAGAATTAGCAAATTTTGATTTTGTCAACTTATATTTCATTGTAACTGTTTTTTAGTCTTTTCAAGTTGAGCCTCAGAGGCACTACATATGGCACTGCTCACTGCACTGAAAACTATTATACTGCATGTATTTTTGTTATTGGAGGGGAACTTCGGAACGATTAGGGGGCCGCGACACTCTGCACTTTGGAAATGACTGCTCTGGAATAAAGAAGGGTATATACAAACAGTTATTAATTTCTTGAAGGAAGGGATTCTCATGCTCGACACATGCTTTGTGGTCTATAAATAGCAACAGTAAAAACATCTGCAGGATAAGATATATTATTACAACTGAGCCTGTATTCCCAAAATAGGAAACTTACCGAAACTGCCCTGAGGGACTGAAATGATACTGTGCATGGGAATAATGATTAAAAAAAAAAAAAGCGATATGAACCATACCACTAGTGTTATACGTGTTCTTGTACGGGGCTAACCTGTGTGCTGCTGTGCTGCCTTTTGACCTAAGTTGCTGCCTGGTTCTCAGAGTTATGGAGGTCTGCCTGTTGCATGCTGGCTGGATGTACCCAGTGAAAAATGCTACAGATGAGACATGAGAGGAAAAGGTTGTGTGTGGCAGATGTGCAGGGGTTATGAATTGACAGGATGTTTATCAGGAATGCAAGGGTGACCCAATGTTCCCTACAGTCCATAATCCAAAACACTGGACTGGTGATGTGCTAAACATATGGCCCACTGTGACTTTTCAAATAAATAGTGATCTGGCCATGAATGTAGCCCTTGTGTTGCACTTGGTAATGTAATTTAATACATTTAAGAATACATAATTCAGGAACTGGCCATTATTACAGCCAGTGTGTGCGGTAAATAGAAATACTCATTTGGAAACAGAGGAAATCCTACATGTCAGTGAATTGTTGAACCAGAGCGAGGGGGCTTCACTTTTGTTTGCAGCCCGGGTGGGAGGAGTTGAGGATGATGGGGTGTTCCACGGTGTCCCCTCCTACTCAGCCAATGTGTGTGTGTGTGTTTTTGTGTATGTGCGAAGAAAGAAGAAGAAAACCCTCCACCAGCCCCCCCTTCCCATTCCCATGGATCGTGTTACAGCCCGGAGACGTCTGCTGCGCTGGTAACAACACAGCAGCGCGGCAGCCCCGGTCACCCGTGCGCCCTCGCCCGTGCGTCCTCCCGTTCAGACCAGTGCGCGCTCTCACCGTTGTTATATACTCATGCCGTGAGCATGTGGCGTCCCGGTGCACGCTCCCTCCACGTTTTCCGGCTTAAGTCCACAGTTCTTTTTGTTTGAGCGCTGCGAGCTGACTGTCGCTGCTGGCCGTGGGCAGAGCAGCCTCGCATCCTCTCCCGAAGCTGCCGCTCGTTGTTGGAGAAGAGGAGATCGGAGCACGAGAGGCGGATGAAAACAGCAATTTATCCATGCCTGGGGTTTGAAACGCGCCAGGAACGGGATATCTGACCTGATCTCTTTTTCCTCCGCGTGCGTAGTGTTTGTTTTTGCCACCATGGAGTCGGTGGAGAAGGAGTGCGGAGCGCTAGGTGGATTATTCCAGGCCATTGTGAACGACATGAAGGTAACGCACAATCTATTATAAGTGCGCATGACTTCGGAAAGACTCTTTTACTTGTAAGAGTTGAGAACACACTCATTTTACTGCCTTTGTTTGGTCCGCCGGGTCCTCCCCCCACTTGAAAATGCTTAAGGACATATCGACAGATGAAGCGTGTTTCCTTTGTGTTATTTGCATATTGTGCAGCAGGTCGGTCAAGGACTGTTTCTGATACATTAACATAAGTTGGCATCTCTTGGCTACATCTTGGGTTCAGTATACAGTATAGGCCTAGCAGGTTTTCACTTAATAGGCAACATTGGGTTGTGTTATAGCCCAGTAATTTGTCATATATAACGTTAAGGCAAACGCTCAAGTATCTACTTCATCGTTATGCAGTTATTATTACACATTATTTGACTGACCGGGTTTCATAATGTTTAGAGAGAAAACACAAAAGATTATATGCCCTTATTCTATATGTGGATGTCAAATTATGTGAGTTCAGCAGTTATTCTATAGTTGGTGCACATTGTTCTAAACACAATAGATCACATGGTTGAAGAAACAACTTTATTTAAATACAGTCTATGAGTAGCAGGTTGTCTCCCCATTATGTGTCACACATTATGTTTGTGTGTGCTGGGGGAGGGGTCACGTCAAGGAAGTTGAACCAGGGTGGTCTGTTGTTCACTTTAACAGATGGAAAGTGTGAATGTATTCATCAGGTCTGAAGGACATGTGGTTGTATTGTTGAGGATCTTTAATGTGTTATAAATAACTAAAAACATGACCATGTTAAGAGCCTCAGGGCAAGCACACACAACACATAAGTAATTACTGACCACTCAGTGAAAATACTATTTTTGAACCTGGCTTTTGTGGATGAAAGTCAATATATTTGTTTTGTTTGAAGCTGGTCAGAGAGCCAGAGGTATTCTTTGTATTGATAAGCAGAGCTGATGAATGAGGCCAAAGCCCCTAGTCAGCACAGTGTCCATGTCCACTGTCTGAGACAGACATCTGACCTCATTCCTGCCGCCTGGGCCTCGCCAGCCTGTCGGACCAGCCTCCCCCCGAGAGCAGAGCTATTGTGTTCAGTGGACAGAGTCCTAATGTATATGGGGATATACTGTACACTTCCTTCATGTAAAACATGGCTATGAGATGCACCTGTTTGTTATGTAATTGAGTGATGTGAAGTCGGTCTAAGAAATCTGAGTAGGAAGTGTTGAGGAGGAGGCTCAAGGTGAGGACAGTCATTCAAAGACTTGGCAAATCCTGACAGACTTGAAAAAGCCTCACTGTGAGGGTGTTATATCACATCACACTAAATACTGAAGCAGAATATCGTTTATAATCTCATATCATGCTTCTTTTCACCCAGTCTTAGTTATTGTAGCTGCTGGATGTGCATAAAGGAGGTGTGACCAACCAGAAATAGAGTTCTCGTGGGCTGCTCCCTCTCAGCTGTCTCGGCAGTGCATCCTTGTCGCCCTCGGGAGTCACAGGCCACACAAGCTAATTAGACACCTGTTGTAGTCAAGTGCAGGCGGGGTGCTGGGAGGCTCTTAGCAAACATTTTTATAAGGAGTGATAGCTCTTAAATCACTTTCTAGGCATATGCTTGTGTGGAAAAAAGTCAGCTGTGAATTTCAAGGTGACTTAACGTTGGTGGGCTGTTTTGGCCTCTCTCCAACAAAGAGACACACAGAGGGTATGGCCTCACTGTCCTGTCTGCAAGGCTATACTGTGTCCTCTAATGGGATTTAGGCTCTGGTGTGTTTTATGTGGGGCCTCTGATCTTATAGCTTGGGGCAACACTGGAGATGATCCAGGGGAAAATGTGCACCAGGTGATTGGGAGGGGAGATGTGCGGTTTGTACAGAAACAATCATGGCAAGAAGCACATGTCCGTGACAGATCTGGCCTTGTGTAATGTTCGCTCAAAGCACAGTGCACATGGGAAGAGCAGCACACCGGCTGGGTTGACTGAGGACAGAGATAACACTCATTTCCCTGATGATTTTCTCTGACCTTTTTAAAGACAAGTTACAGCAAATCACTAACACGAATCTGCTTTGTACCCGTAGGATGTGACGCCACGCTATTTTAAGTTATAGGTGCAAAAAAAGGACAAGTAATGGGGAAATGATTAGAGGTTGTTCTTTCAGAGAGCTTTTCATATTTGATAATGCATTCCCTTGACCCTTTTGTCATTTCTATTCTGTTGTCAGAGCTCGTATCCAGTGTGGGAAGACTTCAGTGCCAAAGCGACAAAATTACACTCTCAACTCAGGTAAACATGCAGCACATTTTTGAATATAAATCTCATACTGTAACTTCTGCAAGATGATGTGTTTTATTGACCATGGGCACCAATATTGAGCAATATTAATTCATTCCTTAGGACTACAATACTTGCAGCTGTGGCCTTCTTAGATGCCTTTCAGAAGGTTGCAGACATGGCTACCAACTCCAGAGGTAAGTCCAAGTCAATCTAGGCTGTGGGGGAGTATTTCAATACATTTCCTTTGTAATCAAGCGCTCATCACTATTTGAGATTCTGCACTTGGCCTGATCATTAATATGAATATAGTGGTAGTGGTGGTGATAAATTACAGAATTCTATTTTCATAAAAGATTATTTTCTTGAAAATTCACGTATGTGCCAAGGGTTTAAAAAAGGAATCTGTATCATTATGATAGAGAAGATGAAGCTGCTAACTTCATTCAATACAAGAGAACAAGATTATGCAGGTTTTGTTAGCTCAGTGAAAGTGCATTTAAAGGGATATTTCAGGATTTATGACATAGAGCCTCATTTCCTAGTTATCCAGAGTCTTGTTGATTTCTGGAGATATATATTTTTTAAATTCATGCAGTCCGTATTTGAAGAGTTTACTGGTGCTGGGCTAGTGCTAGGCTAGCACATGTCTGTGGTAACTGGTAGCCTGCATTAAAACCTCTTCAAAATCATCGGGTTGTCCTCCAAACGTTGCCATATCTGATTTGTAGAAAGCTCCTTTGTGAATTCCACGTGTAGTAATGCCGGCCGCAGGTAAACAAACTACTGTAGATCCAGTAACCTAGCAGATCACTCCGCCGCTGCGTAGCTTACAACCAGGATATAGGTTCTTTTAATTGCAAAATGGTTATATTTCAAAAAATATTCAGTCAACACAGACATTTATATCGGCAGTCTGGTGTTATAAGTGATTTGCCTCAGGTGCACTGTGCTTGGGTCAGACTGTTTTTAATGCAGGCTACTAGTTACCATAGACATACGCTAGCCTAGCACTAGCCTAGCACCATCCCTTTAACTCAACCTGAAAATGTATTTTTATTTATTTTTGCCAAAAGTACATTGACTCTTGCCATACACCAATCTTTCATCTTGCGAATTTTATCTTGGGACTTTGGCTTTAAGATCAGCAACGAAGGGGTTACGTACTTTGGTGACTGACTGCTCAAAGTAGTGAAAATCTGAGCTTATTGTTTCTTGGGGCTTAATGGGGCCGCTTGATCTGCTTTGTCACCCCGCTAGTGACCGCAGACAGACTGGCCAGAGAGGCGGCTGATTAACACAGATTTTCTTTGGAGTTCGTTCATCGTTGAGTGCAGTATGTAGGTCAAAAAAGAAAAAAGAAAAATCAAATGTGCGAGAGAAAGAGGGGAAGGCATGCGCATAGACAAACAGTGCAGAGTGACAGCTGGTCGCCGGACACCTGACCCCACAGGTCACATGCCAACATGTTTTTCAAAGTGTTTGCACGGGTCGCTTTTACCCAACATTGACTTTTGCAGCCATTGCACTCGTTTCACCCTGGACAGTGAAGATAGTTCTTACATTATTTGATCCTAAATTATTACTGACGTCCGAGTTTGTCAAGGTAGACTGAGGTCAGACTGCTCGCGGCCCACGTTTAGGGCAAGGCAGGACACATCAAAGAAATAGGTTGCAGTAAGAGGAGGAGACAGCAGTTTTCAGTTCTGTGAGTCATGAGAAGAGGATGAGAGAGGAAGCTTAATTGAGTTTTACAGCAATAAATGTTTAAAATCCCTAGAAGTGTGTCACCCGAGTACTCCCACTCACTTCTCTGCCCTTATGCCTCACACTAACGTCAGGATTAATGCTTTTGGGCGTCAAATTGTACAAGTGAAACATCTGTTGATATCTAAAAGAGGCAAATATGTTGGGCCATCTTCTATTACTGATGGATGTGGGAAATAGACCTGCACCATCTTTAGCCAAATTATCACTGCTCTATTAGATGACGCAATGTCCGCATCACAAGAAGACACAATACATTGCATTTCTGATACCATACAGCCCTAATGGGACGTGGAAAGCAACTTTGACTTGGGAGCACTCAGAATTGCATCCGCAAACCCTCAGCAGTTAATTTGCTAGAAAGAATGGTTGTCAATATTTAGTGTGGCTGACTTGCGCTGCAGTGAAGCAACCTTTAACCTCTCTACGCCCATAGCTCAAGGGACATACTTACTCATTTGTGACAAGTGGACTAAACGTAATCTTTTTTAATGCTGACTCTGACTTTTTTATATTACCCTTTCAAGAGGATGATCCATTCAATGTTGAGTTTGCTATATTGGGCAATATAGCAAATAAGTAATTATCTCCCGCATTTAATTCAATCTTGATTATTTGACCAAGATAGACCTTTCTAATGACAGCATCTACATCTAACTTCAGTGAAATAAGAAAAAAAAAGTTTCAAAGTACTTAAAACTCCAAACCTGGTGCTGTTGCCACCATGGAATTTGCCGTGACCTGTTGATTTGTAACTTAACATTCTCTCTCCAATAACATTTGATAAATAGCACAGCCTAAGTCAGTGTACAGCAAGTGTATTCACCTCAGCGACAGCGACAAGGGTAGACATTTGTGTCTGTTGGCTTGCTCTACATGGGGTAGATCTTGGGCAATATTCGCTGTCACCCCGATTGGCCCTCTGTGTGCACAGACGAGCTGCAGCTGCCGGCACAGCTGGGGGCTCCATCGTATTCTTTTTTGTGTTCCCTTTAATCTACCTTTATATACATTGGCTTCTCATGCTTTCTAGCTTTTTAAACACATCTCTCTGCAGAGGAAAGCAGCATTTCCCTCCTCTGCTGTGTTTCCTGTAACTTAAGACAAAGATATTCTAATCGACTTCCGGGCGTTGGTTCGGTGATGTGTCTTACTGGAAGGATCTTATATGCGCTTAGGACATTCCAGCTACTTGTGTTTAACTCTACATGTGGTCGTCTCAGATTGGCCTCGTCTGCCTTTGCGCTACAGTGTCCGTTTTTAGAGTTTATGGTCATGGTCATGGCGTCAGCGTCTGTGTTTTATGTAGCAGCTGGAGCAGCGGGCTCACGGCCCATTTGGACGAGTGTCTGACAGCGCTGTTTCTCTAAAGCGGAGTCTTGTTGATGGATTTCTGTCCAAAGGCATGTCTGTTTTTACACAGGCATCTGGGTCCAATAAGGATACTATATTTAATAAATACAAAACTGGAAAACATTTTACTTTGACCCTGCACCTTTCACTTTGCACAGTGCCACAGCGGTTAACGCTTGTGCTTCACAACAAGCAGGTCCTAGGTTCGATTCCCATATGGACGGGGCCTTTCTGGGCGTGGAGTTTGCATGTTCTCCCCGTATCTGTGTAGGTTTCCTCCAGTTTCCCCGACCACTAAAAACATGTACAATGGGTTTCCCTCTGGGACCAGGACTCCCTTGGGAATGAGATTCAGTGGGACTTTCCTGGTTAAATAAAAAACATTAAAAAAAAGTTCAAGTTCAGAAAATGTGATGCAATAATTTAAGTGTTCTGACTTATAAACTAGAGCATATAATAAAATCAATACCCTTCAACCTCTCAGTCAGGTCTATTATTGTCTAAATATGGTGCATTTTCATTTAGACTTGACTTTTAACTCTGTTTCTAATTGCAATGTACGTTTTAGTGTTTTGGAAATAAATCACCATAGCTTAAGAAAACATTTATAACATGCTTGTTGGTTTGGTGTTAGTTATAGACACTGTATCCAATATAATTGACTTCATTAATTCTGTTTTGGACAGAGCACAAAGGGCACTCGTCCAGAGCTAATGGCCCATGAGGGTATGGGATATGGCCTCTATATATTTTACAGGGCTGGGTTGGTCTGGGATAGGGGTTGCGGTTTGTAGTAGTGGGATTTCCACAGCCCTGGCTATCCAGGCTAGGCAGAGGCGTTTAGCTAATCCTCTTAGCCCCACTCTGTAACACACAGACTAGAGTTCTCCTTCCATCCCAAAACTGTCATCCATCTTTAAAAATGTACATTATGGGATAACTGGTTTCTCATTTATCTTTGAAAGCCCCCTTTAGCCTCTCTTGGATAACTGTGTGAATCCTTCAAGTGTCAGAAGCTCTGAAGATATTCCATAAGCTTACCCTCTGCTTTCATTTCTGCCAGTGGAGGAGTTGAGGTATGCCAGTAGATCAGTGTGTCAGCAAAGCAGTAATCAGCTTGGCCACTGTGCCTCTCTGGCCTGGCAGATGGAACGATATCCCTACCACGCCATCTGGACCGGCTGCCTGGCCTGGAAGAGGGGCAGCCATGGCCTAGTGCAGAGCGAGATCAGGGATTACTGTCCGCTACACTCCCCCAGCTGCACCGCCGCTATTTTAACCCCTTAACGCCTATTGGCGTAAATCGGCAACATACCTCTTCTTGCCAGACTGTGGCTAAAATAACGCACGTTTTCCCTTGATACCTGTTTGCGCACATCCATGCCGTACCTAGGAACGTTTTGCAAGCACTAGTTTCTCGTAGGACCGGTCAGAGAAGGAACCACAAGCGGGTCATGGTAGCTATTTAGCGGAAATAGCATTTCTGCAAATCGAGGCAGCAACTTTGATGAAATCTTCAAATGTAAATTGAGTTGTGCTAAAATAAAATTATGCAGCAGCTCCTTGTTTCCATCTTTAGATTATTGATTGGAATGAACTTCGTGTGATGGATTTTTTTTTTGTTATTTGAAGATTTAGGTACGTTGCCAATCGGCAACATCAGGCCATAAAGGAAAACTGCAGTAGCTCCATCTGGTGGCCACAGTGACCGCATTTTAGTAGTATTTAGATGTATTACAGTGCTAAAACGTTTTTTAGAACATGCCATTTTAGTGAAATTCTATAATCATTGTAACAATAACATACAAAGATATAAAAAAAAAAGTTAGCCCTTTTTTTACACAGAACAAAATGAAACCGTTGGTGTTGTTTGCAAAGCGACCACAAGGTGGACCTACTGGACCACAAACAAGAGTTCCACGTCCGAAAATAATGTGCAATTATAATATAATTTGCAAATAAGTAATGGTACATAGAGGTATCTGATGTACAATGTATTATAAAACCTCAGGAAAGGGAGCAAAATCTGATAATTAGTCATAAAAATTGTAGATATTTTGTAGATAAATTGTCTGCACCTTTATAAAGTGCTTTTTTTTCACCTCCCTACATCAGGTGATGAAAGCAGCAGCAGCAGGGAAGGCACTGATGACAGGAACAGCAGTAATGAAGATGTTACTGAACATCCTGATGCCCTTCCTGTTACCAGAGCTGCTGCTGCAGGACGGCATCAGCTGCTCAAAATCAACACTTTGCAAGAATTTAGTGAAAAGCGTTAGCTCTGTTTACTGTTCTAATATCCTAACCTGAATACACAAGTGTTCAGTGTATCTTACAGTGCATTTACATTTGTAATAATTGTGAATAAATACATTTTGTCATTTTCATACATTTACAACTTTTGCCTGTTGTTGCCGAATTACAACATACCCAAAATTGCACTTATGCCTGTTGTTGCCGATTGGCAACATACCTAAAACTATATCTATACTATGTGCGACATAAAAATTTACAATCTCCACTTAATTTAGCATCAGCATGAAAGCAAAAACACTGATAATAAAATTTTTTATATAATGGGAAATTAGTTCAGGCGTTAAGGGGTTAATGGACATGTCCTATAATGAGAGTGGGTCATGTGACCGGCACTGACATCCATCAGCCTCGGTGTTTTATGTGTAAGCCTGAGACAATCTACAAGGAGGTTACATGCGAAAATAAGCTTATAGATACGGTTTAGGATTACAATATACTCTGTTGGGTTCAATAGTTTTGTCTACGTCAGACAAATGATTCATACAGTACATCCACATAAGGTAAAGGGGCGGCACTGTAATTTTCCCATGTTTTTGGCGGAGCTATAATTTTTTGTATATCTAAAAGTATTCACTTTTTCCTATAACATACAGTACTAATAACCTTTAACGGTAACTTTCCTATTGCTTTCTGAACATCCATATTCTTTTTTACCCCTAGGTTTAAGGCCACTTTATATAGATTTCTTTGTGTCAAATAGAAAGAGCCCTCCTCATGTTCTCATCTTACAGTCTTCTCAATACTCAGCGTGGTTCTCCCACAAATGAATGTTTTCCAGCTATTATAACGGCCCGGTCTATTAAGCTAAAGGTGAAGCGGCTGGAACGGCGACGTAATGGCAGAGAAAACAATTCCTTTGGCTTTGGACGGCTTTGGTCGGGAATACCAGACTTTAGAAGACAAACAGGAGTCGAGTGAGGAACAGTGTGTTCAGCCCGGTCCTGAACATGAACTCGTGTGGACGGGGGAGGATACACGAGAGAAACACAGACCCCTGTGAAGGAATGCAGGGAGGACATTAGAAGGGCGCATGCTTAGGTCGAAGCATCTGAGAGGGGCTGATGGGTAACAGTTCAAGAATGCTGTTGAGGTTTGTTTTCAGCAGCAAGACATACAGTATATATCATTTACTTATCATTGTATTCATCATCTATTACTGAAAAGATTTAAAAGTAGTGTATTTGTTACTGTAGAGTAGGGGTAGGTGAATTCTTGCTCAGTAAAGCACTTTGAATTTGCGTACAAATTGTGTACACTAAAACTAGCCTCTTTAGCCAGGGATCCTCTGAAATCTCAGTGGGACTTTTCTGGTAAAAAAAAAAAAAAAAAGGCAAATAATAGAATAAAAAATGGCCATACCGCTTTTGCTCTGCCCAATCCCTTCAGACCTCGGAAGCTGAGCAGGGAAGGGCCTGGCTGGTACTTGGATGGGAGACCGTGTGGGAACACCAGGAAGCCTGGGCGAATGTAGTGTGTGTGTGAGTGAGTGGTTGGTCGTGGTCGCTGATGGAGCAGACTGGTTGCCTCGCTTACCATCAGCGAGTATGGAGTGAATGAATAATGCACGAAATTGTAAAGCAACTTTGAGCATCTGGAAAAGCGCTGTAAGACTAATGCATTATTATTATCAGTGTAGCTTCGTGTAACTCATTACCTTTGTGATTTGTTATCCCCATATCACAAAACTAATGAATTACATGAATATATTACTTTTTTCACTAATAATATATTACTTACACAAAATACGGGAATATATTAGTCATTGCAATTCTAGTAACTCGAATCACAAGAGCGTTTAAATGCATGAATGAAAAAACACCAAACTCCCTCCTAATAAAATGCAGCATGCCAGATAATGTTGGACACTGGTGTGTAAGATCTGCTGTTACGTGTAGTTAATGTCCTCAAAAACAAAGCACAGGATAATTATTATTTCTATATTCAGCTTACATTTTGCCAAAAGTAACTCTAAAGTAACTCAAAGTAGTGTAACTCAGCTACATTTTTGAAACAGTAATATGTAATATAAACATTTTTAGAGCTGTAATCACTAATATAGAATACATTACAATTTTTAAGTAACTTTATTATTATTATTATTGATATCTAATCAGGATTTTACCCTATGATATGATTTTAGAAAGCTTATTTTATCGAAATTCGAGTGCTGTGTTTGTGCTGTATACTTTCCCGCACCCATCGTAAGCCTGTGTGAGTGATAAGAGGATTTAACCAATCACAGTGAAGCATGAGCTCTCAGATGAAGCAGACAGTTTCCTCTCTGGCCTTTCCCTAAATGATGCTGATTTAATCAAACAGAAGAGCTTTGATTTATCGACGACCGAAGAACATCCCACTCCTCTGTTGCCGCCGCTACCACAACTGCTCCACACCTGGAAATGACCACTTCTGTACAGTCTACTGTTATTACAGCAAGTGCTGCCACTACAACCTTCGAGCCTCATTTTGAGACCGACCATAACACTTTACTGGACAAGAAGTCATATTTTGTCCCTCAAAATGTCCTTAAGTAAAAGTTGTTCAGAGATGTAATTGTCTTCCAAACATGACTAAAGTTTTGTCCTTAGTCTATGAGCCAAAATACCAGCTGCTATTTAAAGCCTACACTTTTATTTCTGAACGTGGGTGCGTGTTCGTTTGCTCCCGTGCAAAGCCTTCATGAAGTGGTCCCTCTGTTTAGGCTAAGGTCTGACGCTAAACGCTTTTAATCACATACTACACCGGCTCCTGCCAAGTGCCTGTTACCGCGGCAGAATTACAAGTGGAGGCGGAGCTGTAAAATGCTATGTGAGCAGAACCAGCAGTGTCCTCGTCAGCAGTGTTCGCTTAATTGTTTGCAAATGAGGGAGGCAGCAGCTGTTTTGTCAGAGCTGGAGAAATGCCACAGACGGATTGGAAGCTCGTCGGAAAGGGCGAAGTGCCGTGGCCCAAACTTTTATCTTCTCCTGGCTGCCGCTTGAACTGCAAGCAGCGACATCTGGGATTCTCCACTGGAGCAATCCCCAAGCGTGTTCCACTGCTTTTCCATTTCTTTCTTCTTGTTGTCCTGTTCGTTTGCTCTCCGTCTTGGCGGTAATGAAAAGCACATCTGGACATAGCGTTTATTTTTAGCAGCAGGAAGCCTCTCCAGCAGTAAATATCCCTTCCGTCATGTTCTCCTCCTCTGGCCCCAGTCTAATGCGCTCCAGAAGATGTTTACACCATCTATGAAGGGGGGGGGTTTGTCCGTCTGCAGGGGCAGGTGAAGCTGGTCGGTGTACAGTTGAGCCAGACAACAATGGGGTGTGTGTGTGTGTGTGTGGGTGTGTGTGTGTGTGTGCGCGTGCGTGTTGACCTGTGTGTGGTAGAAAACAATCGATCCCCGGGGCTGTTTCCTCTGCTTTTCATTTGGGTTGTTGTCGGTCAGGAGGGACTATTCTTTTGACAGGAAGTGACACAATGCTGTTGTGAGTTCGCAACAGGAATACAATGCACATAAACATACAAAGCCCACTGAGTTTACAGGTATTTACGTTTAGTGCAAGTGTTGACATTGCTTTCTATGGATGCTGTAAACAATATACACTGAAGATAGCAGTTTTGACTTGTACTGAAAGGTATTGCACAGTGCAACTTGTTATAGTATACAATAACGAAATACAGTATTATTATTAGAGACTTGTATTTGGAGATGAACTATTTTTATGTGTGTCTTTTTCTATGGATGTCTCGACAAATGTACATACAAAGAATCAAAAAGATGAAGCATACTTCCTTATTTTAACTATATTTAGTTTATTGGTTTATTTGGTCAGGACAGTGTGAACCTATGCAGACACGGGGAGAACATGCAAACTCCACACACAAAGGCCCTGTCCAGGTGGGAGTCGAACCCGGGACCTTCTAGCTGTGAAGCGCGAGCACTTACAGCTGTACTACCATGCTGCCCTTTATTTGACACCCCTAAAAAATAAAAAGTTAAAGCCACACTACTTAGAATTTTACCCAATAAATGAACAACGCATGAATGTACAAACAAACACATGTGCATTTGCTGTGAGTGGCTCAGCTCTCCTAAGACATGACAAACTTTACCGGGAGTGGGTACGTCTCCTGCTCGTCTACACGGACATGTCGACTAAAGTTAGTAGAATTTTAAAGGTTCTCATCAAAATCCATTCTTTGATTACCCACTGCTATAATAGCCTTCTCTGTGTCAAGCTGGTCATTAGGGCTTGTACAGATGGCATTCCAGTTTAGTCCAAAATGTTACGCAGTGTGCCTTTAAGTCAAAGTTTGCTGTATAATGCTTTTTAATGATGGAGGGCAAGGCCAGTGATACCTAATGAGGGAGCAGTTTAGAAAGAAAATTGTGGCAAATGTGTCTGGATGCTGACAATTATGTATTTCGTGGATCTCTGTATCTGTGTTTGTGCACTTACAAAAAAAAATAATAATAATTTACTTATCAGATGTGTGCCGTTAATAATATAAAGAGTCTCCCATGATGAATCGGGGGCAACCCACAATACAATGGAATTGGCGCATTTGAAGTCATACTCGCAATTTAGCTCCTGTGTTTGGCTATGGGGCTCTTTTTCTTTATTTGAATACAGTTTCCGCATTGATGAATTGTCTTCCGATCTTTTAATGTATCCATGTGATGTAATATCAATGGACTAACTAGGCTACGCACCGGAAGTTGATTATGTTGTGTCTTGAAAGAATTGCATAATACCTTTTGCCTGTCTTTCACGATTCATGCCCTGAGCAGTGTGTGTTCACATGCAGCTGTTTTATCTGCACACGATCCTCTCTTTTCTCCCTTGACCAGCGCCTCAAAAGACTTTATTCATGATACTCACTGCTCACTGTGTTGCTCCTTCACACTCCAGCTTGGCTTTCAAACATGCGCTAGAAGATGAGAGGCAAATCTCAGCTGTATACTGCAGACAAGGAGTTTTGAGAGAAGGGGGTGAATTATAGAAATGTATCTTGTTTGTATAATGTTGTGTTTTTTATACTTTTGTTTTCTCTGTTGATAACAACCCAGTTTTATTTGCATGCTTCTCTGGGGTTTTAGGCTTCTGGTTTGTCCATGTTCAAGTTTCTTCTTTGTTTAGTCCTGGTACTGACGCGGTTTAGTCCTGATTTCGTGGATATACCCATTGTCCTGGTTGTACAGAGTCCTAACAGATATAGGTGCCCTATCTCATAATTGCCTCCCCTCTTATTGCCAGTGTGTTGGCGGCCCTGTCTTCCCTCCATCTTCATCCTAGGGTTCTTTCATCCCTCACTGGCCCCCGTTCTGCCCTTGTGCTCAGCTCCTGCTGGGTCGCATTCGGCTGCACTTTGAGGGATGAACTGAGGGCACCGACTGAGGCTTAACTGTCTCCAGCTGCGGTTATATCCACAGCCAAGGTGCCAATGCGAGCAGTAAGTGTTGTCTCACGGATGATGGAATTTCCTTCAGCTCAGCAGTGCCGGCTTAGTCAGAAAAAAACGGACTTGAATATTCCTAGAAATGTAACCATAAGGATGTTCTTTACCTATTTGCACAAACGTACTTTATTGACACGGGAAGCAGAAAGGGGAAAGAGTTAGCGCCCACTCACCTCAGAAGAGTATTCAGTGGATACAGCTTAGGAGCAACTTGGAAAAACGGGCAGACTATGGCTTAAGGTTAAGTCCTGGATTATAAATGAAAAGGCGATCCTTTCATGTCAGTTTGTGGACTTTTATTGCATGTATGATCCTTTACGCAAATAACTTTTATCGCGATCATGACCAGTTTTCAGACTCCTGTTAAGTTTAGGAAAGGAAATGTGATCACTTAGGTTGTTTAATACTCAAAAGAAGGAGATAGTTCGGCTCTAAGCTCCATGTTGGAGGCATAAAGGACCGAGGCCTGTGGCAGTTTAGCTCCTGGCTCCCGGCTCTTGGCAGGAGAGCCCCCAATAAAGCAGCCCTATTAAAGCACTCCTCTTTCCCCAAGCAACCAGCAGCTTTAATCAGAACCAGAGCTGGGATTGGAACCACTCAGACCACACTGAGCTGGTCCAGGGCACACGAGCCTAAAGTTCTCACCAGAAACCAACTCTGGGGGCTCGGCATTCCCGCAGATACGCCACATATTCCACAACACTGCTGATCTGACAGTCATTATGTTTAGGTGCTGCATATGTATATTAACCCAGGCGCCATTGGTCGGACTGATATAATAGACTGACATTTGTGGCCAGTGTGAGCTACTACTGTTTTTTTTGCCTCATGATCCGTATGATATATGGGTATGTTGCATAATGACCCTCTTTCCTCTGTTTTGCTTCACGCATGCACGTGTGGGTGTCTGCTATCTATGGGTCAACTATACTCCCCTTGCTTCCCAGTTCAACAATGTAATAACATTTCCAGATCTGCACAGGTTTCCAGCAGCTAAAAAAAAAAACTTAAAGGGAGATTTCAGGATTTTTGACATAGTGCTTTATTTTCTAGTTATCCAGAGTGTTGTTGATTTCTGGAGAATTTTTTAAATTCATGCAGTCCTTATATTTGAATGTCAATGTCAATGTCAACTTTATTTGTATTGCACGTTTACAACAACACTAGGTGCCCAAAGTGCTTCACATACAGGTACACAATATAAAACTACAGTACAAAAAGAGTTGAAGAGTTTAGTGGTGCTAGGCTAGTGCTAGGCTAGCGCATGTCTATGGTAACTAGTAGCCTGCATTATAAACAGTCTGACCCAAGCACAGTGCAGCTGAGGCAAATCACTTATAACATCAGACTACCGATATAAATGTTGACTGAATATTTTTTTTAATATAACCATTTTGCATTTAAAATAACGTATATTTGAGCAGCATCAGCTTCCTGGTTGTAAGCTACGCAGCGGCGGAGTGATCTGTTAGGTTTCCGGATCTACAGTAGTACTACTACACGTAGAATTCACAAAGGAGCTTTCCACAAATCTGAAATGGCAACTTTTGGAGGTCTACCCGATCATTTTGGAGAGGTTTTTTTTGCAGGCTACTAGTTACCATAGACATGCGCTAGCCTAGCACTAGCCTAGCACCACTAAACTCTTCAAATATAAGGAATACATGAAGAAAATAATCTCCAGAAATCAATAACACTCTGGATAAGTAGGAAATTAAGCCCTATGTCAAATATCCTGAAATATCCCTTTAATGGCTGCATTTGTTGTTAACTATTTAAGGCCCAATAAAAAGTGTTTAAACCAGTTACTATTGATTCCACAGCAGAATCAACAAAATCCATAAAATATTTATTGTTTTATTGAACAATGACTTCCAGCTAAAAATCATATGTTTGACCCTTAGGTTATCAATATTGGCTTCAATCCTCGTGAAATTGCAGAATAATATAAATTCAATAAAAAACAAGAAGCTGAGGCACTCTGTAAATAAATAAATTTATTGTTTTATAAAAATAAATATTCTGTAGAGCTGCACTTTTTTGTTTAAAACGGCAATCTTCTTAGTCCATAAACTGTCTAAGCGTTTAGGATTTGTCCAGTACCTCGGCTTTCGGCTTGGCGCACTCACGGGAGGCAGAGGGTGTGAATCATTCTGTCTCTGTCCATCCGGTCCAGGGCGAGGGGCCAGTGGACTCCTGAACACAGGCAGGAAACTCGTGTCCCTCCCCAGGATGTATCTGTCAGCTGATCCCCCCATTGGGAAAGCAAGGAGCAGACAGGCGGGAAGAGGAGTGGAGGGGCTGGGGATAGGATGTATTGGCAGGTGAGGATGGGACAGGAGAGTGGGGGATGGGGCTTTAAGCAGAGGACGGTGACATTGAGAGCAGCAGTTGTATAGATAAGAGCCCACATTCTGTTAACCTTCCCCTCAGATTCTCCTTCAGCGTGGCTCCAGCCCACCTCGCATAAGTCCATTTACAGCTGTGAAGAGCTAGGGTAATGCTTTTAACTGAGGGCAAAAGGAGAGACGCTTCACCTCTGCACACGTGGCCTGCATATGTGGGATGTTCCATGACACTCACATGAAAAATAAAAAAACGTTTCTTTTTGCTTCTGATGCATTTTCCTCGTGGTATTTTCAGCTTCAGTGCACAAGATGTAAAGCTGCTTGACCTTTCCCCTTTCACCCTACTGTCACCTCCTAAACAATACAGATATCACAGGCAGTGCATACATAGTCACTTTGAGTCTGAGACTTTCTCCTTGAGATATGGTCAAGATCATGAGTGTCTCTTTGAACTGTGGCAGTCAGTGAAGTTGGCAGCTGAGGGAGGACTGTGATGTGAGTGTTTTCTCTCTCTCAGAGGGACACGGTATTGACGGCAGACGCTAACCTACTTTCTTTTTTGATAAGTAGAAAAGAGCACAGATCTCACTGGACAGCCATCTGGAGTGCTGCTTTAATAGTGTTTGATTTCAGCCGTGCCATGCCTGTCATGTGTGCCACACTGTCTTTTCTGTCTTCTTTGTAGTAAAGTTCAGACCCGTTTTCTCTCTGCCTGTCCTTTCTGCATGAATGGTGTTTAGGAAACAGAGAGGACAGGAAAGGCAGAGCAGCCAGGGAAGAATAGAGGGATATCCCCTTACAAGGTTCCCCTCCTTTTTCCTCTAGGACAGAGAACTTAAAAGGGTGGGGGCTGGTGAGCCTCCCCACCTGTCCATACACGTGTCCCAAAACCAAGCAGTTTTTCAGCAAAACGTGCACTGATGCATGCTGGGAGATTGCCACTCTTATTTCTGTGTGTGTGTGTGTGGCTGGAGACCCTGAGATTAGCCCTATGTGGCCCAGATTACAACAGGATCAGTGCAGCCGCATACTGTATTACAGCACCCTGAGCACCATTAGACAGACACTGGGCCAGCCTGGGCTTTGGGGCTTAAGACCCACTTTAATTACACTTGTGCTGAGAGGAAAAGTACTGTGCCCAAGTCTCTCAAGCTGTTTGTAATATATCTTAATAATGTCAGATCAGTCAGGGTCCTCTATCTACACTTCATGTCCGCCTTGTGGCTGTATCTAGAATAAGGAGACGGGAGAAGATTACACTTTCAAAATGTTATCCTCTTCACTTACAAATGCACAGAAAGAGGCACATCAGTGATGTATATTGGTAAGGTGTTCTCCCTGTCACAAAATAACAGTTTGTTCCCCGTCTTCTCATTTGAAGGTGCCACCAGGGACATCGGCTCCGCTCTCACACGAATGTGTATGCGCCATCGCAGCATTGAAGCGAAATTACGGCACTTCACCAAGTAAGTGCTTTTTTTTTCGCTCTACAATTTTCCCTCCTCTCTTGTTTTGAGAGGATCCTTGTGTCTCAGGGTCGTACATCCCACCTCTTGGCCACCCTCTCACAATGTCCAAGTGCTCTGTTTCACACGTACAGCTATTTGTTATGGCCCTCACAACCTGTGTAATTCCTTTGTGTGACTGTAGTGCTCTTATGGAGGGCCTGGTTACTCCACTTCAGGACCGAATAGAGGAGTGGAAGAAGACGGCCAATCAGCTCGACAAAGACCATGCCAAAGGTACAACATTAATAAGATACACCCCAAAAAATGATGTTTTTGCTGTGAAATAAAGAGCTGATTTAACTTTTTCTTTACCTCTTAGAATACAAGAGGTCTCGTCAGGAAATCAAGAGGAAGTCCTTAGACACCATAAAACTCCAGAAGAAGGCGAGAAAAGGTGAGATTTTACCATTTTTTTTATGAAACATCAATGCACAAAGCTGCCCTTATAAATAATAATTTGCACTACAAAAACGGTGCCATCTAGAGTTCAGACTCAGAAATGGCATCTTAATCAATGCTGATATGCCTGGCACCGCTTCAGTGCTTCCTTTCCCGCTTATAAATCAGCCTTCCTGCCAGCACTTGCTTTAGCACCTACTAACTGTTGTAAAGAAATGCATATTATCGTTCAGAATTTACTCTGTGGTGCCACACACTGTGCAGCTAACATTTTCTCCTGTCTCCCTCCCTGCCTGTTCCCTCTTCTTATGCTAGAACTCCTAGGTATGTTTGCCGCTATTACTACAAATTGTACATCTTGTCTAAATCATCAGTCACCTCTGTGCTGTACAAGCAACTCCCATCAATGCCTTGCCTAGTAGTTTTTGACAACGATTTTACTTCTATAATGAACTACATAACTACATTTTGTACTAACTCACTTGTCACTTCACTGTAGCAGTCTGTTATAGATTCATTATAGCATAGGACGGGGTCTTCAACCGTGTTCCCCTTTCAGGCTACTTTTACAAAATACAAACGGCAGAGAGATACTCTCTGAGGATACTTGAGTAACTCTGGGACTAGGCTGAGTTTGGGCTGGGTGATAACATTGATTTGAGATCTGATCCTTGTGACAATCTGCCAATTTGGATAGACTGAGTTCTATGCTCAAAACAAACTATCGCTCGCCTACTCCTCCAATTGACCAGTCTCTGTCATGTTTTCAGTGGATGAGAGGAAAGTTCAAACCAAGATAAAATGATGTTTATCTCTCAGATTCAACAGGTAGCTTTGGTTACCTCTAAAGGCAATATACAGTAAATAAGCTTCACATGAAAAAATCAATAATATTGAACACTCTCTTTATGTTCACAACCCATTATTTGGTGCTCAAAGAGAAAATGCATCTGTATATGTGACCTGACTCAAATTTGTCTCCACAAATGTAGAAATGTAAAAAGCTTCAGGGAGCTACTTGGACAGGGCTGGAGAGATCGTTCCTGAACTGTAGGTCGGAGACCCCTCACATAAGGCTTTTGATTCTCAAAGGGGTTGAAACTGCACTAATATCATCCATCCCGTGCCTTCTCTACATTTTTCCAAACTTCTTTTATCACCATTTTACCATGATGTTAAAACCCCTTTTGTCTGACCTTGGCCATTGAGTAGTGTCCAATGACCACTTGAAGATCTTTTAATGTTTTCTCATTAAACCATGTCCTTTCATTTCCTTTTACATGAACCATCTGTATAGTGCAGTGACCGTTAATGTTAATGCACTTGTAGTTAATCATGATATAATAAATCTAATCATGTCTTATTTTGCTCTCTTTTCTACCTCAATCACTTTGTATGTCATCCTCCCTTCATTCCAATTAATATCCTCTCTCTCTGTGTAACATTCCTTTGCCCTCCTGTTGCTCTATTCTTCCGCCCCTGCTGTGTGTGTGTGTGTGTGTAAGGTCGGGGAAACCTACGCCCCCAGCTGGACAGTGCTATGCAAGACGTGAATGACCTGTACTTACTCATGGAGGAGACAGAGAAGCAGGCTGTAAGGAGAGCTCTTCTAGAGGAGAGGAGCAGATACTGCTCGTTCATTAGCCTGCTGCAACCTGTTGTGGTAAGACTTAAGTGCTTTTTCTGGGGGCTGCAATATTTCATGACTGTCTTAATATTGCAGTAATATTGCAGTTTTAAAAAAATATTCAGAGCTTTTAGTGTACCATTTCAACACGTTTTATTAACGGCGCATTGTGGAAAAATATCAAAATTTATATTTGTGTGTATATGACCTTGTAGTGACCCCAGCTGTATGAGTGGTTAACATGGTGCCTCTACTTTTGATCACGGTGGCCTCAACAACGATCTAGGATCAATTATTTTGTAGGTTTTCTGGTGAGAGGGTCCGTCACCAGTGAAAACCTTCCAAACAATTCATCCTGCAGCGTCCTAGAGACCACTGTGATTGAAAGTATGTTAACCACTCATACAGCCGCTGGGTCAAATATGCACAAATATCAACTTTATTTTCACATAAAAGTTGCATAATGCACCTTTTAAGTTGATCAAAAACCATATGTCATGTTTTTTCATCAAATAGTCCAAACAAAGTAACGACTGAAACAAGGCTTTAAAAATGTTAAAAGGGTTAAATCTCAGACAGATGAAAGACCGCGGTGATTTGGAGATGTATCGTTACTTCTTGCAATATGGAAGTCGCCTTACTTAATATGGCAATAACAATCATTTCTGCCAGTGTTTCCCTCACTCAAGAAAATTGTTTGCTAGTCAGATGTTGTCTGTCTTTAAGAATGCAGAGGTCGCGATGCTGGGAGAGACCACTCATCTACAGGCCATAGTTGACGACCTTACCTTGTTAACTGAAGACCCACACAAACTGCCTCCCGCCAGTGAACAGGTAATCAGCCAACAAAGCGTAATAACTAATCAAATAGAGTTGAAGTATGTCGGTGAGAACAGCATTGCACATTTCAGGATCAAATGAGCAATAGTATAATAACATGATACATGATGTAGTTAAGTTTTACTCAAATTTATAAATACTGAATTAAACATTGGCAACAGTTTTTTTTCCTGTGCTTCATTCATGAAAACATTCTGTCTGTTGGCTACTTGTTCCTTCATGTTTACAGTGAATGAAGCAACACCTAGTTTTTGAAACCCTAGTACTATGTTTGTTTTTATGTTATAGGTTATCCGTGACCTGAAAGGCTCAGATTATAGCTGGTCCTACCAGACTCCTCCTTCATCCCCGAGTAGTACAAGCTCCAGGAAAAGCAGCATGTGCAGGTAAATGTTTCAGTCATTTTCAGTCCATAATGAACTTTTGAAGGAAGCGGTTGGTAAATACGCACTGCTGCCCGTGACAGTCGAAAGGACTATCCTGGCAGCTTTCCTTAACTTACTTTTGGCAGATTTAGCAGTTTCAAGCCTCTTAGAGCCAGATTAGGTCCAAAGTTGTCGAACATGACAGCCTAAAAGTCATGAGCCAACGTGTGCACCAACACTGACTTATTCATAAGGCTAATAGTGATTTTACATTTTATCTACACATGTGGGTCAGGAGTTCAGTCTAGCTGCAGAGTCAGCAGAAGAACTTAAACCAAAGTGGCAACCAAGCAAGCCTTTATCACTAGTGCACACCTGGACGCAGCTTTCTAACTTTATTTGCTGTGCACAAATTACCTGAATTTATTTTAGGTACTATATCCTATATTTCTGTAATCACCTTCTTTTATACCTACAGTTTATAATTGTTTAATTCCTTCATCCATAGTGAATAATAATAAAAGTTGCACTTTTGTCTGTTGATTCATTTTTGCATAATCCTCATCCTGGAGGACAAGGATTAAAACAAAAATGATAATGTCAGATTTATTCCACAGGGAGAGGGGGAAGAGCACATAACACACTCAATGCAAGAGCAAAACAAAGGATTTTCAAAATGTCTATTTTTAAATGTGTGGGAGACAAAGACAGCATGAGTTAATGGAAATGACCAAAATTATGAGACATAAGGAGAACATTACACAAAGCAGCTGTTAGTATTCAGAGCAAAAGAAGATTCAAATAGTGGGTCATTTGTAATGCTCTTTGATGTACCATATGGAAACAAGTGGGATCACCTCGGCTTCATGTTCACAGTGTTCTTCAAAAACCTGTTTAATGCCTTAATATGAGATATAACAATATCCATGTGTCTTTGGAGCAGCATGGTGACTTGTGCTCTTGTGGTCAGTCTTTTGCAGATGCCCTCTGCCGGAGCTCATCGACTCAGCAGCGTCTCCTCACACGACTCAGGCTTTGTCTCCCAAGACGCCAATACCCACTCGAAGCCTCCATCACCCATGCCCTCTGACATCGTCAGCCAGGTACCACACGCAGCCCTCTGTATCTCAATGATTAAGCAAGATCACAAAATTGGAGAAAAAACATTGTTCTTATCATGTCACTGGAGGTGCTTTTGTTCTCTTGCAAGTAGACTGTGCTCAAGCCTACCTGTTAAACATAATACTCATAGCAGTGATAATACTAGTCATGTCTGAGTTATTTTCAGACAGAGTCGTTCAGTTTTGTATCGACGGCTGCCTGCAACAGAGTTTGATCAGTTGCGAAATGCACTTGGAGGATTTTGATCCCGCTGGACTCTCACGGTCTGAACAGTTTGCAGTACAGCGCACGCTCAGCAGTACACCAGCTGATGCAACGATTCTTTTCTGAATATATGATCTTAAAGGCTGCCTTATTTTTGATCCCTCCATGGTCTGTAGATGCCCTGGGAGGAAAAAAAAAAACTTCAGTATTCAGTCTAAAACTCATCGACACTCCAAGTCACACCTTTTTCCAGTCTCTTTCTCGTGTCTCTCTCACCTTCTGCTCACTGCCGCGTTTTCCCCTCCTCACACATTTCTTATTCCATCTTCCCCTCCCAGAAATCAACAAGCTCAGCCTCTTCAGAGGCCTCAGAAACCTGCCCGTCTGTCAGCGAATGCAACTCTCCCACAGCGGTTAGTAATGCATGCATCAACTTAATAACTGGAAATGCAGGGGATTCAGAAAGTATTCGCACCCCCTTGTTTTTATGTCTATGTTATTATGCTCAAGTGGACATATCATGCAAAATCTACCTTTTTGACTTTTTAACCAAGTTATGAAGCTGTTTCCTTGTCAAATACATACCTATTTCACTTCATTTGCGCAGTTTTGAGTAATCCTGTTTATTTGGTTGTTATTTTCTTCTACTGCTGAAGCTCTCCAATATTTCCTGGAATAGTTTGCGTAAAGTGTCCATCACTTGAAATGTTCTGCTCACAAACTGCGTTTATCACAGCACCATTGATTTGTTTTCCGCATGCTATTAAATGGAAAGGTTAAATGGAGGTTCGTATCATTTACATTGTCTGACTATAGTCTGAATATAATGAATACATTTCAGTTTAAATGCTGTATATTATTGTGGAATAATCAGAGTAGAGATGATGCATTTTATATGGCATTGCCGCCAAGCTGCTAAGCTGCTACATGATAAAATTCAAACTTTGAAAAGAGGTCTGAAAACTTTCTGAACCTTCTGTGCACACATTTTGCAGTGCTTTTGTCTCAGTGTTATGGTTAAGTGGAAGTTGCCTGTGGGCTCCTCTCGACAGTTTTGTGTTGCCTATTCACAGATGTCGAGCACTCTGACTCACACTTGTCTGTCCATTCCGCAGTTTGGCTCATGCTCATCCTTCGGCACCTTCCGCCCTGCTTTCTCTCACACTGGCACCATCAGGCCTCTGTCTGTCATACTTCCTGCGTCCCCCACATTTAACCACTCCCCCGGATCCAACACCCCCTCACCCACATCAAAGGTTCCTAGCTGGAAGGTTTGTCGTCATTTGCCGCTTAACTTTTAATTTCCTCTTTTAATTCTGTTTTGCTTCTTAGCATTTGTGCTTTGATGGCGCCATACATGTCAATCAGCGACTAGTTTGATCACACACAGGAATTATTTTACTATTGTCACTAGGGCTGCACAATAAAGTGCCACATTATTATTGCAAGGTGACATGATGCGAAATCCAAATTGTGAGAAGCCCTGAACTAAAACAGTATCACTTAATTTCATGAAGAAAAACTCAAATTGCTGGTTTGTTATAATTGGATATGGAATGAAATAATGCAATAATATTGTTATCAAAATATTTATGGGAGTTGTCTGATATCACTCATTTTTCTCATATCGTACAGCCCTAGTTGTCATTTTTGCCATCTTTGACATAAAGATGTTTTAAAGCAGAACTAAGTAACTTGAAAATCCTTTTCGTAGTCCCTTTGGGGGTAATACAAGTGTTAATGGGATGATTGGGGGGTCTTTCATCTCCCTCTTACACACTAATCATGAAGAAGAAGCTAACAGGCTAACGGACAAAGGTAACTGCGGGCTAGCGCCCCTTTAGCAGTACAACCAAGTTTGAGTGAAAAAAATTGTGTAATTGGGTTGTGGCACAATGTACAATATCCCTCTCTCCCTTTGTCTTTTCTGTCAGCGTAGTATTTACTGTCACAAACACAATTCATGAGATAAAAAAGCGCAGCATTTTACGCCACCTGCAGTGTCGCTTATGGCGTCTAGGGGCATGAGCTAATTAGTTCTGCTTTAAGCTAGCAATATCTTTAAACAAGACTTACATGCTTATTTACCTCACTTTTGCCTGCACATACTGTATTTCTGTATCTAACATCATCATGTGCCATCTATAACAGCTTTATCCTTTCATGGAGGGCTGTTCAAATGGCGGATAGATGAGGAGAGCTGTATATCATTGTCTCCTCTGCTTCCACTGGCACAGGACTGGGCCAAATCAGGTTCTTGTGAGCCGCCGCTGGCCAGCACTCCACAGAGGAGGAGAGAGTCTCTGGATAAGGCGAGAGAGTGTGAAGCACCACCTAGCCCACAGGGGTATTCTGGGCTGCAGTCAGATGATCTGCACAGAACACGAAATCTTAAGGTGAGGCAATTCATTGAAATAAAAGTGAAAATGCAATGAGGTATTCAATAAATGTAAACCTTATGCACATTGGACCTGTTTTAGCATGGGGAGCCCCTCTCCCCTGCAGCCAGCACTCTGGCAATGGTTCTGACCAGAGGGTTGAGTATGGAACAGCAGAAAAGCAGCAGAGATTCACTGCAGTACTCCAGTGGCTACAGCACCCAAACCAACACCCCCTCTTGTTCTGAGGACACCATCCCCTCACAAGGTACATAGATAGACACAGCTAATGGCTTCGCTAGACTGTGCCTCTGTATATTTAGTGAGCTGAATTTTAATGCGGAAGCTCTTGTTTTCCATGTAATTTTCATGTGCTTGTGTTATTTGGGAAGTGTAGCACTCAGTGTGCTGCTGAGCAAAATGATTATGTAATTAAGATGAAGAGCGGCAAAAAAGACCCTTGAAAAACGCTCTGTTTTCAGTTTGGCTTTATTAGGTGTGAAAAAGTACATGCTTATGTGTGTCTCTCTCGGTAGGCTCTGATTACGAGTGTTACTCACTCAATGGAGATGCTGATGGTGAAGGGCAGGCAGACTTCGACAAGTCCTCCACCATCCCACGCCACAGCAACATTGCCCAAAGCTATCGCCGTATGATTCAAACCAAGAGGCCCGCCAGCACAGCAGGTCTGCCCGCTGGTAAAACTCAGAATGGCACAGCAGGACACAGCTCAGGAAGCATCGCCTCAGGGACCGCAACCATCCGCCGCACACCCTCCTCCAAAACTGGAGTGAGAAGGACTCCATCAACATCCGGTCCTATTCCCATCAGGCCCCCCATTGTGCCAGTGAAAACCCCTACAGTGCCAGACTCACCGGGATATGCCAGTCCCTCTCACCTTCGCGCTGGCAGTGAGGAGTTTTTGTATGGTGATGACCCAGACCAGTTTATGAGGGGCTCTCCAAAGAGAATGAGCCTCCCAGACACAACCTGGGGCAGCAGTGGGGGAGGAGGGGCAGACAGGATTGTTTATCATCAACAAGGAGCTGGCATGGTCGCCCATAGTGCCGAGGAAGACCCTTTTCTTGCTGCCAACCGTCACAGCCTTGTGGAGAAGATAGGGGAGTTGGCAGCTAGTGCACATGCTCTGGGAGAGGGTCAGTTCCCTTTCCCCAGCTCACTACCAGGGGAACAGGATGTCTCCTCTGCAGCTCAGGGTGATGTGGACATGCTAGTGTCTATCCGGCGAGGTGTCAGGCTCCGCAAAACAGTGACTGATGACAGGTCAGGCCCCATGATCCTGCGGTAGCCCAGGGAAGAGGCATTTCTGTAAAAGCAACCAAAAGTGGTGCCCCAGAAACTTGGTTGTACAAAGCAAGAGCACTCATGTAATACATGGACAAGGCACAAGTAATAAAGACTTTAAAGGGGAGAACGAAGGCCAGTTTATAAAGCAATGAATGACCATGGACGTTGTCAAGTCATTTCATGTTGTGTATGTATTACGTACATACAGAGTAATCCATATTTTGGTTGCATTCTCTTTTCTCTTTTATTTCTTTCATTTTTTGTCTGTGGGATTTGCGTCTGTGCACCTCTGTTGACTGTGTGTCCTATTTGTCCTTTAAGATACAGTGATCATTTGTAGGTATTGAATTCTTTGTTCATATGTTTTTGCTCTTATTATTATAATATTGTGTATTTTTACTTAACAGTCACCTGAAAGTGAAATCACAGGAAAAAGTGCTCTGTGAGCCTGTCGCTTGTTTGTCTTTTTACTTATGACCATGTCCATGTACCATTACTGTTTTGGTTCATAAGCTAAGGGAGTGATGTATAGAAGCAATATGGCAGTGTTTAAAGCTGTGTGCTGTATTGTCAATATATTCTGCAATTAAATGCTTTTTCCAAGGACATCATTTTATTATGTTCATTGAGTTACCACGAAATCATGTTTGACATCAGAAAATTATGCATGGTTTACAGAGTACAGAAAGAGATTTTCTTGCGCCTCAGCTCCCCTTAACCAAAAATGGCCCTATGGCTATATTGGCACGTTTTGTTGTTGTATTATAGTTAGGAATTTAACTGTACAACATTTTAGGTTCCCCGTTGCTATTTCACAAGAGCAACTGTGTCAGAAAAAAAGAAAGCTCTACCAGACTAACCAGATTGAGACATGTCGGTAAAGATGTCACATTTTCATGACAATGAAGATGGGGGTATCCCGCTCCCAGCACAGGCACGAGTCAGGTCTAAGTAGAGGTGAGCTGCTTCCTTGAGTAACATTTCAAAATTTCACACACAGAAAAAAATATGATAGCGTGGCAATAAATCGCTGATAACATTTGGAGAAAAAAACGCCACAGTGACCAAGGAGCAAAAAGGTTCATGTCAGTTCAGACATCAGGCAGATTTATTCAGAAAGTACGTTGTGCGCTCGCAACAAGGGGGCGACAAAGATCCACTGCGAGGCTCCAGTGACTCCGAGACGAAGCGGAACTCCACTGTTATGGAAAAGATGGCCTGATGGCTCATACATTCATACATGTGGCAGGCTGTGGCCATGAATGATAAGTAGTCATAACAAGAAATCCGAGGAAGGACAAATTAAAGGCTCCAGGACGGACACCAGAAAGTAAGATTAAAACGAGGCGCACGCATAAATATCCGAGTGAATATTTTTCTTGCTCTATACATTGAGATTGAGCTGAGAATGAACAATAAATAAATAAATAAATAAAAAGGGGAGAAAAGGCTATTGAAACATACAGCTTCAGTCACTTTTTCTTGAAGACATTTTATTATGTTCGGCATGACCTCATATTGAACAGTGAGCAGAATCATTTATTTATTTATTTTATTGCATTTTTTAACACTTTGGAGTAGCCATTAAATGGGGAAAAAAAGATTAAAAAAAACATCCATTCAAATGTATTAATATACAAAAAAAAAGAAAAAACAATAGCATGGGAGAGGTAGAAGTCAAGTAGCCTAAATACCACTTCCAAGAATAACAGAATTAAATGTTTAGTTATCCTTATTATTATTGTCCCTGTAATTGTTATTACAAGGCCAATGTGCAAAAAACATAAATTATAGATGCTTTGCACCAGATTTAGCTGGAGCCTGAACAGGTGAGTTACAATATAAAATGTACAATATAAATAATAATAAGAATAACAACAGACACAAAGTAAATTTAAGCCATGTCAAGAAGTCACTACAAAGTCAGTGTAGTCAGTGTAGTCAGTGCAAAGACTGACTACAGTGCATAATGTTGGACATGGATAATGTTGTGGATGAATCAGGAAGAGCATTGATTATTTAGGAAAAAACACCGCGATGCACCAGTGAGTGCGGTGCAGCCAAAACGATATAATCATTTGAAACCCAGACTGAATCATCATCATTATTGTCATCTTCGCCGTTGTCTTCGCCGTTGTCTTTGCTGTTGTCTTAGTTGTTGTCATCGTCATCATCGTCGTCTTCGTCATCTTTGACGTCATCGACGGTATCATTGTCATCTTCTTCATCTTCGACGTCTTCGTTGTCATCGCCATCATCATCGTCGTTATCGTTGTCGTCGCCATCGTCTTCGTTGTGATCGTCGCCATTGTCGTCATCATCATCGTTGTCATCGTCGTTGTCATCGTCGTTGTCATCGTCATCATCTTCGTCGTCGTCACCGCTGTCGTCAGCGTCGCGGTCGTCATCATCGTCATCTTTGTCATCATCATCGTCGACGTCATCATCGTCTTCGTTGTCGTCTTCGCCATCGTCTTCGTTGTCGTCAGCGCCGTTGTCGTCATCGTCGTCTTCATCATCGTCGTCATCATCGTCGCCATCATCGCCATCATCGTCATCTTCGTTGTCGTCATCGTCTTCGTTGTCGTCATCGTCTTCGTTGTCGTCATCGTCTTCGTTGTCGTCATCGTCTTCGTTGTCGTCATCGTCTTTGTCGTCATCATCATCGTCGTTGTCGTCACCGTTGTCGTCTGTGTCGTCGTCTTTGTCGTCGTCATCATCGTTAGCGTCGTCTTTGTCGTCGTCGTCATCATCATCATCATAATCATCCACAAAGCATTAGTCATCACTCACTGAATTCTCTTCTTTTCACTGTTTTTATACAGTATATAAAGGGAAACTTAACTCTTTGAACCTTTCCTTAGTTCTACCTTGACTCTTTGACTCAGCAAGAAGCTATTATTTAAATCAAGATGGGACATGTCGGAACTTGAAAATACAGTAGGCACGAGCTGTGGGACAATAATGAGCCCAAGACACACACATAAAATCTACCTGACACTGAATTGCCATTGACAATTACCACACACTTGAAAGGAAAACTATAATGATGAAAAAGCTGGAAAAAAATAACGTTTAATAAGCAGCAGTCTGTTGGATCTGCGGCTAACCGTCAGCTATAAAAAGGTCTCGGTTTTGGGCCCAGTGTTTAAATCATTCAGGAGATTCTGCCGGACCACCATGTCTGAAGAAGTGATTATTAGGCTTGGAAAGCCTTCAGTACATTTCATATTCTCCCCAAAGGCGTCCCTTATAATCCTCTCAGCCTCATAAATAGCACATTATTGAATTTACTCTTCTCTCACAGCCTTGAACTGGTCGAGTAATGGAAACCTGCCTAATGGCTGGGTCTTGCTGGGATAATTAACTGAGAATGAAATGCAGACTCTCATTGTGCATCCGAGGTAATGTCCTCAGTCCTTAAACTGTGTCTTTTTTCCTCGAAGAGAACATCATTAAGTACAGCTTCCCTCAAAAACACCTCCCTTTGGTTTGGTCAGATGAAAGGAACACTAGGCTGGGTTAATTTCCCTTTTCTTTAAGATTTCAATGAGTATCTTTGGTACGCTTTGTGAGAATAAGAATGCTTTGATTGTGCTAAAAGAGAGTTGTCATTGTTCTGGGTTCGAGTGAGATAGTGTTCAATTTAGTCATCAAGCGCTTTAATCACATTGTGAGCCCCGGGCTGCTCTAATCACTTTGTAGATATAACAAAGTTTTTCCTCAGACAGAAAGTGGCCCCGAAGAACTTTGTGTTTCTATCAAAACAACAAGCCTATGCATTAATAATAGGATTATTTTGGGCTTTCATGAAAAGCACAGCTCTTGTTCTTTTGGACATTAGGAGTAAGTTCACAAGTTCACTAAAGCCTTGTCGCCTTTTTTGTGCATGAGTGGCATTTTGAAAAACTCAGTGATAGCTGTATTGAACCTGTCTGCACACTATTCATAATTAATGTATCTATTAATATACGGATATGGTTTAAGTTCTACAGTAGGTGGTAGATGCCCCGGGGGAGAAACAGATCACATCCAATTAGCCGCACCAAATAGATGAGAGAAATGTCTTTATATTTATCTAACTCTTTTTGCCTTCAGGTTGCTGATGAGAGAATGTGTCCCGGGGGAGCCACAGACACTAGTACTCTACTGTGAATGGTATCACAGTGCTCGCCTTCCCTTCGGTGTCACAGCATTTCCAGAAAAAGGCTCTTCTAAAGCAGCACCAGGGTACAGTTACCATAAATGTCTAACGTTCTTAGCTGAATAGCAACCACAGAGCATCGCATTGCTTAGTCATCCACTTTAATTGTCCTGCCATTCTGTATTAAAACCACCCTGTTTCAGCCAATTATTCAGGCAATTATTTCATTGACTTGTGCTGAATAGAGTATTTTCACGACCCTGGAAGAAATTGGCCATTAACCAATAGTTTGTGCAGAGAAACTTTCCATACCTTCTATCATTTCCTGTTTCCTCCAAGTGCATTTGTCCAAGGGGGAAAGGTACATGAATGTTACATTAGAGGAATGTCACAAGGTCTTCATCTTTTGTCTCGGAGCAAACGTCGTAATGTTACAGGACTGCAACCTTTGCTTTCAAGAGCTATGTGTGCTCCTGTTTGAGTGAAGGGATGGATTTGGTCAATTATTCATTATGTAAGCATGAAGCTTTCTAATGTTCTTTGGCTGCTTTCTTCACAGCTTGTTTTTTTCCCCCCTCTAATGCCCTGCAGCTCTCAGTTATCTGTTCCAGAAGAAGGATGATGAGAGCGTTTCATGATTTTTTTTTTTTTTTTTTTCAAATTCATTAAAGCTTTGTTGTTATTATAGGGCATATGTTGGCGTTTCATCTCAACTGATAACCCTCAAGTAAACTCTCCCCTCGCACTCTGGCCCAACCCTGATTGAATTAGCCTTTACTGCAGCTATCTCCCATGCTGGCAGTCACGCTGAATTTGGCCATGTGAGACGACATGATAAAGGACAGGATTTGATTTGCATTCATGAAGCACTTAGGAAGTTCAAAGCCAAGTTACAGGGGAGAAAAGCGAGGGCCTCACTTCAGACACCCAGCTATTTTAGATGCTGCAGTTCACCTTAAGTGACAATACCAATGGAGTTACATGAGGTCCCTCTTGTATGCTGAGGGTTATTCGAGTTCGGGAGGTCTCTTTCCCAGGTCAGTGGATGTACAAGCGGGTGAACATTGAATGAAAGTGCATCCGGGTGGTGACATGCCCTGCAGCCAAGTAAAGGCACACAGCCATTTTCTATTATGAGCTCCGTGCTCCAGCTGCAGGCAGGGCTCCCAAATTGTCTAGGGGCTCACCGCCAGTTACCAGACTTATTGCCTGAACAGAACAGTTTACCGTTCCCAATAACCGAAGCTAAAATTGCAAGTGATGGATTATAGTTTCCGGTTGATGAGGAGGATCTCTGTGCGGGGAGTGCTGATGAATCTTCGAACTGAATACAGATGTGTGGGGGAATGAGCTTGAAGAGGGCCGTGTGACATTGAATTACATATCCGACATAGCATCGCTCTCTCTAAATGGTTATGAATATTGATCCAGGCACATCTTAAGTAAAGGTTGACGCGACATGAGAGACAGACTCAATAGGGCGTATGGGCGCGCTCTAAAGACCATTATTCCACTATCTTTCAAACAATTCAGAGGCCTCACTCGGTGTAATATTTAGTCTCCTGAGATGACACGTACAGAGCGGTGAGGGGAATTGAAAGTGTGCAGTCTATGGGAATTAGCGGTAGCCACTTTCAGATTAGGTTTGCAGTGCTCTGGGTGACTAGCACGCTGAGAGAGTGGGATGGAAGCGGAAGAGCACTCAGGGTGACAATTTTCATACCGAACCATGTGCGAAGACTAACGCGGGCTGCAGTAGACATATGGAGGTAGCGACTGTGGGATGTCTCAAACGATGTCGTTTACATAGCTCACCGGCCCAAGTCTCGCAATTACGCAGAGGGAAGGTGATGCAAAAAGACATAGATGGGGTGCCAAATTTAGTTTTCTCTGTAGCCGTGCTGGGATAAACCATGATTCTTAAAAACATGCATTATACATTAATTCTGCCTTGCTTATTGCTTTTTAGAGGTTGTGGGTGTCTGGAGTCCTTCTCATCGACTGTGGACACTGAGGATACACAACAATTATAGGTAAATCAGTTGAAAAGCTGACCGTGATAGCAGTTGCTTTGGCCTTCATTTAATTGGATGATGAATTTCAAAAAGGTAAGGGTTCTAGGATGTGCTCTTACACTACAGTGCAATATTTCACTACAACAACCACCGAACTTGGGTTGCCTTAAGCAGCACAAGTTTCAGTATCCACATTTGAATGCTAAGAACCTCATTATGGAGGAAGACTGCACTCATTAGGACTTGATTGGGGACAGTTGCTGTGTTTGTGGAAGGAGAATAGAGTCCCTGTATACTATTTTCCATACAATCTGGAGCTCACAGAGCTTGGTTTCTCAGTGAATAATTATCCTGAGGGGGAAAAAAAAGTAAACATAAATAACTTTTATGGTTCAAATGTTTTCAAATGGCAACATGTTTTTTTGTAATTCTGAACAAATCAACATTACAATCATTATCAGTAAAACTGCTATACTTTGATGAGAATGAGCTGAGGCACTCGGAATTTGAAAATACAATATTTTATTTACAGCACCACCAGCGCTTTTCGACTCATGGAAGTCTTCATCAGGGTCAGGTCCCTTGAGTCGAAATGTGTTGGTGACGCTGTAAATAAAATATTCTATCAGCAAATTTAGCATGCCTCAGCTCCTTCTCATTCTCTACATGGTAGCCTGGACCCACCAGTCTGAAGAGCACCTGATTTTATAAGTTTGTTTGCTATACCACTTGCATTTATTCTGCTCCTACGGTGATTCTTTGAGCACTCTGCCTCTCCTCCTCTAGTAGTATAATTTGATGTTTGCCTCTGATCTGTTGACAGTCTCACTGTTTATGAAATATTGAGAAAAAGTATGTTATATGCCAGATCATTAAGTCATACCTTTGGATGGTGGGAGGACGGGGGCCAGATATAAATAAGTAAAAAATATCTAGCTCTGTAAAACACTTTCTAATGTTATTTATTCAATATCACTTTTTACTCCAAGTGACTAAAACGAAACATGCAAGAGAGCAATAAGAGGGAGAGACACAGGGCTAATGACCCAAGCCAAACTCCAAACCAGTCTGCTCCTTTGCTGCTTGCACAGCCAGGTGAGGCACAGCCACTCCACATTTATCATACACACTGTAGTTGGCTGCAGGAGTTGCACTGTTGAATCGCAGTACAAATGAATTGTGTGGCTCCGTTGGGCTTTACTCAAATTTCACAGGGCACTTCTTTATGTGAGTCATATGCTGCATGATGAGCATTTATAACAGTGAGTTCTGAAGCACTGAGAAAAGCTGCATGTGCTGCAGGGGATATGCTGTAAAAGGTAAGTACAACCATTCTGAAGTTTCAGTTCTGGGTGCTTTTTTTACACACAAATAAAAACAATATATGTGGGCAGAATGCTATGTGACATGCTATGTTAGGCTTAAACTCAAAAATCCATGTAAATCGACTACAAGAAAGTGACACTGGGGCTGCAGTTTATGAATTAGCCGACTGTTCATGCACATGGAAATTCATCAAATATAGATGGAAATTCAGCTAAATATTAAAGAACATGTGGGCACCCTCTGACCGTCACTCAGGGTGGGGTTCACCGAGCAGCTTCATGCCGCGCACAGCCCCGCCCCCGCGCTTGGCGCTGTCCGGCGCTGTGGTGCCGAACGCTGGGTACGCACTGCCTGCAGCGCTGTGGACAGGCTGCACGCACCGAGCTGCATGCAGCCCGCTCCGTCTGCCAGGATGAGAGCGCAAAGTTCTAAGGATCTTCTCGGCGGAGTACGCCATGGACAACTATGACGGACCTATTTCTCAACTATTTATTTCCTCTTTTTGAATGATTACGCGTTGCCTCCTCGAGTTGCTGGGGGTATTTAACTTGGCGCCAACATGATTTGGGGGCTTGTATTTTACTGCCTCCTCATGCGGGCTGCTGGATACCAGTCCTCGGAGCGGCTGCCTTTCTTTCACGGGCATGTCTTTGAGAACTCACCGATAGCATCAAAAGTAAACGGACTTAGCATTCCAGTGAAGCGCCTAAACGCGCAAAAATGGTGCCCGATCTCCGGGCTGCGTTTAAAACTGTTTGGAAATGGGAGTGAAGATTTCCGAGTTTTGACACACCATAACAGAGGAAATGTATTGCTGAAAACTTGTCGCGTTTTAGATAGGGAGACGCGCTCCGAGTACCTCCTGAACCTGGCTCTGCGCTGTCAGGGCTGCGGACTGGAGTGTGGTGGTGCTCATACTGTCGCTTCTTTAAAAGTAGACGTTTTGGACACGAATGATCACGAACCGATTTTTCGCAGTGCAGACGCGGTGCACATAACTTTAGATGACACGACAGCTCTCCGTAGTGTAGTGTACAGGTTTGCAGCTGTCGACGCAGACAGCGGGAGGAACGCAGAGTTGACATACACGTCTTTGCCACAAAATGGCAGTTTCTACGTTGTCCCAAAAACAGGAGAAGTTATGTTAGTAGATTCCATCCTGGGCCTGCCCTCTGAAGTTAGATTCAGTATTTTCGCTCGAGACCACGGCTGGCCCCCACTGACCAGTAAACCGGTGATGGTCACTGTCTCTCCACAGCGTTGGGCCACTGCTGAATTAGCGGGGTCAGTGCGGTCAAGGCGTGGACCCAGGGCTTTACTTGACCCGGACACTCTCCTATCTCTCAACGTGTCTGAAGATGCCAACATCGGCTCTGTAATCACGAGCCTGAGTCCCAGCAGGTTTCAGTCAGCCGCCTACGAGCTGCTTCACCCGGAGCCCCAGAAGTCCCCGGTGAGCGTGGGGCGCGACAGTGGAGATATCATTATTACCACGCGCCTGGACAGAGAGAGTGAGCCTGTGGTGGAACTCACGGTTAAGATCCAGGACAAACGAGGTCTGTTTCCTTTGTATTATAAGTTTATTTTTTGTCTATAACTGCAAAGATAAGGCACAAATGAAACTTATGTATTTTAAGCAGAGCATATGTTTACTCCCAGTCTGCAGTAATTGCCCTATTTTGGTTATACAGTTGGCAGTAGACTGTCTATGTATAACAGGAACATACAGGTACATGCTATATATGTGCTCCCTCATGCATTAAAAAGCAGTGAAGTTCTTGCTGCAGAAGTAATGAGTTTGTTAGGGCCATCAGTTCCATGGGATAACTCTAATGTAGCATTTTCTGTACATTTATGTCGGAGATAGTATTGGGATTACATAAAAGACACAATGTCAGTGTTGGCTCTGCTAATGGGCCTCCACACTCTGTTCTCTGGGCATTATTTGCATTGTGGCCTATTTTAGAAATCTGCACATCTAGATGGTCTAAGAGTGGTGCCATCTGGACATCTCATCCTTCATGAGTGAAAGCCTCACGCATCCATCTCATCTTTCTATCCGGCTGTCAGTATATTTGCACTGGCTCTACAGGTGTGCATCATTACTCCATGCCATATATTTCTCATATGAGCCGCAACATGGCAGCACTAAGTCGGGAGCCATTTGCATCTAATTTATTGTGATATATTCAGATTGTTGAAGTGAGTGACTAAGAGGAGAAATGTGACTCTATGAGGACTTTGCAGACCGGTTGAATGGTGTCCTTGACTGACGCATTTTGCGACTGTGAAGTTGTTTTTAGAGCTAATCCTTGCAGAGTGGCAAACCACGGCGACCCTTTTCTCTCTCATCTACTGGCATTACCCCTCTAATCCTCCTCTCATTCACTTTTCAGGCCCAGGGATTTGAAGTGACACTGCCACACTCATGCAACCCCATATTCTTTAGGAAAAGGTGAAACTCTATACGTGTCAGACTCAAGTTAGACGTTAGGCAAACAAGAGGCGAAAACAAATGTGTCTCTTTCTAATTGAGCAACATGGCGTGCAGGAAGCAGTGTGCGCTGTCTTTATTTGAGTTGCCTGCTGCTAATAATGCACTTTGCAATTGTATGCCTGAATGGCACTCAATTTTGGCAAAAAAAAGGGGTCTGGAGTTTTTTTTTATTATATAAGTATATATTTTTCTAAAAGGCAGCAAAAATAGTGAGTGATCTGACACCCTCTCACAGATGCTGAAGAGAAATAAGCCGCCCCTGTTTGACAGATATTCACGTAGCTTTTTCCACTTTAGCTCTCTCACCTGTGAATGTCTCCTCCCTTGATCAAAGGCCTGGCATGTCCTTTATCTGGTGACTACAGCTTTCCAGACAGAATCTTGACGAGGCTATGGAGAGACAGGTCTTTCTTCTGCTCGTCTCATTCCCGAAACTTGCTCCACGGCTATCTCACTAAAGGACTATATGAGCGCTGCTTCAGCCTTTTTCAAGCCTGATTAGGGAGCTCATCCCAATGCCACAGAGAAAACGACGATTAAGATTCTCTGGACGTGTACTTTTGTCCTTTAATGTCTTTGTTCACATGTGTCGACGCTGGTCATACCAACACTGAGGTCGTATTGCACCAGTTCTAATAGGTCCCTTTGTGTTGAATTTCTCTCTGGATGTGACGACTGTAACCCTTCTGTAGCACAGAGCTGTCCGTGGTGCTGACAGTCACCTGCTGAATGCCAAACAGAAAGCCCCGTCAGCCACTAGTCTACAGCGGTTCACTGTGTACTCAGGTCAGCTACATGTCCCACATGGCCCTCCACAAACACTGGATACATTATTCATTTCAAGTGTAAAACAGGATAACTGCAGAGGTATCGGGCACATTAAAGAGAGGGGTTAAAGCTATCACAGCATTGTATATATGTAAACATCACATTAGGTTGTTATAAGTAGCCGTTTTAAGTGAATATGTTGTGTTTACATGTCATCAAAACATCCTAAAGAAAAGGTTCTCAAACCTTCAACTTTGCTGGGTTGTAAAAAAAGAAAAACTTGCATGAAGCTTCATGTCTCTCCTGTAACTGAAGTGACCTAAGGTGATATTAGATCACTTTAGTAATAATAATAAATAATGCCTTACACTTGTAGTGCGCTTTACAAGCCTGTATTACCAAGTTTCTCAAAGCGCTTCACTCTCGTTATTCATTCACTCCATACTCGGTGGTGGTAAACTACTGTTGTAGCCACAGCTGCCCTGGGGCTGACAGGGGTGACATTCAAAAACATGGGTTCGACTTTAGTCCATTGAAACTTTAACATTCTGTCATAAGATTAACATGTGTAGAAATGTAGTTTATTAAAGCATTGCATTCTGTTACCACTCAACACTAGCGACACGATTCTCACACAAACATCTGTCTCTACTTTGGGCGTGTGGATTAACACTGACCTTACCAGCAACAGCACGGTAGCATCGCGGTTAGCGCTCTTGCTACACTACAAAGGGAGCTTACCACCACCGAGTATAGAGTAAATGTAATATTGTCTCATGTAAAGCGCTTTGTAACCATGCCTGTGAAAGGGGCTATACATTTACTTCTATGGGCTATAAAAACATCTTCTTTGTCTTCTTCTTCTTCTCCTCCTCCTTCTTCTTCTTCTTCTTCTTTTACTCCTCCTCCTTCTTCTACTCCCTGTCCTTCTTCTCCTCCTCCTTCTTCTACTCCCTGTCCTTCTTCTCCTCCTCCTTCTTCTACTCCTCCTCCACCTCCTTCTTCTACTCCTCCACCTCCTTCTTCTACTACTCCTTGTTCCTCTTCTTCTTCTTCTTCTTCTTCTTCTTCTTCTTCTTCTTCTTCTTCTTCTTCTTCTTCTTCTTCTTCTTCTTCTTCTTCTTCTTCTTCTTCTTCTTCTTCTTCTTCTTCTTCTTCTTCTTCTTCTTCTTCTTCTTCTTCTCCTCCTCCTCCTCCTCCTCCTCCTCCTCCTCCTCCTTCTTCTTCTTCTTCTTCTTCTTCTTCTTCTTCTTCTTCTTCTTCTTCTTCTTACAATGAACCATGCAACAACAACAGAAGACAAACAGCTACATTTAGGTTAACGACAAAATACATTTTTGCTCAAATACTGTACCTCTCCCACTCTAATTTTTCCTCATATTTATTATTAAAACCTTAATTAAAGCACTTTGAAAAGGCCTTGACTCTAATCAGTGGAGGAGGTTGTGGAATGTAAATCTACTTCACCAAAACGTCGTCAAACTTTAGGGTTTTTACTTTTTTGTCAGACTCACGCGTTTTTTTTTACTCAAGCACTTTTTTTGTGGAACAAACTATCACAAACCTAACTTTTTCAACACTTACACCTTCCTTGTCTGATCCCTCTTGGTTTTCGTGCTGAAGTTAGCTCCACTGGATCATTTTGAGGACACCAGATGTGACTGCCTGTGGTCTCGTGGTTTATGTAGTTGTTAATTGGTGAATACATATTTACTAATGCGCGTCGGCGAGTGCGTTCAGTGGCTCCTAATGTGGCCCTAAAATGCTAATCACCCATGCGCTTGGTCTTTCTTATGGTAATAAGTATGCAGAGGGTACCGTGGAAGGAGGAGAGCCATCAGTGGAGCAGCTATTTGTGGCGCTCAAATGCAGATTAAAAAGTGGAGTTTGACACTTGGATATTAGATAAATTATTCTGGCACGCTGCAGACAAGGGCCAGGGGAGAACGGTGGATTTGTATTACTGTCAGTGTGTGGTACCATTCGTGTTGACTTACTTACCTGAAAGAAAAAGTGCTCACCATCCACCAAAAAAAAAAATCATCCTCATCCTTAGTTCCCCCCATGACTTCCCAGACGTGACATGTTTGAAAACTCTTAGGAGTCGGCGGTAGTAATCACAATGGTGTTAAGACACTTATTTGAATATGCTTAATTATAATTAGGCCAATGTTCCCACATCAAAGTGTTTTACAGTTAACATCGGAACGCAGAGCACCACCGTTCCATGCATTTCATTAATTTAGACACACAGACCTACTTTCCCTGAATATATCATAAATGAGACATGTCTGTTGGAGAATTTAATTGGAGTGACTGATAGTTGTTTACATGCTGCTGGGATAAGCAAATAATGTTGAAAAAAATGTGACAGCATTTTTTTTTTTTGGTGCTGCAGCAAAATGAATGTCACAAAAACTGCTTGTAATGCAATATTCAGGTTAACAGCAGACCTCTATAGAGGCCTGACCCTACAATACTGGCCGTGTTGTGCTGTTATGTGGTCAGTTGTATTGTGCTTTGGTTTTTATGGTCTCACATTTTCATAAATAGTTAATTTGAATATAGCAAATAAGCCTAAAATAAAGTCATTTCCTAATCACATTATACATCATTTTCCACAAATCATATGGCTACTTTAAAGGCTTTTAATTCTTGATGTTGCATAGGCACACTGTCAATTATTGTCTTCTGTCATGTGGCTGGTTGCTGCCAGAAACAAACACATCTAAGAACATGTACACATTTAAGAATGTGCACAAATTTAAGATTTACATTTAGATTTATTTATTTATTTGAGCAGCAAAGACTCTGCTCAAAAGGAGTGGGCCCACCCCCAAAATCAATGCAATTAAAATGATCATTTCACAAGAACATATTGGAACAACAAAGGAACAAAACAACAACAAGGAAACAACAGCAAAACAAAATAGATCATACACACCCGCAGCATCTGACCATGGCAGAAATGACCATTTACAAGATGGTATTTACATTATTGCTTTACATGACTGAAACTTATGCACCGTATACAGTCCCCAAAAGGGAGCAATACTGATTACGAAACAACTATGATAAAGCTACATACTTACAAACTATTTACAAAGTACTATAATCCTTTACTATTTATGTTCAAAAGATGCATTAATATACATATTATACCCCGTGACCTTGCTACTTCCCAGTTGTCTTGCTACTTCTCGATTGTAAGAACACGCACAAATCTGACAACATGCACAAATCTGAAAACATGCAAGCGGAGCAAATTGTTGTTGAATTGAAAATGAAGAGCAAATTGTGAAGATTGCATATTTTAGTTGATTCACTTTCCTCGGCAAACAAGAAATATCTTGTCTGTATGGGCTCTTATAATGAACAGACTTGGTTAGACTTGACACTGCGGTGTGGACATTCTTCTATTGCTTTAGTAGCTCATGTGTATTTTAGCCCATCCCTTAAATGCTGGTGCTCCAGAGCATGTTCAAAATGTGCACTGAGCATTGAATCCTTTTTGTGTGTGTGTGGGAAAATCTCTTTTAGATAACTTTATAAAATGATGCAGCCTGATATCATGCACATCATGATCAAAACAAGAACTAAAAAAAGAAAAAAAAGAATAGATGTGTCTTAAACTTGTTCTCATTAGCTCATCCCCGGTGTTAAGTGTAACTGTCAGCTGCTGTCAAGTGATTGGCAATCAGAGCATGACGGATGATGTAGGAAGAGGAATCAACTGGTGACAATTTGTACAGGTCGACTTTGCCGTTACAGTGTCAGACTAATTGGCTATGGGGAAATTTAAACTGTTATTGAATAGCAGAATCTAATAAAAGTGTAATCCGTGACAGTTTTTTGGTATATATTATTCTCATAATACACACATTTCTGAGCTTAGACCTTTTCTAACCTTGAACCGCAGCAGCAGGATGCTCATTCTGCATAACGTTCCTAGACTTGGCTTCAAAACAGCAACAGGAATTTAAATGGTGTTTACTCTGAGAAAGATTTTTCAAAGTTCAGACGAAAGCTCTAATTGGTAACATGTTTATTGTCTAAACTCTTTGTTCTCTATTTCTCCTTCTCAAACAGTGCATCATTCTTGTTCTTTCATGTTTTTTTTTTTCTATATTTCTAACCCGCGGCTATGAGTCATTAAACCTCTTTGTTTAATCACCCCCCCGTAATGAAAAAATAAAAACCATTAGCGGAAACAAAACAAACATTTTTGCTTTGTGCATTTTCTTATTAAATTTGCCTTTTAGAGCGAATTACAAGATTAGCATTGTAGCACATCTCTTTTTACACCGCTGTTGTCGTTTGCACTTGTTGTCGAGAAATGCCCTTTACAACACAAATGCCCGATAAAGGACACTTTCATCCGGCTAGTACTACCAGGCTGTGACATCATCTTCATACACTCTATTCTTATGTGAGTTCGAACCCCTTTCCCTCCTAAATTAGGTTTCATTTGTCGACTTTGCATGTGTGAATGAAGGTTTTGTGAGCTTTTGTTTGTGGCCGTATGGTATTTTAGGCCCATACACTGCAAAAAGTAATTGACTAGATGAGTTTAAATGCCTCAATTTGAGCTCAATAATCCAAGTTTGAGTTGTTTTGACTAGTTAAGATTTAGTGAGGCATTTGACCTAGATTGTTTCACTTCAAAGCATCAAAACAAGAAGTGATTTCCTGATTCGATCCAGGACACCAAACTAAAAGCACCATCTTATTCATTAGTTCAGGAGTTCCCAAACTTTTTTGGCTGGGACCCCAAAATTGACACATAAACAACTCCGGACCCCCATTGTATAATGTTATTGACTCTTCCGCTACTTTAGGGAAGAAAGACATGTTATAATCAAGTTAATATGTATCTAAGCTGTTTATTTTGATTCATTGAATGGATTTCATGAATTATAGGCTGGTTTACACTAAAAAAGGTACTAAAAACAGTAGCATTTTTCTTTTTGTTTCATCTTGAATTTAATTTGGGGACCCCCACCCAAGGCCTCGCGACCCCCCGGAGGGGCCAGACCCCCACTTTTTGCATTAGTTTAGCTGTTCATTAGTTCAACTTTCCTTCTGCCTAACTATTAACAGACAAAACACTTAAAATGTGTGTATTTAATAATATTCTTGTAATGTTACAAGTATCTGCCGAAGTAAGCTGTGTGCTTTTATTTTGGTGTGCTGGATCGAAACAGGAAGTCGCTTCTTTGGCGGCGTTGTTATGATTTGAAATCATGCATGTCAGTTTTCTTTTCTTTGTCGATGGGGTGAGAAAATTGGTCTTATCCCATTGGCAGTTTTACTTTCTTGTTGAAAGGGAGATTACCTTTGAACGAGTTTGAAATGTCATCAAACTAGCAAAGTAAACTTGGTCAGATCAGGAAAATCTTCTTTTACTTTTTGTAGTGTAGTTACATTGACTCCCTTGTATAGATTGCTATGAACCTTTTTTTTCTCCTGTCTTTCCATACATAGTATGGTCACATAGTTATGCAGCTTGGTAAACTTTATTTAAACTAGCTTATCACCTCTTAACAAACACCCCCCCTTCTTTTTTTTTTTTTTGTGCTTTTTTGTCTTCTGTTTACACTTGGCACACAGCAAGAGGAGGACTAAACCTCCTGTCAGCCGCTCTCCCCGGTCCACCCACTCGGATGCATCACAGTAACATGAAGCGCAGCCCTTGTTTGTCTATAGATCCTTGTTGCTCCCTTCCAAAACCCTCTTCTTTTTTACTCCTTTTCTCTCGCCAAGATCTCTCACTAATGTCAGAGACGAGAGTTTACCTTGCAAACTGTATTCTTCGCCTTCTCACACACACACACACAAACACACACACATCAGACATTCCCTGGAGAAAACAATCAAGTGATATTTTTTGACATAGCCTCGCCGTATCAAACCGGCAGCGCTGGGAAAAGACGAGGTAAAAGCGGTGGAAGTAGGCCATGTCATGTGACTCACTAAAACTGGTGTGCTGTTGTCTTTGTAGAGCAGGAACTGTGGCGGGCCCCTCTTCAGCTCCTTCCTGTTAAAGGATTTGCAGGTCCACAGAGGACGTCGTTTTAGATTTGTATTGGTTCGGATTTTTTTTTTCCTCTCTTTTTTTTTTTTTTTTTTAAGCTTTCACGCTCCCCTTCGGAATCCTTTTGCAGCACCAGAGCGGCTAACTGTTAATGGTATTTGACGGCTAAGAAGGTGCATTGGAAAAAAAAAAAGTCCTGTGAGTCTAAGTATAGAGGGATACCGGAGTGGTTTCTTCCTCTTCTGTAGGTGTCAATCGGCTGCACTCAAGCTATAACCTTCTCCTCTCTCTATCTCCCTTTCATGGCTTCACGCTGTCTTTAATCCGGTTGCCAATTTCTCAACTCCCTTTTCACATAATATTCTCTCTCAAATGTGAGGTTAATTGTGAAGAGTTAAAATCGCTTTCTTCTGTGTTATTTCACCCTTGCCGTCGATGAGGCGTCCACAGAGCGGCTGTTTTGGAAATACTCTGACCCAGTGGTTCACAACTGGTCAAGCTTCGAGATCCATCGGGACAAGCAGTGACTCAAACAATAATTTTCCGTTCAACTTATAATAGAAACAACCTGGTTTTACTATTTTCTAGTAAGAGGGGGTGTCTCAGGGTGGCCAGGGAAGTTGCCTCTCCGACCCAGAGGCAACTTCGTCGGAGGCGCAATACACACTAATAGAATCACGGAGAAGAAGCTAATAGGCTCATGGGTAAAGCTAACTGCGGGCTAGCGCCACTTAAACAGTGTTTACAGCCAAGTTTGATTGAAAATAAATTGGGTTGTGGCACTACAATATCCCTCTCTCCCTTTGTATTTTCTGTCAGCGAAGTATTTACTCTCACTGACAATTAACGAGTAAAAAAACGCGTCATGCTACGACACCTGCAGTGGCGCTTATGGCCTCTAGGGGCATGAGTTACTTAGTTCTGCTTTAACTTACAGACTAGCTCTTTAATACAATGGTTCTCACCTGGTTTGACGCAGGGACCCACCATCACTCCAGGATGACAAGCCACGACCCAAATACACGTTTAACAAGTAATATATGAACAAAAATACCGCATTCACCACAAATTAATTTCAAATAAGCTGTCGTTTTAACAGATTCCGCCATATCTATACTTTTTCAGAAGGGTTCACGACCCACTTATGTCAAGCATTGATCAAAAAGTTGACAATAAAAAAACATTTGGTTAACTTTTAACTCTGACAGATGCCAATCACCCACTGAAAATGAAAACCCCCCATTTGAGAATGACTGCCCTAATCCAGTATTTTTGGTGAACCACATGAGGTTTTAGAGTTCATTCTTTTAACATCAGATAGATCATACTTTATTAATTTGGGCCTTTAATTGTCCAAGTTTTTTTTTCTTCATCTCGTATTCAGATTTATAGTCTTGGTGTTGACCTGGTGGTCCTTGAAAATGCCAAACATTTTGCGGGCGGTACGGTGGCACAGCGGTTAGCACACGTCCTTCACAGCTCGAAGGTCTGGATTCGATCCCTGGGCGGACACGGCTTTTCTGTTCTCCCCATGCCATCCACCACCACCATGCCAGTGGCATGGATGAATAATGACAACAGAATGCTTTAATAAACTTGGTAATTGGCTTGTAAAGTGCATATTATTATTATTATTATTATTATTATTTCTTAGGTCAGTAAAAAAATAAAAAGATACACAAAAACAATGTCAGAGCAATTATTCTGTAAAACAAGACCAAGGCTTATTATGACTACCCTTGCCAGAAACTCTGCTCTAACCAGTTAGTTTATCCCTAACAACTTGTAACTTGTCCTTTAAAAAATTCCCCACTATTAACATCGTTCATTAGTGCGATTCTCTTGAGCAACCTCTAATTCCTACAGATCACTGAGATAAAAAAGTGGTGTTTTTGTGAGCTGTTTTCGCTAATCATCACAATCAGTGTAGAACTTGCTCGGATCCTGGCATTGCCCTTTTTTTCTTCTTCTTATACTTCTCCTTTAAGGACAAAATGTTCACAGCTTCTTTTCTTCCCATTACTCATTATACAGTATTTGCATATTCCTCTCGCAATGTGAAATGAATTGAGTTTCAGTCTCATTTTTATTTGTAATTTCTGACTGTGGGGGTTGTTTGCTTAAGTGGAAAACAATTTTCACCCAAAGCTTATTCAATCTAGGGGAAAAAAATTGCCTTCCATCCTGTATTGTGCATATTCATGAGGTGTAGGATGATTCACATTTAATTGTGTAAATTTGTTCACGCGTGTGTGACACTGGTCCAAAGTAAATTTTCAACATTTCTTGGGATGAGTCTGCACTGCTTGCAGCAATCCTTTTTAGGCAATGTTGTTTATATTGCATCAAACATACCCCTGTCAGTGGCTGTGAAATCACTGCCTATCAGCATAACAACCCTGGAGTTGATCAAGGCATGTGAGTTTTGAGTAAGGTATGAATAGTCCAAATGTTGTAAAATATTCCATGTTAGCTAGGAGTAAATAATAGTACTTGGTAACAGAAAATATGCCTGTTTTGTGAATACTGTCACTTTTTAGACATACAATTGATCTTTTTATTATGATTATGGCCTTGCATTCATTACATTTGTTGCAATGATAGGTGTGACCGGGATTGTTTGTCACATGGTTGTCACATTGCTTTTTATGGCCACACTAGGGGGCGCTGTGACTTGACATTGTTATTGAACATAAAGCAGTTACTCAAGTAACTCATGCCCCTAGAGGCCATAAGCGCCACTGCAGGTGTCGTAGCACGTTTTTTTTACTCATTAATTGTCCTTGAGAGTAAATACTACGCTGACAGGAAAGACAAAGGGAGAGAGCGATATTGTACATCCAATTACACAATGGAGATAATTTCTTTCACTCAAACTTTGCTGTAAATACTGTTTAAATGGCGCTAGCCCACAGTTAGCTTTGCCCATTAGCCTGTTAGCTTCTTCTCTGTGATTCCATTAGTGTGTATTGGTGGCTCCGTCCTGGAAAAATTGTGGTTTTCTGGCCAGAGACACCCCCCAATCGTCCCAGTAGGACTACGAAAAGTATTAATTAAGGTAAACAAGTTACTTAGTTCTTCTTTAAGTTTAACATCTTGATTCTCCTGCTGTAATGTTTTTGCTCTCGGAGTAAAGCCACTGAACTCTATCTCACCATTACACCAACAACCTTATCCTGTCCGGTCATAACCCAATTGTTATGGCCAACGGTGAGAGTTGGAACGTAGATTGAGCTTGGCCTGTTGGAACAATATATTTTAAATTTGGGGGTATTAAGCTAAATCTACATTTTTAGAGCTTTTTGCCATTTCACGGTGTTGTTCACTCATCAAAAAGATAATTGTGTTTTGAGGCATTTGTTCCTTTAAATCTTCCACGGTGACTATTGTTAGAGTTTGTAACCAACGTAGTGTGAGCAAGATGTATTAGAATATTACCTTTTGCCTGCAACAAGCACAATACCCTCTCTTTAAAAATCACTCTATAATACTAATTTTGAAAAAAACAACAATAAAAGAAACCTGACTTTGCACAAAAATAAGTGATGCATTGCCTGCACCACACAGTGTGGAGGTGATACTGTATTTGAATACGGACCGTACAATGAGGGGCAGAAAGGTCAGGGTGCGCTGTACTGCTGGTGGTTTGGCCACAGAGTGCGACTCAAAGGTCACACAGGTTAAGCGAGCCAGAGGTGAGAAACCGGGGGAGAAATGACAAAGCAGTTGTGAGTGAGAAGAAAACAGAGATGAAAGTGTAGTTTAATGTGAGTCGGTCTGACGGTATGTTTGTGTTTTTCTGATAGATAGGTAAAGGGCAGCCAGATCAGAGGCACAAGAGTTGTATACTGCTGATGAGAAGGCTGTGTGCTGAAGTATAATTGCCTGACGGTTAGAGGGCATGAGGAGAAACTATTGGGGTGGCAGAAGGGGAATTAAGGTGACCATGTTCTTTTAGCCTGTGGTGCAAAGATGAGGGCTGTAGGGCACGGGGGCTGAGAGGAGCGGTAACGGCAAAGGAGAAAAGGCCAGCCTGTTCCCATGTTTGTTTGGAGGCAGTCGGGGGCAAATGGAGACAGTAGGAGGGGGGAAGTTAGAGCTGCCCTTTCGGAAGAGAGATGGAGTGATCTTGACCAGTGCCCAACTGAGATACACATTTTGTTTGTTATGTTTTTATTCAGGGTATATATATGTATGTGTTTAGCCTGATTATTTTATATGGTTATTTAAATATTACTTGCTATCATTAAACTGTGCATATCAATCAGACACTTTGACAAAATAGTGTATCACCTGCTTTTAATCTAATTTTTATTTAGTCTCACAGAATATTCAAAAAGTCGTTGTCAGGCACGTCCTTGCCCCAGAGAGGATCGTATTGTACATATTATTTGTGGAATCCTTGGGGACACCAGAGCACATCTAAACTCCGCCTCACCTGGTCCATAAATAATACCACCTTTTTGTTCTAAGACAAGAGCAGTAAGTGCTGTGCCTCGGTGGTTAATCTATTTATTTGACATTTGACATGGCACCTGCCGCCAACTACTGACAGGTGCCATGAATAAGACACTCAGTGGTCATAATGTTGTGCCTGATCACAGTCTATACCTGCTTAGGTAGTGGCCTACATAATAGAAATGGATCATGTGGTCCACCCAAAAGGAGCTGACTGGACAGACTTACTTCTGCAAATGGGGTCGGAACGAATGTATTCTCAACTATATTTATTTATTTGTATTTATTATTTGTATATATGGTCGGACAGCAAAGTCTAATAGTGCACAAAGTCACCTGAGGACAAACCATCAGTCATAAGCTTACAGTGGTTTAAAACAATTACTTTTATGCTCTTGTGTGCACTATTGTCTGAAATGTGAGCCACCTGAAGATCAATCAAAGCCAGTACCTTATCCACGCATGTTGTCTTCGAGTTTTGTTGTCGCCCGTTTAGCATTTAAACCTAAACCTGAACTTTGAAAACTTGTCAAGCTATGTTGTTTCATACTATTACTGTTAGTGGCACTCGAACTTTTAACACCAACAAAACCAAATGTAGCACATATTAGGGAATAAAGGTCAAAATGTGACCTGAATCAGGTATAAACTGGGGCTAAAATAGTGGTAAATCAGGCTAAACCACCATATAAAAATGTTCTAAAAACAATTTTTCTGGTTCTCTGCTTTGTGTTCGACAGCCTAAGAATATAAATTGCACCGACACCATGTTCCGCCAGTCAGACCTGTGTTGCGTCCTTATTAGCAGAGAACCATCAAGATTCACGGAGCCTAACTAAGCTTGTACTTCCTATACGTACGCTTGTGTAGTGCGGCTGTTGATGCAGCTTTCTCAGAGTAATTTAATTGAACATGGGCCTGTGCCGGTCGCTGTTTACTCAGAAAGGTAGGCTATATCTCGTTACCGCACAACATCATTATGCCCACGTAAAAAGTGCAGGTCTCGGCGGATTGCTGCGAGGACATCGGTGGCAACAGGGAGTTTTTATGTGGCCGGGGGTCTGCATTATTGATGCCCATTACCACAGACAGTGTCAACTCCAAAGTTTTCAGGGTGCCGGGTGATGTCAGGCAAACGCTGTGCTGACCTCCATCTGCACAAAATCCCACAATGCCTCGCACCGACCCAGTGTGTCTACCGGTGTGATAAATGAGCATGGCTTCTACATTGTGCAAGGAGCTTATCACCAACTGAGAAGGTTTTGTTTTATTGAATCTAATCCTTGATGTGCTGACACTGGCTTAATGGAAGACAGGAGTTTGAGCTTGCAAGTTTTGTTGACAGTAATTTCATTTGTCTGCCATTGTGACTGTGACGACTGCTTAAGTTTTAGAATAATTTGTAATGAACACTGTTGCAGATTTAGCGAGCGAATGCGTCAGCTGCCCCACTGCAGGCCTCTTCTCTCATTTATCTTAAACTTTTGTTCAGGCCCCACCTTTGTACAGCCCCTCTCTGGCATTTCCCAAGAGAGTGGAATTGATTTTGTGCTATTGATTAACCGGGAGCTGTTTTGCTCCCAGTCACAAAACATCACTTTAAACAACAATTTATATGTCGCAGAATAGGTTGTGACAGACTGTTGCTGATAGTTTACAAACTGGTACAAAGGTAGGTGTGTGATTGAGTCCAGGGCCTGATGGAACTGTCTCAGAGCACCCTAATGAATCAGCCTTTGAGTGCTGCCCGCATATAGACCAGAAGGAGCATGGAGAAATTGGAGCTTGGGCCGCATCATGCTAGGGGAATACTCTGCTTGTGCTTATTTATCTATTTGGGCTTGAATTTTTCAACCTTTTGTACCCAAAGGTCCAATTAGCTGAGCATAACAATGGCTGTGGCTTCATTGGCGGTGGCCAGAGGACGCACTGATAAACACACAGGACAGAGACAACTTTTAAAGCCTTTCCTGTGAACTGAAGAAGGAGCTTTAAAAGCACCACAAAAACAAAGATCACTTGGCTGGCCAAGTTGCCCACTGAGATGTTTTGACACCCCCTGAACTATGCTTTGGAGGAAAATACGCAGATTGCAGAAATTGTGGTAATTGCATGACACCATTTTGCACAGTGAGAGTGTGCCATTTGTTGAAAAGGAGATAGCTTTACACGGGGAAGTGACAGAAATGCACATTTTATTCTGACTTTAGTCATAAAACAATACATTTTGTACAGAATACAAAATGTATTTGGAGATGTCGCCCTCCATATGCTTGGATTTGTCACAATTGAATGAAGTAATTACCAATAAAAAACACACACAGACTCCAGAACATGCTGAGTGCTGAGAGAAGACAGAAGTCCATCAAAATAACACAGAAAACATATTGTGTAGAAAAACCGGTTGCTTCACCAAAAAGTCCTTCAGAGGCATAATTTAAAAAATCTTTCGTATGTCTTTCACTGTCTTATACCTATCAAGCAAATGTTGCTGAATAAAAAAAGAAGCGCACATTACTGTTGCAGGTGCCCTTCAGTTGGACAGATTTTTATTTTATTTTTTAATAAATCAGATGCAGAAATATGCAAAGAAGATGGACGTACAATGCATTATTATTTCCTCCCCTATATTGTTTTTTCATCCAGGTTTTACATCTCTTTGTGCTTTTGTTCCCTGCCCCCATTTGTAATTTACAGTGATGTGTGCATGGTGGGCTTGCATGTGGAGAAGGTTTGGAGTGTTTATCCGGCGCTTCAGTCACCAATTTGTGGCAGCTCTGGATGGATGCCGTGAATTGAATCTTTGTGTCTGCCTCGACAGTGGGGCTTAATTTTGTGGACTAATCAGACCATATGGTCTCTACAGTCTTATGATGTGCTGAGAGCGATGGGATAAGGATTCTTGCTGTTAGCAGTGCCAGACTTTCTGTAGAAGACATGCACCACTGCCACACATTAAGGGTCAGGACCAGTGTCTGCTCCGCGAATACTTAAACATATTAATGTTTGCTTGTTGTGCTCTGACTCTTATCTTGTGCTTAGAGTCTGGCAATGTTTTACCAGACTCTTTGTTCTGGACCCATACGGCCAAGGGGAACAAACCCTGGACCTTGTTGCTCATGGCTGCACCATCCATTGATTGATATCTCCTGTTGAAGAGAAATGACTTTAAAGATGGGGTCATTCCTAAAGGTCCTGTTACTATTATACGATTAAGCAAAATATAAATGAGTCTGTCGGCTTGTCATAATATTGCGTTTGGGTGTCAGATAATTCAGTTCCATCAAATCCATCTGCTTATGTTTAAATATTAAAATGGGCTAATCCTGGTCCAGTGTGGAGAAGGGCAAATGTCGGCATTATTCTAGATTTGTGAGTGACGGGCATTTATGGCGCTCTTTAGCATATGCCAGATAAACAAATGGTGGTATTTGGTGGTTAACTGCTCTATGGGCAGTGCACATATTGTGATAAATCGTGATGAGGTAGGGGAGTTTAACACTTCGGTTCACTCGCACACAGTGGGTGATAAACATTGATCTAGTTTAATCTTGCCGGCCTGCTGCTAATGATGGGAGATGATGGTCCACACAGGACAGACTGCTCACTGGATTAGATATCTAAATGAGGATTTTATTCTCATCCCCTCTTCCTCTTTTCCATTACCCATAAGCCATGCTCAAGTCACATGCTGCATTATAGTGAAATGCATGTGACTACTCTGGTGTGTAACATGTATGTACAATACAGACAATGAACAAACCATGTCCATGCATATTTTCTACATTCATACATGCCTATTCGTGCATGTCTCTACATTGGACGAAGACTGTCACACAGTTATGCCCATGTACTAATGCAGTACCTTATACATTTCCAATATGCATCTCATTGAAGAAGCTTCAAACAAAAGTGGCCATTGATGGTGTGCTCGGCATTGCTCCCTGTGTGTTGTGCTAAACAAACAGAGACACTCAGGTCCTAGTTTCAGTGATAGATTAATGCTGTCTCACCCATACTATGTGCCTTGTTTTCCATTAAATCTTTGAAGCTCCGTCTGTTGCTTCTGCCTGGCCCTGAGCTCACTCCCACCAATTTTCCCCCCAACTACTTCATGAGCGTGCGTGAGCCTGTGCATGTGTGTTTGTTTACCTACAGTATATACACTTTTGTATGGGCAGATATCTAGAGGGGTCTGAGGACAGCCCCATCCATCACGAACAGAGAGGGAAATGGAGAGTGGGACGGTGTGGAAGAGAGATGGGGGTCGCCACGGGAAGCGGCGTCTGAAAAGAGCCGAGCGAGACTGAGGCAAGCAGATGAATGGATGGAACAGTCCGGGCCGCTCTGATTGAGCTGGGTACTGTAGTTTATATCCTTTAGAGATAAGGCTGAGGAGCACTGCTCAGCAGCTTCCTCCCCCTGTAGCTTGAACTGAGTGTGATAATAAGAAAGCGTGAATGGGGCAAATTGAATTAATGCTGCGGCACACCATAAAAGGCCTAACTATAATGCATTTTAAAATCCTATAATGAGCAGAGAGCTAAAATAATTTCACACTCCAGTGAAGAAGATGGGCCTGTAACAGATTTTGGGCCTGGCTGACACTGCCTGGGCTTTTGTCATTTAATGTGACTTTAGGTGCAATGTGGAAATGATACTTTTATTCTTTTGGGGCACAACATTTGACTGGTGATTTAACACTGAAATATAGGGATTAATCAGCTCCTCCGTACCATACAGTATTTACAGTTGTGCTCAAAAGTTTACGTACCATGGCAGAATTTTGATTTTTTGTCTATTTTTCAGACAATATAAATAGTAACACAAAAAGGTTTTTTTCACTCATACTATATGATGGAGCCATTTATGATCAAACAACCAAGTGAACTCTTTTTAAATCATAATGAAAAAAGAAACTACCAAAATGACCCTGATCAAAAGTTTACATACCCTGGTGGTCTTTGCCTGATAATATGCACAAAAGTGGACACCAACCAATGGCTACTGATCTGTGTTTGATGTTACTGTCTGTGTATAAAAGGTGTGTGAGTTTGACAGACTCTTGCATCTTTCATCCAGTGCTGCACTGGCGTTTCTGGTTTTTGAGTCATGAGGAAAGCCAAAGAATTGTCAAAGGATCTGCGAGAAAAGGTAGTGTCTAAAATGGGAAAGGGTTATTAAAAAATCTGAGGCACTTAGAATGCCAATCAGCAGTGCTCAAACTCTAAGTGGAAAATGCTGGATTCTGCTGAAGCCAAACCATGGTCAGGTCGACCAAGAAAACATTCAGTAAAAACTGGCTGGAAAATTTTGGATGGAAACAAAAACCAAGAGATAACTTCAGCTGAAATACAAGACAAAAAAAGAACAATGGGCCGCATGGTCAAGTCGCCAGAAGAAAGTTATTACTTCGCAAATCCCTCAAAGAATTACAATATGCTAAGCAGCACAGAGACAAGTGTAAACATTTCTGAAACAATGTCATTAGGAATGATGAAAACAAAATGGAACTTTTTGGCCATAACCATAAACGTTACATTTGGAGGATTCAACAAGGCCTGTGATGAACGGTGCACCATTCCTATCACTGATGTTTTGGGGATGTCTGAGCTACAATGGCACAGGGAACTAAATTAAAATGGATGAATGCAGCATGTTTTTAAAAAATACTGGAGGAAAAGTTGCACTCATCATCCCGGAAGCTGCACATGGGACGCACTTGGACGTTCCAACATGACAGCGATCCAAAGCACAAGGCCAAGTCGACCTCGCATTGGCTCCAGCAGAATAGAGTGAAGGTTCTGGAGTGGCCACCTCAGTCTTCTGACCTCAATATCACTGAGCCACCCTGGGGAGATCTCAAACGTGCAAGACAGCCCAGGAATTTACAGGAACTGGAGGCTTTTTGCCAAAATGAATGGCCAGCTTTACCATCTGAGGAAATAAAGAGGCACATCCACAACTATCACAAAGAATCTAAGTCATTGATGTTAAAGGGGCCAATACACAGCATTAAGAACTGGGGTATGTAAACTTTTGATCAGGGTCATTTTGGCAGTTTCAATTATCACTATGATTTAAAAACTAGTAAACTCAGTTGTTTGACCATAAATTGATTTGCACAACCACTAACTATAAGTGAAAATAAAACCTTTTTGTGTTATATTTCATATTCTCTGTAAAATCTCCCAGGGTATGTAAGCCTTTGAGCACAACTGTACATGCCGTATTCAAGACTCTTTTACAGACAGAAGGTGAAAGGTAGTTCCACAGAGGGCACATCTGCCATAAAGAACTTCCTCATTATTCTCCATTAACAGTCCATTATGTGATCAGACCAAAGTGAGAGTTCAACACTATCCAGCATTTCCACTCACAGTCGCACACAGGATGCACAGTAAAACATGCAGACATGTGAGGGAGTGCTCTTGTACCATCCCTACTGTTGAGGGAATGAGTATTTTCACCCCCATATGCTCTCAGCTCCCCTATCGTCATCATTACAGCTACACCAGTATGAAACTAAAATTACCTCTCCATCATCAAGCCACGGGTAAAGAGAAAGATAGTGCTCTGACACATAGTAACACTAACAGACGGGCGCTGATAGAGACTAATGACCAAATGAAAGCTGCAGTCTGAACACTGCACCTCCCTGGCGAGAAGGAAAAACACAACACGGTATTAACAGCCATTTCTCCCACTCTGCTCAAGCCTGCCCTGCACACCTTCCCTTTTTGTTGTTGAGATTCAGAGGATTTCTTTGAGCTTTCTGCTTTTCCCACTTAACCCAATATAGTAGTTGTTGAAAAAAAACATACACAGTAGAAAAACATCTACAGACTACACAGTTTCACTCAGAGTAACATAACAGACAACTCACTGTACATGGAGAAGGGACAGAACTCAAACACACACGAGTGAACATCCAACGCACAAGTCAACAGCTCCACCATGCCAAAGCCCTGCACAAGCACGGAGAACATACATGGGTACAGCACCAGAGACCCACAGAAAGTCACAAAGCAGACTGACAAGGGCCAAACAATTCACATCTTATGTCCTTTTACTCGAGATTGAACTAGAATATTCCATCTCGCAGCGTCATTTAGATTAATTCTTGTTGCCACCTTTTCAAATGACTTTTGCCTGCTGTAAACTGCGGCGCACACGGTCATGTCATTTTCTGCGTTGTGTGGGTCAGTGGGTGGATGGAGGTTGAGTGCACAATAGATTGCAATGTACATGCTTGACTTCTTATCATTTCTATACCAAGTGTCTGTTTGAATCGTAGTGTAGGGTATGAGGGTTTATTAATCAATTAATCTGTTTATTAATTAATTAATAGGTTGTAGATTAGCCTTAAAAATTTAACGGGGCACCAGTTCGAAAAGCGAACAGAATAAAAGTAAGAATAGGAGGCTAAACTACAGATTTATCTGAAGGAAGTAAGGTCTTGAACGTACACATTGAAATAATAAACACAGACATTACCAAAGCAAACTGTGGTTTATGGAGGTTTAATGATCAAAATCAATTAACAGACGGCATTAAATATTAAAGTGCAAACAGGATAACCTAGAAGGCTAACAGGATGAATAATCAGATAAAATGTTCTAAAATTGTATCTGAAAGTCAGTAAGGTGGTTTGCGTAGAAGTTATGTGGGTCTTATTGAGCCAGGTCTGTGAGATGCGCTTACGACCGTGAGAGAAAGGTTTTCCACGCCGACTGTGGTCCAAAGTCCTGGTGTCTGACGGGCTTTGGTCGTGGTCTCTCGGGTGGCAATCTCAAGCTGATGCAGGCGGGGCGGGGGGTCTGTCTCCAGCTCCTCTGGGCCTTGGGAATTTAGCTTGACAAGCAAGACTCAAAATGGTTGCGCTCAAAGCTCAGCGATCAAAATGTTGTTGTCTTGTAGGAAAAATGCAACTGTTCTTAAAAGAAGTAACTGATAGTTACATATCACGTCAAATGACGGGCTCAAACTTAAAGATTCTTGTGGTCCATCTGAGACAAAGAGAGGTCAGAGTTCAGTCGGGGATGTCGCCATGTGCTTATCCCTTCCTGCCATCTCCCTTCTCCGTGTGTCTGAACTCCAACAGAAACTCAACTGTCCAACTCTCACAACAACAGGAACTACTTCCTTACCCTTCCTTTAATAAAAAAGGAAGGGTAAGGACAAAGGGGCCGGGGGCGGCCCCTTTGTCTTCGCGGGACTCGACCAATCGATTCAGTCCGTAACTTGATATGATTGGGGCCCAAGTCACGGTGGGAGGAAGGCTTATCTTGGGAGAGAATTCAGGAAATACATTTCTATTGCAATAAACACATTAACAACTTCACAAACTTTCCAAATGCATTACCAACATTTCGACACTATGTATGTACATTGCATTTTTGTTGACCTTGGGAAGAATTCATCATTAGAACAGATTGGTTGAGTTTATTCTCACTGTCCATGAATTAAAGAATTGGCTTATTACTCAAATCAGATGTTTGAGATTCAGTCTTTAGTCCAATTCGAAGGTCAATAAAGAGTTCTCATCTCTGGTTGTGAGGATAAGATCGTCACAGTCTTCATTTGTGCTGAACTGTGTTTGATCTGATCAGCCATTCACAAAACAGGAAGTGAAGAAATTCCAATGCCATAAAATGGTCGGGGGGTTTTGGAGTGGGGTATTTGTTCATCTCTGGTATGCGGTAAACCATGGCGATAGGGCATAGGTCACCCTCACACGCTACAGTAGCAACCTTGTTTCATCGTACATTGAGAAAAGAAAGTCTCCATCAACTCATTGTAATTATGTATTATGTCACACACAGCCGTGAAGAATGCTTCACTTTGTTGTTTATATAAATAGAATCCAGTACTAGAGCTAAAGTAAAAGGTTTTCACATTTTCACATGAGCTGTTAGTTCCTTTTTGCCAAGGAGCTTACTCTGAATGTCGTGTTCTGTCGACCACTGGGCACATAACATTTAACAAACAAAACACAACACACACACAAAAAAAATTAACAAGTATTTTAGCTTTAACTGTTTTGTTAAGCCAAGCAGACTATATGAAACTGTAAAAACATACATCACATGCTATGTACAATATGTGGTGTCATTCTGCATTCATTTTATAAATATTTACAGTATTATGATGGCTTCAACTAGAAGTCACACTATTGAGGTAATTTCATTGGGGTGGTGCAGCGGTTAGTGCTTGTGCTTCACAGCAAGAAGGTCCCAGGTTCGATTCCCACCTGGACGGAGCCTTTCTATGTGGAGTTTGCATGCCCTCCCTGTTTCTGCCTAGGTTTCCTCCGGGTTCTCCGGTATCCCCTACCACTAAAATGCACAATAGGCCAGGATGAACGTGTCCTGACAAAATAAAAAACAACAAAGACAAGCTGGAAAATTGCATATTTGTGTTGCATCTACAGTAATTTACAATTTGAAATTGCGTGTGTAACTGTATATGGAAACTGATTTGTAAATGATTGCTGCTGAGTAACAAACTTTGCACATGAGAAAATGCTTGGGAAAATGACCCAAGTGTGTAAAACATGAAACGTGAAAATTTTAACCACATGCAGAAATATGTACCACAGTATGATACACTTCAGAATTCTGATAATAATCAAATGTTGTACAGGAGATATTTTCTCTTTCACTGTCTGAATTCAAAAGAAATATTGTTACAAAAATTGTATCTCTAACATCTCAGTGTGTAGCAAGTGTGCATACTCTTCATTTGTCCCTGGGACACAACATTTGTTTATTTGATATGGACATAACAATAGCATTGGACATTCATCATTTGCAGACAAATCGGGCATGGAAACTTAAGTTCATGTCTTCAATACAACACCGCATGTTTCACATCTAAGTGATCAGGTCATAGACCAGGGTTCAATTCCGTATACAAGTGTTCTCATCGTCATGTGTCTTTCTCTCATTCTCATCCACAAAAAATATACTGACTTTCATGGAATCACTTTATTTTCTCAACACAATACTTACTACGCATGCAATTATCTCAAGAGAAGACATTGCACAATGATTTTAGACACTCACTCTGACATTTGACACTGACATGTCCTGTTTAAGTGAAAAGTGGCCTTCAATCAGGTAACCAATGTGTTATGTGTGGCGTGTCAAAGGCCAACAAAGGCATAAACAAGATAACTTGAGCCGCCACAGTGAAGGCCTTGTCTGTGCTGTCCATGTGACGTAAGAGAAACATTAAGCGATGTGTGTCGACTGAGTGCAGGCACTAAGTGTCATTAGTAGGTGTGTAGTTGGTGTGTGGGGAGATGGTCCATGGGCAGTGTGATCGGTTGACTTCTGTGTGCTGTGTGTGACTTCTGGTAACAACCGCTTTTGTGTTTTGTGCAAATCAAAGACGGTGTGCTTAAGTAGAGTTTAGGAAGTCATTCAAATTGCTGGCTTTCAGACACACAATCAGAGTTTTCTTTGCCCTATATTGATTATATAGAGCCAAAGTCAAGAATCAATAGGCTGTCCTTTGTCTATCAAGGACTCAAGGGAGGAGAAAGAGACTCTATCTCTGCTACGATGTGGTTTTATTTTGCTGTGAAATAACATCATGGAAATGGTATAGGCTTATTTATTTCCCAAAAGCATTATATCTGAAAGAGAAATGCTATTTGAATGCTGTCTTCAAATGGATAGCCCTCTGTAAGAACAAAAGTGCTTATGTATCCTATTCTCTTTTGGAGAAGCCTATGATGAAGACGCCTGAAAAGACGCACAACAGCATGACTCACATCTTTTTTCAGATGCAGCCAAACATTCGGGTTGGATGCAAATTTCAGCTGGCTACATTGACAGTTATCGGCTTGAAAATAATCATCCCGCTTCGTTTGAGTCTCATGGTAAATAAAAGATGCAATGTTCTCGTTATCTTAAGCAGATTCCATAATTTACTTTATGTCAACACTAGAAACTTTTTTCAGAAATATTTGGTCAGTCAGCTTTACATGTCTCGCAAGCAATCACTCCCTCTCATCATGGCTGAAGCTACAAAGTTAAAAGTATGACTGTGGTAATGTGTCACACTGATAAGATGGCTTAAAAATCGGCTTTGCTTACATGTCACGGCGGAATATAAACTGACAATAACACTTCAGTGCATCGGTGCATCCATAATAGAATCCTAGCCTAACATCCATAAATAATAATAACTACGTGATCTTCAGAAAGCGTGTGCGGATGTCAACAGTTTTGACATGCTTGGATGTCTCGGAAGTCTCTTTAAGAATTTGTAGTAGTAATTTACTTTATAAAAAACATAATAGATAGTTTTCATGTGACATTCTTGGAGGTCAAAACGCCATGGTAACACTGGTTTGGAATCCTATAGATTAACATTACCATTGATATATTCACCGCTAATCGCAACTGCTTCCCACGTACGTCATTATTATGGATTAGTGGAAGGATCTATGATGGCAGATCATTATATGTTTGTATGTCCTTATTAGCTTGTGCTGCCAATAGCATAGCACTAAACTATGTTGTGAGTTTTGACCCTCTTCTGTCTCCAAACCTGAAAAGTACAACTAGAACTGATCTGCACTGGAGACAAGACAATTACTTCCATTCTTTTTGTGTCGCTCTGAAAGTGAGTAATGCTCCCGTCATGCACAATTTTATTTTATTTTTTTGTATTTTTTGCTGATTTGTGTCAAGATAAGGTCGCACGTCTTGTTCCCAGTGCTTTTGTTGATCTGAATGCCAGAAGCACAAACAGCTTCATACAGGATGGGCTTTGTTGCGTTTTTCCGCTAATTTAATTTCAATATTTTCTTTCAAGAACGGTTTGTTGTGTAATTGAGCTACTGTGAACCATGTAATTTCCCCCTGTGGATCAATACAGTTTGTCTAAGTCTAAGCATGCATTTCATGTTTCCTGCGAAGAGAAATTTTGTCTGTTGGGAAAAAAAATAAGTTTCCGACATGTTCAAAGTTCATGGATTATGCTGGTCAGGCATTTTGCTTTTTAGTCCGAAATAACCTTTACAGAAGGTCAGTCTTAGTTTGCATTCCTAAGCCTCATATGCATTTTCACAGACTAATCGGTATAGAATGTTTTAGGACTATACACCGCACTTCCTTCCATCCACTCTTTCTTCAGCAGTGAGACTCTAATCGCATTGTGCAGATGTCTGGGCATCTGTAATGATGGTGTGAAAGTGGGCAGTGGTTACAGTTTAGTGGTGACACGCCTCAGGCTCTGGGGCTTATGGACAGCTGCAGAGAGACTTGTGGAGATGCATATGGCCCTGTCACTTCCTATGAACCAAGTGGGATACATGCAGTTTCGAATAAATGTTATGCCTTTATGGGCAATTTGGCTAAAAATATACAAGGTGGGACAGCCTTCTAATATTAGTGACCGAATACTTTTATGAGCGGGGAGGACCTTAGATGGTTGGAAGTGCAGACTGTCTTCTTAGTAAAAGACACCCTCTTGCCTGTTACCTCTGTGTATGTACAGTGTGAGTGGCTGCTGGTGGTTTAATGAGCTGACAGCGCAGATTGGCTGCCTCACTTCTGCCAGTCTACCCCAGGGCAGCTGTGGTTACAAAAGACGACCAATATGGAGTGGATGAATATTACAGTGTAGCTTCTTGAGAAACTTGTCAACCTGGTCTGTAAAGTGCAATACTAGTGTAAGCCAATATTATTATTACTATTATCATTATTATTAATATCATTATCATTATCATTATCATTATCATTATCATTATCATTATTATTATTATTATTATTATTAGTATTATTATTATTATTATTAGGCCCGAGCGGCCTGGCAGGGCTCGGGCCTATTGTAATTGTACGGCAGTGCGCGGAGCGCACTGCCGTACAATTACCAGACAAGACCAGACAAGACCCCAGGTGTAGACTGTGCAAAGAGGCCAATGACACAATCCAGCACATAACTGCAGGGTGTAAGATGCTGGCAGGGAAAGCTTACATGGAACGTCATAACCAAGTGGCTGGTATAGTGTACAGGAACATCTGTGCAGAGTATGGGCTGGAAACCCCAAGGTCAAAGTGGGAAACACCTCCAAAGGTGGAAAAGAATTACCCAGCCAAGATCTTGTGGGACTTCCAGATACAGACGGACAAAATGGTAATGGCGAACCAACCGGACATTGTGGTGGTGGACAAAGAGCAGAGGAAAGCCGTTGTGGTCGACATAGCAATACCAAGCGACTTCAACATGAGGAAAAAGGAACACGAGAAACTAGAAAAATACCAGGGGCTCAGAGAAGAGCTGGAGAAAACCTGGACGGTGAAGGCATCAGTGGTGCCCGTGGTCGTTGGGGCACTCGGGGCAGTGACCCCCAAACTGGAGGCGTGGCTCCAGCAGATCCCAGGAAATACATCAGACATCTCGGTCCAGAAAAGTGCAGTTCTAGGAACAGCAAAGATACTGCGCAGAACCCTCAAGCTCCCAGGCCTCTGGTAGAGGACCTGAGCTTGGAGGAAAAAAGAGACCGCCTATATATATATATGTCTCTGCTTTCATGGACATTTATTTTTTTCAAAAAGCATGAATATAAAGTGAGAGATTGTTCTGTGTTCACCACATGTTCAAACTCTCTAGTTGCTGATGAGACCCACTGCTGTTGTGTCGTCTGCAAACTTGATGAAGAGGTTTGAGTCGTACTTTGGAGTGCGGTCATGGGTCAGCAGAGTGAACAGGAGGGGGCTCAGTACACAGCCTTGGGGAGCCCCCGGGTTCAGTGATGAGGACTTGCCACCGACATTTGATTAAAAAGAAGCTTTGATTTACATTTTGTGGAGTTGGAGTTTGGAGGTGGAGTGTTTTTTCTTCTATATAATCTTTGAAAAAGATTATATAGAAGGCAAATGGATTAAAACGGCAAATGGATTAAAACAGCAAATGGATATATGGATAGATTGGTTGACTAATCGTTTGCACTGATATAGGCTTTGCTGTTTAAGTTATCTCAGTCAGTGGTTGAAAATGTCACCAAGTGACAGTTTTCCTCCCTGAAAGTTGTGAAACCTGGTTGTCATAGAGCTACACTGTGATAATTATTAATTCACACCATACTCAGTGGTGGTTGTTGGAGAATTAACAATGGTGTTCGAGAGGATAGATGAAAAATAGGCAGCAGTCTGTCTTATACAGGAGATGTTTATTTACCATGGGTACGGGACCTGGAGACATGAACTCGAGACATTGCACTAGTCCTACCATTCAAGTCTGTCTATGCTTCCACAGAAAAAGGATAAATACCCTCTCAGAGTGTCATACTGATACGTAAGCAAATATTCAGTGGCTGAGAGTGGGCTCCTGAGCACCACAGTCAAGGCTACGACAGAGATAGTACGACTTTACAGCTTGACCCAATATGATAAATAGCGATTTAATGTTATCCTTTAACAGTGGTAAGCTACTATTGTACCCACAGCTGCCCCAGGGTCAGCTGATGGAAGTGAGACTGAAAATTTGCACCATCGGCCCCTCTAACCACAACTAACCACTCACACTCTCATCTTCTGGTCTATTGTACGTGTTTTTAGTCGTACGGGAAACCGGAGAACCCGCAGGAAACGTAGGCAGACACGGGGACACCATGCAAACTCCTCATAGAAAGGCCCCGTCCAGGTGGGAATCGAACCCGCTGTGAAGCAAGAGTGCTAATTGCTGCCCTAGTATACCTATTAAAATATAACGTAAAATATTGTAATTTCTTTGCATATTGTTAATAAGCATTAAATAAGCAAATGAAAAAATGCTGAAATTATGAAAACAATCTGATAGCAGTGATGCAGATACATTTTCTGTGCACTAGCGTTAAAATAAATGTTTTCTGGGAGAGGCATGAGACCCGCCGAAAACTGGCACTTTAGGGCTCCGAAACCACCAGTCGAGAACCGCTTCTCTAGGTTACATTTAAAGATACCTTGCACCAACTGATGGAAATGTGAGCATGTTGAACATAAATATCACAACTACAAATTGTACTCCGCTTAAGCACTTAAAAGCCCTGTACCTGATGTTTTTGTGTCAGTGTCACAATGAAGCGGCACACAAAATCATTCAGTGTCCAAATGCATTTCTAACATCCGTTGTTCACAGGGATGAGTTTATAGACACGTTTAACTTTCAGGCAGCAAAGTGGAGCTTTACTGTAATGCTAACAATAACCACCCTGCTATTACATGTTCAATAAAAATGGATTTTTTTTTGCAAATGGCTGCTTTTACTCTACACTCAAGAAGGACAAAACTAATTTCATGCCTTTACAAGAAAAAAAGTTGGCTGTAAAAAGCCTGTAGGCATTTGAGAATTGTATACTGAAATATTTATTCTGTAAAAGTAGCTCATGTGGGATAGAAAGGTTGGACACCCCTGTCGTAACTTCACCACCCTATTGCAAGCAAGACTGAAATTCGGTCTTCGTTCTAACATATGTTATTACAAACATCAATCACTGTCCTATTAAAAAGGCCTCATGTTGAATGTTTACATTGCAAAACCTTGTAACCTGTCTAATCTCCATACTGGTGCCATGTACACATCGCATTCATGCTCACGCCCAGGCTATTTGGCTGACTCTGCGTGACTAATTTATTATTTACATATGCAACAATTTCGCTGTGTAATTTATTCCCAAATCCTGTTTATAATACATATAGGATTACTTTCGGCAATACCTTCTGCCTTTTAAATTGAACACTTTGTCACATCCATACCAGCGGGGTTGCAGTGCCACTGTTTAAAAAAAAAAATGTGCAGAATTTGACTGCCTCCTCTGTGTAATTACCGTGGAGATTTGAAATGCCAGCTCAGGCGTTTACGTGGTTTGTGTGTCAGCCGTTCAAAATAAACAAAAAAAACAGGCGGTCCGGCTAGAGGGTGCGAGCGAGGTGCCAGCCAGCATCCAGGAGTTAATAGATTCCTGTCCCTGGTGCTTTTAGTGCGCGCTGATCTCCTGCTGACGGCCTCACACTCTGCTTTGAGCGCGGGAGATGGCGTGGTGGGCGGCTTAGAATAGAGCCTCTTTAACACCGCAAACATTTTGGTTAATGTACCTTATTACTCCCCCATTGAGCTGATATTCACTTTCCATTCAAACTCGGCGTGATGAGAAAAAGGCGCCCCTGAAAGTCCCGCGCGCGGTCTCACATGGGCCATTGATATTTATGCTGGTAGATGCGTTTCGTTTAATTCCGCCGCAGAAATGTTTGTTTTTAATAACCTCCCTCAATGGACGCTGGAGCAACAAGGGAACCATAATAAATCCCTGATATTAATTATACGACTATGTGTGCGTCTTAATTTTCTCCTTGCGCGGTCTGCCTGCTAAACACCAGTGCCCCAAGAAGAATCCGCTGTTTGCTGTTCCCCGCTGCTTATGTCTGGCTGTAAAGTTATTTTTCATTTCGTGCAAGGAATCACACAATGCTTTCAACACCATCCTCTTTTATCCCCCTTTTTTTTACCCTTCCTCCTCCATAGATATTCTCCGCATCACCCTCTCAACTGCTACCCACACAAACATACCGTGTCCTTGCTCTGTTCCGGCTGCCTACTGTACTATATGCGCACAGAAGCACTTGAGACAACTTTTTTTTTTTTTTTCCCCTCCCAAGCCACTTAGCAGCTTTATATAGAGTCTACCCAAGGAAAGGATTAACAGCGGGAAACATCAACAGAATGGCCCGCTGCGATATAGAACTTCTGAACCAAACATACGCTCCATGTATTCCCTGTAGCCCTGTCATCCACCTTTTTATGATACATTTTGGACGCTTTTATCTGTATGGGATTGTGTGTGTGTGTGCGTGTGTGTGTTTGTGTGTGTGTGTGTGTGGGGGGGGGAATGTATGGGCCATCCTTCCTCTCGTAACACCGGAGAGTCTATTTACTTTGAAAAATCCGCTGGAGCCTCTAAGCCTAAGCACTTGCCCAGATATTTGATCAAATCTCTTCCACCACTTTTTCAAAGGCGTTGTTACTTTGGTGTCGTGGAGTGCCGCCAATCTCTGCCTCCCCGGACTTTTGTACCGGAGAAATAAAACGCGCTGTATGCGGCGGGAAACCTGTCCACGAAAAGCGCAGCCGTGCACAACAGTGGATCCTACATTATAATTCCAGCGCTGATAGTGTCTCATTATCTGCCTTGGCTTTGATTAGTCTCTCTGTAACAAGCTAATTAGATGGAGCCTTGTAAAATCATCTCTGCCATTACCACAGAGACAGAGCTGGCAAAGGCAACCAACAAGCAGAAGGCTGGGATGTGTCTCGTGCACTTCCCTCACAAAGATTTGATAGTCAACTAAATGTTAAGTGCCCAAGCTCTGATTTCCTTTTGATTAAGTGCCTTTTAAACCCTCCTACTCCGCAACAGAATCATTATCCCTTCTCCTTATTCATCACGAAAGGATTGTTCTATCTTGAAGCGCAGGATCATCTGGCTTAAATTGCATAAACTGCTGCTGTCGACGTTCTAGGCGATAACATCAGAACATTGATTGGTTTCTCTGCCCCCGCGATACAGTGGCTATTTATCCCAAACCAACTATCGTCAGATCAGAGTCAGAAGTTCTCCCTCAGCTGTGCAACTTTAAAGCTGTGAAGAAAGCTAGATTAATTCTATGCTCCAAGTTGCCCCAGCCTCTGTTATTATCCCTCTAACAATCCTTTTAAGAGCTGTCACACACTTTAGAGCTATTGTGTTTCACTAGTGAGTGTTCCACTGCTAGTCCAGAGAGCAACACATAGCATTTTTCATCAAAATGCCTCTTAACTGTAAGCCGGTTAAAATAGAAATAGAGGCTGTGATGTCAGCTGGCTTTGCGCTTTCCAGTCCAGTGAAGCCGGAATGGCTGTAGAATACGCCATAAAAGATGAATAGAAGCATTAAACTCTGTTAATGTTCATGCCATATGTGTTCGTAGTTCTGAGGAGGAATACAGTTTCATACAACTGAGATGAAGATCGCACAACATTTAACACAAAAACAATTGCTCATTTGTGAAACCAATTTCAATTAGAGGGCAGGAAGCTACGAAAGCTTTTGTCTTGCTTTGTAAAGTGCAGATATAGCCTTTGGATACACACCAGAGACCTTTTACATAACAGGATTAGAAATCCACAGTTACTTTTAGTCTGCAGGTAGCCAACCTTGGTTCACATATGTGCGTTGTTTGTTTGTGAAAGTGTCGGGGAGACATGCTCGTGTCAGTCTTGTCAGGTGTGTGCTGTGCAGGAGGAGTTTGTGCTGTCTGCCTCTATGTCAACTCTTTGTCTATGTGCTCTGTGTGCATGCATGCATGGCTCTCTGTTTGTCCTGGCAGGGGTTGTCTCTCTAGGGTGAAGCAGATGGCCTCTGTGGAGCCCAGTCTGCTGAACTGGTTGGCAGCTCTTCTGACATGTCTTCATGCCACGTTGACACCAGATCACAGCCCATATTTGCGGAAACAGTGTCTTATAGTTGACTATTCAGTGACTCGCTCTATTTTGCAAGAATAGACTCGACAGTGCCCCAGATTTGGTATTCAGCAGTTTAGTAGGTTCTCGAAACATTGTGTCTAGATAGTGCTATTGTGTTATGCAGATTACACTGGCTATCATTGCTGGCATTAGGCAGCCTTCACTCCTGTCCTGTTATGCACCTGTTTGTGGCTTGTCCTAAGGATCTACTGTGCTCCTGCTCTGTCTAGCAGGGCTCAGGGAAAGCGAGTAGGTAATTGGATTCCTGGAATCTTCTTATTCACTCCAGTGAGGCAGCGTGCAGGCGACAAAATGCCTGCAGCCACAAGGCATCACGGCCAGGCCCCCGTGGGAAGATCAAGGTAGCTTTACACAGACCAGCACGATGTGACTGGAGCTAAGGCAGCCTCTCTTGGGAATTCAGGGTCTTAAGACTAAGATGGAATTCTTGATGGAGACGGTTTGGTGACGTCACAAGCTCTAGCCACTACCAATCCTGACATTCAGCGCCAGCACTGTCTGCGGCTGACAATTGTCAAACAAAAGGATTGGAAAAAGACATTTAGTGACTGTGACCCAGACATTGTGTTGCAATTGTACCCTTCCTCTCCAGCTTTTTTTGAAAAGCTGTGACAATACTGTGTATTGTGCAGCCAACATCTCTTGGGAAGTTGAACATGAAAAAAAGAAAAAATCTCACCCTACTCTGCAACTTGCTGCTATGCACTAGGAAGAAAAAAAATATTCATATTTTTTTTTAACCTAACCTAATTTCACAATGCACAAGTGATATTCACTCGGCCAACACTTTCTCCACTTGGTCAAAGTACAACATACCATATTTACTATTTTCACACAAGATATACCTCGGTTTTAGTACAATTATGTTGAATCTAGATGTTAAAAATATTATTACAAAATGTGAAATCTTCTGATTCTATGAAACAGAAAGTATTGTGTCAACTATTTTTCTTTCTGTCTTTGGTTTTAAATGAAGAATCAATTTGGATCAGTTTGTTTGGGACAATGTCTGTTATTTCCTATGACACCAAACAATTCTTTGACTTCAGAAAAAGTGACGTTCTGACTGTGGCGGGATTTCTTGGAAGAGTACCCTTGTGTTATTCTCCTCTACACATGCTCCAGATGTACAATTTATTCTAATCTCACCGCATTATGTTGTGTCAGCTGCTATAGTGGAGGATTTCTATCACATACCTTTCCCCCTTATTTGGTTGTGTCTTGAATGTGCATCGGTTTCCTCTGGCTGCTTGTCTCCCTCAATACATGCACACGCACATGACAGCTGTCACTTTGAGTAACTGTGACTCCGTTACTGTCTCCCACACTCCCCAAGGCCCAGACTGGTACCTGAACAAGGTTAAGCTGAAGATCGCCGACGTCAACGACAACGTTCCCGACTGGAGTATGAGGCCCTATCCCTACCTGACTGTAGTGTCTCCGGACGCCCCCACGGGAACCTTTGTCTACCAGCTCCAGGCTTATGACGGGGATGAAGGCAGAAGTGGAGAACTGGAATACTTTCTGTCTGACGGTAGGTTTGAATGCAACCACTCGTTTCAAGAAAATTCTGAAAACGTCGCTAATAGTACTGCCGCAGATTGGACAATTATGATTTTATGTCATTATGTCCCAGTACGGTGAGTTCGGGGTTGCAGAAAAGCCTCTAAAGTGAACATTTAATGGTCTGATTTTTTGCTTTAACTGTCAGTTTATAGCCACGAATGGAACTGAGTGAGTGGGTATAATTTAACTTTTTGGTAATTTCTTGTATTGTTTTGTCCAGACAAAGAAAAATCAAGTGTGTCTAACAGTGTTTTATTTTGTTTCAGAGTCTGTGACTGTTAAAAGCGTTGTTTCTCTCTCCCTTTCCCATTTGCCAACATGCTGGTTTGTCATGCCAACAATTTTTGATCTATTCAAAGAAGAAAACGGATGTTGTTGTTTATTTAGACACTCAGTTCATTACGGGAGGGGCTTGGTGAGAATGGAAGCTATGAGACCATCCATGAACAGGGTGTTTTACCTTTTGCCAAGGTAAAATAATGAATAACAAATGTTTAACCAGGAAAAACAAGCTACAATTTTGAGCAAAATCTTCCAAATAATTGCGTGAACAATGTTGAAATTGTCAGGCCGCGCTCCCCAAAAACAACTATTCAAACATTTGTGAGTCCACATTACAAAAAGGGAGAAAAAGTATAAAATCTAATGTGTGTTTGAACACATTTTTTCCAGTTTTACCCAAATCTAAGAGCTTCTCGACCAGAGCTTACAGGCCAGAGTAACACCCCATTTGAAAGCTAAGACCTACAAAACTCGTCTAAGCTTCTTCCTTGTTATCAAGTATAGACGTTTTGGTTTTGTTGTGTTACGTTGTTGTCACGTTTTCATTGCTCTTTAGCTGCGTTTCGTTTTTGTGTGTGTTATCAAGCCACAAAAATGTGACCAAAACATGTAAAGAAAACAACAAAAAAACAACAGCAACGTGATGCAAACACAGCCGAAAAGGACATGACGAGGAAGAAGCTTGGATCTGTCCTGTAGGTCTTAGCTTTCAAATGAGGCGTTACAGTGGCCTATTAGGCCGTAAGCTCCAGTCAAAAAATGTTTACATTCGGGTAAAGCCGAACTGGAGAAGGCGGGGATAACCTCTTAACCCCCAACTGAACTGAGCACATTTTCCCCAGTTTAGCTTTATCCAAATCTAAAGGCTTCTTGAAAAAAGTGACGAAGATGTGTGACAAAAAACGCAACAAAACAGCAACAGAAAAGTGACAAAAAACGTGATGAAAAAGTGACAAAAGAAAAAACTGATTAAGATGTGGCAAAATGTGACGAAAACCCAACAAGAAAGCAATGGAAAAAAAAGTCGAAAAAAAGTGATGACAACGCAGCAAAACAAAGCTCTATTTTGCAGGCCTTAGCTTTCAAATGAGGCATTACACTGGCGTATAGGCTGTGGAGACTTTATGGATTTGGGTAAAGCGAATCAAAAAAAATCTTGGCTAAGGCGGGGGTTTTGAGGTTTATTCTAAAAAAAAAAATCATAAAATATAGTGTCAAATATATATATTTTCTATTTTATTCTGAAATCATCTTGGGACCTAGCCTGGCATCCAGACTAATCTCCGATGTTTATTAATTAATAAACAGGAGACTAGTCTGGCGACCCTGTCATAGAAAAGCTACTGCTTGAGGCGGGACTAATGTGGGACAACCGAAGCGCATAGCAGCCAATGAGAACATAGCGGATGTGACGACAGAAACAGAGACAAGAAAGTTGTAGTCATTCGGACATTAACAATGGCGCTCCTGCCACACGGAGTTCAGTAAATGACTTCTGTCGTTTAACTTAAGAATACAAGCACACCGGAGCATTACGTGAAGTGGTTGCTTGTGTTGAAAAACTACAAAACAAAGGCGCAACAACGTGACGCCCATTCAGGGAGCTGCTCTGATTGGTCGGTAGGCTCCATATCGCTGCGTCACTTCCTTTGAAAGCGCGCAATGGAGTGTTGCCAGACCCTCTTCTGTAAAGAAGCGCAGTCTGGTTGGCGAGACTACTTGGGACCCGCAGCTCAGTACCTCACAACCCCCAAGAGTCCGCGACCCCCACTTTGGGAACTGTGACCTTTCATATGAACTGTTTTTATCGATGCTGACAACATTGCTTGACTCATAAATATACGCTTTTTTTTATCGTATACAGGTCACACCCGCAATTGATTTTAACAAGACCATTGACCCCAACCTTGACTGCAGTCTTTAATTCATCCTCTTTAATATGAGACAGGAAACACTACAATCTTCTAAGTAAACACATTTAGTCTGATACCACTGCAGTCACTCAGACAGATAGCTACCGGCGATCACACAGTCATTCATGCATTCATACAGTGTTTAGGTGTCCATTAGCTTCTCTGTCTCTCTGTCAGCTTGTCTCCTCTGCAGCAGCCCGAACTGCCACAGGCGATCGCACACATGTTTATGTAGCTCTCCCGCATCCTTGTCTATCAGTCTGCTTCACACAAACACACTGGTGTGCACGTGGTGGGCCTTTGGAAGTTTGCCAACACACTGGACCCCCTGGAGGTTCGGGGGGATAGAGGTTTGTTTCTATGTCGAAATGGGGGGCAGGGGGTGTTCTAATCCTGCCAATGGGGGCTTTACAAAGCACTAGCGACTTCCCTGTGACTCGCATTAGTCCACCGCTCAGCTCCCTGATGGGACTTAAAGCGTAATTACTACAAGACACCCCTGGTCGACCATAAACTGTAGGAGGCAGAGAGATTCATCATGTGGAGTCTGTTCAAACACAATGCTGTCGCTTCAGAGTCATTTGCAGGCACTTTTGTAAATCCAAGTTGTAAATAAACCTTTTAACCCTCTTATGATGTACTTAACAGTTAAGACTGGAGGAGATGAGAGAGGCTGGCCTTTTGATGAAGGGGGTCTATCTGTCTGACCTATTTTTTTTTATCTTCTTTGGATGTACTAATATCTTGCAAAGCAGAAGTGGTCAAATGTAGCACACAAAGAAATATCAAGTACAGTGATACACATTTGACTGTTTTCTTTTTATGGTACACTGAAATCTCCCAGGTTAATGGTAAAATAGTCTTTCTATATTTGCATTATGATAAGCATATAGCCTTGAGGGTGTACTTACTGCTGCCTTTTGTGTTTTTCTTTTGTACGTCAGCAAAGCAACATACCAGATAAACATAATGTAGCTATGCTTGATACAATTTATTTTGTAACAATAGCTGTTTGCATTAGTAGACAATGAATATTTAATAATGATGTACTTATTATTGACTTTGGCATTATCTATTTGCAAAATGTCTCATGCTAGTTATGAAAAGCTATCCATTAAGCCAATTGAATGAGAATTAAAGATAGAACAACGCTGTAGTCAGTGAATCGCGACTAATATCTACCTGTCATGCATATTTCTACGCTTGAGCTCGGCTGCCAGAGTAGATTGCTGTAAATAAATCGGCCATGAATTGTTGCAGGTGCAAATAATGACAGAGAAAGCTGCCAACAGCTGTTGTTGAGTTCATAGCTAAAACAAGTAAAGTGAGGCTGTTAACCACATACTGCAGGGAATCCAGTCACTGGCAATTTTCAGCAGATTGTCGTCGGTCTGTTGTGGAAATAAAGGGCACTCTGGTGAAGGGCGCAGACAAGGCCTGGATACCAACAAACCATTTGTTTTTGTTTTGTTTCTAGTTTTTGGAAAGGGCATAAAATACAGTTTATAGTCATTATGTTTATATTATTCTGAAAATCTATTAGGTCTTTGTATTGATTTAGTTTTTCAGCTGAAAATACCATGTTGCATTAACTTAGATGGTTTTCTTTGTTGTATTTATTTGCCCCTTTGTCTTAAGGCGGTGACTTGTGTTGACTTTGTTGCGCACTATGGTCCTCATGCACGAAGCAGGTGCTAAACTAAAAACCTAAACTAAAATCTGTGCATATTATTAGTGCCACAAATCTGATATGCAAATGAGATTACTGCGTGGGCATAGGCTGTGCTAAACTGCTACTGCTTCTTCCTGACTGAGCGCCTAAGTTGATGGAAATGACACATGTCCACTATTAATAATTATTACTTCAATTAAAAAATAAAGTAGCAAAAATAGTAATACAAATATTACTTTAATATTATTATTAGCAAATCAGCCTTCTCTCTAAATGTTTGCCTTTAAAGAAATAGCGTATGGCCTGTGAATTGTGATTGTTTCCTTCAAACAGTAATCATGTAAGGAAGGAAGAATAGCGACAGCATGACTGCGCTAATGGGGATCCTTTCAATAAACAAATAAACAAATGTAAGCGCAGGGAAAAAAAAGAAAAGAAACGCGCCCTCCGCTCTTCCTCTATTGCTAAATACGTGCTAGTTCGCGGCGCATCACTCAGGTGCTTTTGGGCATGGAGCTCAGGCCATATCTGGGATTCAAAACTTTCAGGAAAAGGTAGCGCTGCTTAATGTGTGTCTGAAGATTATGAGGATTTGATTCTGGACTGAAGCGAGAAGCGGCACAGCGGGAACACGCGCGCGCGAAATGGAGACTCCCCCCGGGATGGAAGAAACAGGTGAACCTTCAGTATCATAAATACGCAGCGCACAAGACCAAGCGGTTTGCATACGGGCTTTAACGAGGTGGGACAGATTCCTGAAGCCATAGACTGTTGTTGTGATTGTGAGTCGCTCCAGTTCAATGAGAGCCAAGGAAGTTGCAAGAAAAATACGCTCTCTGTAGGCCTATAACTCCGTAGGCTACACCAGGGGCGGACTGGCCATATGTCCATTCTGGAAGAGCACAGAAGGGCCACTAGCTCTAGGGCCACCAGTCCCGCCTCAACCGAGCTTTACCCAAATCTAAAAGCTAAAAAGATGTTGATGCATTATCAAAATAGCGAGAAAAAGAGGATGAAAAGTCAACAAAAACATGAGAAAAACACGGACAAAAAAAACTACAAAAACGTGACAAAAACACAACAAAAAATGATAGAAAAAATAATAAAAAAAACAACAAAAACATGACAAAAATGTGGCGACGTGACGAAAAGTTTCCATCACTTTTATAGATCTTAGCTTTCAAATGAGGCGTTACATTGTTGATCTCCAGTCGAGAAGCTTTTAGATTTGCCCAGTATAAAAAAAAAAAACCATGAATCTAAAAGGAATTCCGTGGAGTATGGTGTACCACAAGGTTCAATTTTGGGACCATTATTATTTATTATTTATATTAATGATTTTGCTTCTGTTTCTACGACCACCTTTCCCGTTCTTTTTGCTGATGATACCAATCAAAAAAATAATAATAAAAAGTCGACCTGGGGAAAATGCACTCGTTAATGTGAAGGCGGGTGGTAAGAGGTTAAAATATGTATTTGTGGAAGTGCACAATTACGCTAATTTTGGCCAGGCTGGTCAGAGTCCTGGGCTGTTTTTCAGTCCCAGTCCGCCCCTGGGCTACACTATCTGTCTTTGTAGATGAGCCAGATACAAACTTTTGAAAACGTTTTGAACGCCGCATATTCATTGGTCTCATGCACTACATTTCCGTTTTTCTTTTTTTTAGAAACGCAATTATAAACTCCACTTCCTTTTTGCTCCACTTTTTTCAACCTACCGTGTTTGCAAACGCTTAATAAATGGCCCCCTATGCTGGAAAACAAACGTAGGGGGTCAAAGAAATTCACGCGCAATATAATTAACCAACATAGGCTCGCTAAGGGATAGTTACTGAGATACAGCAACAAAAACAGCATAATTACCAAATGTATAATATATCAGTTGACAGTTTTGGCTCATTCATCAGTCCAGCATTCTTCCAAGGTTCTCAACTATCAAACATTGTATTTTGTTGTGTTTATTGCAATAGACAGAAGTGGAAATATAATTGCTTTCAACTGCATCAGGCACACATTGATTTTTTATGTGGGCTAATTATCCTCTCTTTGCTTCAGGTAACGATAATGAGCATGGCTACATTTGAGCTTTCACCATTGGGTTTATGATGAAAGCTCTATTCACACACAAGCAGAATTACCTTTTTTTTTTTCTCCCCGGTCAAAGATAACTCTATGTTGTATGTGTAAAACGGAATATTTAGCTATGTTCAGGATCTCCATTTTGTGTGCCATGATTAAACCCAACATCTGTGACTTCTTTGAATGCATCCTAAACAGACTGGAGCACGTCCACCCCCTGCTTTCACTGCTAACTATCCCCAGTTAGTATTCACCACAGCGCCTGCAGAGTATTGAATTGGTCTGAATCCAGCACTGGGAAAATAACACCATTGTCTTGCCCCTGTAGGCGGTGACGGCTGCTTTGTAGTGGACAAGAAGACAGGCCAGGTGGCGACCACGGGCCTGGTGCTTCAGAGGGACAGGGAGTACTTGTTAAGCGTGGTGGCTCTTGACGGCATGGGCAGCCGCAGTGCCCCCGCCATGCTCTCCGTGGTGGCAGGAGCCCGAGCGCCGCAGTTCACTAACACCAGCTATGTCATCTCCATACCCGAAAACACGCCGGAAGGACAACCGTGAGTCCCGCACACACACACACAAGCGTTCAAAAACAGGCAGACACGAATATTTCAGTACGTAGGCCTGTAGGTGTCCAAGCAGTATGACAGCCCTGGCTTATAAACAAGAGTGGGGCGGAAAAACAGGACGTTGTATTTATTGCGCTTTGAAGGATTTAGTTTTAATTAAATAGATATACTGTCTGTCCCGTGTGGTTGTGCTAAGAAACAATCTTTATTATAGCCTCCCTCAGATGGTGCAATTATCTGACTGTGAAAACGCAGTAAAGTGAAAGGAAGTCGTAAGATATTGTATACAAAATAAGTACCACTGTCAGAAGCATAATCACTCATTTTCAAATGCCTGACAGACGCACGTGTGTAGGCTTACTGTTATACTATAGTCATTATTCAGCCGAGGGGAGGCAACTAATGTGTTTGCGACAATGAAACTCAGATGTATGCATATTTGTCTGGAAACAAGCCTGACAATGACTAATGCAGACATACATGCTCGCATCGTTTGTGTAACAAACGCTATACCTGTGTTGAATATTCATGTGGTCATCGCGCCACTCTCGAGCATAAATTGACATATCATTATCGCACTGAGGTTGAAGCACTCCCGATTCTCTTTAAATGCAAAAAAAAAAAGCAAGCGTCGGTATCTGCTTAATGGTATTACATTATCACAAAGCAATGACAAGTCCTGATTGACTGTGTTTATAGCGCGTGTCCAATGGGCCGTGGAGCAATTGATTTCATTACTGCACTCTGCTGATGTAAGGAAAAGAAGAGTTCGATTTTAAATGAACATGTTTGCAACCGGAGTCAAATATTGAATCCATTTTTCTCCCACTTGTTCTCAACAGTTTTCCCCCTCTGCTTGCTTCCATAGATTCATGGTGGTAGTCGCGGTTTCCTTCCAAAAACAGCCCATCAGCTACAGCCTCTTGATCAATCCCAGTAGTCTGTTCAGCATCAGGCAGGAGACTGGGGAGATCAGTCTGACAAGAGCTCTCGATTATGAAAGTGATCAGCGGAGATATCTTCTGATGGTGCGGGCCAGCGAGGAGCCGGGGAGCCTGAGTGCAGCCACGGAGGTACTTGAGTCTTGGAGAATCCACCTAAGCCACTTAATACAGTCCACTTCACTTTAGTGTGGCCTTGTTTGATGTGGTCGCCCCCATGTCCAATCAAGGGACCGCTGCAGGTTTATCCAACCTTTTCCATGGCTTTCACAGAAGAGTGCAGCACAGATTTCAAAAGCCTCATGATTTACAGTGGCTGCATAGATGACCCAGATTTGTTCTCTCCAGTGTAAGGAAGACAGACCACATCAGATCTTTATGGCCCCAATGCAGCCAAATTGGACATTTTTTCAAAGCCATTGTACTGCCTTCCGTGTAGCATCGAGATGGTTGTATGGCACTTTGCATGACTGTGTTGCCTCTGGATATTTTTTTTTTTTTTTCGTGACCCTGGAGACCTTTTAACCCTGTTGCCCACTCCAGTCACGGATAACACGATGTTTCTTTAGGAATGTGTTTTTTTGGGCCATTGCTCTAACAAGTATGAATCATAGTTCAGCCAAGATTTGCTGTGATGAGAGCCTCATAATTCTACCTTTCTTTGAGTCTGCGCTTTGAAAGTGATCCTTTCACCAAAGAGCTCCAAAAATACATTGTTGGTACATTTTAATTCCAGAGCAGCACTTGTCATGTTTGGACTGAATCACTGGGATTCCAGCAATTGTCCCAAAATACTTTCCTTTTACAGCATAAACAGAACCATCTGTGGCTAATAAAGCCCAAGAAAGTCAACATTAAACGGGCTGATATGATCTGTGTGCTGACCTATTGACACTGCAATGCTAGGAATAACCACAGAAGAGACGCAGAGTGTATGTCTGTAGAAATGGCACGGCTGAATGAGCCTGAAATGTTAACAAGCAAGCCGTGCTTCCCAGTGTGATTGTTTTCGCGGTTTGTTTCACCCTTTGCTCCTGTTCCACTCTCAGTGCTTTTTGTCAAGTGTGATCTAGAATTGATGGGCATAAAATATGGAGCACAATCTCAAACCCTGAGACTTATCTGGATGCATCCAGTGGACTTCAAATTATTGATTCAAAGATTTTTATTACTCAATTATCAAGCCAGACTCTTGTTTTACAATGCATATCTTACAGAATAGAAAAATTCTCTTCTCCGAATACTGCATTGGACGAAAAGCGGGAGAAACCTGTTTTAGCTATTTCAGGACTATTACTCAGCTGTCACTTCACACTTTACACACAGCGGTGACAGGGAGCTCGTAGGGTGGAGGGCGACTAAGGGCCTTCGTCGAAAACACACACACACACGCAGTGAGACACACATATGCTCAAACATTTCTATTTTGCGCTCCTGACGTGGGAGATAAACAGAATTTGGGCTTGCAAGTGTTTTGTGTTTCCAATGGTTGTCACTTGCATGGAAGAGTTTTTTAACATTGCTAATTCTATATACTTCTCTGTCTATATTTGCCCTCTCCTCTGTTTCCTGCTGCCAACTCTAATCAGGTTCAGGTGTTGATAACAGATGAAAACGACTGTGTCCCAGAGTTTCTCCAATCCATCTACAGTGTGGATGGAGTCCCCGAGACGGTAACCACGGCAACGTCTCTGCTACAGGGTAAGACTCTTCTGACCCCATATTTCAAACCCATCTGTTTCATTGTGGGGAGAAACTAGTTAAAAAGCCACAGATGCATTATGGCCCGGAGCCAGTGCAGTAACTCAGACATTCATTTTAACAACTCACTTTTTATACCGCTCCAGTTTGTGCATCCACTAATAGATCTTAAAGGAGGATAATAAAGCACTCAGTTTTAATGTGCTAAACTAGCTGCTACATTCATTTATTTTGAGTTGTAATGAGCTTAGTGATTTGTGATATGGCGTTCTGCTTGTTTATATATTATGCTCTGTCCACACAATGTGACAACCTTGTTAAACCTAGGGTTCCAGGCCAACATTTTGGATCGGTTTTACCAGAGCGCTTATGTTTTTCATTTACGTGACACCAGGACATAATAGAGCATTGGTCTCAGGAAATGTCCGCAAAGCATCCTAAAAAAGTACATACATTTACAAGTCATACATTTTGCTGACTGACAAATAACTTAAAGGGACTATACGGAGTTTAAAAATGTTAAAATTAAGTATTTTCCTCCCCCTTCATGTTCCAGCAATGTCCTAATGTGCAGAATGAGCTCAGACCTGTTCACCACAACTTCCTCTTAAATCCTGCACTGTCACTCAAAAAGGTGTTAATTCGGGTCCGAAGTGCCTTCATGCACGAGCTTAATGTAGAAACTGCAGTTACGGGTAAGACCTGAGGTGGCAGTAGTGAGTATAAAATGACCAACTTGCATCTAGTTCTTTTAAGAATTCTTCAGGAGGAAGTAGAACCTTGTCAGTATCTTGAGTTTTTCCACTTTTATATCTTAGGTCCATTCATGCATACAGTTTTGCTTAGTATGAAACATTATTGACATTTTTCAGTGTACAATTTCTAGCTCTCAGGTGTATTCTTTTTGTAATACATTACAACGCAGTAGCCAGAAAGACGCACAAGTTATGTGTTAAAATGTATTGAAAATGATCTATAAGATGGTATGGAATTACCACTGGATTCAAGAAAGAGTTTTATTCTCTCACATCCTTTGAACAGATCAGAATGTACCTCAACAGCATTCCACGGTGATGTGTAGTCCCAAATTATCCACAGCCCCGGGCACAACCATGATACAAAGCACATAAAATGCAAATCGCTGGCAAAAAGATGCCTCAAGTTTTTGTAGAATTCTCTTTTAGTTTTTTTGTTGTTCTTTTGTATTTGTCAAATGTCCCTGCACCACTGAGACACCTATCCCCAGTGGCCTACCACAGGTGATCCATGTGTATCACGAGCTGGAATATGGTGAGAAAAATGGAACAATTCTAATCGGAAAAACACTTTTGTCTACAAAGCCTGCAGCGGAAAAACAGTTGGCACAGTAGCACAAGCAGTGGGGGGAAAGACAACCAACATCAGTGTCTAAAAACAACACCAGAAATACAATGGAATGAGTGAGCAGGCGATACAGTGGCTGATGAGTGGAGCTGTACAAATAATCACAAACCAATTTGAATGGTTGCAATTTGGAAAAGAGTGAAATAATCTCGACAGCACACAACATGTAAAAATTCCTGTCTCCATAGGGCCTTGTTAGAGGTCAACATTAAATCACTATTTATCATATTGGGTCAAGCTGTACAGTCGTACTATCTCTGTCATAGCCTTGAGTGGTGCTCAGGCGCCCACTCTCAGCCACTGAATGTTTGCTTGCGCATCAGTATGACGCTCTGAGAGGGTATTTATACCTTTTCTGTGGAAGCATAGACAGACTTGAATGGTAGGACTAGCGCAATGTCTCAAGTTCATGTCTCCGGGTCCTCCATAGCGCCACTGAGCTAGTAGTTTTGACTTTACCAACATGTTCTGTAATGCATGTGATGATTCTTTCAAAAGTTAATGCCTTGGTTGGGTTGAAAAGATATTATTCTATCTGCAGAAGCATCTTCTTAGCTCTTGTCGTCATAAAGTGTGACAAACGTCCTCCACTAAACTCAGTCCAGTCAACGATTAAAGCTTCACTACGATTAGTAGGGCTGCACAGTTTTGGAAGAATTATGTAAATTAGCATTTTTAATCACACATGCTGTTGTAATTGCAAGATAAACACGCCAAATTTAAGGCTAGACTTTTTTAATGACTGCTGAAAATACTGTTTAAAAAATTGCACCTGGAATCTGTTAACATAGAGTGATACATCTCACGTTGAAATAGTTTGTCAGCAATTGGAGCTGTTACGTACGTGAATTTGTTGGTAACACATCAGTTTCTGATAGAGCTGATCTATTTTGAGTTGCAGTTCATGCCAAAGACACAAGAGGATTTGCGTTTTGTCTATATCTTAACAATTGTCGAATGGGTCACATTTCATGCATTGTAGACAACACAGATTAAAGGAATTGCCAGGCTTTGACTATGGGAAGAAAAAATGAACCGTTGGGAGTCATAGAATGATGTTTCTAAGACTAGACACAGAGAAAATAAATGAATCAAGTCTTATGAGCTAGAGGCTGTATGCATGAATGGAAATTCACCACCACAGACTTAAATTAGCTTTGCAACCAAGATTGTTAATATTTGTGGCTTTGGTTGGGGATATAACAAACAAATTCTATATTATGTTGAGTGTAATTACCATGGAATAAAAAGGATTACGAAAACACTCTCGGTGGGACTTTACAACTGGGCCGCTGCTTTGTTTCTTTTTTCTGCCTTTAAGCTCGTTTTACCAAATGACGGCAATAATTCTGGAGGGCACCGTGCGGTTTGTGTGCGTGTAATTGTGGCTGTCAAAGCTTATGATCTATGGAATGTTTAGTAGGGCTATGAAGAGATAATGATCCACGCAGATGTCAACATATTCATCAGTGGCTGCCATCTCATCAGTTCATTTTGATTAAGTATTAATTGATGGCCCGTGTGTGTGTGTTGACTCTCTTGGCAGTGCTGGCCACGGACTGTGACTCAGGGTTAAACGCAGAGCTCACCTACTACACCCTCAGCCCAGACTTTAGCATCTCGCCCCATGGGACAGTCTTTCCTGCAGGCAGGCTGGACTACGAGAGGCTCAACCATCTGTATGAGTTTGTGGTGATGGCGGTGGACAGCGGGGACGAACCACACTCTGGCACTGCCACGGTCCGAGTGAGGATGGCCAATGTCAATGATGAAGTGCCCGAGTTCTCCCAGCCAGTGTAAGCATCATAATCATTCATAATTCAGTGTAACTGTCATATTAAACAGATCATTTCCATTAGACATAACTGTGACCAGTAGGTTAGTTATTGAAAACAGCTTGTAGAACAGTTTTGGGGTTAGTACATGCATGTGCTTCAAAGTCTCTCTGCTAAAGTTAAGGTCCAGTTAAAGCACAGATGGGCCAGTCAGAGCTCATTCGTTCAGATTTCCCTCTGTGTGAGATGAGATACAGACCTCTAACATTCTGCTTATGTTATTTCTTCTTGCCAATGCTGACTTATTTGGAGTGAGATCAGAATTGTCTGTACTAACCATACAACTGTGTCACTGTTTTGTATGCCATGTGTGCATAAAGGAACTTGCATCACACATATAGGTATAGTTACATCACGTAGTAGACCTGAATTCCTATGGGCAATTCATCACTACAGTATCTGATGCTGGCAGTCCTGCCAGGAATAGAGGCCAACTTGCGTCAACACTGTTCTAGTAAAAGCACTATGGCTGAGAAAATGCAGTGTTCATTTGGAGGACTAATCAAAGCCATCTGGTATCAACCCATTTGTTAAAGACTTCACACCAGCAGTAATAATGTGACACTGTTACTTTGAGAGCATATTCTCTATGCTGTAGTTAGGATTTGTAATAAACATTCACAGCTTTCCTCTGGGTTTATTTTGGTCTTTGTGACGGTATGCAGTGAAATGACACACGGATGCAATCCAGCGGGTCCTGGGCCGCCTTTTTGGCAAAGCTTACGTGAACGGGTGGGCAGAAACTGTCACAATGACTCCACTGCATTTATTCTCCAAAATGAGTAACAGGCTTGTCCTGTCAGTCATGTTCCACTGACCTTCACATAAAAGCATTGCAGACCTCTCTGTGCTACTTGCTCTGGGAGTGTTGTCAGGTGTCAGTCTCAGTGGGTAGCTAGACAAAGAGCTAAACAAACGGGCGGACAGAGGTGCGGATGTGGCGAGACAAATGGTAAACTGCCAAAGAAAACACGGGTGCATGACACACGAGTGAAGAATACTAAAATAAGGTGCACAGACGGGAGACAGCCAGTCTGATATGCAGATACAGCAGGCCAGCTGTCAGCAGCTGGTCAAATACAGTTTCCAGGCCAGTAGAGAGATATTTAGAAATGCAGCCTATCGCCAGGTAAGTTGTGTTGTTTGCATTGTCATGCTATGCCTTACAGAGTTTTTGATAAGGCATATGTGCGTGCACAAAGTTGGCAGACCAGTATGTGAGTGAGACTCACAATTTAGGCAGACTTTAGTCTTTTTAGCTCTCTAGCGAGACTAATTGAGACACTTGTACACGCGGAGGGGACAGGATGACTTTCATGGCATGTCTTTTCACATTTCAACAAGTGTTACTGAGGCTAAAAAGAGATTCAAGTGAGATGGGAAGTGGAGTTACAACAGAAATGCAAATTAGCAGACATACGGGACAGCATGCCGACACAGACTTTGAGTATAACTTCACAGTTCACTGGGATGTGGGGAGACGCCGGAGGAAGAAAAACCCGGGGAGTCTATACGTCTCATCCCATGGAGCTGTGGAGAAGTGGCCTCTGAGCCGGGTGACAGATTACAGGTCACTCATGTTGCCACGGAGACGGTGGCGGCTGGCGGAGATGAATCACCCATCAGCGTTCTTCTGTAAACCATCAATCACCTCTGACTTCTCAGCACAGACACAGACTCCCTCCCGCCGGGCTCTCGCACCTCCCCTCGAAACACATTTACTCCCATATTAACACAATCCAGTCTGGAATCGCACAGGGAATGGGTTCTGCTGACAAATCAAGTCGAGGTATTTCAAGGAAACGGTGCCCCCTTTTCATCCTCGCTCTCCTCTCTGTCTGTCTATCGCTCTCCATTTGATCTCCCACATATCATTTAACCTGTCTCATCGCTGTCTGCCGACTTTTTTGTCATCTGCTTCTCCCTGTCCTTTAGCTCTGTTTTCCATTTCTCTTCATCTCACTGTCCTCAAAGCCTTGCAGTCCATCACCACCCTTTTGCGCTTTGTACTACAGTGGCATATCAGTCCCATGAGTCTTGCCCGGGTATCTCGCTGCCCAGTGCCACAGAGCAAGCAAATCACTGTTGACATTTTAAAAGGCACTGGATCAAATGGGCCGCAGTGGGCCGGGAACATGGACGCACCATTTGTTCAATGGCTTCAACATCCCAGCAGACATTATCATTTGTCTCTGCACTGGACAGTTAAGCATATACGTTAAATCATATTGATGCAAAAAATCCTCAACTAAAAGAGTAATCAGCGTGGTTATGCCTGTCATGACCTCTTATGTTTTGTTGTTGTGGTTTTTTGGCAGATATCGAACGTTTGTGTCCGAGGATGCAGGGCCCAACACTCTTGTTGCAACCGTTCTGGCCAAAGACCCAGATGGCGATAGTATAATGTACTCCATAACAGCAGGCAATGAGGAGGGAAATTTCATCATCGACAGCCAGAAAGGTGATACTTCTTAATTTCAAGCCCTTAGTTCCATTTACACTTTACATTTCAGTCTGTGTAATTGACAGGCCTTCCATCAAATAAAACTTTCATTTTGCCCTAACACTTTTCTGCCACAGCGTTACACAATGGATGCCCTCTACTTTCAAAGTCAATGTGGAAAGATATTAAGGCTGGTATTAAAAGCCGTAATTTCAAAACGGACACTGCCCTTCTATTATTGAAGGTCATAAATATGAAGCATAATGTTATTTTGGAAATTTCCGCTCAGGCTTTTCCTTTCACTTGCAGGTGCTAGGAAAAATACCTACTACAATGTTTCTTGGCTTTCGAGCTTTTGGTGACTGCACAGTTTATCTTTTTTATTTACCCTTTGATCCGAAACCAGTGGCAATCGCTGTGACATTTGTCACCCAACCCTTTCAATTCAATTTCACAACAACTGCTCTATCATAGCTCACAATCTTCCGGCTGTGCTCTGCCAGCTTCTCTTCCTTTTGTGTCATTTTTTTCATATTCCTTTATATTATTTCTCTGGACTCTGAGTGCAAGAAAACGCTCAGGCTGACATCCTTAGGTGCAAAGCCTACAATATGGGTGCACTTTCTGTTTATGCAAAGGGTACATGCTGCAGTGGTCCAATAAATAGGTGCCTGTGTCCCATTTGTAAACAAGGCTGACATTTAAGCTTGGAGAATTACAATGTGCAAACCACAGTTCACTTATTTTAATGTAGTTGTGCAGTGATGTCAACAACATGCTATGTCATTATGAACTACTCCTGCGTTCCTGCTTGTTGAGCAGTAGGCCTGAATAAATTGGAACAGGAGGAAGTCAAGCAGTCACATCCATGTTCCTGCACTTGCTGTAGAGTCTTTAATCAAGAGCAATGAAAGCAGTGAACAGCCCCACACACAAAAAAACATCAACAACAACAACAAAATCTCCCCATGCTCCCACTTCAGTGAGCTCCCTCTTCATCACAAGCTGCTTACCAGACCTGCAACCTCTGATGTTTTTGTATTAGTGTTGATGGAAAAAGATGTTGACTCAGATACTGCGCTCTTTTATCTTGGCTGTTAACATGAAAGCAAACAAAGAGGACCAGAAAGAAGCAGCTAATAGGCATCTGCTGAGGCTGGTTAACCCCACTCTCTTACTACTTGTGTTTGCCTTTGAGTGGCTGAACTGGACAGACGCCTTAAAAAACTGAAACATAAACATGCAATTACAAGATTAAAGAAATGACAAAATCACCAGTGTGAAATTGCTTTTTGGATTTGCAGCGAATATCAGATTTTTCTTTTACCTTTTTGTTGACTTGTTTTTTTGAGTTTCCACCACCTTCCATCACTCTCTCAACAGGCGTTTGTATTTATAGCACCTTCTGCAACAAGCAAGGCCACAGTGCCAATAATATCATGCTTAATAGCGAATGAAATTGTGTTTTATTGTGCGCAGTTTAACGGTTGCCTGGTCTTGTAGGGTTGATTCGCCTCCGCTCCAGTCCTCTTCCAAAGCTTCAAGGCCTTGAATATGTGCTGAATGTAACTGCCACAGATGACAACGCGTCAGGCGGCCCACACTCGCTCTCCTCCACTGCGCGTGTCATTGTCGGCGTCGATGATGTCAACAACAACAAACCCGTTTTTGAAGAGGTGAGGGCTTTACAGATGTAAGAGAATGCACTTTGCTGTTCTGCTATTACCTTCATTACATTTGTTTTGTTTGAAATAAATAGACATTGCATGGTTGGACAACATGGCATTTGATTTTAGTCATGACTAATGCACTTAATTAACCATGTGAGTATTACTTTGCTCACCATGTATATTTGAAATATACAATGACTCATTGTACTCTATTCTGACTTTTATCTCTCTCTTTCTCTCTCTCTGTTACTCTGCCTCTCACCGTCTCTCTCTGTCTCTCTGTCTCTTTCTCTTTCTCTCTGTGTCTCTTTCTCGCTCTCTGTCTCTCTCTGTCTCTATTTCTTTCTTTCTCTCTCTCTCTTTCTGTTTCTCTCCGTCTCTCTCTCTTTCTCTCTGTGTCTCTTTCTCGCTCTCTGTCTCTCTCTGTCTCTATTTCTTTCTTTCTTTCTCTCTCTCTCTTTCTGTCTCTCTCTGTCTCTCTCTCTTTCTCTCTGTGTCTCTTTCTCGCTCTCTGTCTCTCTCTGTCTCTATTTCTTTCTTTCTTTCTCTCTCTCTCTTTCTGTCTCTCTGTCTCTATTTCTGTCTCTCCTTCTTTCTCTTACTCTCTCTTTCCTTTCTCTCTGTCTCTCTCTTTCACGCTCTCTCGCTCTGTCTATCTCTGTCTCTCTCTTTCTCTCTTTCTTTCTTTCTCTCTCTGTCTTTCTGTCTCTCTCTGTCTCTCTCTCTTTCTCTCTGTGTCTCTTTCTCGCTCTCTGTCTCTCTCTGTCTCTATTTCTTTCTTTCTTTCTCTCTCTCTCTTTCTGTCTCACTCTCTGTCTCTCTTTCTGTCTCTCCTTCTTTCTCTTACTCTGTCTCTTTCCTTTCTCTCTGTCTCTCTCTGTCTCTCTCTTTCACGCTCTCTCGCTCTGTCTCTCTCTTTCTCTATTTCTTTCTTTCTCTCTCTCTTTCTGTCTCTCTCTCTGTCTCTCTCTTTCTCTCTGTCGCTCTCTGTCTCTGTATTTCTCTCTGCCTCTCTTTCTGTCTCTCCTTCTTTCTCTTACTCTGTCTCTCCATCTCTTTCTCTCTGTCTCTCTCTTTCTCTCTCTTACTCTGATTCTCTCGCTCTGTCTCTCGTTCTTTCTCTCGCTCAGTCTCTCTCTGTCTCTCCCCATCCTTCGCATAAATATTGTGTCAAATGTAACACCCGAAATCTCACTCTCAGTCACTAATGAAAGAGGGAAAGCTGCATGAAAGACACAATTATTGCCACTTAGTGAGAATGTGTGCAGAGGTAAAAAGAAGTAACATTAAACATTAAACTGCTAAAGTAATTTACATGTGTCACTCACAATCATTTACTGTATAGAGGTCTGCTCAATTGGAGTGATTGCCTATGATTACTTGTCTTTGTATTGCTTTTCGAAACTCAGCACATGTAAATGAGCAAAGTTAATTTCGAGTTTTTGCTGAAAAATGACAATAATCTTACAAATTTGATGATGGATTCGTAATTATACATCTCAGAATATTATTTTTTAGTCCCATTTTGTCCCAATTAAGAATCTACGACTAAGCTTCCTCTTACCGACCATAATACTTGATCGCACATGTTCTACTGTCTTGACAAATAAGAGTGCTTCTTACATGTATATCTCAATAATAAAAAAAGAAAAGTTCTGCTTAGAGGCACATTTGTCAGATTTTCATAACGGAAATGGCAGCTGCAAGTTTGAGCGGAAAGACAGCGCATATTTATAAAAAAAAAAAAAAAAAACCGACATGCATTACCATTCGATCAATTCCAATCCCAAGTTTATATTACTTTTTGGTTTTGTGTTGTTGCTGTTTCCAATACAGACATGCTGATACCTGACAGTTGTTTTGCCCCGGCCCATCCTGCCCCCTTCTCCAAAAAAACATGCACGCAAAATATTGTTACATTTTGTCTCCTGTATGCCTGTCTGCACTCTGCACTTTTTCTTGTGTCTATCATTTTTCTCCCACATTCCCACTCGAACGTATTTTGCCCCGATGTTCTCATTTCCCTGGCCTGCGTCTCTCCCTGCCTCTCTCTCTCTCTCTCTTTCTCTCCCTCTGCTGTTTTCCCATGAGTTCTGATTAGCCTGCACACCCACTCTATCTTTAGGCACTCCAGTGGGATTTCAATTAATTTCATCGGAAAAAAAAAAGTGCCATATCATCACAATATACTATATACCTGTTTAATTAACTTCTGCTTTAATTAGACTCGGCCATGAGACTTGCTTGTGTGGATTTGGTGCCTGTCAAGAATTTTGGCTGGGCTGTATGACTCAGTGTTATTTTGTTTGAGATGCTCTTGACCATATTTTGCAGATTATGTGCATGGCTGAAATAAATCCGCTCTTTACTTTACTGCACAGTAGTAGCGTGGTAATAGGTTGGAAATATATTATTAACAAGAACATTCAAGCCATGATCATTTTCCATATAATTTTGCAGTGTCTGTCTATACAAGGTTAGGGAAGGAGATATTTTATGATTTGTGATATGACCATGAAATAGATTTCGTGTGTGTCCATAAATCCCCATGCTATTACAGTATATCTTATTTCAAGTCATTATAGCAAAAATACTTGCAGCCTGGATCAACATACAGTATTTCCTCACAGTGATCTGCTGATTCAACATTGATCAGGTGGAAGACTATCAAAACCATTCATCCAGTGATTTTCATCCCGTGACCCACTGAACACGGCACTCACCTGTTAAGAACTGAGCTGGACTACTTGATAGCTCTTGATTTTTCATGCTCACTTGCTTTGATCCATTCCCATACACCCTCCCCACCCCCTCGTGCGCATCTGCTCCTCTTTGCCCATTGTTTTCTTTTCTTTTTTTTCATATTTCATGGTCATTCTGTTGCAAGAGTAGCAAGCATTTATATCTGATTACAAAAAAGGAGGCACTCCAGAGACTAGCGCCTCTTTTTCTGGGGCACATGTTCATTAGGGAGAAATGCATTGGGCTCCTGACTCAGACAAACCTACTCAGTCCGGGCTCTTCAAAGGGGTTCAGCGCGAGTGTTTTATTTCTATAGATATTGTATGAATGATCATGTCTACAACACCTTGACATTGTGATTTATGCATCCAGCGTGCATTGACCTTCTTGTTAATGAGATTATTTTGTTTGATCCTCGTGTTCTCATTAGCGTTATTTCTCCTGATGTTTTTCTGTGTTACAGCCGTGCTTTTTTATATTGTCTTTTTCTGTCCCACTTCTCCCCTCCCCTCTCTAATTCTTTTCTCTTCTTTTTTCTCTATCTCAGTGCCAGCAATATCGCGAGCAGGCCTCTGTGCTAGAGAACCAGCCAACAGGGACTTTTGTGTTGCAAGTGCATGCCGTGGATGCAGATGAGGGAGCAAATGGAAAAGTCAAATACGGCTTAATGCACAGAGACAGTGCAATGGCTGCTTTCAGAATAAACCCAGAAACAGGTAGAGTGGTATTTTAAAAAACCCTCTGTAGTTGCTTTGTTTTCTTTGGTTTTTTTTTCCGGGGCTTTAGATTGAGATATAACTATATTAACTATAAACTACTGATGATATTATTGACTAGGACTGCAAGGCTGATAGCAGATTATCACAATTAACAAATCAAACAGTTATTTATGCTATGCTCTGGGAAGAACCAGGATCAGAGACACAGTTAGCTTGGGTGAGAGGTGTGAGTGAGAGGATTGTGGCTAGTGGTGTTCGTAGGGACAGATGGCGCAGATGTGCAGCCTCGCTCCAGTTCAATCTACTCCTGGGCAGCTGCGGCTACGTACATGGCTTACCCACAAGTATGGGGAGTGAATGAATAATGAAAATGCAAAGCAACTCAAACAACAAACATCCTGAATCCTTTGGGTTTTCTTAGGTGTAAAACCGGCAAACCCTTTAACTTAGACCTCTACCAACATGTTCTGAAATGCATGTGAATAGTTTAGCAGATCTCATTTCATTCTTCTCTCAAGATGCGCTGGATGTGTTTAAAATATGCACTGTGACTAGTATACAAAAATAAATCCAAATCCCAGTTTCAGAATGTTTCAAAATTGTGCATTGACTAAATTATTTAAAGCAGTACTATGTAACTCTTGCCCCTAGAGGCCATAAGCGCCACTGCAGGTGTTGTAGCATGTTTTTTTTACTCATTAATTGTCCGTGAGAGTAAATACTACGCTGACATAAAAGAGAAAGGGAGAGAGGGATATTGTACATCCAATTACACAATGGACATAATTTCACTCAAACTTGGCTGTAAATACTGTTTAAGTGGCGCTAGCCCGCAGTTAGCTTTGCCCGTTAGCCTGTTAGCTTCTTCGTGATTCTATTAGTGCGTATTGGCGACTCCGACCTGTAGGCAGCGAAGTTGCAAGTGTGGTTTTCTGGCCAGAGACACCAGGGGGAAATGAAAGACACCTCAATTATCCCATTAACACTTGTATTACTCCCAGAGGGACTATGAAAAGGATTTATTGAGGTAAAAAAGTTACTTAGTACTGCTTTAACTGCATAGATGTAATTGGTGTTTCCTGAAGATAATGGCCTGCTTCTGGCATAGTCCAGACTGCCGTTATATTGACACATGTATTAGTAGATGGGACTATTTATACTGACAAATATAAACAATGATTGTGGATGTCCTTATCCATTTTCTCCATATGTGCTGCCATACAGAGACCGATATGCCGTTTCTGCTCCAGTAAGGTGTCTGTCTATCAGTCATACACATTCAAGAGACATGCAAATATGAAAATGAGTTTTGAAATATTTATTTTATATTTATTAACAGTTGAGGGAAAACATCAGCAATGATTGACTCAAAAATATGTTAAATCCCTGTCAATAAGGAAGTTGAATCTCTGTTTATCCAGTCTGTGTGTGAGGTAGGAAGTAACCCACTGACTGATCATTCTTGTGTATTTACAGGGGAGATTGTGACAGCCAGACGTTTTGACAGGGAGCGCCAGAGAGAGTATTCAATTACAGTAACAGCCACAGACTGGGCCGAGGAGCCTCTCATCGGCATCTGCACGCTCACCATCCAAATACTGGACCAGAATGATAATAGCCCCAAGTTTGAGAATCTGCGCTATGAGTGTAAGTGCTGGACAGTCATTATGCATGCTGCTACAAGCTTCAAAATGAGTCATAAGACCACTCTAGCAAACAGGGTTCAGATTCATTTAAGGTTAAACAGCCCTTTAATTTCGGCCATTTAGCTTTATTGGGCATGTGTTGAGTCTGTGAACTCAGTAAATACGCCTTAATTATTTCGAGAGGAAAATATGTAGCAACAGAATATTAGATGATTATCATTTCCGTCTAAAAAATAACCCCCGTGGTCAGAGGCTCTTTAATTGCAGTGTTTTTATGGGTATTAACATATTGTAGAAGCAGGTTTATATTTATATTCCTTAGATGCATACTTATTTGTTTAACACACCGCTTTATAATTAATGCAACATAAACTATGCTTATCTTAAAGCCACCATGCATTTAAAAATCTAATCAGAACAGACATTGCATCGCTCAAAAACATTTTGGAAAATGCAAGAAGCATAAGTAATTTTTAAGTAAGTAAAACCATTTTGAAAAAACACCCTATACGGGGGTGAAACGTTGGCTTCTTGTTCAAATGTTACTCAAATGTAAGTTTTGTTTAAGTCAGAAGATTGAAGTACCAGGTAAGTCTCAGCTACTGTATGTTACCTCATATGTTAATTAACAGCTGTCCTTAAGTTCAAACATGGCCATAGATTGCCCTTTATAAAATATGAACGTAACCCTTTTAGATTTCCTGAGAGAAGACACGTTGGTGGGAACTAGTTTCTTGCGTGTGGCTGCCCATGATGACGACTTTGGCACTAATGCAGCAATCACATACTCCATGTCGGCTGAGCAGCCGGAGCACCTGCAGGTCAACCCTGTTACTGGATGGGTGTACGTGAACCAGCCCATCTCCCAGGTCTGTGCCAACTTATTAACACACTCTTCACACATTTACACACATACACTTGTGTCATATGTTCACCTGTGGGCCTGTGTCAACCAAACTAATGAATGAGCCACCTCCGACTGCCTGCTCCTCCCAATCTGGGCTATTCATACTCCCAGAGGCTCTGCATGTGAAGAGAACACTGAGAGAGATGTAGCAAGCCTAATTCAGGCTAAAACAACTGATTAAAAATAGATCTTCACAGGGTGGGATTCCAGTGCATGTCTTCTGATGGCTGCCAAATTGGTTCTATGTATAGAGTCTTGGATAGTTAATATAAAGAGAGAGCCATTTACTATTGTCTGTTCTTAACTTGGCACAAAATTCATTCATAATCTGCTGTATTAAAATTATTAGATACTTATTGATTAGATACTGACATAATATTAAAGTAGTATCAAGCTATAGTGGATATGCATTACATAATAAAAAGGAGAAAACCTTAATGTCATACTACTGCTTAAGTAATGCTAATTTATAGGAAAGCTGGAGAACAAGACGCTTTGTAATAGACATGTGCTGGAGTGTTTAAAAGTTGTTTCAACAAACGAGCGAACAAAAAGTTTGCTTGATTTGAATTGTAAAATAGCACGTGAACCCAAGTAGCCTCATAAACCATTTTTCCCCCCATCTAACATTTCCCTATTTGGCTTAGTTAAAGGTTGATTGATAATTTATGTAATTGGCTTCAACCTTTTTGAAGGTGTGTATTTTCACTGGAGAGGCACTCTTCTCCACCTCTTAGGCTCATGTAAAAAGAGAAAACGTGTTTTAGCTCTATAGTGAACTGTATAATTTATCACACTTCTTCACATCTTAGAGTCTCACCGTCTCATGCAATATTAAAAGCCGGATGACCAAAAAGTGTCTTAACAAAGCTAATGCATATTTTACTGCGGGATTCAGTAGTAACTGAAATCAAAGCTGAGTTACAATTATGTCACGTCTCTTGATTACTGTCTGTTTTCTATCGGGGGAATCTTCACCCCTCAACGAACCGTCAAGGGTGCAGTAAAGCTGCCAGTTGATTTCTCATTTGAACACTTTACAAGCTGAAATGAATTAATATTAACGATAATGGTTTGCGCTTGTATTGTGCTTTACAAGCTTGAGTTAACAAGTTTCTGAAAGCGTTGCACTGTAGTAAAATTCATTGACTTCATGCCCAGTGATGGTGAGCTGATGAACCACCACATTCATACAAGGACAGAACAACAGGATTCAAACTGCTCACCTCCCGATCATAGGACCAGCTAAGCCACCATCAACTAGAGATGCACTGATCCAGCCTTTTTGCTACTGATACTGAGGTTTGAGTATCTGCCGATATCCAATATTTACTGATATCAAGAGACTTTCTTAACAATGTATCTGAGTTCTCCATTTTAAGATCAATAAATGAATATTTTATCAAATCTAACAAGGATTACTGGACTTTTCTACACTAAAGATCTTCGGGGATATGACAGGCTTTAGATTACATTATTATAAACAACTCACATAAAAGTGATCTGATCATTACAAATATAGATCAATTATTTCTTTATTAGTCTACTTTAGGTATTTCTATCATAGTTTCTGACCCAGCCTTGATTAGTTTTCGTTAGCATTAGCACTTGCTTTAGCATACTGATGCTAACCATGGACTATTGCGCGGTGATCAAAAATACATTTACGGAGGTTAATACTAACTCAGAGGTTGAATTCTCCTGGTTCTACCCTTTAAAATTAGATTTATGTGGTAAAAGTTGTGTTTTTAAGGTGATGACAGCCAAAACGGGTATCGATTCAGTATTGGATATTTGTGGCTGATACCCAATATCATATATTTTCCAGTATCGGCTCCAACATTCGATACCGGTATTGGATCGTCAACCCAGTATCCGGTCGTTTCTCTAAAGCATACACTTTTTCTGTACTTTGTCAAACAGAATCTCTAAAGTGCAGCCTTTCTTTACATTCACAAAGTCATTCTGCACTGTGATTTGAATCCATTCTGGGGCCATAGTGTGTGGTCTCCAGCTATAGGGGTGTGCAGCACTTGCTCACAATTACTAATTTGATTGTCCTAAGAAGAGAAAATGTAATTCTAAAGTAAAGTGGGGATCCTTTTTATCTGACTGCTGCAGCACAATAACAGAGGGGACTGCAATTTGCATTGATAGAATACAGTTCATGGGTGAAACCTTACAACTGAATTACTGTTTGGCTATAACAATAAGGTGCACACTGAGTGCCGTGGCAGAGAAATGCAATTACCTTCAGCGGGGCCAAAAGACACATTATTTTTTCCCCTCACAATTTTACTCTTGATGTGGGCCTTATGATGATGTTGCGCATTGTCTAATTAAGATAAACAAAAACATACCCTAATGGCCTCTTAAGAAAATGTGTAGCTTCCCTGCAGTGTCCACTCTAATAATATGAGATTTCTTGAGCACAGTTTTTATCAGTTCATTCATCCAACAAAAACAATAAAACGTTGCGTGTTTTGTTTTCAGCATTTTGTGTCAAAACAATACAAAGACCAGAACAAGCGTAAAATGGAAGCAAATGAGAAAAATCCAGGCTAAAACTGAACTTCTGCACTTTTTCTTAGCTGCTGTGTGTTTGTTTTAATCTGTTATTGTATAGATACAGACGGCATCTCGTCATAGAGGGGGCGTGGCCTCGCAGAGGGGGAAAATAGAATCTTTTGGGAAACACAATTTTTCACTCTTTTTAGCCATTTTCTGGTGGAATATGAACTTATTTATCACATAAAAATAAAGTCAAGTGTAAATCGGGTCCATATGGATATTTTCTCACTGCAGATTGTTCAGTAGAAGTGAAAAAACGGCAGTTGTAGCTAGCGCTAGCTAACGTTAGCATTAGCCCGATGCCAACATGTAGCATCATGTTAGCATTCTCCGTTTTTTTATGTATTTATGGGCTGTTGAACCACTTTGCTCCTCTCCATATCTTTGTATCTTTATTTAGTAGAAAACTATAACAAATGCTGAATTATGAATATAGTTTTCTACTAAATAAAGATACAAAGATATGGAGAGGAGCAAAGTGGTTCAACAGCCCATAAATACATAAATAACGGAGAATGCTAACTTGATGCTTCATGCTAGCATTGAGCGAATGCTAACGTTAGCTAGCGCTAGCTACAACTACCGTTTTTTTCGCTTCTACTGAACAATCTGCTGTAAGAAAATATCCATATGGACCTGATTTAGACTTGACTTTATTTATGTGTAATAAATAAGTTCCTATTCCACCAGAAAATGGCTTAAAAGAGTGGAAAATTGTGTTTCTCTATAGATTATATTTTTCCCCTCGGTGAAGCCACGCCCCCTTCTGTGACGAGATGCCGTCTGTATCTGTACCGGTTATTTCAGATATCTACGCTTAATACTACAACCATACAAGAAGTGGAGGCAACGCCCAGATATTCAGTTATATATTGTTGACGTATTTTATTAGGATGCACAATGGTGTTTGCCAGACAAAAAAAAAAACATGCATAATTATTCTCATATGACAGCAATGGATTCTATCTTTGCATTTGCTTAATTAAAATATCTATTTGACAGTGTAAAGTCACATATCATGGCTACAAAAACACTACGCCTTCTGCTTTGCGGCCACTATACTGTGCAGATCTACGCTCCGCATTTGTATCTGTAGTCATCATTCTTCTAATTAGCGGTGATAAAATAATCCTTAGCCTTCAGTTTGTCGCCTCACTGACTGGACTAACGCTGTGTCTGCAGAGGACCTACATCACACGAGAAATCAGCGCAGCAGACGGGGGAAACCGGAGCACTTCTGTGGAGCTGGCTGTCACCATCACCAATGTAAAGAATCAGCCTCCTCAGTGGGAGCAGGACAGCTATTACGTGACCATTCCAGAGAATACCGCCAGAGACACTTCTATAGTGGTAATGCTTCACATTCAGCTGGAGAAAGCGTATCTCACTTTCATTATTAATTATATCAGCCCCATTTTTGTTTGCTCTCCTCGTCAAGGCTAACAGTGTGCACAATACTCTGACAAGGTGGTTTCAGAGTAGTGAGTGCCCGGAGTCAGTAGCAGTGAGCTAATCTGATGCTCTAGGTGAAATATTTGATTAGATTGCATGTCAAACACCACTTTTGCGACTTTGGCTAATTAAAACCTTTCAGAGTGTCTCCTTTGATGTGAAAAGTATATCCGTGTCAATCTGGAGATTACTTTTCATAAATATTTTTCTCCCAAGGTCTCTGCAAGGGGATTCGTGCAGCCAGACTAGTTATATTATTGGAGAGAAATCAGTCTGACAGTGGCTTTCAGCTTGTCAATTATATTCAAAAGATGCAGTGCAAAGGCCTTACAAAACACCCATTTTCATCCTGTGGCATACTCTTTAAACTCTTGCAGATACAGTGCAATCATGTTTTTTTTTGTTTCTAATGGGCCAAGTTATTACATTTTTGGTGTTGAACCTATTTTCTATTGTGACCTACTTCTACAAATGATAACACTAAAGAGCTATTTAAGATTTTAAGATACTGCACCGTGGACAGTTTGTAGTCAAAATGATGTTTCAATAGGGCTGCACTATTTCAAACAATCAAAAAGAATATTTTTTTGGAATAAAGATTCCTTTTACAGTGCATATTTCATATATAACATGTCAGGAGTATTAACATTTGCGAGAAGACTGAAAAATTTGCTGCTGACGTTATTCAAGAATCTCATGTTTTTTTCCGAATGTGCTTATAGAGGATTATAATGTTTTCTACATGATACATCCTTATATACTATCAACTGTGTGTTTTCAGTTGATAGTATATTGTCTAAAGAGACGGTGTCTTCGCGATCTTCCAAATTGCAGTTATTGAAATTGTCATTTTAATTGCCATTATTTGTGCATTCCTGTATTTCAACACCTAAAATGAATTGCAGACTCCTGTGTGGAGCACAACAAAGAAGTGATAATCCATTTGAGATGAAGGCCATACCACGAAAAAGGCACTGAAAGATTGATTGCTTTGGATTCTCACTGTTAGAGAGAGACATTGTTTAATCGCTACATAGATTCAGGCCATGATGAGTTCAAGGCACTATTTACATGCTACTATTGTGAGACTGAATATTGTATCTTTGGTAATTCTTTATTTACAAATACAATGCAATAGGAGTTGCCTTGAGCAGTCAATCAAAAGGGATGCTAAAGCTACTTGAGCTTAGGCTGGAGAAAAGTATATCCAAGAGCTTTCCCCTCATTATAACGTTTACTCAGTTCAGCATTCACCACATAACGCATTTGTCTTTTCTTCTGTGCTGCCTTATCCTAAACCCCATCTGTTGCTTTCCCAGACCATCAAGGCAACTTCTCAGCTCGGCGACCCAAGGGTGACTTACAACCTAGAAGATGGGATGGTGCCAGAAACGAATATGCCAGTTCGTTTTTACCTTTCTCCGAACCGGGAAGACGGATCAGCCTCCATTTTGGTGTCAGAACCACTGGATTATGAGACTACACCATCTTTCTCGTTGAAAGTTCGAGCTCAGAATGTGGCTGCTGTCCCTCTTGCTGCTTTTACTACTGTTTATGTCAACGTCACAGGTACTTTATCAGTGCAAATCAATGCATATTTCATTGTACCAAGTGCAAATATCAAACACTCCAGGTTAGCAATTTAACAGCCATTTAAAGAGAACAAGACACTAAATTATGAATATGCCCCATGCTTATCTCAATAACGTTTACCTCATGCGGTAATTCTCTTACTTTGTAGATGTCAATGACAATGTGCCGTTTTTCACGTCCTCCATCTATGAGGCTTCAGTGACAGAAGGTGCTCAGATTGGAATGTCTGTGCTGCAGGTGTCTGCCTTTGACAAAGACCTGGGTCTGAACGGAGAGGTCTGTACTCATATATTTCTATTTTGTACTTGTTATTCAGACTATTCAATCTCACCTAAGCAATTTCTCTCTTTCTTCTGCTCTGCAATTATTGTAATGCTGCAAAGCGCAGTTGATTGTCAAACCATAATGCCTTCTTGGAAGCTTTTGTTCATAGTTGTCATGGTTGTTAAGGTAGCTGCTGCCGCTGCAGCTGACTGACAATGAGGACGTTTGCAGGACTGAAAATTGATCAGTTCTACCAACTAGAAACGGGGCATTCTCCCATCTATTCAGAAGCTCTTCATTTAGTTTGGTTAATTTATTCGTTTCATTTTATGTGCTCCACAGATCACTTACACTTTACTGAGTGATAGCAGTGGTGACCACGCTCTGTTCCGTATAGACCCAATGCTTGGAATCATCTACACAGAGGCGGTATTTGACCGTGAGGCACGGAGCTCCTATCTGCTGGAGGTCCAGTCTGAGGATGGACAGGAGTCTGCACGACCTGGGAAAAACAGGCAATCTAATTCAGGTTAGCTCCATTTTTAGAGAAGATAAACACTGAAACGTTGCTTATTACCAAATCAGCAATCAGTTGTGCAGTTTGTGACTTCCAAAGTTGTATTTTAAAGCACCATGGCTGAGCCATATAAAGTAACTTTCACTCTGCACCAGCTTTCAATTATCAGTCATGTACCCATTGAGATTGTTTTATAGAAATTATTAATTATTGTTGACACACAGCCATTTTAAACCAACTATACTCTCTGACTCCAAACTTGCATGTCTTTTTCTGTTTTCGTGGGTCAAGATTTAGCCTATGATGAGTGTTTCTTGTGTCCTCTCCATGGCTCCCCAGAATTCACTAAGCCAATGTCTGTGTCCAGTGTGATGTAATTGATGTGTACTCCAGAGTGGCTCTTTGCAAATGTTTGTGATGGAGATATTAGGGGTAAAGGGTGATGTTCCGGATCTGCAAAGCCCTCTCTCTGGGGCTGTCAAGGCTGCTTAGCATTTGCAATGAGCCTTAGCTGTGTCTTGCGTATCTGCACATCAGGAAGAGCTCATCTCGTCTGCAAACATTACTTGTCTCGCAGCCTTACCCTTGGGATTCACCTAGAAGTAAAGTGTTGGAACAAGCACAGAGAATAGTGGCACATTGCACCTCTTAACACAAGAGAATTAAATTAAGATGCCACCTCTGAGCTTTGTGACCAGATAATTTCTCTCCAACTAAAGAAATAAACAGAATTATGAGGAGGGCACAATAAGACACAAACACTTGTCATCTTATAAATATTTAACCTCCCAGTAGAGAGGCTCTCTATCTGCTCACTGAAAAAAGATCCTCCTGTTGACGAGGTTCCACCTTTATCACTTTGGTGCGAACAGTTACTACACACTTGGCAAGATTAATAATTTATGTCACTTAAGGTTCATTCTCTGTGAATAATGCTTTGTCTGATCCTGTGGCACGAAGCCACACTATTTCAAAGCAGACACAGATAAAAATAGTGAAATCAATGAACAGCTGTATCGTCACGAGCAGAAATAGTGGGCGCACTGTGACTGTGGGTGTTAACATGAGCTGTAACTTTTAATCTAATTTCATTTCTTCATTCCTGTAGACACAGCATATGTGCGGGTTTTCATCAGCGACGTCAACGACAACAAGCCACTCTTCGCACAGAGGCTGTACGAGGTTGGCGTCGACGAGAATGCAGATGTGGGCCTGACTGTTGTCAGCGTTAGTGCTAATGATGAGGATGAAGGTGCGTATATGTCTGAGCAGACTGCAAACCAGAAAGGTCCCACAGAGAATTTGAGTTCAGCTACTTCCTAAAGGTTATGAAATCCATCCAACCGGAACCAATAAGAAAGTTTTGTAAGCCTCTTTGAAACTCCCACAAAAGTTTCTGTACTGCATTGATTTTCATTTTACACCTGAATCCCTCTTTTTTTTAAATATTTTGGCAGCTTATCACTCATTCTTTCTCCCGTGAGTTCTTGCCAAGTCGGCACATTTATTTTTTGCAAGCATTTTTCTTTGTAGCAATATCATTAAGTGACCCTCCGAGCTGTGTTTCCCTATATGCGCCGCCGAAAACCGTGCAGTGTGCCGGATTTAGCAGCATTCATCAGAGTGCTCGGTAATGCAATGTAGCACATATGTTCCAAAAAGACTGACACGCTCCCACACAGTAGGTGGGCGGGATTTAACCAATAAAGCAGTTGCTCATGCTTAGTGCAAGCGCAGCCTCAGATCCTTTATCAAGCGTGTTTGGGTCCGTTAATCAAGTATTTATGGAGAGCGGGGGTGCAGCTTAGACTGGGCTGCTGTACTAATGATGAATAGCTGTGGCACAACACCGGCCCCCCCCCAATATTAAACTTACAATACTACTGCGCTTGTGCCTAAGAGGCCACAATCAATCTGTCTTGTTTAAGAGCCTCCACCCAGGGCTTTGACTGGTTAAGCCTGCCAGTTCACAGTGGGAGGCAATGAAACACTTTGTCAGCCGGGCTAGTGTTAATAGTGCAGATTAGTGTATTTACATGGGATTGGAGGTATTTGAACCCAACAGGATGATTGAAAGTGCGGACTATACAAGAGCTGGAGATCATCTTATCGCCTGCCAGTGTTCGCAGCAGATTGGACGGTCCATAGAGAGGAGATAAGGTTACATATTGACTTCTTCTTTAAACTATGTTCTCCACCTTCTCGCAGGCTTTGAAAAAAAAATCCCTGGAGTATGCCACTGGTGTGCAGTGCGCTACTTTTTGCTCTTGTGCACCCCGTCTACTTTTTTTTAATTAGAATCTGATTAAAGTGGAGTCGACGAGGTACAAAGTTTCGATTTAATTAAGCAATCAAAACAAGTGGGGAATACATGAAAACCTATAAGGCTTGGGTCTTGGAAGGAAATGAGGTGTAATATCCAGCCTCCTGTTACTCCTTACTACTGGTCCATTGTGGTAAGGAAGGAAAAAAAAACATCATTAATTTAACTAGATTCAGACAATACATTCTGCAGTTAGTTTCACCATTAAATACTGTAAATAGGCATTTAGTCCATTTTTTTTAAGCATCCCCTATTGTGCCTTTTCATTTTTTTCTTACTTTTGCGAGTTAGAAAACGTTTGTTCATATAAAAGGTCTCTAGTGTTGCATAGCTCAAAGTCTCAGTCAAGCAGTGAAATTTTTACATTTCTCAGCGGCCTTGAAGCTCTCATACAATATGATGCAATAAAAGAAAACATAATAGTTCTATATTAAAGGCTTTGGGCTTTAATCATGCCTTAGTTATCCTTTGACTAAGCTACAACATAACCAAACCACTGCCAAACACTAAGGAAACAACGTGATGATCGTGTGAATGTTTGGGAATCGTACAAAATGTGTAATCCAATTAAACACACGCTATTATCCTCAAATGATTAATCAATGAATAAGCATGTGGAAACAATTACAGTGAAAAAAAAAAAAAAAATAGGATTTCTCCTTTTCTACCCTAATCCGTCTCCTGCATTTCCCTCAAACCTGGCGTAGGGGCCAACGCCAAGCTGCGGTACCAGATAACGTCGGGGAACAAAGGTGGCGTTTTTGACATCGAGCCAGAAGTGGGCACCATCTTTATCGCGCAGCCGCTGGACTATGAGCGGCAGAAGAGGTACAAGCTGCTGGTCCTGGCCTCGGACGGCAGGTGGGAGGACTACGCGGCCGTGGTGGTGACGGTGGTTAATAAGAATGATGAAGCCCCGGTGTTCTCGATGAACGAGTACTACGGCTCAGTCACGGAGGAGCTCGACGGGTCACCAGTGTTTGTGCTGCAGGTGAGGGGCTAAAATCATGCGCTGACATCCCACTGCTTCACCGTAATTACAGTAATCCATAGATGTGTCATTACCCACATTGACTTCTGCTGCCAAGAGTCTGAGTAGCTATTTCTGAGGGACAAGTGCGGATTCACATTTTTGACACATTTTGGCTACAAATTGGTCATATTTCATGCACTGTTTTTCACGGTGGAAATATTATGAGATTATTTTTCCGGTTAGCTGGAGAGACTGTAGTGATTTATTCTCTGTTGGGAAATTTAGCAAGAGAGAACGTCAAAGCTGCTCCGGGCCAGATGCAAGAAAGCAACCTGATCAAAGCTCAATGCTTTGATTTAGGTGGTCAGGAAATAGAGCACTTAAATAGGGCTGTCGACAAAATACAGAGGCGGCGAAGACCCGGGTGACAGCTGAATAGAGATAAGAGGAAATTGCAATTTGGGTTTGTGACTGTGTGAAAGAATATCCATTTTCTTAAGGTGCCTGTTTATCTGCGCAGGTGACGGCCTCTGACCCGGACAAAGACGCCGACCAGGGGGCCATACGTTACTCTATTCACGGCCAAGGCGCTGAGTCACACTTCATGATCAATGACCTGACGGGGGAGATGTACGCCCAGCGCACCGTGGACCGAGAGGAGCGTGCTGTGTGGCGCTTTGTAGTCATGGCGACCGATGAGGAAGGCGAGGGTCTTACGGGCTTCACTGATGTTATAATCAATGTGTGGGACATCAATGACAATGCGCCCGCCTTCTCCTGCGCGCCGGATAATTGCCACAGTAGCGTGCCGGAGAATTCCCCTCCCGGAACATTTGTTGTGGAAATGACAGCTGTAGACCTTGACGACGCAGCTGTCGGACAAAACGCAATCTTGACATATCGGATTATTGAAAACGCTTATAACGCAAACAACGCACAACTTTTTGCTATGGATTCCAGCACTGGCACCATATCTGTTTCGGCAGAGGGTCTGGACCGGGAGACTGCCGAAAGCCACCGTTTGGTCGTCGAGGCCCGGGACGGCGGAGGTATGACGGGCACCGCGACCGCCACCGTGCTGGTCACTGACATCAACGATCACGCGCCAAAGTTCAGGGAAGACTGGTGCGGTGCCAGGATACCCGAAAGCACCGGTGTTGATGCTTTGGTGCTGGATTTGAGCGCGGTGGACCCTGACGCCGGCACTTATGGGCAAGTCTCTTTCAGCATCGTGGCAGGGGACCCGGAGCAAAAGTTTTACATGGTCAGCCACAGGTTGGAGAAGATGGGTACGCTGAGGCTGAAGAAGAACGTGGACTTTGAGAAAACAGCGGATCAGAGGTTCAATCTCACGATCAAAGTGGAGGATTCAGACTTTTCTAGCTTTATTCACTGCGTGATCCTAGTTGAGGATGAGAATGATAACAGCCCAGTTTTTGACCCTGTGTCTCACCTGCTCACTCCGATTCGGGAGGACATAGCTGTCGGCACCCGCATAGTCCAAGTTGTAGCCACCGATCTGGACTCAGGCTTGAATGGAGACATTTATTACACCATTCATCCCCGGTCGGACCCATTTGGGCATTTTACAGTCAGCCGAGCCGGAGTCGTCACAGTTGGTAGGCCGCTGGACAGGGAGGCGGTGGCAGGTTACGATCTGGTTGTCATGGCGACAGACCGGGGCACCCCTGGCCTGACTGGCAGCGCCACGGTCCACTTGCAGCTGCTGGACTTGAATGACAACGGGCCGGAGCTGGAGACGGACTACGCGCCAGTGCTGTGGGAGAACAGTCCCGCTCCTCAAGTGGTCTGGCTCAACAGCAGCAGCGATCTGCTCCGCGTGGTGGACCGGGATACGCCTGAACACGGGCCTCCCTTCTCCATACTCCTGCCGCCGCATTACTCCACCGACTTCCACCTGCAGGATCACGGGAATGGCTCCGCCACGCTCACAGCCCTGCGGGGATTTGACAGGGAACGGCAGAGGGAGTTTCATTTACCTGTCATTATGATTGACAGCGGCCGTCCTCCAATGACATCCACAAGCACCCTCACCATCACTATCGGAGACCTGAATGATAACGCACATCAGGCCGGGGAGAAAGATGTTTATGTGCATAGCCGCAAGGGTGAGTTGCCTGTTTTTCTTCATTTCATTTGACTTGCCACCTATATTTTTTTTTTGCTACAAAGAATCTCTATACAGCGTTTCAAAATAGAGAAGAAACTACAGTATAAAGTTTCCCGTCTCATACCTTTGCAGCGCCGTCTGGAATACATAATTGCTCTCCTCCTTTTAGATTCTGAGAGTGTTTTGTTATGGTAATATCATTGTCAAATCCTCTCTCAAGCCCGCAGCATTCTCCTCTTGCCAGTCTTACGTGCCTAAAGCCCATTTGAACATCCTATTATGATAAGAATCACAAGTCTTTTTTACTTCCCTCCCTTCAGGTAAGTTAGTTAGGCTTGTTGACTTGCTAGTGTTTTGATCGCACACTCATGCTACATGACAGTTTTGGTAATTGTGGAAAACAGACGCTCAGTGATTCATCCGGGCTACCATTGTTTATCCAGCTGCAGTACTCTGGCACTGCAGGTCGATAATAACATAATCCATACTGAGATAGCCGCGCTTCCTTAAGCTCCCCGCTCTCTGAAGTGGAGCACTGAGAGTCTATTCATTCCAGCAGTGGGGGCTCCACACAGTTATGAGCATAATAAGTAGAACAGAACACAAGAATGCAAGATAAGGAGAAGAGAGGGACCGGAAGATAACTACGGGCATCAGCAGATTCTGTCCAGACGTAATCAATGTGTGTGTGTGTTTACCTCAAACAGGGAAGAAGGCAAGTGCGGTGCTTGGGAGGGTATATGCCCCAGATCCTGATGACTGGGACAACAAGACCTACACACTGGAGGCAAGCGCAGCCAAGTAAGAGCTCCTTTGTTAAACACATAGCTGTTCTTCCCGACAAACACACTGATCTCCAAATGTGCCGCCCAAGTACAAAATACAAAAACGCTAAAGAAATACAGCAGCGGAAGAATTGCCAGCGGTGTAGAATGTGGAAAATAAAATAAAAAAAAGCTTGTGAAGTCAGCGTTTTGGAGCTGGATTTGTGTCGTAATAATGCCTTTTTTCAGGGGTGTCACTCCTTTGCACGCATATTCCTTAACGCTCCTTATCCGAGATCCAATTCGGTGGCCTCACATCCACCGTCCATTGTCCAGCAGTGCCTTTAATCACCAGTGACTGCTATTCTGGAAAATGTGATCAAAGTCAAACAAACCAAGTAATCCGACTCCATCTGTGTAATGCTGTTCAACTGGAGCGGCTTCACAGACACAGCCCGACTCCAGCAGGGACCTTGTGCAACTGTTCTGTATTCACACCCTCTGGATCAGATTAGAAATGCCAATTGAATTTTGTTTTATTCATCTAACAAATTCAGGTAGTTACCAAGACAACGATCAAGTTTATTTAGCAGATTATTTTTTGGCTTTTATACTTTACTACGATGAATACTCCCTGGACGAATGAGAGGCTTCACAAACATATTTTTTGGCTTATATATAAATATGTCTCTTCCTGCCATTGGCGGTTCTGGCGTCCTCACTCACAATGCTTGGCGGTTCTGGCCCCCTCACTCACAATGCTTAAAGGCACTATTTTTTTTTTTCTAGTAATGGACCCAAATTAGTTTTCTCCTCCTTTAGTATATTGCAAGGGAGTTTTCTACCATTTCAGTGAAAGTGACCCTGTATAGTGACCCTTTTGTGAAATATATATAAATATATATTTTGCGCCGATAAACTCATCCCTGTGAAAAATTGTGATGCTAACAATGTGTCAGGAAAGTTAGGAAAGGGTTAAATCTCTGGCATCATCATCATCATCATCATCATCATACATACCAAAATTTGGGGAGTCCTTACCTCAAGTGGAGGAGTTCAAGTATCTCGGGGTCTTGTTCACGAATGAGAGACGGATGGAGTGTGAGATCGATAGACGGATCGGTGCGGCGATCCGTCTATCGATCTGTGACTCTAGCTCGTAATGACTCTACTACGAGCTCCTCCACGTTGAAAGGAGCCAGCTGAGGTGGCTAGGGCATCTGTTCCGGATGCCTCCTGGTTCCAGGCATGTCCTAGTGGGACAAGACCTCGTGGATCCAGGGCACGCTGGTGGGACTATGTCTCCGAGCTGGCCTGGTGTCGCCTCAGGGTCCCCCCAGAACAGCTGGAGGAGGTGTGTGTGGACCGGGAAGTTTGGGCATCTCTGCTGAGACTGCTGCCCCCGCGACCCGGCCCCAGATAAAGCGGAAGAAAATGGATGGATGAATTTTTGATAGTGTAAACTAAATTCTGACCAAATGTCATGTTTTTTTTAAAATGCTGTTGCAAAAATGTTGTGTGGATCAAGAGGATTTTATGCTCAAGTGTTTATTTCAGAGAGATGCAGGACATACAGATTAAATTGAATAAAAAGCTCAAAAGGCTGGATCTTAAATTATAGCAGCAGGCTGTGCTCATAGTGCTGTTCTCCAAGTCTGTACCAGACAAAAGGCGCAAAGGAGGGACAGCACTGAACAGGCGAACAGGCTGTTAGTGATTTTGTTATTCCTACCTGTCTTTTCTTTCCTCAACTGTCCCGCTGTTTTGAGGGAGCGCCTCAGCTGCTCTCCTATAGTTTCTGCGCTGATGAACAGAAGCATGTGTAGCAGCACGTGAGCGCTGTTTTGTTTATTTGGCGCCATGCGTATCGGCGCATGAGTAGCCTATTCGCCGCATAAGCAGCGCGGGCCGTAACTTTGCAAACATGGAGCCTTTGTAATGAGAGGGGCGTGTACCCGCTGTTGTGGATCAGCTGTTGTGGATCTGCAGCCGCTCCGCTCTGCAGCTTTATAATTGCCGCGGTTTAAAGAGGCCGCAGCGGCGCACGGCGATTCTGCTTGAAGAAATGCCACCCCTCGGACAATGCGACCACCCATGTCGCCCATACAAAAAAAACGCCACTGCTCCCACGCTCAAGTATACATAATAAACATCACAAAACATGTCAAACTGGGGACAAGTTTTTTAGCACAATCTTAATTTCCAATTGTGTTAACTAAGTTCTTATGAAGAGGGTGTCTATCGGCACTTTAAGTTCAGGTACAGCCCATCAGTTCAATTGCTGTTCTGCTCTCTCTCTATTCCCCTGTCTGTAAAAGAGTCTTCTTGTCTTGTTCCCATCTCTCACTGTAGCTTTCCACTTCTACTTATCACTTTATGCTTTTCTCCTCTTCCCAGGTACTTCAGTCTGAACCGGAGCAGTGGAGAGCTGACCCTGCGACAGAACACTCCTGTTGGCAGCTATTGGCTCAAAGTCGCGGTGTCCGATGGGGTTTGGCCCGATGTGATGTCTGGGGTTAGAGTACACATCAGGGAGCTGGAGGAAAAGGCTGTGCAGTCATCCGCCTCACTGCAATTGACAGGTAATCACACGTGGGCAGAAACCATTGAATTTATGTTAATGCCATTAAATCAAGTGTGCTTAAAGAACAGTAATATGTAAAAACACTGACAGCTCTGTCATAATGAAACAAATTATGATTACAGCACCCTGTTACTGAAACTGGGAACCTTTGTTACAAATTAATTTGCTCCTGATCCAACCATACTGCCTTGTGAATGCACGATCTTGTCAGATCATGGAAGCTGAGCAGGATAGGGCCCGGAGACCGCGGGGGAATACCAGGATGCTGGTGTTCGTGAGTGGTTGGTGTTGGTGAGAGGGTTCGTTGGCGCATCCGTGCTTCTCTCAGTCTAACCCTGGGGAAACTGGCAACATAGCTTAACACCACAGGCTATGAAGTGAATGAAAGCCCCCCTCCCTTGTGTGAAACACTTTGGGTCACTTGTGTTATGTGAAAACCACTTTACAAAATAAGATTACGTTCTTTTATTACATTCACGCGTAAGGTATTTGAACAAGTTTTGTTTGTTTTTCCTAGAATAACCTAAAATAAGGTTACGTTCCCGTCCCTCCCTTAAGCTTTATGCAGCAAATGCCCGAAAGATAGTAAATTACATATGACGCATTTTTGTTATTATTAAGTTATTTTTCACTTATAGTTAAATGAACACATTTTCACACTTTCCTTTTCAATATCTGTAATTATCTCCTTTACAGTACTTTACTTCTTATTTTGAGTGAATTCTCTGCTATTCAACATGTTAATTATGCTATATTTTCTTAATCAATAGCAAGCAGTGATATTTTGACCTGGCAGTTTATAACATGTAATGGTTGTTTTTACAAAGTAATAGGATTTCCCTGTGCACTTGCTCGACACAATCGCTTCCTCGCTCTTTCTTTGTTGTCACTGTTGTTGTTAAATTCCTTTATGAAGCTAATTTTGAGAGAGCCAGCATCTGCCACAGGCATGGATAAATTGGTACTTTCTATTCAATGATTATCATCTTGTCAATCTAGTTAACACACAAATAACAGGCTGTCACACATTGCTTTTTCTTCTTGCATTATTTAACATTACTAAGCATTGTTAAACGGGCAGTCCCACTAGATTGTGGTAATAGTTTTCTTATTCTTCAGTTTTCTCCAGACTCTGAAGTTTATGTTGAGGGTGTTCATTTTTCTGTCAGTCTCACTGAGCAAATTGGAGTTCTAAAGGTCAATTTGGAAGTGTCAGGTAAAGTCCTTGACATTTAAAAGCCATTTTGCGATCAGAGTCGAAGGCTATTATGAATGCCACTGTCTCAAAGTCATTATCATTTTTTGAGATTAAGGTTGACTACTGCATACATTCTCCTCTGCATATTATTGGTAGGTGGTAACAAAGTAGAATAAGTAATTACTATAATTATATAAATAGCAACAACGTTTTTCAGTGAAGACACATATTATGCCTCTTCACGTCATCAGTGTTCATTCAAAGACCGGATAATAAGTCATTAAAGTGGATCGATATAGAAAGATGTTATGTTTCCTCTGGTGTTAATGGGATGAAACTCTGCTGACTTTGATCAACACTCTAGTTGTCATTGATAAGTCTGTCGGTCTTACTTCGTGTTCCTTTTCTCCCTTTGTCTCCTGAAGGCATTACAGCAAGAGATTTTATCGACTCTCGCGTCGAGGGGAAGAGTCGGCTGGAGATGTTCTGGGACTTCCTGTCTGAAGCGCTGTCCGTCAGAACGGCAAGCATCAACATTTTCAGCATAGCAGACAGAGGGGAAAAAGTGGTGGACATTCATTTCTACGTGCTAACTGATCAGGGATATGTGCGCCCAGAGAAACTGCATGGAGTCCTCGCTGCTCATAAAAAGAAGGTACAAATCCCGTCCTGTCGGTTAGATAGAGATCAATGCTCATATATCAAGTGATACACTCAAGAGCTACAGGGGAAGAGATAACACTGCTTTTTATCTGCCCTCTTATTTTCTCACCAACTCTCGTGTGTGAGCTGCCTCGCACTGTCATGTTTTCTTGTCTGCATGGTTAATTTTGCCAAGTCTTATCTATCTGCTATTACGATTAACAAACAATTTGTAAATAGGCCAGAGAACAATTCTTTATTTCAGCAGAACAGTCTTTAAATAGTTATTATTCACATAGAGCACTGACTGTTACATTCTGTGCTTTATTGCGTTATCAATTAAAGTGTTAGATTTAGAAAATAGGACACATTTGGTTTTATTGCCAAATCAAAATAGCGTAGCATGCATTTCTGTCTGCTCCGGTTTCCCCCATCAACCCAAAACATGCACATTATGTGATTGTGATCCTTAGCCTGACTGAAGTTATGAGTAGGATGGGTCAAATGGGAACAATACATTACAATACATAAATTTGTAACTTTTGTACATTTGACGGTACCATAGGTTTTTTTTTTTTTTTTACCATACATACATTTTACTGTATGTAATGTAATGCATTTTACTTTTATAGAATTGGAAGAAAAGTAATATATTCTAACACAGGTGCATTGATTATTAGTATCGACAATGCTTAGGATCATCTGCTGTTTTTAAGACTTGTTTTAATTAGAGATAATATGCTTGAGGAATGCATTTAAAGCCACACCGTGTAGAATATTACCCAAAAAATAAAATTGAAATACAATCATTTATTTTATGACAGATATTTTCATCATTGAAAAATACCACATAAATGTACAAACAAACATGTGCTTTTGCTGTGAGCGGCTCAGCTCTCCTAAGACATGGCTGTAACTTTACCGGGAGTGGGTACGTCTCCAGCTCGTTGCCATGGAGATGTCGAGTAAAGTCAGCAGAATTTTAGATTTATCCAAATCCATTCTTTGATTACCCACTGTAGTAATAGCATTATCTGTGTCGAGCTGGTCATTGGGAGAAGGTTTGGCACTGATGGCAACAGCATAGTCCAAAATGTTACGCGTTCTACCTTTAAGTTGTGGTTTAGAGTGTGGTTTAGAGTTTAGACATAATTTAGCTTTTTGAACCAACTTTTTAGACCCTGTCTATGTTTAGATTTGATCTTGGCCAGGTCGTCAAATATTTTATGAGGGGGTACTTGATGTGAAAAGTTTGAGAACCAGTGAATTACAGCAATACATGATCATATAAGTTTGTCAAAACACTCTCTCCATAACTTTTCTCCCGTTTCTCTCCACTCTCCCGCAGCTTCAGTCTCTCCTCCGGGCAGGTGTGAAGCAGGTGCAGGTGGATGAGTGTGTTCACGCGGACTGCAGATCTTCCAGTGGCTGCTCCACCCAACTAACCATCAGTGATGCGCCCACCACGGTCGATTCAGGTGCTCTGTCGCTCGTCTCAGTCACAGTGTCAACTGCAGCTGTTTGTGGTTGCGCTGGCAGGGAAATGACACACCGTGCCTGCTCCTCCTACCCCACCAGCCCCTGCCTCAATGGGGGAACCTGCATCGACACCCAGAATGGATACAGGTGAGACGCATATCCACTCCAAATAATAACCTTGTGGATCGACCTTTCATGCTGCATTGCTCTTTTGAGGTCCTTTTAGAAACCATCCCTCACCTGTAATTGGATCTAACTTGCTCTACCTGCAGTGTGTTATAGTCGGCTGAATAAGAGGTGATGAAGTGATGATGCTCAACTAAGAATTACTGTTAAAGCACAAATCCACCTCACCTAATTTTGCAGCTGATTCCAACTATTCTGAGTTTTCGAGAGTTGTTCTTTTAAGTTAATGAAACTGGTACAACGAAGTGATGGTTGCAAGTGTTTCACCATTTGTATTTGAACTGTTTTATGGATCCTTGTGCGGTGCTGCCTCTTGGCCTGGTCACTCTGGTAAAGGATGTTGTAAATCTCAATGAGTTTACCTTTAAATAGAAAATAAAACAAAGTGTACTCAAAGGGGCTCAAGGGGCTAGATGCAAGTTGACCATGTTATACTCACTACTGCCACCTCAGGTCAAACGTGTTACTGCACCTTCTATATTAAGCTGGTGTATGGTGTTCGGCCCTGAAGTAACAACTTTTTGAGTGACAGTGCAGGATTTCAGAGGCAGTTGTGGTGAACAGGTCTGGGCTCATTTTATACCTTAGGACATTGCTGGAACATGCAGGGGGAGGAAAATACATAATTTTAACATTTTTAAACTCTGTATAGTCCCTTTAACAAGTGGCCTTCTGGGGCTTCATTGGAGAAATTGACAAGCTCTCGGGCTTTCATCCCCACTGACCAAAAAGACAGAAGAAATGAAAAGTAGTGAAATAAGGGTGAGAAGGAGGGGCACATGAACGCTGAGGAGAGAATGAGGAGAGGGACCGGGAGGTATTTATAGGTTGGTGACCGGAAATGGCACATGTAGTTGAAAAAAATACTATAAAAATACTATTAAAGTCTGTTTGTGTAGCATACTCTCTTTGTGATTTATAAATGGTACTTTACCAATACTAAACTGGGCACAAGTGCAAGTTTGTGGACGCACATACCCTTCCTGAAGAGAGTTCAGTCACTGAGAATGAACTGCTGGAAGCTTGCACTAGCACTAATGAGGATTTAATTTGAACTAATTAGGATAGGTGCTGGAATTTGAGAGAGAGTCCCTTTTGTATACTGGCTTTTGCCATGGTATAGGGCAACCCAATTGGGGCAAACATGCTGAAATTACACCAATTATACCAATAAAAAGGAACTGAAAGTAAAACATTAGGAGAGTGTGAACCAGCATGAATGTGTCTAGACTGTTGTTCTACTTCACTTCTCAGCCTTCTAGCTCTCCAAACAAGTTGGATTATGAACCGTTTGAAGTTTGACATCAAATGTTAAAAATGTACAGCACTAAGTCTTACTCACGAACCATGTTAATATTGTATAGCACCTTGACTTACTTAAAAATCGCGGAAATATCAATCATCAACACAACCCAAATCTTAAAATGTTCCTTCCGTTGTGGTCGTCTATCACAGAGGAAGCAGCATGCAGTTCATTTTAGGCGCGCACTAATGCCCAGATTAAATAAATATAGGGCAAGGGGATTAGCACAACTCTGGCCCCCCTCTATGTTCACAACTTCTCCAAAGCTCATTTAATGCCATTTACATGAACATGCAACTTTGTCCGAGACATTCTGTTCATATAGGGCAAAGCGAGAGAAATACTGTCTGGGTTTTTTTTTTCCTCCATTTGACTTTTATCTTTTAAATTGTCTTCTGCAGCGGCTCATGCTTCAGCGAGATCCCTTGTTGTATAAGAAGACTATCTTTCCCTCTATATGGGCTGTGTAGCGCTTGTCCTTATGTGAATTGCATTACAACAACAAAGAATCCTATATTTTGGCGGTCTCCTTTGTAGAGTAAGCTTAACAGGCAAACCCCGGTCTGCGGCTGATCAGATATTGTCAGTCAGAGTGCGAAAAACATGGCCCGCGCTCCTTCATTTGGCTGCGCTCTCAAGAGCCACATGAAAGAGCCAACCAGAGATCGAGGTGTACAGCGCTCGACTGGCTGCATGCATAGGACTACGCTCTGCCTTTAAACCCGTTTTGCTTTGTTTAGATCAGTATTCTTGACATGTGTTGCCCCTCTGCAGAATAAACAGCAATGGGGAAAAACAGCCCCTAACAGCCTGGGTATACACTGCATTCTTCAGACACGGCATGAAAATAGATGGCTTTGACATTATCAGCGAAGCCAGCTTGTCTCACATGCCTGCAGTGGAGGGGACAGGATGAGATCAACCGGTGTTTTCCATACCCACCATCGTGGTGACGGAACGCCTTCCTTCTCATCACAGCATCATCTCTTCCCCTTATGGCAATTTTTCCTGGGAGAGATTGCGTTAATATTTACCATTTGGAGGCGCATTCACAAACATGTCACAGCAATGCACTGAAAACATTCATTTCCCGCTAATGTTTCTGCAAGAGCAACGATGCCGAACAATCAGACTCTAATCAAAGCCGATAAGTACAAGAAAAGGCAATTGCACAGATGTCAACCAGAGTGTGTAAAACCTCGAGAATGAGAATGGGCCGGGTTTGGCGGAGATGTGAAAAGAAAAGTCCAGTAAATCAGAGGTGGTTCGCTGCATAGAAAAGTGAAAGAAATAGAATTAATTATGTGCTAACAAAGGATGCGGTGTGCTGAGCAGGAACAGTCTCTGGAGGGTTAGGTGCAGGCAGCTGTTATAGATAAAGAGCAGACCAGAGCAATGCCTCGCTCAGAGCTAATTGATTTGATGAACAATTGAATATTCAAGGATTCATGGCTCATGCAAACAATCGATTGATAAAAATGCCTTCTTTGCAGTTTCAGCGGCCTGTTCCATGGAGCGTGGTCAAAGGGCATGTATCGTATAAATCAACATCCTCATGGTCCAAGAACTTTATTGTCCATAACAGGAGTTCCAAAGGGGGGCCGGCGGGCCAAATCGACCTTTCAAAGGATTTGATTTGGCCTGTGAGAGGAGGTAGAGATGTATGCTAGAGGTGTCTGCAGTTGTTCGCTGAATACTGAACAGAAAGTTGATTTGAGTTGATTTTTCACAGAGTGCCACATCTAGGGTCATTTTCATGAAAAATTTCTTTATGTTCTATGTTCTTTTTACACGGTGCATTAGTGCCTTTGACTGTAGGGCCTGTAAATACATTTTGTTTGAGCACCCCTGGTCTATAACATAGGACAAATGCTAACTTATTACCCAGATAAAGTTGTTTACACAACCATTTTACATAATATTAACTAAATATCGGTGGATCAATTAAAAGAAGAATATGGTATTTCTCTTTCTGATTTTTTTATCGCTTTTGTTATTTGATGCAACTGTGAAGCACTTTGAAGTGCTTTGTGTATAAATGGTGCTCTACAATTATACTTGCCTTTTTATGTTGATATCAGTGCACACAAACATTATGACATTTACTTCAATTAGTAAAGATTTCCATAACTATCTCTATCAAGAAGATGAACGAATGGTTGTGTTCTTTTTTTGCGTTTCTTATCATTCTTATAATATATACAGTTGTGCTCAAAGGTTTACATAGCCTGGGAGAATTTTGTATTGACTATTTTTCAAAGAACAAGAAAGAAGAAAAAAAAAAAATTCACTCATAGTTAGTGGTCAAACAAGTGAGTTTGCTATTTTTAAATCATAATGAAAAAAGAATGTACCAAAATGACCCCGATCAAAAGTTTACATACCCCAGTTTTAATACCATGTATTGCCCCCTTTAACATTAATGACAGCTTGGAGTCTTTTGTGGTAGTTGTGGATGAGGTTCTTTATTTTTTCTGATGGTAAAGCGGCCCATTCGTCTTGGCAAAAAGCCTTCAGTTCCTATAAGTTCCTGAGCTGTTTTCCATGAACTGCACATTTGAGCTCTCCCAACAGTGGTTCAGTGATATTGAGGTCAGGGGACTGAGATGGCCACTGACGGGACCTTAACTTTATTCTGCTGGAGCCGGTGGCATCAGCGAACCACCTCCATATTTCACAGCAGCTATGGTGCACTTTTCTGTTGTCAGCAAGACCAATGATGGCCTATGAGGAAATTCTGCCAGGGTATGAAAACCTTTGAGCACAACTGTATTTCCTGAAAGGCAATTTACAAAAAGCAGAAGTAGCTCCCAAATATTTTTTTGTTATGCATCTATATATTTAGTTTAGGGGCTTAAAAGGCATCTGGTACCATAAATCAGCCAAATGATTAGGCTTTACAGAACAGAGCAATGTGAGTTAAAGAGTAAATGCATTGGGCTGTGAAAAGACTGTATTTTTATGACACTGGAGCAGAGCACAATTTCACAACCAAAGCCAACTGTTAAACATAATTAACCGGTTTAAAAATACATGATGTGTGGAGTTGTGCGTTTCGTTGCCAAATGCCCTAAGTGTTTCATTTAATTTCCAAACTTTTGAAATCATGGCCAAGAAATGGTAAAAAAAAAAAAGGTTACCAATATCCCGTCTGGCAGGGAAGAGTCACCTTGTTGTCCGGAGATTGAGCGGTGGAAGCGTTTTTCGCCGCAGAAACAAAAACAGCACTGACAGTTTCTTTTACCTTTGTCTCCCCCACCTCCTCCCGCTACAGGTGCCTCTGCCCCCCACAGCTTGAGGGGCCTGACTGTCAGCAGACAAGACTTAGTTTCCTTGGCAACGGTTATGCCTGGTTTCCCCCTATAAGGCCATGCTTTGATAGCCATCTTGCATTGGAGTTCATGACAGAGGAGGATGACGGACTGCTGCTGTACGCCGGCCCGCTGGCGACGCTGATGCCCGGGGACGGCGAGGACTACATGGCCATAGGTAACGCAAAGCTTCGGGGTTAATTAGACGCCCCCCCTCTGGCTTTCCAGCTCCCGGACGCTAAAATGAATGCGAAGTTTAATTAGCGAAGGAGAGATAACGAGATCTATGGAAGAAATACTGTTTGCTTGTATGAAGTGTGTACTGTTGATCGATACAATGGAAGGTCTGAGTAAAAGGGTGAATTTCAATTGTCTCTTGTTGAGCGGCAGATGCATTACACTACTATAAGCCAGTGAGGTCATGCATAATTCATACTTGTAACTCCCAGTTCAGTTAGCCAGGCTATTATTCAAAATAGTCTACCTGTTTTTATTCAGAGAGTGGAGTATGTCACAACTCCCAGAGCTAGCGACTACAAACCATGTAAACCTGTGGGAGGAGGAGTGCCATCCACAGCAATCGACTATACTAAAGCATTAGTCTGATATGACACGATTCCAGACGATTTTGTGTGTTATTCAATCACTCCATGCTAAACTGCGAGTGTGTAGCTAGACTGCCAATCTGACCACCTCCACTCACTCACAAACTACATTCACCCCGGCTTTCTGGTTGTCCTCGGCAGTCTCACCCATCCAGGTACTACCCAGGCCCTAACCTGCTCAGCTTCAGAGATCTGACGGGATCAGGCATACTACATTATGCCAGGGGTCCCCAACTAAATCGGCTCGAGGTCCGCAAACTTTACTTTCCTAGCTTTCGACATATCGACATTTGTCTATTTACATAGCAGAGCTGTTCAATGAATCAGTCAATTTGCCATTTTATTAAAATGTTTTTAATATTGTTTAAATAACTGTTAATTCAGCCTGAGATATTAAGTATATGGAGTGGATGGAAAGGCCTTGGGGTCCGGACTCAAGCCTCTGGAGGTCTGGATCTGGACCCAGGTCCGCCAGTTGGGAACCCCTGCTATAGGCGGTATGGTCCAACTGCCTTTTAGACTGACACATATTTTTCCTTTGAAGTCCTGGAGTCATGGCTTGATTTTAGTCCAGCCTAACTTTTGACAAATGTCCATTAGAAGAAAAAAAAAAAAAACTAAGCAAAACAGTACCTCCTCCTTATTCACGTGGGGCAATCTAAAGTTTGACCGAAAAGGCAAGACTGTCAAAATGAAACGTCCTGTCCTGTCCAGTCACCCAGGAGGAGTTTGGAGTAGAATTGCTGCTCCTTCATGTTGAGGGGAGTTAACTGAGGTGGTCCCCCTGGGCTTCTGGAGGAGGCCCTAGGGGAGGAAGTTACAACCTATGACTCCATGTCACATAAAGCGATATGTTTGTGAACTGATGTGCTTTGTGCCTGGATGCGTTCATTCAATCTGCTCCTGCATTAACATCTAAACGCAGCATAATTTTGATACATATTTTCCCATTAACTCCGAGCAGTGTTTATTTATCTCGTTTAAACATCTTTCAATTGGTTTGCTTCCATAACTGAAATATTAAAGGTGATATTCTCTGTGGGGCCTACCTCATTTCCAAATAACAGCTTTCTCATTAGCACTAATTCACAGACCTTGCCGTAATTTGGTTGTTGTTTTTCAGAGCTGATTGCCGGGTCGCCCACCCTGAAAATCAATCACGGCTCTGGAACTGTGGTCCTCCAATTAACAAAAAACGTCGCTGACAGACGGTGGCACCGCCTCGACGTCAGGAGTAACAGCAAGGTGAGTAAATACCTGTGTTTTATGTGACATTTGTTATACAGCAGACTGCTCTCAGATCTGAATGTGTGAGGCCTGGTTCCACACAAACATAGCCTAAAATGCCTTGTACTTTCCCTCCTCATTTTAAGGAAGTGCGCTTCACTCTTGATCGATGTTCCAGTGCTATTGTCATGGAGACGGAAGGTGTGGACTCCTGGGCCATGACAGAGGACCGTTCATCCTGTGAAATCCGAGGGGTGACGCCCAACAGGGACAAGTAAGATCAATAATTAAATAAAAGTTGTCTGAGCGGAGCTTCACAATAACAAAGCGTCTGAATTCCAATGGGAGCCAATAAACTCAAAAGCCCTCACAAATAAAGCCAATCCCGAGGTTGTGTGCTGTGTGTTTAGGATTTATGAAACCATTAAAGATAGTTTGGACATTTTTCTGTGGTTACACTTTCAGATATTGAGTTTGTCCTAAGGCTGACTGCTGCAGTTGTGGTAATGATTCTTTTGGAAGAAAATATAATGTAATAAAAAAAAAATATTGTCATTCATTTGTGAAAATAGCTCTCCAAAATGTTATGTTGTATCTGTTTTATCAGTGACAACAGTGGCCTATTGCTGTGTCATCCCTACTCCTGTAAAATTTTATACAACATGTTTAAGTAAGAATGAAGCTTTGCTCATGCATCGAGCTGGCAGTAGATGACGTTAAATGTGATTTTGCTATTGTTAAAGTGACATTTAATTACTGTTAAAAATGAGTCGCAGACAGTTCCAGTGTTGTTGGTTTGGCAATAAAAGAACTGTTTCATTACTCGGCACGCTCGCAGCCCTCAGTATTCAAACAGAACATCTCAAGAAATAATTACATCTACATGAACCCTTAACAGTTAGGCACTCTGCAGAAGCTACTAATTACATTTAGTATATGTTTATATATAATAAAGGCCCGATGTTTTCACACAGTGCTGCCGTTTAATGCATTGTACCAGAGTCGACCTCAGGCTAATCTCCATCTGCAGAACTCATTAATGACACACAAATACAATAAACAATATGTGTTTCTGCTACAATGTTAAATACTATACTCTGGTTTGTTTGAATAGGAATTCTTCATTTTGCACGTCTTATAAAAGCACAATGCTTCTCTAAGGGTTGTGTCAGTATGTGATTCTCCTCTTACTCATACGTTAGCAGCATTGCTCTTACACAACAGCAATATTATATATGTCATGTTCAATAAATAGTATCTGCAATGGTGTTTACGTGCAGGCGCCATGAAATCACTCCTCTAAATCTTATTAGAGACTGACTCAGTCTGTTTTTTAACCCGACTGTTCAATTTCTCAATGTACCTGCCTGTCGTATCTGGAGGGGAAAAACTGCTGATAAAATCCACAGATATAATCCTTAAAATACAAACCAATCTTTCTGCTTGTGCTTCACACAGCTTTCTCGCCCAGCAGTTTGCCATTGCTAACTTTGCTTTTTCTCACTACTTAACACACCACTGTGCTTGCACAATAAGGCTGTTATGATAATTAATGTGCATATATCAGCTATCTTTAAAACCGCCATACTACGACATGACTTAAAAGTCCAATTACAATAGGTTTTAATTGACCTACTCAAGTAAACATTAACAAATATAATTGTGTGTTAACCCGGTGAGTGTGGTATTTACACCTAATTTTCTGTGGCCAGTAGTTTACCTTTCCACAATATGTTTTTTCTATCCCGCCTCTACTTTTATTGAAAGGCAAATGGCACAAGAATAGGGTGCCATATTGGTGTCAGAGCGAGGCACAGAATTGACAGCTTTTCTTGAAAAAGAAAATGAATGTGTGAATTTTAACCTTGACAGCTTATATGATGCGCCAGTGTTCCTTTCTTTTCCTTGCAACCGGCATCTCTCCCTTTTATTGCAGCACATTTTGAATGGAAGCCTTGAAGAGTTGTCCTTGCTTTCCTTCATTCGCGCACTCTTTGCTTGCTCTCGTTGTTTACAGTGCACTGAGAATGGCTTTATTTTTTTCCCACAGGTATCTGAATGGAAGTCATGTCCTACAGCTTGGAGGGGTCAACGAGAACATAACCTATGAATACCCCCAGCTACAGTATAAGCACTACAGTGGATGTATTCGAAACCTGCTTGTGGATAGCCAGGTATTGCGGCTCAAATGTCTATATATATATATAGCTGCAAGGCTTGTCTCTAAACTCTATTGAAAATGAATTACTTAGAAGTATAGATCTCTTCATTGTTGTCTATAAAATCGTGATCAGTTTGGCTAAATGCTGATACAGGAAACAAGGGCTTTAACTTAAGCTAGGGAGCTGGATGAAATCTAAAACAGCTTCTTGTATACCCCCCATTCACAATGCTTGTGTTGCAATAGGGCATTACAGTATCTATTTGAGCCAAGTGGTTCATCAGTAGTTATAAAATGCACCCAAATTAATTTTCTTGGTGCTTATTGTATCAAATATCAGATTGAAATAATACTCAGGTTTTTGTATGATTTGAGCAAATTGTGCAAAAAGGTCCCACATGCACTATGTCATTCAAAAAATTAGTACCCACTGATAAGAGTTTATTGAGTCAAACCACAAGAAGGAATTATGCTCTTACTCTGCAATCACTTTTCTCTTTACTCACCCTAGATGATTGCTAGGACAGAGAAATCCAATTCCTCACTTCTCTCCACTTCACAAAAATATTGTCCCTTTTATGTATGTCTTGCTTCTATTTTTTCTTCATTCCAGCTGTATGACCTTGGTTCTCCAGCTGATTCTGCCAACACTATACCAGCCTGCCCTCATGTCGATGACCATTGTGATGAAAAGGAGTCACTTTCCTCTTGTGGCAGCAGGGGGCGCTGCAACGGTGAACAGAGCTCCTTTAGCTGCCTTTGTAAGGCTGGATTCTCAGGGCCACAATGTGACAAAGGTATGCCCAGAATATTTCCTTGTGGCTTTTAGATTCCTGTGGAGACAGGAACATTATGTTTTGTAACCTATAGGCATTGCTTTGCCAGTGTGGAAAGATCATTTTATATAAAGAGCCGAACAGTCAGCTCTCCTAGAGAGATATGTCCATTTATTTCCTATTTGACAGCTGAATTAATTGAACAAGAGTTTTGCTATGTGTGTGTATGTTTGATGGACACGCAGCTCCAGAGTTCTCCTTTGACGGACGAAGCCACATTCAGTTCCAGTTTCTATGGTCGCTCCCAGCGAGACAGACACGTGTGCAAGTGGGGATCCGAACACGCGCCAACTCTGGAGTGATCCTCAGCCTGCTCTCCCAGGAGCAGAATGAATACCTACGTTTAGAGGTTAGTCTCTGTCCGCCACTCCTTTGTAACCTGACAGCTCGAATTGTTTTGTTTGTGAGCCTTAAAATGATGATGAGGGCCCGGACAATGATTGTAGCAAATGCCTGTCAGGCTGAGAGTGAGTAATATCAGGGCTGGGGACATATGGGCGGATACAGTGGAGGCTGGTGATTGACATATGCATGTACTTGAAAAGGTCTTTTCACAAAGTCCACAGAATGTTTCCAATGAGAGACTGTGATTAAAAAGGGCTGCTTTATTTCAAGGTTATTTATGTCTCCGGTTAATGTTTCCAGCCCTTTTCTGAAGTGGCAAAGCCAGTACATGCACTGTAATTTCAGTTCAGACGCCTCTTAAGCGAAGGTCAGATCTTGTGTTCTAAGCTTGAGGGTTTTGACACAGCGTGCTTCGAGAAGTCAGCCCAAAGCCACGTGTGCTCCATGCTGCCTGTCTTTGCTTGAACTCAGCGAGGGTGCTTACTCTCCTCAACGGTTCTCCACCTCACAGGTCCACTTGAGTTTGTATAACCTCCCTAAAACCTCTTGTCTAGTGCAACGCTGAGTAGACAGTCTCAATAACTGACAGACCAAATACAATGAGCAGCTCCTGGAAGCAAACGTTGTGTTAAAATTGTCATTTCACAAGTCCCAGGTCAGCTGTTTGCAGTGAACCTGCCTCTATTATGGCACATTCTGCTCCAGCGCTCTGTCTCATCATGTGTTTGTGAGACAGTGATGTCTAAACTGTTGGCCTTCTTGTCTTGTTCTTTGTCAGACTTTCAGATTACATAAGAAAAAACAATGTTGTCCCCTCCCTTAGAGTAACAGCCCAGTGGCAGAGAAAAGAGAAAGATGTAGCCTCTGCTGTGGTGTGGAGCTTTAGTGTGGACCAAACTGGTGAGCTGTATAAAATATCTGAGGCCTATCTATGGCTCAAGCTATTCAGCCCAGTTGTCTCAAATCTCTTAGAAACACTTCACTGCAAGTCTGGTGTGTTTGCTGACAACAAGGCCTAATTTAAAGGGCTGTCTCCCCCCCCCCCCCCCCCCCCCCCCCCCCATTTTTCTAAAGGGTAGATATGGGTTTGAGTGCACACTGAATAAATATAGCCACGCAAAAGGTTACCGAGGGCTAGCTGGGTATAAACGTCATGCCACTCTCCCATGAATTGGGTCTCTTTAAAGAAAACCATTTTCTAATGTAACTCATGGAAGCCTTTTCTACAGTGATAAACCTCTTCAATCAACATCATGCAGTGTTTTTTTTTTTTTTTAGTGTTTAGCCTGAAATGCTGTTTGTGTTAAACGACGGTTACATAGCTCCCCTATGACCCTTACAAAGTTTACACGATTCTTTTTTTTTTTTTTTTTTCATTTTATGGGCTGGATGAGGCAGTGAACAGAGAGCAGCATGTGTGCGTGCCCAGTTGGGTAGATGCATGCTGAGGGAACAATAGTTAATTCAGGCCAGGAATCTGAATTATCTTGCCCCACTGTTTCCAATTAAGCTTTGGACATGTACAAGGCACAGTAAAGGGAGGGCCTCACTGGTGTAGTCCATTGTGTTCGCTCATCCTTAACTGCAGAAGATAATTGTTGTTTCGCGTATACCTTCCCTTCGGGGTGACTCCAGCTCCTGCCACACAGTGATGCTGCATGTACAACAGCGCTACAACAAAACAAAAAAAGGGATTGTGGCAACTGTTGAATTCATTTTTTTACCACTAAACTTTTCAGAACCAGCAATTTCACCAGTGAGGACAGATTTTGCCTCTTGTCTCTTACAAGGACATATAAAACCAAACTGGATTTTCGGTTTTCTTTAGTTGCAGTATGTCCAATCCCTACTCGTAGATCATGTTCTAGTTTGACTTGTGATTATATTTTGCTGCCCAGGGCTGTTTCAATATTAAAAAGATGCTCAGATTGTGCACATATGCTTGTTTTGTATGTATTATAAAATGACTAATGTTATACAGTACATTATTGACCGCAGCCAGCTCCAGCCGAGTGAAAGTCCGCCGTGTGTCTTTTTTCTCCGCTTAAAAGCAGTGTTCTTGAATGCTGTGGGTTTCAGGTTATCCAGGGTCTGCTCGCCGTTTTCTACAACCTCGGAGATGGAGATTACAACGTCACACTCCACTCCTACCGCCTTAATAACGGAGAGTGGCACGAGGCCGAGCTGGAGCGCTTCGGACGCGAGTTGACCCTACGAGTGGACGGCGGCGGGGCGCGACGGGAGGTCACTGCCTCTCCGGGACGCGGCCAGGAGATAATTATTGACCCGACGCTGGTGATGCTCGGCAACTCTTTTCCATCAGGACACAACCGCAGCTTTCTTGGTACGTGGCAGCTGAGAGTTTAACAGAAAAAGACAGCTGAAATTGAAGTGCAGATGAGTGACTAATTAACCAGGATTTTGAATGAAGTTTCATTGTCACCCGTTCAGCTGGCAAATTAAAGAACACACGTTTGATTTAGTACATTCACTTGCAGAACTGTCAGCAGTGATTTAACCCCGTAGTTTAAGATAAGTCGGATAAAGATGTGAGTGTTCCTGATCTGTATTTAAATCGTGTGTCAGGCCCAGCGCTTCCCGCAGAGTGAGAAAACTTGCTGAGAGAGAGAGACTATCTAGCAAAAAAGGTGCATGCTGACAGGTTGGCCTCAGGCTGTTTGTGTGTGTGTGTTCAGCTTATGTGCTGCTCTGCCCGCCAACGTCTAAACGTGTCATTGGGGTGGTGCCTTTGTTTTTTCAAGTTTACACGTTAGCTGAGAGTAAATGTGTGACCATAAAAAGGTTAGCCTGAGGACTGGTGTTTGACTGTGTCTTTTTGTATTGTAATATCCCTTTCTCTCTTTGTCTCTCTCTCTCTCTCTGTCTCTCTCTCTCTCTCTTTCTGTCTCTTTCTCTCGTCTGTCTCTCTTTTTCCCTCTCTCTCACATTCTGTCTTTCTGACTCTTTCTCTCCCTCTCTCTCTCTTGCCTCTCTATCTCTCTCTGTCTCTTTTTCCCTCTCTCTCTTTCCCTCTCTCTCTTTTCCCCCTCTCTCTTTTAACCTCTCGTCTCTCTCCCTGTCTTCCCCTCTGTCTCTTGTCTCTCTCTTTCTCTCTCTCTCTCTCCCTCTTTTTCCCCTCTCTCTATTTTTCCCTCTCTCGTCTCTCTGTCTCTCTCTCTCTCTCTTGTCTCTCTCTTTTCTCCCTCTGTCTCTTTTTCCCTCTCTTGTCTCTCTTTCTTTTTCTCTCTCTGTCTCTTTTTCCCTTTCTCTCTTGTCTCTCTCGCTTGATTCTCTTTCTCTCTCTTTTTTCCCTCTCTTGTATATCTCCCTCCCTCTCTTTCTCTTTCTCTTTCTCTTTCTCTTTCTCTCTCTCTCTCTCTCTCTCTCTCTCTCTCTCTCTCTCTCTCTCTCTCTCTCTCTCTTTCTCTCTCGTCTCTCTCATTAGGCTGTTTACGGGACCTAAGGTTTAATGGGCTTTCTGTCCCGCTGGACATGGAGCGGCCTACAGAAGGACTTCAGGTGATCACTTCTCAAGGTGTCTCACCAGGCTGCTCCTCCGACGCGTGCAGGAAGCACCAGTGCTCTCCTCCCCTGGTCTGTGTGGACCTCTGGAGACATCACGAGTGCAGGTGCTGTAAACAGAAAGGATAAGCTCGGGATATTTAAAGAGCTTACAGTAAGCAGGCTCACTGTGCTCTCATTTGCATGTAGGTATCCGATGGCAGGTGCTGCACATCACCAGGGTACCCATGATATAATTAGTAACATTAAAAACATTGTTTCCAATTGAAATAATTTATTGAAGATGCAAAAACATTCACACACTCTCTAGAGTAAGCACCAAGGATACAGTAACAAATAACGCAAAATTAAATGCTTTGATCGTACACGTGTGCAATTAAAACAACTGTTGTATATTTCAAAAATAAGTAAATAATAATGAATGTACTACAATAATGCAGAATTTGATTCACACCAAAGTTGTAGCTAAAAGTAGTGTGCAAGATTTAGCAACTCTCAACATGACATAATGATGAAGTAAATAAAAAAATAAACAACAAGCTTGATAAAACTGTTCGAGTGGTGCCTCAGCTGGCTTGTTGGAGCTGTACAGTGTGCCGCGTGTGAGCTTGAGAGAATAGCTGATAAGGGCACCCGCTCTCTGTCCCTTTAAACTCGGCGGGGCCACTCCATCTGCGAGCGGTAGTTCTGGACACTCAGACTCTGTGTGAGACTTTTCACACTGATGGAATATCCATAGATGGTGATTGGAGCACAGCCTCAGGTTATAAAGCACCAGAAGAGGCAAGGAGTGTGCAGAGTGATATTCAGAGGATATTTTGGGCAAAAACACGCACAGGAGTACCAGTGAAGAGGCGATCACAGCTTCACAGTGCCTATTTTGATATTGTTCTTTACATGCGTATCGTGGGCTACCTGTCTTTCAAATCGGACATGAGAGGCATTGCTCCTCAGGGTTTGTTTTCACACTGGCAGCTCAAGTTAACAGCTCTCTAGACTCTAAACCCTTCATTTTGTCCTGTGTGTCCCCAGATGTGTCCTGTCCTTCTTTCATTCAGACCTCTTTCTTTTTCCACAGGTGCCCTCCAGGCCACCTAACCAAAGAGAGCGCAGTGGGTAAAGTGTGCGTCTACACTTTATGTGCCAGCCGTCCTTGTCGTCACGGCACCTGCGTCCCCCACTCGCCTTCTCGGTACTCGTGCCACTGCAGCCAGGGCTACAGGGGGCGCCATTGCGAGGTGACACTGGCCTTGTTCCACGACAAGGGCAACAGCCTCAGCGTGAGCTCCATGTTCGCGATCAGCATCTGCGTCATGGCATTTCTAGGTAGCTATGTCGACTATGTGCTTTTCTATCTGTGGTAACGCGCCGCTCAACTTCTTCTCTGTCCAATAACACCTGATATATCTTTTTATTTGCCTTCACTGTCTTCCATCTTGTCTTATTTTATCTTTCTGTTGGTGTATACTTGTATAATTTTTGTATGATGTTTGTTTTTATGTGCGCCAGCCGCTGTATTTTTGTTTTCCATCTGTTTGTGAAGGCTGTTCATACACACATCTTGTCTCTGTATTGATCTCTTGGGTTGTGCCGGGTGTGATGGGAGGTTTGTGGAAACATGAAACAAATACCTGTAGCAGAAGGGAACAAGGGGGAAGAGAACATGGTGGGCCTTAATTTGAGACTCACAGGGAAGTCGTAAAAGTCCCCCGAGAATCTGTGGCTTTCTTTATATGTTTTTGTCTGTATTTCTCATCACTTCCGTGTCCCATGTCTCTCCCAATGTTCTGTTGTAACATCACAAGTCAATTTCACTGTTCTTCTGTTGAACCGTCTTATTATTTGATGTCCCATTGTCCATGACTTTATGTTTTCCAAATGTATTTTAGGATTTCCTCTCATTTCATTGTACATTTATTTCCCGTGACATTCTGAATGGGTGTATATGCTTGTGCACTTTAATGAAGCCTCGTACGTCGCCAAACACAGAATAGGACTGAACCCTTGAAAGTGCTAGATCTATGCGGTCTATTTCTGTGGTTATCATGTCCACATAATGAAAAATAATAGTTTCTCCTCTTCATGCATTTTTTCTATTTTGTTTTAAGTCTCAAGGATTTATAACATTTTCAACATAACATGAAATAATCAATGTGAAGGCAGCAAGATCCATACAAACAGTTCACAAGGTTATTAGAGCCAAATGAATACTGAATAGAATACGCTGTTCATGTTGTGGTTGAGGATTCTAATGCTTGCCCTGAGAGATTGGTGCTGACTTTAGAGGAGATATGGTGAATCTGGGGAAAAGCCGTGTGCCTTTGAAGACTGACAAGAGATGATCCTGATTCCTTAGAGGTCACAGGTTCACAAATGTATACGCTCATGCCCTGTGTGGGAGAATTCTCCCGTTAGCTCGTGTGGAATGTTCTTGAGTGCACCTATATATTTTTGACGATTCCTTCAGTCTGTCTGCTGTGCACAGTGTAGAAATACAGTGTTGCTCATAATTGTGGGATGAACAAATCACTCGGCGGACAGAGCCAGACATAACACTATGTGATTACCTGAAGTAATATACATTTTGTAGTTGCTTTTAGGATCTAATATTTAGTAGGGTACTGGAAGACAATACTACTTATTTTCTGCTTCAGCATAAACAATTGATAATGTGAAATACTTATTTTAACCACTAGAATGCTTAACTTTCAAGCACTAAGATGTTTGCTGTGTATTTTACTAAGAAGAGCAACAAAAACACTCAATTTAGAATTTAGATTTTGAGTATTAGTCTTTATGTTACAAAAATAGCAGTTTAAAAGAGTGGGACAGCTTCTTACTGCTGTTTTTAGCGTAAATGGTAATCCTGGTCTTTGGATTAAGTTGTGCTGATTAGGTTCAATGAATAAATATTTCATTGATATTTGTAAGTTTATCTAAAAATCTTCAGTAACTCTACAATGGCACACATCTAATGGCAGCACACTACAGTGCATGGGGAGCTGAATAAATCAATGCAATTTAAGTAGAATTCATCTTGAGGTTTGCTGATGTCAAACAGCGGTGGAACATGACAGTGTTGCACAGTTGCACTGTGGTCTCTGCACAAACAGGGGCTCAGACATGTGTGTAAGTGACTTGCATGTTTCTGCTCACACTATCCTCCGTGGGGCCACATTGGTGTTTATGAGTCTTTCTGTCAGAGACGGGCTTATAAAACGCTTGGCCAATTCAATACACTGTCACTGCCTCTATAACTGACTCAACGCTCCCCTTAGGCATGTGGCTAGTATTGGGACATCAGTTATTCTGACACTGCACAGTGAAACATATGAAGCAGTCTTCAATATTTGATAATGAATTCAAAGAAGATGAAGTGTGGCCTTGGCATCATTCATGAAAATTCATGCATTGCTTGCATTCTAAGTTAGAGTAGTCGCACACCCTTGCAAGTTAACGCAGATGAGGCTTTTACAGCACACACCAGAAGTTGAGTTTTAAAAAGTCAAACATCATTTGTACTTGCTCTTAGATTTTAGTGTTGCTTAGTGTTATATTTTTGGTCACAAAATCCTTGAGACATAGATAGGTTCTGTGCAATGGTGATGTAGTAATGAATATCTAGTTGTGCATTATGTTCCTGTTTAATGATGACCCAGATCACCACTGGAGCCACTAGGTCCTTCACACTTACACACTATGCACACACACACACACCACGCTAATCGGAGGCTGCTGGCTGGGCGCTAAATTAAAGGGGGACTCCTTCTCTGCCTCAACGTGCATTAAAAGTTAAAATGTTCATCTATTATTAAGTTTTACATAAGCCATCACAGAGAGCAGAGTGTGAGTTCAGTGCATGCTATTGACAAAGGCTGACGTACTCATGTCTGGCCATGCCTCATTAGCCCAGAATCAAATTCAGTTTTTTTTTTCTTTTCTGAAGAGTGAGAGAAATTAGTTTCCTGTATGGATTATGATGCCAAGAGACCATGTAAAGTGCCAAGCCTATATTCCCATAAAAGACTTATAAATAAATGATTTATTCACCTCATCCTATTTCACCTGTCTCATTTTCTTCCTTCTGCTTCTTCATCACATTTTCTCATCTCTAACTGATCCTCCTCATTATATTTCCTTATTTACATCTCTGGCTTGGCAAAGAGAAAGTGTTTGTGTTGTTGCGGGTTGTTTACATATGCACACTTCTATTATGTGCCGGCAAGTGTAGGCTACGTTCATAACAGTCCTTCACAGTAACAGTGAGGGGCCAAAAAGGCAGCAGCATTATAGATTGATGAATGACTGTGATGTTTGTTCTCCACCCTGAGTGATATTGATCTCAGTGGACGTACACACCAGTTGCTGAGGGTCTGGGCTCGGGGGCACGCGGTCAAGGGTCCTCTAAAACTCGTCTGTGTATGTTTACCTGCGTGCGCTGCGTATTGAACCCCACCAGTGATGTGCTTCATACGAGCTAAGTGAGGCGGAGGGTCTGGGTGAGTCTGCAGCCTGCGGGGTGCATCTCAGAACGGCTAATTCTGAAGCCAACTGGGGCCGGTCCGCTCATCGAAATTCTGCTGTTTTCTGCATCGAGCTTTCAACGCAGAGATGGTGCCATGGGGTCATTGCTGATCAATAGCACTCTCCCTATAAGCCTGTCATGGGGATGACCGCTCAGGAACGAAAGGGGAAGCCGCTAAGCCTGGTTTTGCTTTGGGATATGAGATCGGCATAGCAATGTGATACAGTGGCTGGGGGTTAGGCCTGTCACAATAACACCAATTCAAAGTTTGATGAGACCGATAGTTTTGTAATTAAAGGAACAGGCCACAGTTTTTCCATGCTGAGATATGTTCTTACCTGAGCTTAGACGAGTTGATGCGTACCTGTCTTGTCTTTGTGCGTGTTCTCAGTTACCCAAAAAGACCAAAGATGTTGTTAGCATTTAGCCTCTCCTCCACTCCTCTATGGGGCCAAACAGGGGTGAAGTTAGAAGTGACCAAGATCTTCCACATTTTCCTTATTTTAATACGGTTGCATGCGTAGTTGCACGATCCAAATATAGTCATCCAAAAATTAAACAGACGTCGATTTTATCAGTGGATAAAAAGGGGTCCTATACTGTAAGGCGTAACAACACCTTAAAAGCACTTCGACGTCTGCATAGTAATATCTTTACTGTGGACGCCAACGTGCTCCTAAGGTGTTATTATTATAATTATTAACCTCTAACCTCCGTTTGGCCCCATAGAGGAGAGGAATCTTTGGTCTTTTTGCGTGACTGAGCACACGCATAAAGACCAGACAGGTACACATCAACTCGTCTAAGCTCAGGTGAGAACATATCTCAGTATAGAAAAACGGTGGCCTGTTTCTTTAAGGCTGCAAAAATCTGATCTGTCCTCATCATTGTGGGTTTGAGTCTCAGTTCCATAAAACTGCTGATTATCTCTCCGCGCTTTCACCTCCTTTCACCCTGAGCTGTTTGCGGGCCAAACATTAAAAGAAATACTAACATAATCTAATGCCAAATTAATGAAGAACAACACACAATTTCCTTCGATTAACAAAAAGCTCCCCACTCGTGCCTATAGCTGAGCTGTTAAAGTTTTTTTTAACTTTTTTATTAAGTCAACTTTCTTTCTATCGAGGCATTAAGGCAAACATTGTTCCATCCTGGTTCACGAGTTAGTGTAGCCCCAAAGATTTCTCTCAAAGCAATTAATACACACACTAATGTGAATGCCCCACCTTTCTCAGAAGACTTCCAATTCAACTTTAACTCACTCAGCACTCTGGGTGAAATAGAGCTCATCTTTTTGAGAGAGGTGAAGAAGCAGACGGCGGTCATGTGAACAACTGAAAAAGAATAAGAAAACAAAAATTCGAGAGATAAAACGCAGCCCGAGTCAAGTGAGAACAAGTAAAAACAGATATTGAGGCAAGGGAAGGGAGTGAGAGGGACGGCAGATGGGAGGGAAAATATTGGTTGAGATTAATGGACTTTAAAGGTCAGTGCAGCATGTTGTATAATTCAGCACACACAATAGCCGTGATTGATGCGTGTGCTTTATAGGACCTTTTCCCTGCTCGGCTTGTGCGGCGTTTCCCCCCTTCGTGTGGTGGAGCTGAGCCACCGAAGGCTTTTGCCGTTCAACTGGGAGGAGTACAAATTCACTTAATAGGCTTCCGAGGAACTGCGGCATTTGATAAGACCGAAAAACAGCAACTTCAAAGGCAATAGGTGGAAGGTGCTGCCTCCGATTCTGTGAGCGTTTCATTAGTATGTCTTTACTTTACATGCGAGGTGAACTAATAGATCTAACAGAACAAATCAGAGAGAGAGAGAGATGCCAAACCAGGTTTAACTCGTAGTACTGGAGTGGCCCTATGCAATTCACAAGGATAGGTAGGTAGGTGTTATATTTCTTTCTCAACTCGATTTCATTTTTACCGTCTTACATTGTAAACATCACTGACACACACACACACCCAAAGATAATGTTTTCTGTGCACACTCTATGGCTTTAATTATGTGCAAGTTGCTCCTGCTGCGCCGCTAACCCGCTGCTCTCTGGCGCCCCCCAGTGTTGATGCTGGGACTGTTCCTGTTCTCGTGCTGGAGGAGACACAAGGGCCTGAAGGAGGGAGTGTACCACGTGTCAGCGCACCATGGGGAGTGGGAGGACATTCGGGAGAACGTGCTCAACTATGACGAGGAGGGCGGTGGCGAGCAGGACCAGGTAAAGACAACAGGCTTATGGATCATTCACGGGTCGGCTATGGGGTCAAGAGCACTGACTGTGGTTCCAAGATCATTTCAGGAAAAAGGTCAAAACCATACTAAACAATGCCAATTCAAGAAGTTCATACTTGGTTGGTAGAATGAGCATTTTTAAATTGTCATGGTAGTTTGTGTTTAATCAAATCCTCCCCCAAATGTCTTGCTTTGATTTTGCTTACCTGTTTGTTTATGCATCTGTTTAGTTGCTCTTGTGATGTGGCAAGAATTTAATCTGGAATGTTCCACAGAAAGGGTTAAATTTCCCTTACAGTACAGTCATTTGTGAAGTAGGAGAATGGTATTCGGGTCACAGATGTGTCCACTGGTGAAATTGGGGTCAGAGAGAAAAGACAAACCGTTCCAGACCGCAGCAACTTCATCAGCCATTTAAATAAAAAGGGGGGGAAATAAATACAAGTTCACTTCCTTAAACCTTTTGATGAGTGTGATTTCTAATAAATAACAGCAGACAGGAGTATATGATTGGTCTGCACTTCCTGATGAAAGAGGGGAGAGAGACTTAAAGGAGCTATGCCTGACTTTTTCTTTTTCTTTTTGTGGGGTAAAATTATTTTTGCCCCATAAAAGTGTGTAATAAATTGCGCCGTATTATGATTTGTTGATGTTGTGTATGTTCAACCCAAATATATGTGACGAAAAGGGGTTAACCTTCACATAGTGACTCTGTAAAAATGCCCATTTCGCCATGTTTTGACTAAAAAGGTTCAAAATTAGGTATAGTCCCTTTAAGTATCTCTTAAAAATCCATGAACGAAACCAAACAACTGTATGTATTTGATGAAGGAACAACTAAATGTCTTTGTAGAAAGCTGCAGAGAACAAACAACCAATTCCATTGATTAGTGACACGCAACATGAATCTTATATGGCACAATTTCCTCCATCTTATAAAACGAGGGGAAGAAACTATCCCGTTAAGTACAAGCACAGAGATCAGAAGAGTATTTTCAGTTCAAAGTTTGCACACTCTTTCCTTGATCCCTTAAATGTGCTTAAATTCCCCCATAGTAACCCGCTCTGACAGTTTCAGGTTATATTATTTTCTGGTTTGATGGGGCAGCATACTTAAATAGCTTTTTAGCCCAGCTCCAGTCCCACTCTGGGGAATACTATTTATAGTATGTATTTGGCAAGTACATATTGATTTATTTTGCAGTCGTGAAAGTACAGTTAAAGTGAGTTCTTGTGAAGTCCACATTATCACGTTATCACGTGTTTAATAGCTTTAATGGGACTTTGTGCGTATGACACATTTAACACATAACCAGGGCTGCAAAATGAATTGCAGTCAAGAATAAAGAGTTCAAGTGTTTTGACTGACCGACCCCATCATTGCCTGAGAGACCAGTGGACCCAAGACCCCTTTGCCTGAACGAGTCCCTCATCCTTCCCTCACTGTCCTGAAGCTCCAAGAAGGGCTGGAAGGTTGTTCTGCTGTTTAAACTTCTACGACCCTATTCTGAGATGTATGTGCTCCTTGTAATGGTTTGGCATTTAAAGGCCTGATACTGAATTGTTTTGTTTAAACACAATGATAGAGGGAATGGGAACATTTTCAATTGTTAGCTGTGATCTTAACTCAACTCTAGCTTCCCCAAATGCATTTGTAACACCCCAATTCTTCACAGGGAACTCTTTATAAGCACGTTTCAAAACTTTCAGGCAACAGAACTGTCACAGTAATGTTGCAACAACAACTTGCCTGCTAGATAATGTTTCACAATTAGATGCACATGGCTCTCAAAGGTGTTTTCTCACAAATGTTTTCTTTTACAAAATACTGAAGAACAAAACAAATTTGATCCCACTTGTAAAAATATATCAGGTAAAAGGGCCAGGCCTTTAATATTTCAGTGTTTGCTCAAATCTTGCTCCTGGACATAGTTAAAAAGTGCACAGTGAACTGAATGTGGACTTTAGAAAATGTGTTTCAATTCTAATCGTGATCCTGCTTGTTTGCAAATCCTTTTTAACCTGTTAGGTTTAGGGTTAGGGTTAGCAATTACGCATAATCTAAATCTCAATGCATATTGACAGGAGATCTTACAGCCTATATGCCTTCTAAACCTATGTGTAAGATCTGTGTGAGTGAAGCACAACTTGCATGACATTTGCTGTTCCTAAACCTATTCATAATCTCATAACCCTAACCCGAGCCCCCTGATAAGGGGGATGGCAAGTAACAGGTTAAAATAAATACAATTATGCACATCTACGCAAAATACAAGTCACCTTGTTTTAAAATGCAGGGGATTTAAAAGTGGAGTCCAAATATTCAGACTCGAGAGACGTGAGCGTGTGAGTTAATTAGTTGAAATAAAACAAGTACGCACCAATAGCTGCTAATGCCTCTCTTGTAATTGTGCTGGTAATAGCATTTTTCCCAGCTTTGCAATCAGATAATTAATTACTTGAATAATCAATAGTCGTGCTGCTGTTGCCAACATGTCTGTGCTAACATGGATCTAGACTTCTAACAGGTTTGTTTGTGAGCACAGGCATTAGGCTGACTGCATCGTTCCTATACCACAGACTGTCAATGTCAACGGCTTTAGTGTGGAATTCGAAACAGCACCGTGTTTGATAATCTCAATAATAATTGGATTTTATCGTGCTTCACGAGAACAATTTTATGAAAGCAATGCCGTTGACCATTGTTCATTCCTAATAATGCACTTTACATTCATACATAGGCAAGGTGGGGGCAGTGTCATGTCACAGATGTACTCACCTTTGGGATCCATGGACAAATTCTTGAACCTGACAGGCACCCCATGATTAATTGCTAATACCCTCTGTTCCAGAATGCCTTCAACATGGTGGAGCTCCAACGTTCCCTCCAGGCCAGCCCGGCACAGTCTCTACGCTACAGCTACCCGCAAAGCAGCATCTCCTACCCGAACCCCAAACAGTCCCAGGACACCAACAGCAAGAAGAGCCTCCCGAACGGGAACGGAAACGCCGCCATTGCCTTGCGTCTGGCCATCCCCTCCTCGGAGACAGAGACGTTGCCTTCGCCTCTGACTTTCCGCCGTTCCCCCAAAACTCTGTCCTTCTCCAGTCAGGATTTGGCCCGCTACCTGTGCGAGGTGATCAGGGACATGGATCACCCGGGGGAGTTGGGCACCATGACAACGCCGCGCCGTCCCAAGGGCAAGGAGCGGGGCCTGGCTGCGGTGCGCTCCCTCAGCTCCCTAAGCGCATCTCAGGGTTCAGAAGCGAGGCAGCAGAGCGGACGGATGGACAGGTTCAAAACGCTCAAAGCCGTGGTGAGCGATTTCAGAGGAGGAGACTCTAGGACCGCGGAAGGCCAGAGAGACCGGGCGAAGGAGAGCAGAGGGCAGGTCAACTGTGAGAAGAGCGGCTGAGGCTAGACGTCAAATAAACAAAGTGCTGAATTGGATGACAGGAGCAACACTTTCCAGAGGGTGCTGGTGCTATTCCAAAGGGAGATAATTAAATGTGGGAAGACTGGAGTAGGAGGTTGCTTAGGGTCTGTGTGAAGTCTACGTATATGTACTGCATTGATGAAACTTTGAACAGTTACCCTCTTTGATATCAAAATGTTTACCAACGAATGAGAAATGTAATTTATTGTTTACTTGGCATTGCACTGTACAGTATTTATTCCACAGAAAGCACTTTTGGGAAGCGCCCCGTGTCAGAGCTTTTCATGTCATCAGACTCATAAGAGTAATGTGCGCGAGTAAGAAGGCAAATGAGTTTCCCTCGAGACGCTGCCGCTTCCCTTTGGTTGTTAATGACTCATGAAATTGTTTATGTGACAAAATGATTTTGTTTCATTTGTATTATCTATTTCCTTTTAAATAAATGAGTATCTTTGATAATATTTGGAGCTTGATCATGTTCCGGCACGGGTTCAGATTAGCGATCAAATCTTGTGTTTCTTTGAAGTTCAAACTTACTTTTATCATCAAATGCCGGTCACGGTGTGTCGCTATTTTTCTTTTCTCCCATCAAGATGTTCAGCAGACACAGAATAAGATGTCGTTGTTATGACAGACACATTCTTATTGCTGCTAAGTACTTTCAATTTGCTTTCCGTGGCGTCACTCCTGGCATTGATTTTGGAGGACAAAATGTATCACTTAAGCATAACATCTGTTCCCATCAGCCTGCAAAGATCATCTCCAGAAACAAGTGGCTTTCATGAGAACAAAGTCAAATTAATCATTCATGTCCGGCGCCCATTGACGTCTGACCTCAGCTTCTGGGAATCTCCAGTTTGAACTCAGGAACGGCAGGGGTCCCAGCAGGCTGCCCTACTCCACCATATTTAATTGGTTGGCTGTACTGCAGTTAAACAGCTGTGACACTGGAGCAAACCGCTGGGGGAAACGGTTCCTGATGTCTGTATTCTGCCTTCACACCTTCCTATGCAGCACGCTGAGAGATTGGAGCGCCCCTGTAGCGCGCACATAATTATCAGTTTTGTATTAATTTGTATCATTTACATTTGGATCATTATATACATCTTCATATACGGCAGTCTGGTCATGTGTGGACACAGTGTCACCTACCGGCCAGAGTCTGCCACTGCATTACTAAAAAGGCTGTTTATCTCTGCTGAACACAAGAGGGATTTCTAAGAGAAGGATCTTAAGGCCCTTGAACCAGTTCATTATCTCTGGGAAGGCGAATTATAATTTTGATGTAATATGTTTCCACTTATTAGCTATTGTATGCATGATTAATTGCTTGCCTAAGCTACTTGACAACACACTCGCAGCAGCTTTTCTTGTGTACACAGGCTCCTTCAAGTTGAGAAACAAAGCATAAATTACCCTACGCATTTGCACAGGACTGATCTGAGTTGGGGTGAATGTAAGACTTTAGTTCAAAACTCTTCCTTTACATCCTAGTCTTTATGTTTTTCTTTCTTCCTCAGCAAAATCCTGAAATGCAAAGATCCAGAATTATGGTTTTATTGAAAGATGTACAGTTCATGTACTGGTGGCAAACCTATTTATAACATAGAATACAATTGCCTCCACAAATACTGGCTCCCCTAATAAAATCTATGAGGATGTAGGTGATTTTCTTGTTTAGGAGAATATCTATATATAAAGCCCCAATAACTTCTCAGTTCCCCAGCAGTGATTCATGGAATCGTTTGGGCCCCTGGAACCATATTTATTCTGGTTATAAATATGTCAATGACACGCCTTTGTTTATTCTTCTGAAATGAAATATATGCTATTTATGAATTAATATCAGAATATTAAAAGAAAAAAAAAACATTCACATCCTAAACTAAACCAAGGTTTTCCATAATAATGCAACAGAGGCAATATTACATTTTTCATTGGTCCTCAGGACTTGGATTAAATTGGCACAGATGTTTTGTGCTTCTCATTGAATATTTGAATATTTTACCTTCATAAGCAGAATAAATGCATGTTGGCTGGAGGGACCACACACAAAAAGAATCGAGGGAGCTATCACATTTCTTAACTTCTTTGTGATGAGATAAAAAATATCAGCCATTGTGAACCAAAATAAAATGTGTCCCTCAGCACAAAAACACCTCTTTTTGAACTAAACATTTAAGTTTAATTTAGTGGCTGAAAAGTACTTGAAACTCAGAGAGTAAAGTCTCTGAGGCTTAATACACCTCACTTAAATTACTACTGTAGGCTACTTAGACTACTAAGTGAAAGTACTACTGCTACTACTACTACTACTACTACTACTACTACTACTACTACTACATCTGCTACTACATCTACAGTAGTAGAGAAAAAGGCCTTTTATTGTAAGAATATAAGGCCTTTTATTATAATAATATATACTGTCTTGTAATATATTTTTCCAACAGTAGAGGGCACCAAAACTCTTTGAAGAGTGTAGCAGTATAGGCAGAACACGTAGTCTAAAAAAACATTGTGTGAACATCCATTTGAACAGGCATTCAAACGTTTTGCTGTATGAAATTGCACAAATATCCTGGTAGCCCTGGCATTTTGTTGTCATCAGTGTTAGCAGAATATTATGAATGGTCCGCAAAAATCAATGGGAATAATGAGCAAATAAATAGAATTAATTTAAGTTTATGTTGAAATTATTCTGTCTGAGTGGGAATGCAATTAAAAAATGCATATATATCCCCAGGCTATAGGTTTTATTTTATTTATACAGCAAAAGGCACAAAAACAAGCACAGTGTGCCTCACAGCAACACCGAAAACACACAAACACAAGAAAAACACGATAAAAAGCAATAAAACAAATTAATCGATACAATTCATAAAAATATATAAAAATACAAATATGTATATATTAAAATGATATATTAAAATTGGTTAAAATACAATCAACTGCCATAAGCAGCAGTAAATAAGTGTGCTGTTTCACATTCTCACTGTGAATGTTCCAGGTCTTTGCAGCATGAACCTGAAACACAGCCTCACCGCGTTCAGTCGTGACTCTAGGAACCACCAGGAGACCCCCCCCTGAGGTTCTCATGGCCCGAGGGGGTTCATACGGCTGTAACAAGTCAACAAGATGAACTTTGCCTGACCATGAAGAGACTTGTACACAAGCAGAGCTACTTTAAAGTCTATTCGGTTACACTTTATTTTACACTACCTTGATACATTGTACCAAACTAAATTTAATACAATGTCATCTGCTTTGTAACAGTACTTTGGAGGTACTTTTTGTAAAAAGACATAATACCCTTAGGGTTAGGGCTTAAGGTTAGGGTCAGAGTATAGGGTCTTATGTCTTGTTACATTATGTACTTCCAAACTACAAATACATGTTATTCCATCGTGTATGTAACACATAGGTACATTACACACTGTTACACATTACATTGTACTACATTTGGTAGCTACCCTGTAACAAGGGTATAGTTATAGGGTATAGTGTAAAATAAAGTGTTTACCGTCCATTCTCTGAACGACAGGAAGCCAGTGCAGAGACCGGAGCACTGGACTAATGTGGTTGTACTTCCTGGTTCTGGTCAGGACTCGAGCCGCAGCATTTTGGATGTAACAGCTCGTTTGGAAAGGCCAGTGAACAGGCCATTACAGTCTAACCGGCTAGAGACAAACACATTAATAAGTCTCTCCAAATCAGATGTAGATACTATGTTTTTTTTTTACTTTGTTTTTTATGACTGTTGAAATTCAGTCCATGGTTACCACTAGATTTCTAACTTGATTTTTAGGTTCTACTGAAGAGCTTCAAGATGACCAATGACAGCCTCTCAGTGTTTTTGTGGGCCAAAGACAATGATCTCAGTTTCATCTGTATTTAACACGAGGAAGGAACATCCACACACTAATCTGGTTAATAAAAAATTACCAAAACTGGTAACGCTTTAGAATACGGCCCGGTAATTAACAGGTAATTACGGTGGTACATCCCTGGTACTTACAGAGGTAATTAACAGGTAATTACGGTGGTAGATCCCTGGTACTTACAGAGGTAATTAACAGGTAATTACGGTGGTACATCCCTGGTACTTACAGAGGTAATTAATAGGTAATTACGGTGGTACATCCCTGGTACTTACAGAGGTAATTAACAGGTAATTACGGTGGTACATCTCTGGTACTTACAGAGGTAATTAACAGGTAATTACGGTGGTACATCCCTGGTACTTACAGAGGTAATTACTATGTAGTTGCAGTGGTACATTCCTGGTAATTACAGAGGTGTGTTTGGGTAACTTAAGTGGTAGTAACTAGGTACTTTTAGTGGTAAGACCTAGACCATCAGTGATATATAGTAAGAATGGGCTTATGTAGGTTATGATAGCTGGTACTGATATGATGGTTGCTTATGATTATGATGACTTTGTGAATAAACAAAAAGTAATACATGTAATAACACATGAGTGTCTTTATTTTGATGAAAACACAGACAAAGCAAGAAAAACATTTATACATTTATTACATTTTGGTATACATTCTCCTAAATAGGTTTTCCCATACAGGCAAATAAGCTGTATTTACATCCCTGGACTTTCATGTACAAATGACTGTAGTTAACCAGTAATTAATACAGCAACCCCACAGACTTACCAGTTACAACACTTGTAATTACCAGGTAATTAACACAACTCACGGGCCGTATTCTAAAGCGAGACAAAGCTGGTAACTACCAAGGACTTACCAGTTACAACACTTGTAATTACCAGGTAATTAACACAACTCACGGGCCGTATTCTAAAGTGAGACAAAGCTGGTAACTACCAAGGACTTACCAGTTACAACACTTGTAATTACCAGGTAATTAACACAACTCACGGGCCGTATTCTAAAGCGAGACAAAGCTCGTAACTACCAAGGACTTACCACTTACAACACTTGTAATTACCAGGTAATTAACACAACTCACGGGCCGTATTCTAAAGTGAGACAAAGCTGGTAACTACCAAGGACTTACCAGTTACAACACTTGTAATTACCAGGTAATTAACACAACTCACGGGCCGTATTCTAAAGTGAGACAAAGCTGGTAACTACTAAGGACTTACCAGTGACAACACTTGTAATTACCAGGTAATTAACACAACTCACGGGCCGTATTCTAAAGTGAGACAAAGCTGGTAACTACCAAGGACTTACCAGTGACAACACTTGTAATTACGAGGTAATTAACACAACTCACGGACCGTATTCTAAAGTGAGACAAAGCTGGTAACTACCAAGGACTTACCAGTGACAACACTTGTAATTACCAGGTAATTAACACAACTCACGGGCCGTATTCTAAAGCGAGACAAAGCTGGTAACTATAGGGACTTACCAGTTACAACACTTGTAATTACCAGGTAATTAACACAACTCACGGGCCGTATTCTAAAGCGAGACAAAGCTGGTAACTATAGGGACTTACCAGTTACAACACTTGTAATTACCAGGTAATTAACACAACTCACGGGCCGTATTCTAAAGCGAGACAAAGCTGGTATGTCCCAAGACTTACCAGTTACAACAGTTGTAATTACCAGTTAATTAACACAACTCACGGGCCGTATTCTAAAGCGAGACAAAGCTGGTAACTACCAAGGACTTACCAGTTACAACAGTTGTAATTACCAGTTAATTAACACAACTCACGGGCCGTATTCTAAAGCGAGACAAAGCTGGTAACTACCAAGGACTTACCAGTTACAACACTTGTAATTACCAGGTAATTAACACATTTCACGGGCCGTATTCTAAAGCGAGACAAAGCTGGTATGTCCCAAGACTTACCAGTTACAACACTTGTAATTACCAGGTAATTAGCAGGTAAGTTTGTAAGCTGTTAAGTTGCATTACTTAACAGTTACATCACTTGTAATATACCAGGGACATTTCAGGATTTTTGACATGGGGCCTCATCTCCTAGTTATCCAGAGTGTTGTTGATTTCTGGAGATATATTTACTTTTTAATTCAAGCAGTCCTTATATTTTAAGAGTTTAGTGGTGCTAGGCTAGTGCTGGGCTAAAATCAACAGCACTCTGGATAATTAGGAAATTATCCCCTATGTCAAAAATCCTGAAAAATCCCTTAAACAGAACTCAGGGGCCATATTCTATATCGAGACAAAGCTGAAAAGTTCCAAGATTTACCAGTTACAACACTCGTAATTACCAGGTAATTAACAGACCTCACGGGCCACCTCACGCGAGACAAAGATGGCAAGTCCGAAGACTTACCAGTTGCAACACCTGTATTTAGCCAGAAATAACGGGCAATTAACAGTAAGGTTAAGTTTTCAACAGGAGTCTCTGAACAACGTGTTCTCAAGATCCTGCCTGCGGGTCCATAAGCCTGGTTTCCATCAACAAAAAACAGCAATTCTTCTTCTGGTTCTGAGGCTTCTTATTTTCTTTGGTAGCCAAGGAGAGGAGCCTGCGATTCCACCGAATGGACTGTGGACTTAAGAACTTCATTCAGTCGTCAGTTGTCCTCACACTGGCGGGGTAGATACAGGTGAAGGTTACCTCTGCAATACATAATGTTTATAAAGTAATTGCGTGTTGAACATTATTCTGTTCTAACAGCAGGTGGATAGCATTATCACTTACATTTGTTTTGACCCATCGGTGTGCCTCTTCTTGGAAACAGGACCTAAAACATGTAAGTGGAAGATGTAATTTTAGTTGCAAAGGTTTCTATATTTTAAACTTGTAATGAAGTTCACATAAATACATAGACTATTTTTATCTATGGCTGAGATTATCTAATTTATTTCTGTTTAGTGGATTTTGTGTGTGTGTTGGGGGGTCTTGCAATTGTAATCGCAATTGATCACATTTAATCCTGCTTCATTACGTAAATGTATCTTCTGTGAACTATAAGGAGAGTGTTCCTAACGTGTGCACACCTGAACTATGGCAATGCAAAGCTCCAGGTTAGGAACCACTCCTTTAGGCAACAGTTTGTGCTTCCAACTATACATTTAGTCCATCTGTGTCACACACTCACAAATTATTAGGATCCAATTTGTATACACGTGTGCCTTAGTCCATGTAAATGCGACCACATGAAAGAAAATAACCCCCAAATAAGTTTGTCTAGAGCCAGCTAAAGCTTCAGTGAAATTAAAATAACAAACAGCTTTAGCAAGTGCATTACATTTACTCACTTTTAAAGTGAAGAGCTGAGAATCTTTCAGGGAATGCTTCTCATCCTCACATGGAAAACGGTCCAAATCTACACGGCGCTTCTAATGTCAGTGCACGAGCGGCCTCAGGTCTACTGTAACAAAACTTTTAACAACATGCACATGTGTAAATACTTTAGTCATAGATGAGAGGTAAACAAATTAAACCTTACTCAAATCTACTTACATTCTGACTGAGTCTTTGTCAAAGTGTGTGCTTCATTTCCCTGCATTCTTCTTTTCCGCATAATGCACGACATACTGGTGGATACTGGAAAGCCTTCATGTCTTCATCCTCACAGGCCTTTAGATCACAGTACCTTCTCTGGTATTTGTAAAATGGACAAACAGGATACTGAGGTGAGGACACTTAACCTTCCCACAACTATTGCAAAAGTCACTTTACCTTCTTCTTTGTGCATATCACTGAATTCCAATGTAGTAAGATGTTGTTGCTAGAGATGATTCTCTAGTTGTGCAGACCCTGGAGACAATGTGGGGGAAGTGTCTTGCCCAAGGGCACAACAGCAGCATGTACCTGTGGGAGCTGGGGTCATCTAGGTAAAAAGGAGAGAGTAAAGAATTAGCCTCATTCCCATTTGTGACAGTTTTATGTCAAACACCAAAAGAAACTGTCCTTTTTCTTAAATTAATTCCAATAGAATTCTCAGATTAAATTAAACAGATAAATGTAATGCACAGGGATGGCCTGGTCAACCAGCTGCTCTTGCTTTCTGCTCAAAGACAAGAGTATCTGGGACTTTTCTCACAGCCAATCATTCAACACATTTTATAAATCGATCCAATCAGAGACGCCAGTTTGTAAATGAAGACTCTCAAATCACATCGCATTCAGAACAAACTTTATCACTCCTGTTACCTGTAATTAAAATAATTAAGCTTTTTTCCTGATTTGACACAAGATGAGTGCAATATTTGACAATTAAGTGTAGTGGGATGGGTCGGCAATGGCATGTTCTCCAGATTACATGTTTCTCCCATCCTGCGATCAATCTACACATTTGTGTGTGAATTGGAGAAGCGCGTTAGCTAGCTGGCTCAAGATCCATTGCAAGCAGGAAAAAGAGGCAAAAGAAACCCCAAAACACAACAAACAGATCTCAGAATCGATTTGATTCTACATTATCTTAAAAAGGGACCATTGTACTCGTTTATATTCCATCCTTTAAGGCCCATACAAAGCTCTGCACAGAAGGAGGGGGGCAGGGGCGGGCGGAGCGTCTCGGTGCTGGTGTTACGTTGAGGTGCAGACAGCGTTTAGGATTTATGGAGACAATGCTGAAAACAGCGATATTAACGTTACTTGCACTTTACAGAGGCTAATTGCGTGCATATTTAATTAGGTCCTCGCGGTCATTTGTAAGGATTTTTCTTGTAAGACTCGGGCGGATGTGCGTCACGGTCGCCGTTTAAAAAAAATGAGCGGGAAAGGTCAGACTTTATCGACTAACAGTACAGTCTGAAGCATAAATAATTCTCCTGGGTCAAACTACCTGCAAACTGAAGTCAGACATGTCATATCGTTGGATATTAATAAAGCGTACTACCTTATTCAGACTGCAGATCTACGCTCTTCAGCGCGGTGTGGAGTCTGTGAACGCGAGCGTCATGACGTCATGACGCTTGCGTGCCTCGGTTGGAGTTACGTTTTGGTTCTGCGCAGCCGCAGTGCGCTGCTGTGGGAGCTGAAGTGAAGCAACGTAGACCACCTAAGCCACCGAAATAAGGTAATATACTTCATTAATATCCAACGAAATGACATGTCTGACTTCAGTTTGCAGGTAGTTTGACCCAGGAGAATTATTTATGCTTCAGACTGTACTGTTAGTCGATAAAGCGTAGCGTCTGACCTTTCCCGCTCATTTTTTAAAACGGCGACCGTGACGCACATCCGCCCGAGTCTTACAAGAAAAATCCTTCCAAATTACCGCGAGGACCTAATTAAATATGCACGCAATTAGCCACTGTAAAGTGCAAGTAACGTTAATATCGCTGTTTTCAGCATTGTCTCCATAAATCCTAAACGCTGTCTGCCCCTTAACGTAACACCAGCACCGAGACGCTCCGCCCGCCCCTGCCCCCCTCCGTCTGTGTAGAGGAGCAAACAGGCAGAGTTTTGAGAATTTAACTCCGTGATAACTTCTTAGGGCTTAAGCAAGAAATGATTCTAAAATGATCTTTGAGTAAAAGCGCTGATCCAAAATAAACAGTATAAAACTGCTTTGAATGGGCCTTAAAGGATGGAATATAAACGAGTACAATGGTCCCTTTTTAAGATAATGTTGAATCAAATCGATTCTGAGATCTGTTTGTTGTGTTTTGGGGTTTCTTTTGCCTCTTTTTCCTGCTTGCAATGGATCTTGAGCCAGCTAGCTAACGCGCTTCTCCAATTCACACACAAATGTGTAGATTGATCGCAGGATGGGAGAAACATGTAATCTGGAGAACATGCCATTGCCGACCCATCCCACTACACTTAATTGTCAAATATTGCACTCATCTTGTGTCAAATCAGGAAAAAAGCTTAATTATTTTAATTACAGGTAACAGAAGTGATAAAGTTTGTTCTGAATGCGATGTGATTTGAGAGTCTTCATTTACAAACTGGCGTCTCTGATTGGATCGATTTATAAAATGTGTTGAATGATTGGCTGTGAGAAAAGTCCCAGATACTCTTGTCTTTGAGCAGAAAGCAAGAGCAGCTGGTTGACCAGGCCATCCCTGTGCATTACATTTATCTGTTTAATTTAATCTGAGAATTCTATTGGAATTAATTTAAGAAAAAGGACAGTTTCTTTTGGTGTTTGACATAAAACTGTCACAAATGGGAATGAGGCTAATTCTTTACTCTCTCCTTTTTACCTAGATGACCCCAGCTCCCACAGGTACATGCTGCTGTTGTGCCCTTGGGCAAGACACTTCCCCCACATTGTCTCCAGGGTCTGCACAACTAGAGAATCATCTCTAGCAACAACATCTTACTACATTGGAATTCAGTGATATGCACAAAGAAGAAGGTAAAGTGACTTTTGCAATAGTTGTGGGAAGGTTAAGTGTCCTCACCTCAGTATCCTGTTTGTCCATTTTACAAATACCAGAGAAGGCACTGTGATCTAAAGGCCTGTGAGGATGAAGACATGAAGGCTTTCCAGTATCCACCAGTATGTCGTGCATTATGCGGAAAAGAAGAATGCAGGGAAATGAAGCACACACTTTGACAAAGACTCAGTCAGAATGTAAGTAGATTTGAGTAAGGTTTAATTTGTTTACCTCTCATCTATGACTAAAGTATTTACACATGTGCATGTTGTTAAAAGTTTTGTTACAGTAGACCTGAGGCCGCTCGTGCACTGACATTAGAAGCGCCGTGTAGATTTGGACCGTTTTCCATGTGAGGATGAGAAGCATTCCCTGAAAGATTCTCAGCTCTTCACTTTAAAAGTGAGTAAATGTAATGCACTTGCTAAAGCTGTTTGTTATTTTAATTTCACTGAAGCTTTAGCTGGCTCTAGACAAACTTATTTGGGGGTTATTTTCTTTCATGTGGTCGCATTTACATGGACTAAGGCACACGTGTATACAAATTGGATCCTAATAATTTGTGAGTGTGACACAGATGGACTAAATGTATAGTTGGAAGCACAAACTGTTGCCTAAAGCAGTGGTTCCTAACCTGGAGCTTTGCATTGCCATAGTTCAGGTGTGCACACGTTAGGAACACTCTCCTTATAGTTCACAGAAGATACATTTACGTAATGAAGCAGGATTAAATGTGATCAATTGCGATTACAATTGCAAGACCCCCCAACACACACACAAAATCCACTAAAGAGAAATAAATTAGATAATCTCAGCCATAGATAAAAATAGTCTATGTATTTATGTGAACTTCATTACAAGTTCAAAATATAGAAACCTTTGCAACTAAAATTACATCTTCCACTTACATTTTTTAGGTCCTGCTTCCAAGAAGAGGCACACCGATGGGTCAAAAAAAATGTAAGTGATAATGCTATTCACCTGCTGTTAGAACAGAATAATGTTTAACACGCAATTACTTTATAAACATTATGTATTGCAGAGGTAACCTTCACCTGTATCTACCCCGCCAGTGTGAGGACAACTGACGACTGAATGAAGTTCTTAAGTCCACAGTCCATTCGGTGGAATCGCAGGCTCCTCTCCTTGGCTACCAAAGAAAATAAGAAGCCTCAGAACCAGAAGAAGAATTGCTGTTTTTTGTTGATGGAAACAAGGCTTATGGACCCGCAGGCAGGATCTTGAGAACACGTTGTTCAGAGACTCCTGTTGAAAACGTAACCTTACTGTTAATTGCCCGTTATTTCTGGCTAATTACAAGTGTTGTAACTGGTAAATCTTGGAACTTTTCAGCTTTGTCTCGATATAGAATATGGCCCCTGAGTTCTGTTAAAGGGATTTTTCAGGATTTTTGACATAGGGCTTAATTTCCTAATTTTCCAGAGTGCTGTTGATTTTAGCCCAGCACTAGCCTAGCACCACTAAACTCTTAAAATATAAGGACTGCTTGAATTAAAAAGTAAATATATCTCCAGAAATCAACAACACTCTGGATAACTAGGAGATGAGGCCCTATGTCAAAAATCCTGAAATGTCCCTGGTAATTACAAGTGATGTAACTGGTAAGTTATGCAACTTAACAACTTACAAACTTACCTGCTAATTACCTGGTAATTACAACTGTTGTAACTGGTAAGTCTTGGGACATACCAGCTTTGTCTCGCTTTAGAATACGGCCCGTGAAATGTGTTAATTACCTGGTAATTACAAGTGTTGTAACTGGTAAGTCCCTATAGTTACCAGCTTTGTCTCACTTTAGAATACGGCCCGTGAGTTGTGTTAATTACCTGGTAATTACAAGTGTTGTAACTGGTAAGTCCTTGGTAGTTACCAGCTTTTTCTCGCTTTAGAATACGGCCCGTGAGTTGTGTTAATTAACTGGTAATTACAAGTGTTGTAACTGGTAAGTCCTTGGTAGTTACCAGCTTTGTCTCGCTTTAGAATACGGCCCGTGAGTTGTGTTAATTAACTGGTAATTACAAGTGTTGTAACTGGTAAGTCCTTGGTAGTTACGAGCTTTGTCTCGCTTTAGAATACGGCCCGTGAGTTGTGTTAATTACCTGGTAATTACACGTGTTGTAACTGGTAAGTCCTTGGTAGTTACCAGCTTTGTCTCACTTTAGAATACGGCCCATGAGTTGTGTTAATTACCTGGTAATTACAAGTGTTGTCACTGGTATGTCCTTGGTAGTTACCAGCTTTGTCTCGCTTTAGAATACGGCCCGTGAGTTGTGTTAATTACCTGGTAATTACAAGTGTTGTAACTGGTAAGTCCTTGGTAGTTACCAGCTTTGTCTCGCTTTAGAATACGGCCTGTGAGTTGTGTTAATTACCTGGTAATTACAAGTGTTGTAACTGGTAAGTCCTTGGTAGTTACCAGCTTTGTCTCGCTTTAGAATACGGCCCGTGAGTTGTGTTAATTACCTGGTAATTACAAATGTTGTAACTGGTAAGTCCTTGGTAGTTACCAGCTTTGTCTCGCTTTAGAATACGGCCCGTGAGTTGTGTTAATTACCTGGTAATTACACGTGTTGTAACTGGTAAGTCCTTGGTAGTTACCAGCTTTGTCTCACTTTAGAATACGGCCCGTGAGTTGTGTTAATTACCTGGTAATTACAAGTGTTGTAACTGGTAAGTCCATGGTAGTTACCAGCTTTGTCTCGCTTTAGAATACGGCCCGTGAGTTGTGTTAATTACCTGGTAATTACAAGTGTTGTAACTGGTAAGTCCTTGGTAGTTACCAGCTTTTTCTCGCTTTAGAATACGGCCCGTGAGTTGTGTTAATTACCTGGTAATTACAAGTGTTGTAACTGGTAAGTCCTTGGTAGTTACCAGCTTTTTCTCGCTTTAGAATACGGCCTGTGAGTTGTGTTAATTACCTGGTAATTACAAGTGTTGTAACTGGTAAGTCCTTGGTAGTTACCAGCTTTGACTCGCTTTAGAATACGGCCCGTGAGTTGTGTTAATTACCTGGTAATTACAAGTGTTGTAACTGGTAAGTCCTTGGTAGTTACCAGCTTTGTCTCGCTTTAGAATACGGCCCGTGAGTTGTGTTAATTACCTGGTAATTACAAGTGTTGTAACTGGTAAGTCCTTGGTAGTTACCAGCTTTGTCTCACTTTAGAATACGGCCCGTGAGTTGTGTTAATTACCTGGTAATTACAAGTGTTGTCACTGGTATGTCCTTGGTAGTTACCAGCTTTGTCTCGCTTTAGAATACGGCCCGTGAGTTGTGTTAATTACCTGGTAATTACAAGTGTTGTAACTGGTAAGTCCATGGTAGTTACCAGCTTTGTCTCGCTTTAGAATACGGCCCGTGAGTTGTGTTAATTACCTGGTAATTACAAATGTTGTAACTGGTAAGTCCTTGGTAGTTACCAGCTTTTTCTCGCTTTAGAATACGGCCCGTGAGTTGTGTTAATTACCTGGTAATTACAAGTGTTGTCACTGGTAAGTCCTTGGTAGTTACCAGCTTTGTCTCACTTTAGAATACGGCCCGTGAGTTGTGTTAATTACCTGGTAATTACAAGTGTTGTAACTGGTAAGTCCTTGGTAGTTACCAGCTTTGTCTCACTTTAGAATACGGCCCGTGAGTTGTGTTAATTACCTGGTAATTACAAGTGTTGTAACTGGTAAGTCTGTGGGGTTGCTGTATTAATTACTGGTTAACTACAGTCATTTGTACATAAAAGTCCAGGGATGTAAATACAGATTATTTGCCTGTATGGGAAAACCTATTTAGGAGAATGTATACCAAAATGTAATAAATGTATAAATGTTTTTCTTGCTTTCTCTGTGTTTTCATCAAAATAAAGAGACTCATGTGTTATTAAATGTATTACTTTTTGTTTATTCACAAAGTCATCATAATCATAAGCAACCATCATATCAGTACCAGCTATCATAACCTACATAAGCCCATTCTTACTATATATCACTGATGGTCTAGGTCTTACCACTAAAAGTACCTAGTTACTACCACTTAAGTTACCTAAACACACCTCTGTAATTACCAGGAATGTACCACTGCAACTACATAGTAATTACCTCTGTAAGTACCAGGGATGTACCACCGTAATTACCTGTTAATTACCTCTGTAAGTACCAGGGATGTACCACCGTAATTACCTGTTAATTACCTCTGTAAGTACCAGGGATGTACCACCGTAATTACCTGTTAATTACCTCTGGAAGTACCAGGGATGTACCACCGTAATTACCTGTTAATTACCTCTGGAAGTACCAGGGATGTACCACCGTAATTACCTGTTAATTACCTCTGTAAGTACCAGGGATGTACCACCGTAATTACCTGTTAATTACCTCTGTAAGTACCAGGGATGTACCACCGTAATTACCTGTTAATTACCGGGCCGTATTCTAAAGCGTTACCAAAAAACTTTTGTCACGATACAATACATATCACAATAGGGGGTCTGATACAATACATATTGCTTCACAATAGCTAAAAAGGAAGCAATTGTGAACTGCAAGACTTTACTGAATGAATTTAATAAGAAATCTCAAGTTCAATTTCCAAAAGGTAAAAATGAAATATCCACCAGTCAGACTCAGACGCTGCGTTAAACATTTAGAAAAATGCTAATGAAAGGGGCATTTTAAAAGTCTGACTCTGTTGTTTAAAACGATCAGCAATTAACATTATACATACGTTTCTACTGAGTTAAGTATCAAAGTACTGTGATGCATGGTTTCTGATATACACAAAAAACATGCATTGCGAATTTATATCGCAAAACAATATTTTGTCCAATAGCTCAAGGATATGCATCTTATATTTCTTGATAATTGTTTGTATTCAATGCACGCACTTTTGTATAGACCAAAGGGATAGCAGATACTGTTGAAAAGGTGCCTGGGGCTTTTCTGTAGCGCACTGATCTTTATTGATTTGAAACAGACATAAGTCAAAACGATGTAACAGCAGAAGGGCAAAGAGCTTCTGTTTTACCTCAGCCAGGCAGTGTTTTAAAGTTAACAACAAACAATCACAAATCGTACCGTTCAATTCCCCTTCCTTAAACACAGCTAAACCTTTTTCAGACTGAACTTGGATTTTCACATCTTGAGACTGCTCGAGATGCAATGCGTGTTTAGCTGTGACTCTCTGAGGTCCTCACTGCCTGAAATGTTACTTGAGATGTACTTTTGTGCTATATCAAGAGAGAGTAAGAACAAGACACTAAACCACCAGCCTGGGCATATTTTACAGTCTTGTTGCAGAAGCACAGACTCAAGTAGACTCAAGCTATTCTGTAAACAAGTATTTCATAAGACATAGGATATTTTGTTCTTTAAGGACCACCTATTTTGATGTACTCTCACCAGGCAAAATCAAACAGTAACCTCTCCATATTAAAATTACTATTAAAAAAACACACTTTGTCCAAATTGCTTATGTGAATCATCATTGGAATCAGAACAAAAAATAGCATCTATGTACATTTAGAAGGACATTGTGACAAAAACATGTAAAAAGATTCTGCAGTTCTAAAAAATTTTATATATCGAAAATTACACATAAACTGAAATGTCTTTCCTGAAAATATACTTCATAGCACACACTCCAAAGTGAGTACAGCTGTAACCTTACTGGTACTCGGAATGAGTGCAAAATTTCATAAGTCTAGGTCCAAGTATGTTGGATTTGTAAACTTTTCAATTTTGTGGTGCTATATCTTATTAGCATTGTGCACAAACCTCTCCAAAGTGCCAAATGTTATAATAGTAAAACTATGTTCACAAATGTGTCAAACAAAGTGCAGCAGTAACAACAAACCTCCTAAAAATGGACTAAATCAAAGCAAAATGAAGTGCACAAAGGTGCGTCAGTCACACCTTCCCCCGAAACAAAATGGCCGCCTTGTTTATTCAGAAAAGAGCCCTTTACACGTCTTCATTCACTGCTGATATGGACTATGGAATATTATTGGACAGAAACAATGGCTCTCTACTCAGATGTACCTCTGTCAACTGTGAAATCAATGGCCCTGTGGACATTTCCAACAAGTTTGTGCCTAAATGCTAATGTGGCTAACATGTGGCTAACATGTGCTTCTGGCATGCACTGAGCACTTCCAGCACAAATATCAATGGATTTCTTTGGGAAGTGGCTAATTTTGAAGAGAATGGGAATAAGGGAACTTAAAAGTTTGTTCACAAGAACATTTTCTCATTTGTGGAGTAATTTTAGGTAATTTCTGACATTGACACTGAAATTGATAATAATGAGCCAAATTGTCCCAAAAGAGTATTTTGATGACATTTTCGTTGAATTATATTTTACTTGAGTATTTTGGACCAAAAAAATCCAGTCAGCCTATGATTGGACAACAAATAATGTAACATGGATAAGAAATGCTTGATTTTAATACTCGATTTGCATATTTTTTATTTTTCTGTCCTTAATGTTTTGATTTATGCGATGGTGTTCCATGACTGGAATATATGTTTTGGGGAGAAGTGCCTGTTTAAAAAGCTGTGCCACATGTCTATATTGGTTGAAATATAATTTGCCTAAATACTGTATGCAAGTAAATGGAACTGGAGTCAGTCCCTGATCAGGGACGGTGGTCCTGGACAGGTTAAGGAAAGTGAGAGTTTTGTAATGAATTTACCCGCACAATGTTCTGCCTGATCCACTGATCCTGGTGCTGAGGGCCTGCCTGGAGGAGCCAGTGCTAAGGGGGAGCACAACCATGAGCAGCGTTTGATGTGACAGCTGCAGATCGTAAGAATGAGGACTGCCACAGAACCGCAGCGGCCGGTTGTCCAGTCATCCTGTCACTCATCCCACTCACATACTGCAGCTCTGTTTACTCTGCTTTTATTAACGTGCATAACCGCGTGTGTGTATGCGTGTCCCGGGGCCATGGATCCCGGCAGAAGTGACAGTGCGCCGTGGCCCTCTGTCAGTCGGCCCGTTAAAGTGGCATGCGTGTCAGTTCACCCGACAGACGCGCTCATCCTGCCGGCCAACGTCGGCGGCTGCAAATGTGGGACATGTCTCGTGACAGCGCAACACAGCTTACACGACAAGTGGGTGCGCACATGGACAGGGCTCAAGCAGTCGAATTTGACGCACGGGGGTCAACTCAGATGGAGAGTGTGCATGAGTGAAGGGTGCTCTGAACCAACCTTGGAGCTGCAGTATCCTTGTTGTTTTACAATGAAGAACCTGGTACACCCAGTCCAAGGTGGCGTGTTATTCTTAAATCTGAAGTGTGTTAACATCAATAAATCTCTGGACCCTGCCACAGCAATCCCAGAGACATGCTTTTGCTTAAAGATCACTGGTGCACAACCCGGTGACCTCTGAACCTGCTAGTTTAATTGTGCTAATCAATTATTGTAATGATCGAGTACAACATCTGCTTAATGCTCACAAGGGCAAGAAGCAGAGAGTAAAAGGGAAGAGTAATAGGCCTGAGACTCGTGCCACAAGATTCAACCCCCCAGACCATCGACCAGATGATGACAACACATTCACAGCTCTTTCATGTGCCAAGACCCAATGAATAGCCAAGAAACACTGGGAGAGACTGTGTCGCTCCCCACTGGTAAACAAAGCAAAACAAAGCTAGAAATAAGGGCTTGGTCCATACATAGTCCTGTCTGGCTCCGCCTTTCTTTTAATTTTGTTTTTGTTTTGATCGTCATCCTGCCGACAACGCCAAATGTGGCATATTGAAGGGAAGACCCACCATTTAGTGAATAGACCTCAAAACAGCTGTGAATTTATGTTAGGATACAAGCATCATATACTGCCATAGAATATCAAAGTATGAGTCATTTAACAAGCTGAAATATGTCTTCATTTCACAAACAAAGAGCAGGTCCTCTCATAAGCATGATTACGAGTTGCCAGAACTTTGCTTCAAGCAGCTGTGTGTCCACTGCCAGCTCCTGTATTACGTCACCAGCAGCTTGTGGAGCCCAGAATTGTTTGTTGTGGACGACATGGAGATACAAGTGTGGATCTATTTGAACTACTTAAATGAAACTTTAAATGTGTTTGTTTTGTTTCTCCTCATTAGGGCTTTTTAACTCTCTTCTATATTTACTTCAGAGCGTCTTTTGCCACTGTTTCATTTTGACCAGCACCTGCGTGTCCTTGGTACAGTGAACTTGGAAAGCTGATACATTCTGTGAAATTCAACTCCCTACATCGGTAACACATAACTACAGTAGTCATGTCACAAAATAAAACCAAAATCTCAGCCAACACTTCATTAACAATTGGAATTCCCTTTGCACTAAAAGCTTTGAGAAAAAAATTGCTTCGTAATCCAGTTATTGCCTTAAGAGAAAGGCAAGTTCACAATTGAAAAGAGAGTTTAGTCTGCATTGGCAATATGGAATAACTGTAGTGGACATTTCTTTTTCTTTTTCAGTACCATCTTTACGTAGGCTTAAGATCCTTAATTGTGAAAAGGAGTAGCAAATTCCTAAATGAGACTCTCAGATGGAGTCCTCTCCCCCTCCATGGCTCTCCTTTCTCATGCTGCTGCTGTTCCTCTGTGACACAAACCTCCCCTTAAATGCATAACATGCCACATTCTCCCATCATGCAATTTCCCTGGTCGACCCGCAGATGGCACACTCCGCCACCCCCTGACTGCTCTGCCCATATTGAGTTCCTACAGGTCGGGGTACCACAGTTCTGCCCATGGTCTCTCCTCCTGTGTGCTGGTCTGAGATGCACAGCAGCACCTCTCTCTCTCTCTCACTGCGCTGCGGCTACACTTTATCATTGACTGTATTGGGAGCATTTAATGGCACAATCGTGATGGATTCGGTGAGCGCTTGATTTATTGATCAGCGTCCCCGGCTTAAGCTGTGAATACTCAAATAGTTACCAATCACCTCTAGAAATCACCTTCTCCCCGCGCCTGCTACTTTCACCAACTTCTAAATGGCTTTTTTGTTGTGCGCCACAGGTGACTTTGAGACAATCATTGATTAGAAAAATGTGGGCCGTTACATAATGGAGAATGAAGCCGCGCTGAATGTTGCTATCCGGGGCCGTCCATCCATCAGGGAGGAAGAGGAGCAGAGGAGGAAGAGGCGAGCTGACAGATGGGCTTAGTGAGTGAATCATTGACAGGGGCCTGCTAACGGATGCGGTTCCCATCAATAGCTCAAAGCCGCCGTGATGAATTACTGCAGACAAACAATGCTGATGCTGCAAATGTGTTTTTAACAAAGCCAGGTGCAAATATTATGGCCGCACTTTAGAGCGCCTGATGGGGGAGTCACATGCTGGGAGGGAGCTCGCGGCTCTATCAAACTTGTTTTAGGAAAGGTTATTTTATGATTTTGGCAGACATAACAATGGACAGAGACATAATACCATCAAGGTGGTGCATAAAAATGGTTTGACTATAGTTGGCATGTTAATAAAAAGATTGCTGACTAAGCTACTAAAAAATAATGACTAGTTGCAACCCTCAATAATCTAGAATATTGAGTTTAATACATTTTGAATAAATCTGGGCTCACAAGCACTAGTGTGGCAGTCATTCTTACTCTGGCCTGTTTGCCAGTGGACAAGGTAAATAGGCCTATCTTGCACTTCCTTCTATGAATTTGTATCTGTAGCAGATGATATTTGAAGTGCTGTAAGTGTCAGTAGCTATGCACATTTACTTAAGAACAGGTTTTCAAGATACTGTGCTCTTCTTGAGTAGTATTTCTGTCGAGAAGCCCTTACTTTTACTCCAGTGCATTTGAAATATTACTATCATAAATCCTCTAATTCTTCTACATTTCACAAAAAAGGAAAGGGGGGGTCACATTAACCTCTTACCCCCGCATTAACCAAGCACTTTGTCTCCAGTTCAGTTTTACCCAAATCTAAAAGCTTCTTGGAAAAAGTGTCAAAAAAGCAAGAAAAAACAAGATGAAAAAACATCATAAATTGATGGAAAAAGCGACAAAACGTAGCAAGAAAGCAACAAAAACGGGATGTAAATGAGGGTAAAAACAGCCAAAAAACAGCAGCAAAAGAGCAGCAAAAACGGCGACAAAAAAGTGCATAAAAAGCATAAAAAATACGACAAAAAAAGTGGCGACAACGCAGCAACGTGAGGATAAATGTTCGATCACTTTTTTAGGCCATAGCTTTCAAATGTGTCTGTCAGCTCCAGAAGCTTTAGATTTGGGTAATCTCCAGCCGAACTGGAGAAAATGAGGCACACTCCAAAACAATAGGCGGTAAGTTTGTTTGCGAGTTCATGTTTTTGAAGCAGCAAAGCAATTTGTACTTACTTTTTATTTGGATTGGAAATATGTCAGTACTTTGACTTAAGGTTGACAGAGCAACTTTCACTTTTACAAGAATAATATTTAAACTAGTCCATAAGCTTACTTTGACTCAAGAAATCAAATGAAGTAGTCTGACCATTATGAACATTGAGGAGTCTGCTGTGAAAAAATATGGGAACATACTCTAGGTATGATTTTGATGACACCCCATAAAACGGAGTTAGTTTTCAAGTAAAATCTATTTGAATTAAAAGTGACAGATTGACAGATACCACGTCTCTGCTTTCATGCTTAGATGTCTCTAAAGTGCACTTTTATTTGTGTATATTCCACTAAAATGGTGCTCAATCATTGTCTCGCCACTGTGTCATTTATCATGCACACAGACCTCAGCATCGCCTTTCTGGAGATGGCGCCAAACCCACTTAGAGCGCGGGCTTAAACTGAAAACAAAATGTGATATCAAAATTTAAGCTTCACTTTCACTGCCAGTTTCCGCCAACTTTACAGGAGTTTGACTATCAAATGTTTCCGCCCCCTGTGACCCGCTCCCCTACCCCATTACGGCAGACTCCACCAGGTGCTGCAGCGAACAATGGCTGGCCCGTACAGGGATCAATGCCAGGCCACTGATGGCTTCTCATTCCTTCAGCAGCAGACGTGATAAATGACATGGCCCATATGTTAGAGCAGGCCAGACTCCAGCCCCAGCCTCCTTTGTCTCCACATCTAAAGGGAGCTGCGCAGTGAAAAATGTTACTCACGCTAAACAAAGAGCACTTACACTAACGCGTCTCTCGTCAGACGGCAGGATGTTCGCCATTTACAAAAAAGTGTTGACAAACTCTTTGTAATTAGAGTGAAATTACTATTGTGTGTCTGAATCTGGTCAGAACAATGGAGTTGTAACAATTACTTCAAAAATGGGAATCTTCACATGAAAAATAGAACGGAGGAATCACAAAGGTCAATGTTGAGAAATCAAACCTATTTGTATATGATGTCCAAACCTTGCACTTCAGGCCGAGGTTGTCTTATAATTTTAATGCAGTTTAAAGGAATAGGCCACCATTTTTGCATCCTGAGATATCTTCTTTCCTGAGATTAGACGAGTTGATGCGTACCTGTCTGGTCTATACGAGTACACTCAGTCACGCAAAAACACCAAACATGTTGTTAGCATTTAGCCTCTCCTCCTCTCCTCATGAACCCGAACGGGGGTGAAGTTAGAAGCGACCGAGCTCTTTACTGTGCAGACGTCGAAGTGCTCCTAAGGTATTATTACGCCTTACGATATAGTCCCCCTTTTTATCTGCTAAGAAACTCGACATGTTTAATATTGTGTAACTATACTTGGATTGTGTAACTACTCACGTAACCGCATTGAAATAGGGAAAACGTGGAAGAGCTTGGTCGCTGCTAACTTCACCCCGGTTTGGCCCCAAAGAGGAGAGGAGGCTAAATGCTAAACAACATGTGTTTGGTGCGACAGGTACGCATCAACTCGTCTAAGCTAAGGTAAGAACATGTCCCAGTATGCAAAAACAAGTGGCCTATTCCTTAAAGAAGCTACGTGCACAAACAATAATTTTATGGTGGTGTTTATCAAACCAAAACCATGCAGTCTATGATATGATTGATGATGTATATTGGCTTTTAGAACATCCACTACTTCATGGCTACTTTCATGGACTTCTCTTCTGTGGCTTTTGCAACATATCATGGTGTACTGTAGCAAAAACGTCCCTTTTGATATGGAGAAAAGTACTTCATCTAATCTGATATGCAGTACCTCAATATGGAAATGTGTCGAAGCAAAAGACACATTTCAAAACTCAACATTGTCACTTATTTGGTTTCTGTAACAACATCTGCATAACCTCTTTTAAACTGTGTGTGCCTCGTGAACACAAACACATTAACATCTTTATCAAATGAATATACTATACTAATTCTATTTTGCGATCGCTCTCACACTTTACGCTCCTCTCTCCCTGTCTGCAGTAAATGCTCATGTCTCTACCTGTACCTCCGCTCTGGCCCTCTATGCTGACGTGTCCCAGGTGTCTTGTCAGCTGTCAGGGACGTCGGGCGGCAGACAGGGATGGCATGACCGCGGGTCGGCAGCGTGTGCGGCGGGTCAGGCGTCAGGCAGGGCAGAGCGCCGGACAGACAGGCATGTGGCAGTGACGTCCCGGTGACAGGCCGTGACAGGAGAGCTGCGGCCCCTGTCACCCACCTGCCTTGTACGCACTCCTCGGATTGGCACGCCGGCGAACCTCTGTTACCGCCGCCACTGCTGAGACTGTGTAAAGGGACTGATAAAGCTAAAGCTAATACACATATCAAGGGCGGGACGGTGGGATTGATGGGGATGTGTTTTATGGTAGGTGAAAGACAAAGGAAGCTCATTGAGATCCCTGTCTCCTGCTCTTTCATTATGTCCGATCTAATTATCAGCTAATTTAACATTTAAGATGAGCGCACTCTGTCCAGATGTGTTCAGTCTGCAGAAATTATACTTTTCAATTAATCTTGTTTCATGGGCAGTGGTTACACATTTGAGCCTAATAATACAAGGACAAGCAGATATGTTGTACTCATTACAATGTTGAAATGGTATTTCTTGCAAAACAACAACAATAGGAGACAAATGGCATGGATCAAACTTACAAGTTTTTACTCTTCAGGGTCTATTTAGGCAGGTTGCATTTTTTCTATAGATTTACAGGTTAAACTCAGAAAATTAGAATATTGTTAAAAAGTGCATTCATTTCTGTTATTCAACTTAAAGCAGTACTTAGTAATCCATGCCCCTAGAGGCCATAAGCGCGACTGCAGGTGTCGTAGCATGTTACGGTTTTTCACTCATTTATTGTCCGTAAGAGTAAATACTACACTGACAGAAAAGACAAAGGGAGAGAGGGATATTGTACATCCAATGAAACAATGGAGATATTTTTTTCCTCTCAAGCTTGGCTGTAAATACTGTTGAAGTGGCGCTAGCCCGGAGCTAGCTTTGCCCGTTTGCCTGTTAGCTTCTTCGTGGTTCCATTAGTGTGTATTGGTGGCTCCGACCTGGTGGCAGCCAAGTTGCAGTTGTGGTTTTCTGGCCAGAGACACCAGGGGGAGATGAAAGACCTTCCAATCATCCCATCAACACTTGCATTAAGGTAAACAAGTTACTTAGAACTGCTTTAAACGGTGAAACTAATGTATGATAAATTCATTACATGAAAAGTGAGATATGTATCGCCTGTATTTTTAATCATTGGATTATTACTGCTCACCAAAATTAAAAATGTCATGAAATTTGAATATTTTGAAAATGGACTACAAGCCATAATCATCAAAATAAAGAAACAAACAAAGGCTATATGGCTTGACATATGTCGCTTTGCAAGTAGTGAGTCCATATCATATGTTAGTTTAACATTTTTAATTGAATTACTGAAATAAATAAACTTTTGAACAATATTCTATTTTTTCGAGTTTCACCTGTATATAGATTTTCTTCTTCTTCACGGTTTTACAATTAAACCTCAAAGTGTTTGGGGAACAAATCGGCTGATGCTGTACTATTGCACTTATTTTTTTTACGGATTCAACTAGATACTTTCACACTTATATCAGTAATATATGAAAGCTACAGTAATTGTGTATATTGCAATTCTACTTGTTTCAATGGGAGATAATTTGTTCTGAATGACTGAAAAGATTTCTTAATTTCTTTGTTCTATTATTTTCATAATTATGTAAAGTGTATCGTTATATATAGAGGAAACGCAAATAATTCGAATGTGGTTCACTTAAATGAAGAACTTGGGTGCACCCTGTCAACCAATGAAGTAGGTCTGGAGCCCATCCATTGATGTGTATAATACATGACCATAATTGTACTATGCCGTGTGAGATGGTCATAGTAATAGCTGTTGTAGAACAAATATCTTGGTGACCATCTTTGACCTCTCTTCTCTTTCATATTCCACTCAGCGCCTAGTCTGTATTTGCACTCCTGGTCCAGACCTTAAACCTCCTGTGTTATTTACAAAGTGCTTTCCCCATAAATGTCCCACTGTCGTTCAGAAGCCCTCATTCTCCACAGCGAGAGAAAACCGTCTTAACTGGAATGTCGTCAGATGACATAATTGCCATTTTACAACAAGAGATGTCTACGGCTGGAAATGCTTGAGTGTGTGTTTACCCTAACCCTTCACGTGGCCCCATTGTGCGTGACAGGTGACATTTGGAGTGGTGCAGTAGATATATGTGCCATTTGTATCTATGGCAGGGTCAGAGCGTGTTACATGACCCGCAGGACGCCAGGATGGAGAAAGATACTAATCTGGCTCAGGGGATCAATACAGTTCTGAGAGAGCGGCTGATAATTGTCTGCTGTCAATCAATCAGCGCCATGTTTGTGCAGCCATTACGAGTCTCTTTGGCGGAGGGGGAGGAGTGGTGAGGACAAAGAGGGAGGGAGACGGAGGACTGGTCAATACGTAAAGTGAAAACATTTGTCCCAATCAAAGAAATGTCATTGTTTGAGGGATATTGGCTTGAATACCATTACTCTGGTTCTGAAGTTTAACTTCTTTCAAACCATTATTTGGGTCACTAGCTGATAGTAACTAATATATAACTAATAACACATTACTAGAAATACTGTACAACAGAAAATGAACTTCCTGTCTCTAGGTTGATAGATTACTGGCCATAGTTACATTCTACAAACCCACATTGTGCATATTAAGGAAATACAGTAGGAACTAAGAAAACAAGAAAATAGGAAAATATAAACTAAAAGTGATACTATGCCAAATATTAAATATAGATGTTTATGTCTGATGTACGTACACTTTTGAATGGGCAGTGTGGACACAGTAACATTGTGTAGGACGAGGACTCAATGGGGGTTGCATCATAATTCCCTGCTGCATTCCTGCTCCAATCACGAGAGCATTACTTACATGAGGTGAACTATTTCCATAAACATGTCTGTGAGCAGAATGATTAAACAGCAGTCAGCTCAGCCCAGTTGGACTGTGTTAATGGCCAGTGTGTACCATGTGGATCGTCCGCACAAACACACAGCGCTGTGAGGTGACATCAGAATATGCAAAAAAGACTTTGCCGCAGGCCAGAGATTTTTAATGATGAATCCATTCATTATAGAATAAGGTCATTATGCTTTTGTTGTCATCAAATGTACACATTCATCATGCCTCCACCCAGGACTCCAGTCCATTGTCCCTATTTTCCTTCGACCTTGGACGGAGAATGTATAAAGTAAAGTAAGTAAGCAAACACAAACAAGCACATGCTGCTGGAAACATGAAAACGAACACACCCTCAAGGACCGCAAACATACACTATCAAATTTTATACATCTGCCATAATAGAACAAGATCATCTCTGCAGCATTTACGGAGGAAACACGGCCAAATGAGGTTCCACCTCCTCAGTCTGTGGCAGTAGCACTAACAGATATATGAGCCAGTAATGAAACATTTAATGCTAATTGTATTTGTTTATGAGCAAATTAATGGCAGCCGTGCAAAACGGATGACGATGTGAGCACGCACACAACATGATCGGATTCCTGAGGAATTCATTAGCTGTTTGCAGGTAATTAGAGAAAATAATGAAGGTGATTAGAGTGCGTCATGTACACTGACACACACATGAACACCCCACAGTATACCAACAGGAGAAGATCTCCCAGCAGCTTCTCTGGTTGGTTGTATAACTCCTGAAGAAAGTGCTGACACTGCTGTCTGAATAACCCAATCACTGTGTATGCAGAGATTTTGATGCACTTTCCTTCACTCATCTTCACCTCTGTTTGTGCGGCTCCCCTCCAGTCACAAATCCCTCATCTCCAGCCCATGCACAATCTGACACATGCAGAGGTGGCATATCACTGCGCCTGAGATACAATCGAGTGAAGAGGTGCACAATGCAGGAGTGATAAATCAACAAGCTCGAGCCGCTCTGTGAGACAACAGGGCATCAAAGACAATAGCCTGCCGTCAATCTTAATAGTAACATCTGTAACACGCAGTATCAGGGTCATACTGTGTGTTTACCTGCTAATGCAGCTGTATGTGCAGAGGAAGGAGTAGATGCTGGGCGTTCTGCAGAGCACTAACACAGAGGGTAAAAAGGTAGTGATTATGTGAGTGTAATAAGCCAGCAGCCTCTTTGTGCTGTAATTGGTCTGCAGTGGCTCTGCAGCCGAAGCTCGTTAGTGTCACAGCAGAAATAATCACGCAGTAAAAACCCCTCCTGTGACTGATCACCATACATCACACACACGCACACATCAATACACACACACGCACATACACTGGGAGGGGCCTCGTATGCAGATATGAGCAAAAGGAATGGCTGAGTTTGTGAACTTCGAAGAAAACCATTGTACAAAATTCTGGCTCATGCGTTTGTGTGAATATCTGACTTAATTCTTATCTGGACTAAATCAATTTACCCTTTTATCCGATTTCTTTATTAGTATGTTTAAGGGAATTCAGATATACCTGAATACCAAAATGTAAATGTATCTTATAGTTCATACAACACATATTATTTCTATTCTTACTTGATTGCTTGATAATTTTGTTGAACTCCCCTTCAATAAAAGCATTAATAAAACTTTAGCAAACCTTTAGTTTATAATTATACATTTCAGGTCATTTAAATTTACACTGGAGTTTAGGGAGTTGCATTGACTTCAGTTCTAATAATGCCCATGATAATTAAGCAAAGATCTAGCACACAAAAAAAGGGGGAAAAAAATGTATTCACTGATATTAATATTGCTTTAAGTATTTTGTTTCTTAATATTCTCTGCTATTTTCTGGCAGACTTGAGAAAATAATGAAATTACATTTTCTTCGGAAAATCCAGATGTTTGCTTTATGCGGTGTCTCCTGTGTTGTTTGGCTGCAGCAACACCAGACAGAATTCCCTGTGTGAATCTGGAGAAGTGCAGGGATATGCACAGTTCATTCCTACGAGAGTGCATAGCGGTGGGCCTATTACCGCTAAAGCACTGTTTCATTGTTACAGATAAAGGTGAAGGGCTGTGTGAGAGCGAGTGGGTGGTGACGGATGAGTCCTGGTCAGGAGAGGGACCTACACCGCCACAACAGAATCTGAGCACCAGGTACACCCCACCTGCACCAAAGCCATTTAAATGTCCTCCTGGGCCACCGTACCGGCAGCAAAACTCGATCACCCTGTCTGCCATCGGAGAGGGGGGGGGGCGCTCCCAGAGATTACTTGCAAAGAAACTTAATAGCTAAGAGCATTAAACGCTGGTTGTTGCTGGCGCGGCTGCCAATAGTGAATAAATGATTTTGGCAGTGCGCACAGACAGGGAAATCAATAGCAGAGGGTTTTCTGTGCTGTTGGGCCTCTGTATTCATGTAAACATGGGAAGTGGTTTTCTTCACACCTCGGAGCCAGATTAAATCTCTCCACTGGAGGCCTGCCCGAGTGCACAGGAACACGGCGCTTGAGTCTGTACCAGCATCACATTTGTATATCACATATTCAGCGCAATAGCAATATGCCCAATGCAAATAGAAGGCAATCTCTCCAGGTGCTAAGAAAGAGAAAAAAAAATCGGTGCTTTTGGGCATTCAGGCAGATGAAGTGTTGCACATTTGGGGACAGCTGCTCTGAATGGTGTGTGTGTGTGTGTGTGTGTGATCAGCTTTAAGCCACACTTAAATGGGAATAGTATTTTGTTCTTTTGGTTGGAGGAACCCTGTGAAATCAAGAGGTTTTAATCTGTGGGCTGCAGTTAGCTGGTGAATTTCTCCTGCTATATCTGGAAAAGGTAAACAATTGCGCAATGAGATTTTCAGCTGATCTGAAATGGTATCTTATGAATGGTCAGATTTCCCTGACAGAAAGTCCACGTGAAACCCATGAACGCTTGTAACTACTCGTAATCTCATTTGCTTTCTCTAGTTCTGACCCATCTCTTCTCTCCTCTCCTCAGTCCAGACGGCACGACGCACCCACAAGCTGAAGGCAGGATAAGGAGCAGAGAAGAGGGGGAAGGCTGAGGCGTGGGGTGGGGTGGGTTTCACTGCTCAGCCGTAGTGACCGGGTGAAAAGGCAGTGCAGATGTAATTTGTCCTCAATGGCTGTTTGGGAAGAGTAATTGTGGTGACATTGGCGGGTCGATACTATGGATTTTTTGTTTGGAGTGCCCTGTGCGTGTGGTGCTAAGGGGAGGCCAGGAAATATAACACTGCTGCTCAAATACAATAAAAATGGATCGAGGGTGTGGTGGTTGTTTGCAGAGCTGGTAGCCATCGTTTGGCCGTGGATGTCATACTGTAGCCGCTGTAGCTGGTTATCAAATACACCCCGCCGTTCTGCCCTATTAACAGCCACAGCGCGGGGCTGCAAACAGGGCATTCAAACGCTCCAAATGGAGGCGGGCATCATTTAGCATTGTACTTCAACGGAGCCAGTGTGCGGCGTGATAACAAAAGCCAAAACCATTTATACTGAGGAGTAATGTTGTAAATCAATAATGAATGACTGGTAACAGAGAAAACACCACTATAACAAACAGCTGTGTGTGGCTGTACCTTGCAGCAATTCTGTTTTACCTTTTGAAATGGAAAAATTGGAAAGCTACCCATTTACCGACAGAAATTCTGTAGTAGATTAAATTTTTATGTTTGCTTCATAGACCAAAAGAAAAATGAACAATAACAAGAGGAAACCAAGCTGTTTTCGGTTTAAAAGACAAAAGACTATAATAAATAAACCCTCCATCCTTTCCATTCTCTTTGTGTGTGACACCTTGATGCTCTGCTTTGCTGCTTTGACCATGGCTTTATTAATTATAACAGCATTTTTTTTTTGTTCTTCTGCTGATTAACACCCACACCTTAAAAAAAAAAGGAATTAAAATGGCCGTGATTTACTTAGATGAAACGGGTAAGGGCGTTATGTAAATTATGCGGTTTAATTCAGAAAGTATTATCGTCACATTTCACTATTACGATCACTGATGTATAAAGAAGATTGAATGCCTGGTCGGGCCCGGTCCTGTATGGAGTACAGTAGCAGCAGGGGGGTTAGGAGACGCCCCAGGGGAAGTCCACTATAGCGTCCCACTCAGATCTAACATGATCAGGCAATGGGCTGTGAGCACAATGTGTTTGGTCCCGCCTTAGAAATGTAATGAGGGAGAAGAAAAGAGGTTATGACACTGTGGGCAGCACACACCGTCTGTCCCAGAACTGTGAGGTCAGCAAATATGATGTAAAAAAAAAAGAAGAAAAAAAGCACTTTATAGAGGGGCTGCTGTAACGTCCACCCTTGTCTTCCCTCTTGAGAGAAACCAATGAGGAAGAATTACAAATGATCTGTATTCTTGTCTGTGGCATTTTACAATAAACAATAGAAGTAGGGGAACCTTGTAGACCAAAGTCAGGCCGGGCCAGCTCCGTTTCTGCTGCCACCTCCCATCAGAACTTGTTTGGCTCCACAGCAGTGCACTTTGGGTACGATCATTAACAGAGTCAACAGACAGGAGTTGCAGCACATTTTGACACAGAGCCCTGTCCTGACGTAAGCCAGCGCGACACCTGACGTGGAGAAAAGGTCAGTCCACTCGTCAGACAGACAGGGCGCCTCAGATGGAGAACGCCACGGCTCAAACATGGCTGCCTCCGACGGCGATGATGGACACATGGCTGAAGCATGGCCTTCTGAGAGCGGTGGGAGGAGTGGACGCCCTGCCAGGAACTGTCCCTTCCACTTCCTCCGGTCAGCTGACGAGTGGTGTCCTCGCTCATCGCACATGACGAGGAGCACGCTAAGTAGGCAAATCACATGCAGTTAAGTGTTTGCACATAATCAACGTGACTGATGTCAGAGCCAGCAAAACTTTGGGATTTTTCCAAGTAGAGAAGAACTCACATGTGATGGTGCGCACATTACCGTATGTAAAAAGTGAAATAAGAAGAAAACACTATAATAAGAATGACAACGTTACTTACCAAGTACAATCCTGAAGTTTGTCAAATGTACTTAAAAGTCTTTTGAGTGGCATGGTGGCTTAGCGGTTAGGTCCTAGGTTAAAATACTGCTATAGTGGCGCTAGCCCGCATCTAGCTTTGCTCGTTAGCACGTTAGCGTCTTCCCCAATCAGACCATTAACACTTGTATTACGCCAAGAGGGACTACGAAAAGGATTTATTAAGGTATACAAGTTACTTTGTTCTTCTTTCATTATCAGAGCCCTAACTTTGACAGGTTGGTTTATGTATAATCAAACAGGCAAGACACGACCTTGCAAATGTGCGGCTGTGTACGCAGAGTGCAAGGTTGCCATGTCTGGGTAGCCAAACCCGCACCAAAAAAATGAAAAACTGCAGATAATGTTCAATATTGTTTACTAGTTAACTGAGCCCATCTGCTCTGAGCCTTGAATTTGAGATTTTGTCATTCGAGATAGTGATTTTCATCCCCAAAAAATATATAAACAGCCCATTTTACATTGAAAACAACAAGGCAAAAAAAAGCATCCAGTTTATTTCATCCACGTAATGGCTTAAAAAGCCGCCCAATTCCACGGTTTAACCACGGACCTGGCAACCCTGACGGAATGGCACGAGGTGTGGCTGCTCCTCTGTCTGCCTTAGCGCAGATGTGGCCACAAAATCAGTTCACCGCTGAATGTGTAATGGAGGTGTGACGAACAAATGTATGAAATGATCAAGTGTGTCTAACAACAATTCTAGTTTTATTTTTCCTAATTTACTACAGCTATGGAGATTGCTTATAGTCTAGATTTTTTTACTGTAATTGTTACTGTAATTTATTGTTACACATTGGACAGAAGACTTTACTGCATTATTAGTTGCATTTTTGTGCAGTTCCATACATCATAGCCACATAACATCATGTGCACACAGTCTTAATAGTTGTTGCCTTACACAGAGAGGCAGAGGCTGAAGAAAGTCTCAGAAAAAGAAGATGAGGGTGAAGCTCACATCAGTCCCCAGGGCCCCATTAGACTCTGTTCTGAGGCCTGTGACATCTGACTGGATCAGTGTTCTTCAGTCTTATCCACTCCTCTACTGGAGTCAATAAACACATCACCTCCGCACACACACGAACACGCTGCCTCTGGGGTAACTCCAGATTAGTTCATTTAGAGAGCCTTTGATTCTTTCTCCTTCGAGGTACACAGCTTACCACGCTTTAATGAGAATGTCAGGGCCGTTGCATATGTGTAACATTTTCAGCTGGACAATTTGAAGCTGCTCTGTTCAAGTAACGGGGAAAGAAGGCTTGTATTTTCAGGACAGTTATTATGTGGAAAACAGGGCATTTAGCAGAAGAGAGCCACTAATGCGACTGAAAACCAACTTAGGAGCAATAAACACTTTCCCGTGTGTTCTGACACGCCGGTGGCACCGAGCAGGGCCAAACTTTGAAAGTCAAGCGGTCCTTTATCCATCCCTGCTCTGACCTTTCTGCGCGGCTGCCCTGTATTCACTGGCTGTCAGTGCGAGTTTGTCAGGAGTCATCCGTCTCTGTCCACCTCCGCCCCCCTCCCCAAATCCCTGCCGACCCATTAGGCAATAGGATCCGGGGAGCGGCGTCCCGGCACAGGCCTATGGGGGCCCTCCTCTCTTTGCCTCTCCTTCTTCTTCTGCACTGGTCTCCACGCAGCGCACCGCTCATCCAGGTACCCCAGAGAGACACCTCGAGCTGCTGCTGCTGCCTATATATATACACCATCCAGTATGTGGAGAAAGCATCAACACAGCACTCCTGTCTGACGCCGGGCCCAGGGGAGCCGCACTGCCTCAGAGCTGCTGGGACACAGAGAGAGAGAGCTGGTGGCATCACTGCAAGTCTCATGCTCACGTTCACCTAGATTGACTCTTGGGTCTTCTACTCTCAACACTTTACCTAATTTTACTCTATTTAAATTGTACCTCAGCAGGGTGTGTGTACAGTACATCTGAATATTTATGAGATTTGCCAGTGTGTCCATGTGAGGGTGAAGACAGAAACTCAGCGTGATAATAAGGGAGAAGATCAAGTTGGTTTCATAAAACAACACAAAGAGGACAAGTGATTTGGGGAGGTAATTGTGTGCAGATAGACGTATGGATAGAGAGATGCAGGAGGAGAGGAGAAGAGGAGAGATAGACAGAGGGAGGAGAGCAGTAACATGTGATTAATGGACGGGTGCTAGTGGGGAGGTTGAGGCAGACTGGGAGAGAGCAGAGTGACAGTAATAAAGTGAACCTGCCTCCCATTCATCTCCCTCAGCCCATCTCCGTCTGACTGCTGGGGCTGTACACGCTCCTGACTAATGCCACGCTCCACATGCGGGCACCAGACGCCAGCGCCACACACAGGGCTTTTGGACGCCGTATAACCGTAAATGAAGGCACGCTTGCTCATGGCCTCCCATCGCCGCCTCCATCAGCTCAATCACTCATCTGCAATGATGGCTGTCTGAGGGATCAACACTACCTCATCGTCTTTTATGGCTCCTAAATCATGCTGTGTATCTGACTCATCTGGCGTAAAACAATCGCCATTGTGCTTTAACAACAGGTCAGGCATGTCACAGATAGTGGTGGAGGGATACACACATGACCTCTGACCATGAGAAAGACATGCTTTAAAGTCGAACCTGCACCTTTAATCAGTTCCTCTTTTCTCTAGTGATTCTCAACTCATGGGTTGTAGCCTAAACGTGGGTCGCAGGGCTTTGCCTTGCCGCTAAAAGTTTCATCAATGAATTTAACATAAAAGCTCTGCCTGTCTGTACAGTGGCAAAGCGTTTTTAATGCGCACCCAAACGAGAATGCAATTTGGATCAGGCCCGATCTTATAGACACTGATATCCATGTGTCAGTGAAAGAAATTCTCATTGTAGAAGTCTTATAAAAAGAGTAAAAGCAAGGTGTCACAGTCCTTGTTATTTTGCCAAAGAACCACAGTCAAAGAAAGAAAAAGGATGCTGTCTTTCTCTTCTGTGCCCTGAAGACGCCGCTGATACATGCGACCCATGTGGTCACGTAGAGTATGGGCTGCTGCTTCACCCCCCGTAACTGAGACGCTATATTTTAAAAGGCCTGTTTGATCAACCTGATCAAGATTCTGCACTTCCAGGGAATATCAGCGGGTGAGCAGTTGAAAAAGGCACTGTACGTAAGTATTTCGTTAACTCCTGTAGAGACTAAAAGAAAGTGAAAAAATATTGAGCCCTTGAGGCTTGACCAGTATTCAGTGACACAGGTTGGGCTATCAGGACTGGCACTGGATAATATTTGAATAGACGTATAACATCATTAAAGCAAGATGTTCCTGGGTTTGATTATTGAATTATAGGATTTCTGCAGTTCACCCAAAAATGTCTAGGGATCTCCCAACTTCCTAAAACAATAGCTGCACTGTAGACTATAATAATTAACTGAAGCAGGAGTGAAAATTGGGCAGTAAAGTCAATGTCATATGTATATCAAAGGTGTGTTGCTTGGGTGATTATAATTAACATTTAGGGTCTGCAGAAAGAATGTTCAATTCAATTCAACTTTATTGGGGGGACACAAACACCAACAAAAATACAAAAAATAACAACTACTTTAAAAACAAGTGACCCAATTACTGTATTCACTGACTTATTCAAACGGCGTATAAAACTGTACGTAAGTGTCTGCAGTGTGGCTTGTAGCATGTTTTTCCGGTGACAAACATCTCATGGTCCATCTCGCCCTCCACACGCAGAGCATCATTATAGGCCACCCGCAACCTTTGCAAAGTTCCTTTTTTATAGTTAGACCAAAGGTGCGCTGTGTACAGAGATGTACATTATGATTTGAAAAACATTATTTTCACTATGTCTGTACAAAATCCAAATGTACCCGCCAGCATGTTCGCCTGGACATACAACGTTCACAATACAAAGTGAAAGTTTAAGAATAAGATAAAAGACAAACAATGACTGTGTGTCACTATATGATCCCTTAATGAGGACATAGTGCATCTGCTTTTTTTTAATCCACAGTGAGGTGGAACCAGGTATACGACCTTCCCCCTGGCTGCCTAATGACACGCACATCTCCACAGCGGGCTCATTAACCTGTCCAGAGCTGCTACGTGTAGTACACCGACTCCGAAACATCACCTCAGTAACACTGTGCACCAGGGCTCACAAAACAACACTCACTTTGTGTAATTAGAATACATTAATTATGGCCACAGTAGATGAGATGAACCTAAATATTTTCCCTTCTGGCTGTATGAGCTGCATTTAAAGCAAACCTGTGGTGACCTTGCCGTTGAGTCAGAACCCTCGCCTTCCCGGTCCCCCCAGACCGCTCTCCAATTCAAAATAAATGTGTTATTAGAGGCAGCCTTTCGTATGTGACTCCAGTGTTGAAATAACATGTAGATGAGCCATCAGTCATATTGTTGCAGTGGAAAGCACAAAGCCTCCAGTCAAAGTAAAATGTATGACTAAATTGCCTTAAATTACTTTGGCACTGACTTGATAAAGGGCACTCCATGTTATTTCAATTATTAGTGGCTTTAATTGCTCCTTGCTATAATGAACACATTACTAATTGATAAGGAAACCGGTAACAGTAAAAATCCCCCCGAATGGGCCCCACCTGCATGGGGTAAATCTGTCTTCATATCAGCCTCACGACTTTTGCCCAAGCAGACAATAGATTAAACAATGAATGAATGATTTATTAGCTGTCGTTGTCATGCTATTTAGATGGATGGGTGTACACGCGGCGTGACCTCACTTCCTTGTTACGTGCCTTGTATCGGACGGTATGAGCAGAGGAGGGGGTTGGCCCGAGAGATGTTAGCGGAGCGGGGTGGGTCAGGCACACCACTGGCCACTGACAGGACCAGCCACTTGATCAATGATCCCTGCTTGGATATTGTGCCGCGGTGTGAGGCTGTGTGAACTTCAAACATAGAGAGGGACAAAGGTGTGTCAGGAAACTGCGAGTGCAAGTGTGCGCACTGGAGTCCGCAAGCAGAAAAGTAACTACCTTCACTCTCCAGCCTTGCCTCCCTTCCTCTTCCCTCTCTCAAATGGGTTATTCTGGCGATGGCCCTGACAGCCCATGGTTTGGATTTTGATTTATGTTCCTGTGAAGCTCAAATCAAAGATTCCATCTACTGCTGCTTTATGGCAGCTGGGATGATGAATGGTGCAGTCTCTCGGTCAAACCAAGCCTCTGTGTCTTTGCCCCACATTTTAATTGCTAAAGTAGCCAGTCATCGCTCAGCCCTCCTACCCTCTGCTGCCTCCCCACCTCATCCTTTCTCTGTTTTCAGCCCATTGTCTCTCACCTCCCTCTAATTCAGACTCAATAATCTACCTTTATCTGCACAAATGTCTGGACGCGGCAAGTTTCTCTGATGAAACTTCAGATTGTCACCTAAAGGGTAGCCATGTGAGAAAATTGTAATCACTCTGCGCTTACCCAGATATTTAAGCAGTGAAGTCTAACAGACAGCACGTAGTATTGAGAAACAGTGTCTGTCTCTGCACCTCCTGCGTTTGTACATGATCTACAAGCAAACAAGTCTGATGAGGGGGAAAATTCATTCCAGCATCAACATAAAAAGCCACTTTATTTGGAGGAAGAATGCGTAGATGTCAAGCTCTGATAGAGTTTATGTTTTCTCACTATTTTTCAAAAGTAAACACATTCAGCGGTACATGACATTACTAAGTAGGTTAAGTATAGCTGCAGGCTATCATCCATCAGCGCAGAATGAAGCGAGCATATTCGACTCGATGAGAGGTGAAAGTTTTCCACTGTGCCGCCATGACATTTAATTTTTCACATCTCCTGCGTGTTTCTGGGATGAATTTTGGCAGACCTGGTGCAATTTAGCTGCTTGGCACTTTGAAATTGGGCGATGAATCACGGCGTGGATTCAATGGGAGCCAGTCAGTGTACAATATTTTCTGTGTGTCAGAATGGAAAGAGCGAGTGAGATAGAAGAGGGGGTACAGAGAGAAGAGAAGGGAGCTGCTGAGGCTCTTAGATAGTGTTCTCCAATCATCCTCCTCTCACCCCGCCTTCTCAGAAACAGTGTCCCGTTATGAGAGGAGCGGCGTGTGTGGCTGCAGATGTCGAGCGGTGGCGGAGGTCTTTAAGGTCTGCTCTTGGATATTTTGACAAAGAGCACTGGAGAAAGAAATCAATAAAGTCAGGACTTTGCCAGTCAGTGAGCAGAGCAGCGGGGAATGCAAAGCCGCTCGATCCCAGCCCTAGACAAACTCAAAATGAGCAACCAATAGACTGACACCGACGCTGACACAAGCTATTTATTATTGGGCTGGGTGTGGAATGTGGCGCATCGCAGTTGATGGCGTGTGTCTGGGAGGCCACACCTGAAGAGAGGGCTGTTGCGTGGTATGGCCTCATCAATGTGCACCCTTTATCAATCATGGGCTCCGAAATGTGCCCCTGGTCCGCATCGGCACAGCTCAACAGTGAAAAATGAGCAAATACAAAATGGCCGCCGCTTGGCCTTTGAACTTGGCGTGAAAAGGCCTGCTTCCTCCAATGAGCTCTGAGTGAAGTGTGAGTTGAGCATTAGAAGAGTTGATTCTGTGATTCAATGTCAAAAGGTTTCATCAGAAAAAATATACACAATCAAAGGCTTTAATTAGCAAATGTTCATATTTGATTCATTTTATAAAAGCATGTAACACTTTGTCAGTTATGGTTAAGTCATAAAGACGCCGTGCCTTTTTGGTTGATGCCACATTTGTCCCAGTTTACAGGCCTATATTGATTACCAGCCCTATAACAATATGTACAACTTCTATACAACTACAGCAGTCAAAGATAATGTATTATATAAAACCACATAACCCTGAAGATGTGAATCTTTGGAAACAATGCACAGAAAATATATTTCCAGCAATGTAGCCATTATTGGACTAAAATTGACTTACATGTTTACAGCCTTTCTAACAATGTGACCCCTCATGGATGTGTAGTTTAACGCACATTATAGGCTGTGGAGTGTGTATAGATGTTGGTGAATGTGATAGGAGCAGGGATGATTCAAAGTGCCATTTGGCAGTGAGAGGACAGCCTTTACCGATGCGCTCGTCAGGCAGAAGATGTTGTCACGAGGCACCTTATTGTTTGTGTAAGTGATGTGTCCAATCAGCATCAAGCACATGGGGGGCTGACCCGTCCTCTGTCACTCTGGGCAGACGGAGTCTATATGAAGATTGTCTCGGTGTCCTTCCACCTCTGCAGACACCTCCTCTGTGGCTCACTTATCAATCGCTAACACGTGTGGTGAGATAAACAGGTCCAGATGTGCAGTAAGGCCGACCGACTGCTTTCACAGATGATTTTGAAAACAAAGCAAAAAAACAGCTATTGCACATTTACAGAACAGCATAAAGATCCAATACAATGTAACACTTATTTCCCTCAATAATCAAAATAAAACAAAATGAGTCACTGTGTAGCTCTTCTTTTCTTAGTGCAATCATTCAAAAAACAGCTGCAGTAAAGCTCATGCAAAGTCCTTATTTTTTTGTAAACTCCCTAAGCGTGGCAGGTTGGAGCACTGACGTCACATGGTGCTGATGTCATTGAGCCCCCGCACCTTTGCTTTTTTTCAGTACAAACATGAGGAGAGGGATAGTGCAGGCTGGGGGTAACAGGTACTGTACAAATGAACTGTTTGGTATGAAAACGCCTATGGCTTGATTTTCTTGAGCATGCACAGCAAAACTTGACAGAAAAATTGGGTTGCAGCAGATAATTTGCTATAATTTGAATATTCAGCAAAATAATTATAATGATGATACTGACGCAACAAACTGTAAAATGTGCAATTTAGGTCACAGTAACATTAACATAAGATCACAATACTAGAGTTTGGTACCTCAATTGTCTAAGCACAAAGCACATGTAGAAGACTGTGGGGCAGTGAGCTGTTTCCGGAGGCAAACACATCAAACAAAACTGGCAAACTTCGCTTCATATCCAGAAAATCCAACTTGCTCAATTGATTGCTTTAAAAAAACAAAAACAAATGCAGTGTATATTAATAGCAGATAAATGTTGAAAATGTCTGTGATGTGAAGCCTTCTTATACAAACTGTAAGGGTGTAGGTTTGGTGTTGGCTACAACAAAGTACAAAGCTAATGGTCTCGTCATAATGGTGGACTCTGCACCAATTTACAGTACACAGGGTGTTTAAGAGGCCTCATTTCAGTACATGTTGTTCACTGAAGTGGTTGACATTTGTCACCAAACTTTCTACAAAATTGAGAACCAATGCCTTGTAGCTATTTTGTATTTGTGTGTTCAAAGGTGAGTACTCCATTAGTGCTGTCTCTGTTGGTTATAATGGACCCAGTGAAAGCTTTTGGCAGGCCCATTACTGCGCCCGTCCACACGGGCACACATCCACCACCAAATATCGCTTCTCATTACCTGATCCACTTGTTAGCATTGGTTACCAAAAGCTGTGCGCACTCCCCGCTGAGTACTCCACATAGATTTCCCATTTCAGATCAGGCTAAAGTGGAGTCAGCTTCGATTGCAGCCGACATCCGAGGAGTTCTTCAGGGCAAACCAGCTGTGACTGGCCTGATGCGGAGCTGTCACACTGTCATGACATGATATAATATGAAAAGATATTGAACAACCACGGTTTGGCACTAAATTGTTAGCGGGCTTCAGGTCTGACAGCAGCCAGTTTATGCCTTTAATCCCAAGGTCCTTTAAAGCTTGTTTGACATAAATTGAGTTTGGCTTGTGGAAGGGGAAAAAGAGCAATGACAGTGAAAACACTTTCCTCGCCGCTGTCTTGTTTAGTTTGAATGGAAAGTTTGAGCTGTCACTAAAGTTTCAGTTACTTTTCGGTTGCAGCAGATCAACATGTAAATGTCACAGATGTCAATTTAAACACAAATACTTCAGGAGCACAAACAAAGTCGCGTTGAAGTACTGTCACGCAGACACAATATGGGCTGTAGGCATCACAAAACTAACAAACTGTCACTGTTGAGTTCAAGTTCAGATAAGTCCGTGCATTATGAGTGCATGTATCCAAAACGACCAGAGAAATTACACTACAAAACTATAAAAATGATCAGCATTGAAAATATGAGGACTGGTATTGGCAGTAGAGACACACTTGTTTGTTAAGTAAAAGTTGAAGATCAATCATCTGGCTTGGAATGTTAAATTCACAAAATACTTACATTACTGACATCGATAATAAAACGATATTACTACTGCTGCAGAAAAATATTTTGACACAAGGTCCATGGGGTATTTCTATTGCAGGTCAGGTTTCACTGTTTTAAATTACAGAACGGAGGGAAAACAGCTTGGTGTGGTCATCCCATCTCATTGTTACAGGACATCCACAAGAGCAGTGATGTGTGATAAATCTGCAACGTAAAGCCACTGAAGAGCCCCAACCCAGGTCTGAGGAACCGTTACCATGACGGATGCCCCGACTGACAGCCAAAGATAAGAGTCATCCTTCACCCGGGACGAGCCCATTTCTCAGCAATAATCTTCATAATGGAGTGCTGCAGTGTCGTTATTGTGTGAATAATTTAAATAGTGATTTAGCTTATTGGCTGCTCAGACACAACAGCTGAAACTGGTAACACAAGATTTCAAATCCTTTTAGATATTTTGGAACACAAGTGGTTCACAAATTTTACTATCGTCAACATGAATAGATGATCAAACTATGAGTAACTTTACAACTGTTCAACCGTCATAAAAACGTTTGCTTTGATAGATGTTAAAAAGTATTATTCAAGCCCTGCTCCTCAGATGATCCTCAGACGCCTGTGATGCCTCTACCCTCTTGTCTGAGAAGGTGTTTCTCATGTCCTGAAACCACTTTGCTGGCCATGAAATAGGTCGGATCTGAAGTTCATTACCTTTGCCGTCTTGTCGGAGGTAATGTGGTAAAATTCCTTGCCTACACCAGCACTATATACAGTACAATACAATATATTGTTTCTATCTACTCTAAATTCCTCTGCCTTGGTACTGCATTAGTAGTAGAATAATAATAATAAGAGCTTTATTTATATAGTGTAGTGTATTAACATCTTCGCCGTGTTTTTGTTAGGTTCAATGGATTTTTTTTGTTTTCCCCTCCCAGAACGTGGGGAGGGGTTTGAGCGCCCGAATGATCCTGGGGGCTATGTGTCGGGGGCTTCGTACCCCTGGTTGGGTCTCCCATGGCAAACAGGTCCTAGATGACGGGTCAGACAAAGAGCGGTTCAGAAGCGGCTCTTATGAAAGACCAACAGGCCCGGCTAGAACCATGAGGCCATCCTTCCGTTGACCCACCACCTGCAGGCTATAAGGGGCTGGTGCCATGTGATTTGGGCAGCTCCAACGGCTGCCCCCACGACCCGGAAACGGAAAAGTGGAAGAAAATGGATGAACGGATGGATGGATTTTTTTTTTTTTACTGCAGAGAGTCCATAATGGTCCTGAAGGAAACAGCTTTTTAAAAGTAAACTAGCTGATGAGCTAAAGACATTTGAGACCTACAAATGTTCTTCATCTGAAACACTGAAGAGGCACACCTGCAGCACACTGGAGACACCACAAGAGGCAGGAAACAAAAAGGGACACACATGGAGAAGATGGTGAAAGACTGCTGTGGAAGCGGAGGGAGCCGATGGTGCTGTGCAGGAGAAAGAGGAGCTAATCAGTGCAGGACACCACGCTCTGAAACAGAGAAAAACCCAGGAGCGCTGCACCGTTTGAGAGGATCAGAGGAGCACTGGAGGCAGCCAGCTGGGTTTCCTCCAGTTTCCCCTACCTCCAAAAAACATGCTGGTCAGATTGGCCCTAACACCTGAACACAATTTTGTTGTACAATTCTACAATGACAAAAGCACTTACTGACTTACTCACTTACTTATTGTAGGATATGTCTGTGAGCTGAGGAACCAAGATATGTCAAAACATGTATTTGGCCACTTTTGCCTACAGTGTTATCGCAGCCCCACACAGACTTCTGCTGGCAGTGCAACTCCAAGATGGCTGAGATGACCGAGAGGCAATGATTCGGTGTGTTGCTTAATTAGATGTTCCGGCGACATCTGTTTTAAGGGGAAACTGCAACTCTGGCACATTAATCCACTTTGTAATGAATGACTGAATGTCAGCACAGGCCGTGAAATCTCCGAGAGGACGGCGTATGTGTGGATCCTGTTTGTGGCGTGTGTGTGCACCACAGTGAGGCCTTTCCATCTGTCTGGAAAAAAACAATCCCCAGATCCAACATTGGCACAATCGCAGTTCCGTCGCTAGAACAAGGAGGGCCTCAAGATGGCCTGATACTGATTGGAATGCGTTTTGAATGGGTAAAAATGAAACAAAGATGGAGTGGACATTATGCTGCTGAATCTTAGTTAAGGACGCTTCACAAGTGTCTGACAGTATCATTAATCTTGAGGAATTACAGACACAGCGGCCAATACAATGGAATCAGGCTGCAAAGAGAGAAGGATTCACTATAGCAGCCAAATCATTATGACCACCTATACCTATTAATGGCTATATGACCCGCAGCCAGTCTAAAAAAAACATGCGCACATAATTAGCCACTTCGGTGCAAATGCAGGTGTTTTCTTAAAGCGAAGCAAAGCTATTAAACTTTTGTAATTTTATTTATTTATTTTTATTGGTTTATTTGGTCGAAACAGTGCATGTTATGAAGATACATGCATGTAAACAAGCCACACTGGATTGTAGCCTTGAGTGAATTTCCATCCGTCGTCCCCCATGCACACTCTCGAACTCACTCTCATTCATCCTGGCCTATTGTACATGTTTTTAGTGGTAGGGGAAACCAGAGTACCCGGAGGAAACCTAGACACGGGGAGAACATGCAAACTCTACACAGAAAGGCCCCGTCCAGGTGGAAAATCGAACCCAGGACCTTGTAGCTGTGAAGCACGAGCGCTAACCGCAGAGCCGCCTTAACCAATGGGCTAGCAGGGGCTGGAGCCCAGGGGCCTACCGTATTCAAGGGCATATCACGGGGGCCGGTAACCCACGGCTCCGGAGTCACATGCGGCTCTTCGAGTATATCTACAAGGAGAACCGGTTCTGATGAGTAATGCATCAGAACCGTGTGACTCCTTCATTAACAACGCTCTTATTGATGGCGCTTTGCGCCACAGCTTCTTTACGATAAACCCGCAGGTGCGGAGCCGCTGCAGATACACGTCTGCAGATACACTGTAAATTCCAACTCATTGCACTTACTTGGGATAAGTTGTAAACCCGATGCATAATTATTACGTCCAATGTTAAGCCATGATTACTAGTAACGCTAGTATGATTAAGACGACTTTCACAGTATTCATTACTTATGATACAAGTTCTGATTACTAGACATGTTAGTACTGGCAACTGGTAATTCCGAGTACTGATCACTTTTGTTACTTAAATATGACCTTAACCTGTACTATTATGCTTAGTACAGGTTAATGGAACATTCCTGTTCCCTTTATGGTTTATTTGTTAATCCCATGAATGAAGTTTTACAAATTTAGTACAAGATATAAATGTTGTAATAAAGCAAAACAAAGTCAATTTATTTAACATTAACACCGTGTAAAACACTTACATTTTTAGGTGCAGTTAATGATAGAACATCTGTATTTCTGCAGTTATAGTTCACATCAGTCCAAACAGGTGGATTAGTCTGTACTGAGCCGATGAAGACGAGGAGCTGAAGTGCCTCAGAAGGTTCCACAGACTCTGTACATGAAGCAGGTTCTGCAGACTCACAGCAGGAGGAAGGGCATCTTTGTAAATCACCGTCAAGTCTTCATCAGCGTGGTCAGATTTCTGCAAGACATAAAAAGAACAAAAATACTTTAGTTGTGAGTCCCTATGGCAAGACCAAAACCTACAGGTAAAATGTTGCTTTGTCTCATTCAAACATCTGAGCTCTGACTCTGTCTCACCTCAGTGTGTTCAGCTCCAGCCTCAGCAGATCCTTCAACAGCTGCTCTTCAGTCTGACACTGGACACACACAAACCATTCACAAATGTTATTTCACATCCAACTTCAGGCCACTTTATCAGTGGCCTGATGAGTGCTGTCTTACCTATAGCCTGGATGCTGAGATGGTCTCAAAGTTTTTACAGCAGTTCAGATTTCTGTAAAACAAAGTATTACAGTAAGTAATCACAGTAAAAAGACTATGAACGTCCTCAGAGTTTTATCAAAATAAGGATAAAAGGAAAATATTAGGACTGATGAAAGTCCAAACCACAGGTTTTTTTTTTTTTTGACACAAACATTTGAGTCCCGTCTCACCTCAGTGTGTTCAGCTCCGTCTCAGCAGGTCTTTCCACAGCTGGACTCCTCAGTCTGACACTGGACACACAAACCATTTCAAAGATTATTTTTACTGAATTGCATGCTGTTTAAAACACTGATCAGTGCAGTCTTACCTTCAGCCTTGATGCAGAGTCAGTCTCTAAATCTTTACATTTGTCATTGTCTGGGGGAAAAATAAAAACTTTAATCATAACCAGTGGTCTTAGATATACATTAATTTAATGCAGTGAGTTGTTAAATGGTGAGCGCACACTGAAAAATATAATATGCCATTTTGTGGACAGGCTGCACTTGATTTAACATTTGACATAATGAGTATTACAGTAATATGGCCAAAGCTAATATGTAAATGCTGCATGAGTTAAAAATACAAACATGACTGTACTGCTTCTGCACTTTTGCACGAGAACACTCAGTAAATTACCCTTAAGTATCTATTTTCTGTCTTTTAATGACACGTCTGGAGCTTTACTACTTAAATTTGTATCACTAATATTAGACAGGCCACTGTGCGGTCACCAAATGAAAAAACAAATGTGTTTTAAGGCAGAGCAAGAGCGTTATTGCATTTTTGAAATATAAAAAAATACTGAAAATAGTAACAATGCATCAAACTCTCTGAGCAAACACAAATATATCCAAAGACACACTCACCTTATGTCGATTAATGAGAAATAAAACAGGAAAGGTCCTGTTTTCTGCTGTTTCTGCTGATGATACACTGAGGGCTGTCGAACATTTCTCTTTTGAATTCAAAACAGTTCAGAGCAATCTGATTGGCTCATTCTGTACATGTGACATATGACCTGAGCCAATCACGTGCAGCATAGGTTACAGCTTAGTTTTGCCCGTTACGATTACTAGACAGTCAAGTTCCTGTTACAGGGGGGCAGTAGAGGACACTGGGGGGGGTTAGTGAGAGTTACTAAAACCATGTACTGGATAAAGAGAAAAGCAAGTCAAGCCAATGTTAAGCCAATATTATAAAAAACTGGCAAATCCTAGTAAATGGGACAGAATCTGATAATGGATACTTTAGAATGAGCATGAGCACAACAGGACCACAAATAATCATTACTGGCATTATGTAAAGTTAGTAATTACTGGCAAAACCCTGTTTTTGGAGCAGAAACTGGTTGCTGTAAAACGGAAAAGCAATTAATCACACATTTCTCTTGAAAATGTACTTCTTACATGGAATAGAGGGTAAAAGCTGAAAATTTCAGGTCTCCTAGTAATTATAACACTTTATTTCATGTCACCACCTCAATCGGAATTTACAGTGTACACGCACCACTCGCACCATACCAAACATCTGCGCTGTTTTAGGATCCGCGCTACACGTTTTAAGAGCCTGCTGAATCTGTCCTCTTTATATACGCTTATACGTGCAGCCGCTACTTTATTAAGAACCAGCTACAATTCTGTTTAAGCCCCAGGGCCTATGGGTAGCCTACATTAAGGTGGGCCTGGCTAACCGCTGCGCTACCGTGCCGCCCTAGAGATGGCAGAGCTGCAGTCTGCATCAGGTCTGAGCCAGGACTTAACCAGGACTGAATGAGGAGCGACAGACCCACGGAGGAGGCAGAGCTTACTTGACTGGGGTTTACTAAACTCCAGCTGCAGCGAGGGGAATATCAAAGATTGTTTGTGGAAAAATGAGCACTCACTCTGTATTAGACATTTTTGGTACAGTTTTGGTAAAGTATTAGTGACAGAGTGAGCGCTCGCACTCAGTGCTTTTGCTTTGTCACACACTTTTCTGTGTTTAGAAAAGTGGGAATTCTGCTTAAATCATGAAGTTGTAGGTGACGCTGCTGCGGCCTGTATTTTTATTGAATTATAATATCATAGATATCGAATTTAAAACGGTACCCAGCCCTATGTCCCTATCCCTTCCATTCAGGACATTTACTACACCTGTTTGCCCCACAAAAAGCCCCCAGCATCGCAGGTGATCCCACACGCAGTTTCTATCCCTAACCCTACCTACCTTCGTGGAGGGGAGACCATGGAGTCTCTGAGCCAGGTTCATCCGACTGAACAACAGCTTCATCCTCCAGGCTGTAAAAAAGCTGAAATTTGCTTTAACTTGCTCTATTCCTGCCCTGTGCTTCCACTTGCACTGTATATGCTGTTTGCGCCGAGGGTTTTAAATTGTCTGTATGTACACTGCATATGGTGGGATTGACTGGCTTTGACTTTGTTCTTTGATGTTTTTTATTTTATTTTAGTATCACACTGTGCCATAATTAAACAGAAATAATGTAAAGTTGTCTGAAAACTTTCTGAACCCATATATGTCAAAATGTAGATATGACAGCAAACGAGTACAGCAATTAACATTTTTCCAACGCCGTAAAAGTAGACAAACACTGTGTTAGAATTTCAACTCGGCTTCTCCCCTCTTTGAGTGACAGGATGCCATCCGAGGAGACCGTTTGCCACCTGGAGTGACAAGCTGCCATCAGCGTATAAAGAGGCTAATATGAATTCCGATCACTGGCTCCTATAGGCTGGGGAATTACTGCCCATCACTGCGTCGACTCTTTACACACATGGTAAAGTCAAGGGGCGCAGTGTGGGGGGAAAAAAAAATAAAAATCTTGCAAATGGAGGTTGGCACGATGGTCAAAGGCAGATTGCGCTTGACACTTTGGCTCCGCCGGCGATTGTGCCACAAGATGTACTCCATAATGTCATAAATTGGAAAGCTGCGTTCCTCAAGATTTGCAACGGATGAGGAATTTGCGAGCAGGAATCTATCTCTTAAACTATCTCTGTCCTTCAATCTCTTCACGCCCATGTGAGCCCAGGGAGGTCAGGGGCTAATTACCAAACGGGATAAGAGGCAGAGGAGCGAGATTCTTTCAGCGGAAAAAAAAAGGTGCAAATTTATGCAGATTAATTCTCAGATATGGGCGTCTTTCAAATGTGATTCAAAAGCAATAAGTATGCGCCAAAGAGATTAGATGCAAAGTTATAGAGAACATCAAAATTGGCACCTATTGTAGAAATATTGAAATGGACAATTGGTTTAGGTAGGTCTTTCAAAATGAATGAACAATTGTGCATGCGACATTTTGAAGCCTATAGGTTCTAAAGCCTCCTTCTGTGCGTCATTGCAAATTAAATAGTTTTGCTCAATGCCACAGTAGCAGGGGTGGACTTTGAGCTAAAATTGCTTCACAAAAGCTCTCTGTTGCCTGTCAATCAAAATTAGTCCATTCTGAACATGCCCACTCAATCAACAGGACGTAGAACATTTTTGTTTCTTTATTTTAAGAAAAAGGTCTGACTTGAATGATCGAAGGGTAACATTGGTACGTTTATTTAACAGTCTTTTATCAACATTTGTAATAGATGACTTTGTTTGAGAGTGACGGATTAAATGCCGACTACCAGGGCCTTGTAGGTCCTTTCTGAGCGGAGTTTACCTGTTTTGTCCTGGGTAGGTTGTCTCCAGGTGTTACCGTCTCCCCTACTACTAAATATGTGTATACTCTCTGGAAACCTCAAAGGGACTTAGCTTAATTAAAGGGGGAAAATGCAAATGATCTGTTGTATCCATTTTATACAAAAGCACTGTGTTCACTGCGGTGCAAAAGAGCGGACTATCAAACACCAAGACAGTCTTTATCTAACCTTTATTTAACCTGGAATGTCCTTTTGGCCAGGACCCAAAGGGAGTCCTGGCCAAGAGGCAGCAAACGCTACACACAGTTGCATTTCAATTCCAAGAACAAAATGAACCTCTTACCCTGGGATCATTTAATATTGCCATGCAAACAGACAAACATGTGACAGAAATATCACCTGGACTTGGATTTTCAGAGTGTTAAGTTCAAGACAGTTCTCTTTTAATGATTTCAAACTAATAGGATGTGATTTGATTCAGATTGTGTGGTAACTGGCATAACAAAAAGTCCAGCTGACCTCTTTCAAGCCTTTTTGTTGGAATCCATCTTGACTTATTGGAACCTAATGCATGTTTAGTAAGTTTCACTCGAGAATACAAGCTTGAATAAACGGTGGTGCATCTCTAGATTCTAAAACAAAAACTTCAGCACTCGTTTTCCGCATTCTACCCCTAAACCATTAATTAAACAACAAAAAGCCCATCCTTGCAACAGTATATTGAGACCACAAAGTCTCCTCTCTCCGCCTCCTCCCAGCTCCGTCAGTGGAGAGTGATGATCCTGTCGGCTCCGTTAAGACTCCCCGTGCCTGACACGCCGACACGCTGAGAAGGATGTTCCTGTCTGTCTTGTCACATCACAGCGGTCCTGATTCGGATCCCCTCCCCTCACTCACCCTCACTCACCCTCTGATGCCGCTCTCTTTAAAAAGCTGCCTGTCCATCATAAACGCACGCGCTCTTTTATGTGTCCCGCCCGAGAAGGAAGGCATCAGGCCTCCCTCAAATGTGAGCTGACAGAGGATAGGCAGAGTGAGTGACATCAGAGGAGCAGAAGAAGCTTTGAGTATCTCTAACAAGGTAACACTGCAATTATTAGTCGCTCAGGCACACTAACTGCTGTATGGATAAAAGTATGAGGGGATAGGATATTGTTCTGAACGTCATTTTGGGGTTGAATGGGATGATTTAGCTTATAATGAAATACATATGAATAATGACTTCTACCTCGTATGGTTACTATTAGGGCTGTAACAATGCACCATGCCACGGTGCCCCGCGGTGCAAAAATCTGATGATATGCATCGTTCTAAAGTGATGGTGCAAGTTTTAGTCTGTATTTCTTAATATTTAAACTCCTCAGTGCGTGTCATGTGTGTATGTGTGCATCCAAACAGAGCGCATGTGTGTCATTATCACTTACTGTTACACGGAAGACTGTAGACACTCAAGGCCTGTTACATCCTCCAAAATCACATGGAATCTGTGTGCCTTTGTTCTCTGAGTCCTGCTGATGACCAGGGCAGGCTCAGACTGCAATAAATGATAGATCCTGTGTGCCAAACAAATGTGTAAAATTGCATCATGTTCATAATCCGCCTCAAAAGCTTGGTTTCCAAATAAGTACAAGCATAATGTTGTCCAGGAACAGCCCAAACATGAGCCTTGAATCAAAGTGCTGCTCTGAGTGTTTTAGCTGCTGTGTATATAAGTGAAACTCATCACTTAGAGCAATTTTGTTTTCTATTATGTTTTGCATTTACTTTATTATAAAGCAGCTTTGAAAAATAAGACAGTATTGCCAATTTTATTCTGAGATTGTAAATATTGTCTAATGATGAAAAACGTAGGCTGTTTTATTTCAAAACCAACATATGATTTTTTTATATTGTACTTGTGCCGTGATTCACTGAAACATGGGTCCTGCACTGTGAACGAACCGAACTGTGAAGGCGGGAGCGGTTCATGGATTCTTGTGTTTGTATAAAGTCACAAATACTGCGAGAATTCAGCTTGCAGACAAGGTAAAAGTATCTGGTCATTTAAAACTGAATTGAAGGCAGAGGACACAAAGGGCACCATCTTGTTTGTGTTGAATAAGCGATCTTGGCCTGTTGGCCCGAGTGATGTACTGCACAAACGTGCTGATGAACAAACATGAGCGCACAGGGCAGAGTGATCAGACTAAGGCTCTACTATATATAAACAATAACACTATGTATAGTGTTAAAGTATATACACCACATTTAGAAGCCAGACAAGCTTCTCAAGCTTTTGAAAGTACTACAGCATTATTCTGTCATCTTCCACACTCGGGGGTGTCTGCCATTTTGCGGCAGCAGCTTTGCAGACCACCAATCACTGCCAAGACACTGAGGAACGTGTTTGCAAGTTGTTTTATAATAATGCTTTATAATAAATATCAATGGTGACATTTCAAAGGTCATTCGTTCCATTTTACGGGCATCCATTTCAAAATTGGTAAATGTTGCAACGTTTTTTATTTATTTTATATATTTATCAGGACTATGTACAATTACATTATGCTCATGAGCAAAGATGCTTGTACTAGACTGTAGCTTTTTTGTGCTGAAAACAGAATTACAAAGTGCAGTATATACAGTGCAAAAAACACATTCCTCAATCTCTTAATGTTCATAAAATAGACCACAATACTCACACACAGTCATCACATGTACAGACTCACAACAAGGGAATACTGTCAATCCTTACTAAATATATTTACATCCTGTCCTGGTTGAAAACTGTTCAGTCTCTCAGAATAGACCCCACATCACAAAGCGTAGCTGTCAATTCCTTCATATAGTGACATATACTTTAGTTTTCTGACAAAGTGGAGACAATAGAAGTAAAAGCATGAGCATATAAACATTTTCAATGTTCCCACGTTATGAAACAATGACATGTGTATCTAAAGATTTGTAAAAACTGAGGCTGTTTGCCTGTTTAACAGAGAACCATAAAACATGTAGCTGAGCCGTACAGTCATATAAATCACTGTTCCTTAATCAGTCTTTCTCTAAGTATTCTGAGCAAGAGTCTTAAATTAAAACCTTCACCTTGACTCTGTATAAATGTAATACTGTCAATAAAAGAGATATAAATAGTTGAGGGTGTAACCATTCATTTTCTACCTGAATATTTTAACAGGGTCTTTTGGGCAATGAGGCTCGGGAAGAAAGAGGAGAGACTTGATCAATTGTCTGAGTTCTGCCTCTCCAATCAGAAGTGCGCTAATTGAAATGGCCGTGGAACGAGAGCTGCCCCGGAGGATAGAGCGATCAAATACATTTGTTTACAACTAAACCATACAAACTTTCATCATGAAATTATTATGTCAAACATTGATTGATTATTGGGTATGTTTTTTTTAGTCTAGTTTTTTTCTTTTTGTAATTTTCATTTCATTTCATTACATACTTTATAATAACGTCCACTAAATCCACTAAGTCCACTAAATCACACACACCTCTTTCATGAAACATTGTAATAATCTTTTCTTATGCCTATGACTTGTAATGTTTCCCTCACATGTTGTTGACTATGGACACACACTAATAAATGTTTAGGAGACCTTTTCTTCATGTGGCTGGTGCAGTTTGTGAATGTTCATGTTTCTTAATGAAGATGCAGGAGGAAAACTGAACTACACAACTTGACACTCAGAATGACAACCACTATTTTTTTCCCCCCACTGAGAGCCTGTAATGCTTTAGGCCCGGGAGCTGAGAAAAACGCACTGTGTCAGGGGCTTAAAGAAAGATCATGAGAGTTTAAGGCGGATCGGTGGACATATTTTAAAGGTGCTTACTTTGAGAACCTTGTCCGGCAGTTTTTTCAATTTTCTATTTTCAGAGTGAAGCTAATGAATTGGGATGTGGGAAAAGGTTTTTCTGCAGGGTTGGAATGAAGAATGAAAAGAGATTATTTTAGAATGAAGATCAATGGTATGAGGTAGTAGTAGCAGCAGATGTGTGAGCTGGTATAATGCACAGTCCAAGGCCAAAGGCAAAAGCTCCATCTCTTCAGTATCCCTCTACAGCAGTGGAAATGACTGTGCCGTGCCGGGCATGATTTATACAATGAGGAGCTCTGGTTATTAATAGGGGAGGAGGCGTATATTAACCACTATGAGTAAAGGTACTTTTAATTATGCATCCTTTATAAAACCTGTTTGACTCTGGCGTCTTGAAGGTGTATTTTTAAGATTAATGTTATGAGGAATAAAGGGAATAAAGAATAATTTTCCCCAATGTTTTCCTTTGAAAAAAAAATCTTAGTTTTAACACCATAGCTTGGTGACTCGTGTGAATGCAGAGTTTAGCTTGTTCCTTCTTTCAAAGTTATTATTAAAATATATACACTGCAAAAAGTAAATATCAAGCATTGGCTTAAATGACTTGAATTGAGGAAATGTATCTTGTTTTGAGCGGTTTTCACTCATTTAGACACTTTTCCTGATCGGACCAAGTTTACTTTGCTTGTTTGAGGACATTTCAGACCAGTTCTAAGGTAAATCTCGCTTGAAATAAGAAAGTAAAATTGCCAATGAGATAAGACCAATTTTCTTACCCCATTGGCAAAGAAAATTACCTGAAATAAGGACGAAGTCAGAAACATCTCAGAACAAGTGAAATAATCTAGGACAAATGCCCAACAACTTCTTAACTAGTCAAAACAACTAAAATTTGGATTATTATACTCAAATTGAGATGTTTATACTAGTCTAGTTAATTACTTTTTGCAGTGTAACCACTGGCTACTATTTCCTTATCCTTATTTTGACACCAACATGACCACGGTGGAAAAACTGTTTGCCTCCACTTTGCAGCCCTGAAGCCAGACCCTTCAGTCCTTACAAAGACCCACCTGGACCCACATACAGGAAGTTTATTGCCACTAAAATGACTCTTACATATAAGCTCCTTTTTATTTTGGTTATGACTGAAATGTTAGCAGGTAAATATGGATTCAAACAAAGGCGGTTTGGCAGGGCCGTCCTTAGCTGTGTTGGCGCACTCTACAAAATTTCAGATTTTGCTTCTCCAATGTTGTTGTATACTTTGGTAAGACTCTTCACCCACCCGCCCTTGTGAAAGTAGCGTGGGAGTGAGTCCAAGAGGCAGTTGGTGAAGACAAGCAGCCGCGTCTCTGCCGTCCATTCATTACTGTGTGAAATACATTGCACGTTGCCACTATTGTGTACTTTGTATCGCAGCTTTTTTACTCAGCAATCAGCTCACTTTTGTTTTCTGATAACTCCGAAGGTAAGAGAGCAATTGATGTCAAAAAACTGTCCGAAGGCTGTGGTTTGGGGAACATTTTTAACCTGAAACCATGTGTGTTCTTGATTTTCTTTTATATTGACATCACTCATATTGCTGTGTACAGAGACAGCAATGTTTTTACTTAGCATTGCCTGTACTGCATTATTGAAATGAAAGCAATGAGTTGTGCTTTGTTGTAAGTTTGAATAACCTGTATTTTCTGGCACGCATTTTATGCTCATAACTTCCCTCCTTTACGACGGTTAAACTTTGAACAATTCTCAACTGGAGGGCCTTTTATGTTGTGTGTGTATGTATGTATGTATGTATGTATGTATGTATGTATGTATGTATGTATGTATGTATGTATGTATGTATGTATGTATGTATGTATGTATGTATGTATGTATGAATGTGTGTATGTGTGTATGTATGTATGTATGTATGTATGTATGTATGTATGTATGTATGTATGTATGTATGAATGTGTGTATGTGTGTATGTATGTATGTATGTATGTATGTGTGTATGTGTGTGTGTGTGTGTGTATGTATGTATGTATGTATGTATGTATGTATGTATGTATGTATGTATGTATGTATGTATGTATGTATGTATGTATGTATGTATGTATGTATGTATGTATGTGTGTGTGTATGTGTGTGTGTATGTATGTATGTATGTATGTATGTGGCCAGTCAATTAAAATATTTGTCAACATTTTATTTTACAGTATCCTTGATACATTGTACCTAACTATATTTAGCACAATGGAATATGCTCTGTAACAATCTGTAATAACTTGTACCTATAGGTTAGATACACAATGGAATAATATGTATTAGTAGTTTGTACATAATGTAATAAGACATAACTCTAACCCTAACCCTAAAGGTCTCGTGTCTTATTACATTATGTACCTACAAAGTACTAATACAAGTTATTCCATTGTGTATCTAACCCATAGGTAAAGCTATTACAGATTTTTACAGAGCAGATTACATTGCACTAAATTTAGTTAGGTACAATGTATCAAGGGTAATGTCAAATAAAGTGATACCAAATATTTAATCGCGATTAATCTCATGAATGTCATAATTAGTTAAAACATAATTATAATCGCAATCTAATCACACGTTTTTATCTATTTTAAATGTCACTTTATCTTTTTAAAATTCTAATATGCTTTCTTTATTTATTTTTCCTTACATTGCTGTCTTATAAAGTGCATTCTTATCCATAAATGCAACTCAAAGTAGGCCATGTTTTGTTGAATGTCCAGTTTCATGGGGTAAATGTACCATTAGCATATTTTGCTTTCTGGAGTTCAGATATAGCCTATAGCTCTTCTGCTGCAAATGTGGCACAATGCCACATGTGCCCAAGCACATGGTAACAGGCCCATGTGATGAAAATGATGCAGCAGCAAGAAGAAAGGCAGAGCTCTAATAACAAGGAGACAGCTTCTTACTAACTTGAGGAGAGCAGCTTCATAGCGCCAGGCCGGTAGGCTGCTCCATAAGTCTAAACTTCATTTTGTTTGACAAAAAGAGTTGTCAATGACGTGGTAAAAGTAAAGCCTCTGGAAAGTTTCTGATAAGTCCATAAGCGATTTCAAAGCTGTCATCTGTGGTAGTAGAAAAACAAGTGTAAACTCTCGGTCACATGACGCAGCAGCAGAGCAGCTCATGTGGCAACTTTTTAATGTGCATCGGCAAATTGAGTCTAATTGATCGCACGATAAAAAAATGTATGTTGTTAAAATTGATTTGCATTAATAACGCCATATTTTGGACCGCACTAATATACATATATATATTTATTTTTATATATATATAACCCTCCTAGAATTGAAAAGGGAGCATGCAAAGCCTAAAAACAAACACAGTATAGCATTTTGTTACAGCCACCAGACTCCAGCGCCTGACCACTTTGGCCCTTATGTTGTCCAAAGGGAACGCCGCCTCTGACAATGGTGTCACATCTCCCCCGGGGGGCAACGTCGGCCGGTGATTTGTGGTTGGGGAAGACTGATGAAGTGCTATTGCCACCCTGTTTCTTTGCGAGATCAATTCTACATGTAGGAGTAGCGCTTTATGAATGATGGAGACCTCCTCAAGCCATCCATACAGCTGCCCAAAGACACTGAGGCCAGCCCCCATGCACCTACGGGCAGGAATAAAGCAATCAGTCTTTGTGGAGGCCCATGCATTATGGACCCACACCCACACATGCATACACAGATAGGCACACAAACACACACGCTAAAGGCTACTGTCTTGTCCTTCCTGTGCCAACACTGTCACACTAAGGGGCAATAAAAGCAATATATATATACAAATTAGGGGATTTATTTTAAGATTATGTGTCATTGCTCTCCTTCAACTTGTTGGCAATTATGGAATGTGTTTATTTTAGCAGAAACTATATCATAGCCTATAAACCATGGCCAAAACCAAGCTATTGAAACTGTCTGATTACAGATTTTCATTGACGTTGCAAGATGCTTTTTAGCGAGACAGTATTGCTCCCTGAAAGTTGTGAATTGGGAAAGGGAAAAATAACTCTGGCATAGCTACATGCAACTTGAGTGGCGGCACCGGCAAGAAAGTCCCGGGTTTGGTTGGCTTGGTGGAGCCATTCTGTGTGGAGTTTGAACGTTCTCCCCTTCGTCAAGCTTGTTCCAGGTGCTCTGGTTTCTCCACTGAGGCCAGAAGTCCCCTGAAAAAAATAAAATAAAAAATGACTCACAGTGTTTTTCCCCTGGTTAAATGAAGTTCAAAGTAGATTACTTTGAAGGCTTGTATGACGGCATAATGCGTGTTTAACCGTTATAACGCGCACAAAAGAATACATCACTGTGTTTTCCAGCTAAAATATTCCGGTCACCGTAATAGTGAGCTGGCGAGTGCTTCTCTGGACAGGCCCATTAAGAGAGTGCGTGCCAATAAGCGTGATCTGATGGTATTGAGAGATCACTTGCAGCACACTTCTGAAGCCTGAATAGCGTGGTGAATAGAGGCGTACATAGATGTCATGCCTCCCGCCGAGAGGTTGAAAGCAAAAAGTAGAGCGCAATGAATACTTGAGTGTTCTTCTGCAGGCTATAAAATTGAAAGGCCTCTCTCATGTTTTTTTTTCTTTCTTTCTTTCTTTTTTTTCTTTTTTTTACACACCAAAAGATTTCAATGGAGAGATACAGAAGAGCCTCGCGCCCTTTAATCACAATTTTGAGATTGATCAGACGAACTCAAATCAATGCATCCCCTGACAGATGTTTTGCTTTTATGGTAATCCTTGGTTTTAGGGTGAGTGTTGGAGAATACCAGACTGAGAATCGCTCACTCCTCTCCCCAACTGACTAAAATCAGTGGAAGAGTACAAATGCCTTACCAACCAAGCTGATTCTCATGTTGAATAAAGAGCATGTGGCCCTGGGTGCTGCATGAAGAAACCAAAGTACCAAGTAGTGCAAGGTGGAGTTGGAGATGATTAAGTAATTTTACGCATGTCCGCAAACAAATAAATAATGAATAAAGAGTGAAACATGTATTGTGTCACTGTGCGTTAACCTTCAGCTCTGATAGATTCTTCTTCTCTCCTTTGTTGCAGAAATAATAAATGGGTTCACAAGCACCTCAAGCAACACATAAAAAAAAAAAAAAAACCTGAAATAAAATAAATCAAACTGCATTTCACTAAACAATGTCCTTTTTTTTATCTTTTTTTTTAATGTCCTTCGATGATAAATGAACGCACGGGTTGGATCGCGATTATGTTTTAACTCAGAGTGAGACAGATGCGGGGCTGAGATAACTTCCATTTACAATGTAAGCCTTGGAGAAGTACTGCGCCCGGGCCGTATAGTATTTATGGGTTAATCGATACAGTAGCTGGATGACACCATGTCCCCGCAATGTTCTGTCATCATGATGGTTCACTAATTTTAGGAAGGGCCTGCTTTCTCCTACTGCCTTCGAGCCCGGCTCCGAGACACTTTAATTTGGCCGTAAAAAGCGCCAATCACCAGGTTGCTTCTTGTTCCTGGGGGAGGTCACCATGGGGCCAAGTCCATAGGAGGGAATATATTCACGTAGTTCTTCTGGAGACACTGCTAACCCCTGACATCCCATTTGGGTTGTAATTTCATGTTGTTAAAGTGACAGGGAGCCCAGGCTATGTTCTTTTAAAGGCAGGACATGGGAGGGGCTCCTCTTCTTAGGGGGGCTAAGTGTTCGGTTATTTTTATTACTTATCACAGGGTTATATGAAACTCACAAAAACTATCACTGTTGCATAAGGTTTTTTGTGCCATCAAAAAGGCAGCTTTTATGTTCTGTTAAAAAGCTACACTTGTGCTTTTTAAACCACATAAATACACTTTACCCAAGTGCATAACATACCTGAAGCTGTGTTTTGTTTCACTGATGTTGTAAGTTTGAGTAAGCACATTTTCTTCAGTTTTACTCAAATCTAAAAGCTTCTTGCTTGGAGGTTACAGCCAATAGGCCAGTGCAACACCTCATTTGAAAGAACTACAAAATTCATATAAGCTTCTTCCTTGTTGTTGTTATAACGTTTTGATCACGTTTTCATTGCTTTTTTGTCACATTTTTGTGATGTGTTCATTGCTTTTTTTGTAGCGTTTTGGCTAAATTTAATTTTTCTCTTTGTAAAACAAAAAAGCAAGAAAAACGTGATGAAATACAACTAAAAAGGATGAAAGCATGACAATCAGGACGGGTTAACAAGGGGGTTAAGAGGTTGAAAGACCAGACAAATTTCCCAGTCAAAAGAGAGAGGGTCTGAGGCATTTCTGACTTAAAAGTCCTTTATTATAACAAATAATGGGACATTGCACCAATGCATTTGGACCTTTCTCTGGTCTTCAAAATTAACCAATCTTTTCAGGCGATTTCAGCACTCAATTGGCCTCCACTGTGAATTATTTAATAGCCGGGCAGAAGTTGATCTTTCAAATTTATGGATGCTCAAAAACTTCCACCTGAATTAGGCTGATTTTACCTGTATTTTAACAGGCAAACAAAGCATTACTTATTTGCAAAGACAGCGCACATTAATGAACAATCATTTACGATTTCATACAAATCCAAATCATGTAGAGAAATTGTAAATGTGCCACATTATAGCACAGTTTACATCCAAAACTGACTCTTACTGACGGTCAATGGAAGAAAATATCAACACTTTGGAGGAGGCTCTGGTGCTGAGACCCTTTGCCGGTTTAGTGGAAATGTAAGAGAGTGGAATCGGGGCAAGACCATGAAGTGTTTAACATTAGACAGCAGCTTTTTTTAATTAATTACACTTTTTTTCAAGGATATTGTAATGATGTTATGACCAAAGCCTTTGATCCAGACTTTTTTTTTTAAGGGTTTCTATTGGTTTTCTGTTTGTTTCTCCAGTCAGTGATACATGTAATACAGTAATCTACTGTATGTGTGAGAATATCATTGACTGCATTTTTTTTTACTGCTTTTATTGTCATTTGTGGCCTGATGTGTTTGAAATGTATCAGTCAGTCTAATGTGAAAGAGAGTGCTGGAGATTGCCCCCGAGATATTGAACTCCTAAATAAGGTCAAGCTGTGTCTCCAAGGAACACACTGGACCCATTTAATGTTTGTTTTTGTATTTTGTGAGCATCATTTCCTTTTGTTTATAGTAAAGATGAGTTGCTGAGCCACTGTTGTATGTCTACGGACCTTTACGAGTGCTTACATTATCCACGCTGCTTCTACAAAGAAAGATTCTCAGCGCCTTTGTGCCTGATCTCTGGGACGTATTTCGCAACAACGTTTTATTTTTGCCGTTTTTAAATCCAGCCTGCGCTGTGTGTGTGAAACTTTTACCACTTTTCAATAGATCTAACAAAAGGTAAAGCTTACTGCTGAAGTGAGGGAGGGTGCCCCTGCTGCTACGAGTGCGTAATAACGCACTAATAGCCTCTCCTCTTCAGGCTGATTCCTGTAAAGGCAGCGGTGGGAGGACTCTAGCTCGTAGTGTCCGCCTTCTCTGACAACTAAAGAGTTAACCTCGTGGTGGGTTTGCCCATTCTCCCGCTGTGAGTGACGCGATCATCTCTCTTATCCCTCAACTTTGCCTGTTGCCAGAGCAGGCAGTAGCGGTGGACCCGTGCGATCACCGGTCGATTTTCTACGCGATCTCACGCCGCAGAGACCGCTGTTTACTCTCCACCTTTACGATTACATATTCCCGCGGACTTTGCCAGCTCCGTGTTTACCGTCACCATGATTTTTAGTTTTCTGACCATCGGACTCCCCGATGTCTTGCAGTTTACTAAGCGAAGGCGTGAATCACATTGAAGAGAGGTGGATCTTCCTGGATACCGCGAGGCTTTATTCACCACTAAAACAAGAGTTTGACGAAGATCATCCGGATCAAAATGCCAAGGAGGAAACAAGAAGCGCCTAAACGCGCACCAGGTAAGCGTTTATAACGTGCGTCAAAGAATATCGGCCAGTAAATAGCCGCTGATGCTTTGTTTTGTGAAGAAAAACCTCGTCCATTGTATTGCATTTCCGTTTTTACTTATTGCTCTCAAAGGTAGGCTACTCTACGACGGTGACAGTCGGGTTTACGCGATTCGGAGCTGCTATCTCATTTACTCGGTGCTTCTCAACTTTCACTCACTACTCCTCGAAACTTGTTCCTAGTTTAGATCATGACAACATTATAGTTATGTCGATCGAACTCATCTTGACCAAAAGTTGTTTTGTTGTTCGAGAGCGCCTGAGGCTCAGCACTAGGTCCACAGGGTCCTTTTATTCGGACCAAGCGCATTCCCCTTTAGAGAGCGAAAGAAAGGAGCTTTACCTCTTTTTGTCCTTTCTTCTCTCCCAAGTAAAAGATAAACAATTTGTGGACAGACAATGGAGTTTTGTGAGCTGGAAGGAGCCATAATCGACAGTTGCCATGTCGGATTTGACGGTTGATTGATTGGCTGTCATGCGGCTTTGATCTGATCTTCCCCGATTTGCATCAGAAAATCACTTCCCACCATGTGCTGCAGGCCCCTGACGTCACACTGAAAGGCCTGTGTACTTTTAGTGCACGCAGACACAGTCAGACTGTTGATGGTCAAGTGACTCAGAAAAGAGTGAGAGATGGGGGACAAAGTGGTTTCACAGTGAGACATCAGGCACACAAACAGACGCGCAGTCTTCCAGCAGAGAACATCACACTCCCATGTGCACACTTGTTTCAGTGGGAGAGCGGTGAGAGGGAGGGAGCAGTGGGTTAGGGGTTGTAAAAGGAGCCGTGTGCTATGTAATGGAGGGGAGGAATGGGTTTGCTCTGTCAGACTGGGCCGTCACAACGGCTTTGTTTCATGTTTGATTTAATTGTCTCTCCCCTGACAGGCCCATTCATCAATGGCTTTAATGGTCAATCAGAGACAGGCTGAGTGAGTGCTCCCATTCTGTTTAGCCATAAGCTGGCCTGGGCTTTTATTTCATCAAAATGCCCCAGCCTAATGTACATGCTCACTGGCTCAGAGTGGCCGCGGGGAGCACATAAAGAATGACTGAAAGCTTTCTGATTTCAGATCAGTGAGAGGGATGTTTTTTCTCCATCTCCTCCTCTCTCCTCCCTTACAGCACGGCTGCGTCTCTGTTGTCGAAGAAGAATAAAAGGCTGTAATATGGATCGTTTTGTGTTTTTAGAAAACAACTTTTCTCCCTGAAACCATGCCGCATTGTTCATTCATTCATCTATTCATTTCTTCATTTTTTCATGCTCCCCTTCCACCCCTGTCAGTCAGCCTGTGCAGCTGCAAGTTATAAAGTTGTCAACTGTTCAGTGGCACACAAAGGCTGATGATGAATTGATTGCAGCACAGAGCATGGTGATAGAGAGAGCAAAGAAAAGGATGACAGATGATGGGCCTTGATTAGGGACTTAGGGGGAGAGTCGGCCCACTGCAACCTTGAGACTTGCATGAAAAATTTCCCCCCCTCCACCAGCCCATTGCTTTCTCATTGTCTCCCTAACATAAACTCTCTCCCAGCCTCCCCTGCTTCCTCCACTAAGCGGGCTTTCTCTCTGCACTACAAAACTTGTTTTGCCTGCTTCATTAGCGTTAGTCCAATTAGCTATGAGGCTGATGGAGTCCTGACAGCCCCTGTGATTGGAGATGACAAGCTCGGGGTGCCCAACCCAATGAGGTTTGCCACCGCTTTGATGTAATCAACGTGATATTACACAGAGCCCTCGCCTTTGGTTGTGTTGTAACTCAATTTTCCGCTGCAGGTGACAAATGGGCCTGCGTACCTGGGTCAGGTCTGAGAGCTCTTAACAACTGAGGGCAGTGGGCCACATAAACAGCCGGACAAACAAACACTTCCTCCACGGTCTGATGGTTAGCATCTCTGTGTAACCTTCATCAGGATCTGTTGAAGTGCCAACACAAGTTTAAAATACCTAAAAATTCAGGATCAGCTTAACAGCAATGGTATTGCGATTTAAGGGGAATGTCCAACATGCACTGTATGCAGCAGCATGGTGTTAGTGCATTAACAGTCAGCACAGGTCAATGGCTCCTCTGAGACACACATACATGACATAATAGAGTAGGCTGCTGTTATAAAACCAGATCCATCACGGTGACAGAGTTGTTTGGTTTGGGCCTGTCTCCACAGCAGTCTCGTCTTTCTGCAGGGTCAGGACTGCAGCTGCCAGACTGGCAGCCATCACTCATGTGTGTGTGTGAGAGAAAGAGAGCTAAAGTGAGCCGCCTTCCTCTCTGATTTGTTAGCTTTGAGCTCAGTGTGTGTTTGTGCGTTGGCTTGTAATAGTGATGAAAGGAATTGTAACTGCAGACCACCTGCAGAGGTCAGACCATAATTCTAAGAAGCCGTTAAGCCCTTCTTCCAGTTTCTCTGCACTGTCTTAACTGATGCAGCACATATGTTTAAAAAGAAGGATACAAGTGTTTGTGGCACACATTGTAGACACATGGACACTGGCAGTAAAGTGAAATTAAGTGAACTGTTGTTATCTCTGTTCTGCCTTCCTGTTGTTTATGTGTGAAGTCTTCACAGCGCCAGCAGGGAAGGGTGTAATAGTTAAACTGACATACGGGCCCAGTGTTTAGCCTTCTTTAACTACCACACAGCCCCTCCCTCTCCAGTTTTGTTTGCAGGTGCGAGCAAAGAAACTGTTTTGGCCCCGTTACTAATGAAAGTCCTAGATGCCGGTGTGCTTGAGTCATGTCTATGATCTATGTGTCTGATAAGTGCATAGCTAATGAGTGGTGTGTAAGACGCCCGGTGGAGCGTTTCCCACAGGTATTGACAGATGCCTTTTTGTTTTTGCCATAGGCCCTGACTCCATAAATCCTGGCTGTGCAATGATAACAGTGCCACCCTGGCAGTGAGTGAGAGGGGGGGTGATGAGGTGCGGAGGCGGCGAAATGGGCCTTCTATCCTTTTTAACACTCACTTGGCAGATGTCAAGCCATAGGGAAAGGCCATTGAAGAGCCAGAAAAAGCAGTGTAAGTGCAGTAGTGTCACAAATAGAAAAGCGTTAGCTATACACTCTTTTAGTGGCCTTTCACTGGTGCTTTTTCAGACATACTTTTGTCTGGGTCTTTGTAAAAATAGTCCCAGCGTTGTTGTGATAGATGCAGCTGCACTGTGGTGACAATCGGGACGGCCCGGATCCCCCCTCCTGGTCCCAGAGCCAGGCGGGATGTGTGTGCTCTTATTCGGGGAAGCTGAGCCACTCCGGTCTTCAGGGGTCCTGAAACCCAATCCGGGAGGAGAATAGACCGGCCAAGCCAGAGAGCCGATTTCCTTTTCAACACGCTCATTTATCACTGACCCACCCTTCGCTCCTGACACGCTGACGTGTGTCATTTATCAAGCAGGCTTTAGCAGACACACAGGAGAGGGAGGCAGCAGGGGCACCGCGGAGAGAGAGCACAAAACAAGACAGAGACTGGACTCAGAGCAACAAAGAGCAGGACAGGAATGGAGAATGAGGTGCAGTCAGTGGAGACACTGTCACTGCTGTCTGCCTGTCTGTGTCTGCCAGCTTTTCCAGGCTAGAATGAGCCTCCTCAAACCCGTGAGGAGAGGAGTTTGGGAGGGGAGATGCTTTGGAGATGACAGGGCAGATTGAGTTACACTGAGTTGTGTTTTGATGAGTGACAGAATGGTCTTCCGTGACATGTCTGTATGTAGCGCTGAAATGTTTTGTAACTTTAATAAGTATGATCCTGTTTGTTTGTGTGCTGCGAATATATGCACAGTGCCCTCAGAACCGAGTGTGCGCTCGACCATATGGCGTCAGTGTTTAATGTGTGCATAGATGTGTGCTTCTCCCTGATGAGCTGAGCTGACAGGTATCACTCATGCAGCTAATAATAAATAATAATAAATTTTATTTATATTGCACTTTACATTTCAGCGAAACCTCAAAGTGCTACAACAGAATAATAAAAGCTGCCTGGCCTTTAAATGAACCCGGCTGCTCTGCTCTCCCGTGGCCCTAACAGGCTCTCTCCAAGATGGATGCTTCTTTAAAAATCAGATTAATGATGGATACCCGGCTTATAGTGCCATTTATCATGAAGAATATTATTTAGGCCGGCCGTGTATGGCTGTAACTGGAGAGCCAGGACGAGGAGAAGCAGGGTGGAAAGCCTACGACAGACACTCACTGTGTGATGGATGGCTGAGCGCTCTCTCTGAGTGTTACTAGACACCAGTGCCGCAGCAGTAGGCCATAATCAGATAGCCCAGGGATGTTTATCCCGCAACTACACTACCCAGATTGCCTTGCCTGGAGGGTTGTTTTTATGAAAGGTATAGTCGATCATTATTATCGTCTTCAGAAAGTGAGTGGAGTCATAAAAGGGAGTTGATACGGGCAGAAGAAAGCGCAAGTGTTTTTGGAGATTATTAGTATGTGTATTTGAATATCTTAAGATGATCTTGGGAGACTGATTGTAATGACTACCTTGGTGTGTCCCTTTGCCCTCCAGAATCAACCCCACTATCATGAATAAAAGAGTACAGTGAGAGGTCAGGCCAGGGCCAGCTCTGCCGTTGCAGTGAAAAAACGCAGTTGTTTTGTTTTTTCATCCTCTTGTTCCTCTGTGGCTCCTG